>NC_066381.1:7892591-8583424 GCF_013377495.2 Cygnus atratus | reverse complement strand
GCAGCTAACTTATAACCAAAGTTTTAGGTAACTTGTCGGTTGCGTGTACAGCCCATACATCCTGAACTGCAACAAAGGGGGGAAAAAAAAGTGATCAAAACATTATCCTAACATTTCTGGCAGAAATTTACAAAATTAAAACTTTAAACGACTGCTGTAACAAGTTGTGTCTTAGGGAGGTAGGTGTGGTGAGTCAAAGCAGTTGGTAACAAAACGCCTGACTTGTGTTCTGCGGAAAAGAGGAAAAAAAGTTTGGAGATGAGCTTAGACGGGAGCTGCAAATCAGCAACATGGGTTTCACAAGCCACATTCAGGAAAGGGAACTACAACAAGCAAGTTTTGAAAGCACCACAGTGAGACACGTAGGAATCAGCCAGCCACTGGCTCGAGAAAACGACCCTTACAAATTCTGGGGTGTCCCCCCGCAGTGCAACCAGTGCCCACCACTAGGAAGAACGTTGCCAGCTTGTGAAGGGAGGCGACTGTTCCCTCTGCTCAGCACTGCTGAGACCATGGCTGGAGCACGGCATCCAGCTCAGGGCTCCCCAGTACAAGAAAGACATGGATCTACTGGAGCGAGTCCAGAGAAAGGCTGTGAAAATTCAGGGATGAGAGATTCTTGCATGCAAGAATCAGAGAGATTCTTGGCTGAGAGCACTGGATTATTTCGCCTGGAGAAGCTCAGGGGAGATCTTATCACCACGTATAAATAAATACCTGATGGGAGGGAGTAAAGACGACTGAGCCAGACTACTCAGTGTTGCACACTGGAAGGACGAGAGGCAATGGGAACAAGTTGAAATCCTGCAAATTCAGTTCAAACATGAGAAAATATATATATATATTTATTTATTTATTTATTTATTATAAGAGCGATCAAACACTGGAACAGGTTGCCCAGAGAGGCTATAGAGGCTCCATCCTCGCACGTCCCCAAAACAGGGTCCTGATCAACCTGCTGTAGGTGGCCTTGCTCTGAACAGGGACGTCAAGACATGACGATCTCCAGAAGTCCCTTCCAATCTCAACTATCTTTGATTCTGTAAAAATCTCAGACAGGCTTGATATACGCACTTATGTCTGAGAATGCTACCCCAGGTCAAAGGCTCTCCAATCCACGCAGCTGCCATTGACAGAGGACTCTAGCACAGAGTATCAATATATAGTTACAATTCTCAGACAGGAGCAATTTTAAAACTATGCAGAAGTAAAGAAATGATTCAGGGATACTTCCACAGAGGAGCTATAACCTGAGATAAGAAAATTCCTGCATGAAAACAGAAGGAAAACCAAGCCCCGAAGACTTACAAAGCTTCACGTGCAAAGCTTTATCTCAGGGAGAACCAAGACAAACAAATTAAGTGTTACCTCGAGCTCCTAACTTCACAGGAGTAATGCAATAGGAAACCTGACACTGCATCTGAAGCTACAACATGACTAAAGCCTGATGAGCACCTAAGTCCCACAGGAATTTAAGTTACAAGATAAACACCACAGAGGGTGAAATGTAAGTGATCTTCAGTCTCATACTACCCAGTGAGTAAAAGGCTGCTGAGTTGTTTAAAGAATGTACTTCTACCCTGGGTGTACTTCTCCCTATACCTGCAGACAGGAGCAATTTGAAGACCTCGGACTTTGTCTCTGAATGCCGAATGAATAATAATCCTCCCTTTAAGTAAGGCTTTTCTACCGTTCTAATGGGGCTTAGTGCAACTGGCCTAAACGCTTGCATTTGAGGCTTAGGGCTGTATATCTTAACTAAGGTCATTGCAAAGAAGTGAGAACAAAAGAAGATTAAGGTCACACCAACTTCCTACAAAGTCATCCGCAACTTTGAAACGGCTTGCAAATTAACAAGCAGGTAACAATCAAAGTTAAGAACCTTTGTGGAATTAAAAGCCCTGGTAAGTAACAGCTAATACGCATATTCCAAACCAAAAGGAGCATTTTATGTTATACATAAGACTATGACTTAAAATGAAGGTTAATCTATCTCATAAACCGACTAAAAGAAATCCAAGTAGTAAAAGCTTGAGGAGATCAGCTCTAATTTTTGTGTTTGAATAATTCAAGACAGTGACAGTAGCTAAGGACAATTGACCAGACCTGTGATCAAATACTGCATTAACTGGCACTAGAAACAACATTTAAACTCAGCATCCGTCACATCTTCCACACAAGCTAGAGCAAAATGCTTACTAGAAAATCGATTGACAGTATTTCCATGAGCTGAAAGGGGCAGCAAGGAACAGCTCAGAGCTTCTTCACCAGCACAGAACAGGAAGATACCATTTGCTCCATTTTCTCCTCCCAATACTTGGAGAAGGTAGAAGGAACTTTAGAAGAACCTTTTAGCTATTCTATATAGAAGCAACCAACCTACCCACCAGGCCTCGCAGGAAGGCACATGGAGGGGCCAAGATTCACAAAATGGGCTCAGATTTACCACAGCACTGAACCAGGAGCTGTCTCCAGCAGCAAGGGGAGCAAGAGCGGCATTTCTTCTGAAACCAGAGAGCAAAGCAGATGGGCAGGCAGAGGCAGGACGGCGGATGTTTCGTACCTGAGGTAAGCAGCGGGCAGTATCTCACTAGGAACAAAGATATCGTTAATGCAGAATCACTAGGAGGAAAGAATACCCCCGTCTGAGAGGGAGACCATCAAGATCGACGCAAAACGAGCTGATTTCGGTCGACGCGTTTTGAGTTGTGCGATGGATTCGGCTTTGAAATCGAGCACCGGTCAGCAGGTGGCACCTAAAATTAGGCTACCGCAGGGAGGTTTAAAGGGAGCCCGAGGCGGGCGTGAGGGGGCCGAGGGCAGCCCCTCAGCGGCCGCAGCCTCCCCCCGGCAGCGCCCCGCTCCCCTTCCCTCACTCACCGCCGCGGTGGGAGATGTGCCGGCAGCGGAACCGCTGCCGCTTGGGCCGGTGGAGCAGCCCCGGGCACTTGAGGAGAAGCGCCGAGGTGAGGACGTAACCCCCCAGCGTGGACAGCAGGTACAGCGTGGCCGACATCCTGAGGCAGAGAACCCGCTTCGCTGCCCGGAGCCGGCTCCCGACGAGGCGGAGGTGCAGGGTGAGCCGCTGAGGGAGCCGCTGAGGAACGGCTGCCACTGCGGCCGCGCAGCCGCACCGCCCGCCCTCCGCCCCCGGGCCGGCAGCGGGCCCCGTGCGCAGGCGCGGGGGTCCCCGGCCATGCCCGCCCTTCCCTGAGGGGCTCGGCCCGCGGCTGTCGCCGTGAGGGGCTCGGGCGGGTCGCTGAGGCGATTTTGCCCCCCTCCCCCGCGCCCTCACGGGCGGTTTGTAATGGCTAACAGCTATCGCCCACTTCGCTCACCCCTCCCCGTCTCGTTCTCTGTAGTGCTTTTTATTTTATTGACGGTGCCGGAGCAGCGAGCTCTTGGCAAATTTAATTCGTTAAGGAGGGTTAGAGGGGGGTATTGTCTTCTTCGCAGGCAGAGGGAGGTGTTTTCCACGCATCAGCGGTGACTTACAGCGAGCAGAAACCAGGTCTCGAGTCCGGTCAGGTGGTACAATTATTATTACAAGCTGGCAAATTAAATTTTGCGTGCACTCTAATTATTAAAGACAAATATTCTGGAAATTAAATTAGGTCTCAGGATATGGCCGCCTAGCAGTAACACATCTTACCTCGACAAAAAGTTAGGAGTTGACTTTCCACGACTAATTTCTCATCACAGACATTTGCAAAGCTCTGCCAATTTAAGCATCATGTCATGCAGCTTTAGGATAGTGGCGTAATTACCAGAACTCCCATAATTTGAGATTCACACTAGGCCAAAAGCTTCCTTTTAGCAACCCAAAGTCTGTTTAATCACCACAAGTCAAGCTCTACTGACAACTTAAGCTGCTGGTGCTTATATTGAACAAACTTCCAGAAATTCAAGTTTTCACAAATTTACCAGCAGGTTTAGTTTCCAAAGAGATCTGTCATTCCAAAGTATGAATTTAGGTCAGCTTTTTAACAAAATCTTATCTATGAATACAAATGCCATAAAAGATTTCAACTTGGTATAGAAACAAGCAGTTTCTGGCTATGCTAGTAATACAAATCAGAACTGTAATTATTTTTTTTAAACAAGACCAAAGGTGAACAATTTCTCACATCAACACATTAAGAGCATCAATTCTTTGCAGACAAATAGCTTGTTCAGAAAGAGAGATTTCGCCCATCATTGTCTCAATATAACATAGGAAAGTCTTGATTTCAGGCATTTTTAAGTATTCCTAAATAACTGCGTGGAAAGACACGATGGGGAAAAGCATTATCATCAGAACACGTAATAATGTAGGCTCAGGATGATAACCAGCTTTTATTTTTTACATACAAAAAACTCAACAGAAGACTTACATCTTTTTCTTGGATTCACTTCTCCACTTTGATATCTGACTATTTCCAAAATGTGTTCCAGTGAAATACAGTGGGGTTCACTAGATCACAGTGATAACTGTTAGGTAACAAACATGAATCAAAAACCATAATTTTGGTTGAAGACAGTCTTTTTAAACTAAAATCAATCTACCGGAGCAATTCTTACTGTGTAATCGCTTTCAGTATTCCTCGAAGAACTTTGTAACTCATTAATTGTTGGCTTTCTTTTGGAGGAAAGCAGGGTCCACGTTCTGTCACATACGCATAAGGAAATCTAAGCACCCAGAGTCCATCAGCTGGAAGGGTTATTTCCTGTTTCTCAGGGTAAAATACAGGGCAAGGTGGTGGCCCTGGCTGAACCTAAAAACAAAAAGGAAATGGGTAGATAATTAAACATCATTAGAATAAAAACTTAAGAGACAACTGAATCCACGGAAGTCTGTTAAGTCTCTAAGCCTTGCCTACAGTCAAGATCTTACCCACTTCAGCACATCCCAGGACACCACTGTGCCACTACCATGAGCCATCCACAAGATTCCATTTCTACCATTGACAAGATGCTGAATTTAAGGCTGCAGATGTGGCTGTCATTGGCTTGTGTTTGTGTTAAGGTTTTACCATGTCCTTCCAACGCACTAAACACTGCGTTATCAGGGGATTTCCAGTACTGTAGCATAGATGTGCCTGAACCATTACCTAAACCCATGTGCTGAAGGACTTCAGCAACATCTAATATAGGTCATGTATAATTCATATTAGAAGACTGAGAAAGCCTTATGCACATTAGCAACTGACATGTGGAACCTACAATGCATAGCCTAACAGATTTTCCAAGTAAAAACACACCCTTAGGAGTCATAAGGTGTGATATAGGTGTAACCTGGGAACAGAAAAATAAGTATCAGCATAAACAAAACCTTCAATTCTTGCCTCAGTTCCAAACAATAACATGATAGACTGCTAATGGCATTAATTTTCTTCCACTACATCCCACTCTCCTCTAAAAAGATAAAATTGAAATGCTCCCTGGGGAGTCAGACGGCTGACAGTTTTCACACACAAAACCTCAGAGATTAGCAAGGCAGGAGGACAAGAACAAAATTAAGCAACTGCTGAACTAAATTGCATGTTTTTATAATACTGGTGGAATTTTGGCATTGGGAGTCACATTTCAGTCAGTATTCTTCCTTTAATTTCTAAAAAGAAACAGGTTCATACCTGATTAGTTGAAGATTTCCCATAAAAGAAGCCAATTCCATTGCTTTGTGATTCCGTATTAAGGATCTTGTAGCACTTCTCGAACAGCTAGAAGGGCTACAAGATGTTCCAAATCTGCTTCCCCTCCCACCGTTCATATGGAACGCATTCGGTACTGACTCTTACTCAGTGACAATACCATACAACGAGCACCGATATGATTTCTTGCCATATTCTAACAAATAATGACCACCTATGTACACACTATTTCATACAGCAGTAATTGAAGGATGATACACCTGCCCATATGTTACAGCCTTAAAAAAAAGCATAAGTGGAGGTTTTTCCTCCATTTCTTTAATACACACTTGAAATCAGGAAAAAAACCCTCCAAGTCAGGGGAAAAAAAAACAAAAAAACAAAAAAACAAAACACTTTTTCACCTCCTAAATTCAAATGGTAACAAATAATAATAACAAATCTCAGCAATGAGTCACTGCTTTTCTCTGACTTTTAAAATTATTAATTTAATTCTTACACAGTCGTTGCTCACTGGTCATCTTTTTTAAAAAATAAATTACCTTTTTTTCCCCAATCTGAGCAAATGTGATTAACTCACTCTTTATAAAATATACATTTTTAAAAACTTACTTTATATAAAGTGTAAAGCTGGCATAAGCCAATCTTAAAGTTTAAAAAAATACCTGCTTACAAAACAGATACTTGGGGCGCTTTTTGCGACTACTGCTTTGGAGAACTTGACTGCAGTTGTTTTGGAAAAGAAAAAAAGAAGTGGTTGGAAAGAGCTCCTTGTAGCACCCCGCTGACACCCTTTGCCTATCACCTTTGTGCCTTCCAGCCCTGCAGTCAATGCTGCAACGCTCAACGTTCTCTCTGCAGTGACCAGATTCCCTTTTGCATTTCTTACCTGAGGCGTCAATGTTATTTGCAGTGGAGCATCCGGAACCACCACAAAGAGTCTCATGAACTGAGCGTAATGTGGCTTGAGCCCTCGCCCCTGAGTCGACGACAGGATGTACAGCGGCATGTCAGAATTGAGGGCTTTGATGGCGGATTCCTTTGGCCCTCCGCCCATCACTTTCATGACCTTATCGGGTCCTGAACACATGAACCTCCTACCACGTGCATCTTCATATTCAAATCCTACGAAAGCTCGAGCGATGTCATCTCTCCGTCTCCCTCTTCCCATCACAACTGCGCTCCTCTTTGCGGGAACGGCCTTGTTAGGTGCAGGCCAAGAATTGGTATCTAAATCTCCTTCATCTTCAGTTCTTGTCCTGATGACAATGTCCCAAGGCATTAAATAGTTTGTTCCCGGGATAAAGCCTTGTTGGTCTAGGCCCGTGTGGAAGTTATAAGCCTTAGCAGGCCCCAGCTTAACCAGTGACCAACTGGAGAATTTGGGCAAGAGGCCCTTGGGGCAGTTAGAATGGAGCATCCCAGGGAGGTACTCGACAGTGGATGCCTGACGATCTACCAGGCTCGGCCTTTTCTCACTTTTGGAGTCCCCACTCTGCCCGTGACTTTCGGCATTGTCCCCTCCACCCTGGGCGTCAGGCGGGTAAGTGCCCAAGCTGCCCGTCGACTGACCCAGGCTGAGGGCCAAGCTCAGACCTGTGCTTTCTCCCTGAGTCTGAGGTTCTTTTTCTTTTAGTTTCTCAATCTCGCCTTCCGGAGGGGCAGGCGATGACTCGTCCCTAGCAGGTGCCGGATCAGGTGTGCTTGGCTGAAACACAGGAAAATTGATGTGCTCCAGTTTCCCACAGCATTTTTCTTCCAGCAGCTATGGGAAAGAAAACGCGGTTAACTTTCTAATTTGTCTCTGGCACAAGCGAATTGAGAGTCACAGTATTTAGCAGGTACAATTAAGGCTCAAGAGGCGTGTGCTATGCGTGAATCAAAGGGGCAATGGGAGAACAGCCCAGGTACGATGGGCTTAAAATTCACGTGAACCACTACACATGAAGGTCCTCCTGTCGGCATGGAGTGGTGCAGACTGAAATTGCCCACGCAGCCCATCAGGCAAAGAATTCTGCTCCCAAGAATCTCTTCCCCAAGCACCATTTACAACTTGATAAAGTTAAGAGGAAACTTATCTGTGGCCACTTCAGAGTACAGACCTTGCTGATGAAGCAAAAGCACTGCTTGACGCAAAAATAGAGGCTTAATAGTTACCTGGTAAAAGTCATAATTTGCTGCTTTGATATCAAAGGGGTCGTCCCGAGGAGCTTGTTTCCTTCCACAGTTACAGGCACCAGTGGAACGAGCCCGGCTGTTGTGGTACAGGATTGGAGGATTTCTGTCTGCTTCTGGCTTCTCACCTAAAAGGGAAATCAATCAAACCCCAGATAAATCGCTCACTAGTTCAAGAGATTCTTTGATTCCCTTAATTCACTGCCTCCTCCTTGCTATGTATGTATGTAAAATTACTTATCAGCAACTCCTTCTCTCTTTCCCGCTTTTTATACAAAGTTCCAGTGTAGATTTTACCACTCAACTGAATCTGCTTTGCTTTTAGAAGCTTTCTAAAAGGCATAAAGACATCTTCAGCCTGCAATACATATTTCAGTTTCTATTCCTTGATTGAACTCTATCAAGCTATAAAAAAGGAAGTGGAGGGCACTTTTACTCTCCTGGAAATATTTTTTTTTCTGTTCGCTATTTCTTGTTAGAAGAACTCCAGTGTAACACCTCCAATCAGCAATAGAGAATCAAAGTTACTACCAACAGCAAACTCGTTCCTAAACGTTGCCCAATAGAAGTGGGGTGGTGGTGTCTGTCTTACGCAGCATTTAGAGGATGCAAGGGCATAAAGACATGAGAACAGTTATTGGAGATTACGCCTTTGTAACACTGACAAAAAAACCAGCCCCCTACCATCTGTGGTTTCTCTGATGTCCTAGTCCTACGCGATGCAAACGCATCAGTCCCAGCACGTGCAATAAGCTGCAGAGGATGAGCCTGAATTGGTCACGGAAGCTAAACTGCCTCCAAATCAGAATGGTCCCTCCTGGCTGTGAGTGGGCATCTCAGCAGGGCAACGTAGAAGAAACCTGCACAACAGCTCTGCTGTAGCTAGTGCCACTCAAGGAGGATGAAGCTTTAGCGGCGCCAAGCTTCCATATTCACGTCCTTCCCATGTTTTCATCTTCCATGAACACGCAAGAGCTGGCGCTCCCACCCTGAGACATGACATTTTAAAACAGGTACAAAATTAAACCACGAGAATCAATCCCAACCGAGCTTCTTTACCTGCTTTCGGGAGCAGGTGAAACTTGTGCACGCAGTGCTGGTCAGTTAAGCTGCGCTCCTCACACAGCTGATGCCCGTTGCTCCAGAACTTGTAACAGTCCTCGTTGAGCTGCATGGCGTACTTGTGGAAGGCCGGGCCGCGCGCATGCTGGCTGTACACACGCAGGGCTTGCGCCAGCTGATTCTTATGGACCGTCATGGTGTAATTGTGGGGCAGGTTGGACTGATAGGCGCTGTGGGCCATGGGGAGGGCTTTCTGGCAACGGTTTTCAGAGAATTTGGTGTCTATATCTAAATAGCCTTCCAAGACTTTGATGCTGCCCATGATTTTGGAGCTCAGTTCCCCGGTGAGAGAAGTCGGGTCATCGTCTTTGCCTTCGATGGTCACTTCGTACAGCTTTAAAGCCGCGGCGACCCACTTCTGGTAGGTTGGGAGCTCAAAGTGAGAGGGCTGCGGGTTCCTCCCCACGCTGTCGTCAAAGCCCTTCTTGCTGAGCACCAGCTCCACGTGCTGCCACAAGAACTCCTTGAGGGTGCAGTCCACCAGCTGCCCAGAGGAGCTGGAGCTGCTGCTGCTGCTCTCTGCGTAGAAGGACAGCTGCTGCCTGCCGTGGCGCATCATCTGATACCTCCTGGGTCCCGACAGGGTGGGAGCCAGCAGCGAGTCCGTCTCCCTCATGGTGCAGTTGCTCCTGAGCTGATCGAGCAGCATGGCCACGGGGTCCTCGCCATCCTGGGCCCCGCCAGCCACGATGTACACGAAGGCCTGGTTGGCGGGCACGGTGAAGAGGCAGTTGATGCTCTGGTTGGTCAGCACCCTGCTCTTGCGGAAGATGCGGTAGATCTGGTCCTCCAGGGCGTGCTGCAACCTCCTCTTGGGGGAGTGCTTCTTGGGGGGCGGCTTTTCCAGGTGGCCGCAGGGGTCCTGGCCCCTGCTTGGGAGGGGATCCACCTTCAGCGCCCCGTTGAGCTGGAAGAGGAAGAGGAGGCGCGGCGGGCAGGGCCTGCAGTTCAGCTTCCACTCCTTGCCGACCGGGCAGTCCTTGATGGCAGCCTTCAGGGAGGGCAGCACCTTCTGCCGCAGCCCGTCCAGCGCCCTGAAGACGCGGTCGTAGGTGATGTCGAAGGAGCAGGTGGGGTGCACCAGCAGCAGGATATGGCAGACGGAGAAGAGGTAGAGGAGGCTCAGGCAGTGCAGCTTCTCCTGGTGCTTCCAGAACTCGTGAGCCTCGGCGTGGGGCAGCGGCCCGGGTCCTCCGGCCGCGCTCTCCCTGCTCTCTGCAGCCGCCAGGTCCCCGCAGGCCTTCAGCAGCTGCGGCGTGTCGCAGATGGAGGTGAGCACCAGGTAGAGCACCCTGCTCTCCTGGCTGTAGTACGCCTGCAGCTGGTTGTAGTCCTTGGCCGCCGGCTCGCCCTCCGGCCCCGCGGCATCTCCAGCCTCCTCGGGGTCGGCCGGCTCGAAGAGGGGGAAGACCTGCCGGTCGCACACGGTGCTCACCAGGGCCGCCTTCTCGGAGCACAGCTGCAGCGCCGTCTTCCCGAAGATGCCCACCACGCACACCTCCTCCTCGCCGGGGGACGAAGGGGACGGCCCCGGCCCCGCAGCCGCCGCCCCGCCGCTCCCCTCGGCGCCGGCCGCGGCCGCCAGCAGCAGCTCCCGCAGGCTCACCGGCCCCGGCAGCGGCATGGCCCGGCCCGGCACGGCCCCGATCGGCCCGGCTCGGCCCGGCCCCGCGCCTGCGCCAAGGCCGAGGCGGCGCCTGCGCCCCGCACGCCCAGCGGGAAGCGGAAAGGGCGGTGGGGGAAATGCGGGCAGGTGGTGCCACCCCCCCCCCCCCCTCCCCGGGCGGGGCTGGGGGTCCGACGGCGGGGCGGCAGGCAGCGGGTACCCGCAGCGCCAGAGGTGCCGCCTGGTTCCTTTCCCGATGCTCCCCAAAGGCTCGGGACAGCCGCAGAGGGCTGGCAGCCCGTGCCGCAGCTGGGTCGCTGCTGTGCCAGCGCAACCAGGGGCTCCGAGTCAGAGAGCCCTTAGGGCTGGAAGAGACCTCCAAGATCATCTGGTCCAGCCCTCACCCTACCACCGGTGTCCAGAAGGTCTCCCCTGAGCCTCCTCTTCTCCAGACCAAACAGCCCCAGTTCCCTTGGCCCCTCCTCACAGGACTTGGGGTCCAGGCCCTTCACCAGCTTCGTAGCCCTTCTCTGGACATGGCTGTAGTGTCTCGCTGTCCTTCTTGTACTGAGGGGCCCAAAACTGAACACAGCACTCGAGGTGCGGCCTCACCAGAGCAGAGTACGAGGGGACAGTCACCTTCCTGGCCCTGCTGGCCCCACTATTCCTGACAAAACCAGGATGCCGTTGGACTTGCACAAAGTGGTGGCTCTCTGGAAAGCAGCCTCAAGGTCTGGTGAAGGCAAGTCCTTGTCCTGGGCGGAGGGAAGCTGTGGCACTGGCACCTCACGTGTCTGCCACTGGTGGAGAACTCATCTCACCACTCTAGGAGTGACCCAAAATGACCCATATCACAAGCACACTCTTAATCACGTCATTGAATTTGTGGGAAGTTGTAGGCTCTCACTTTAATAACACTGCTTAATTGCTTTTCTGTGAATTTACATAATTACCATCAAGATCCTTGTTACAAAAAAATGTAAAAGCAATATTGAATTTCAATAAACAAGCACACATTTATATTACAAGCAGAATCAATGCCAGGAACGTTACAGTCCCTGCTTCAGCAGCAGCCAGGTCTCAATAATCTCAGGAAATTTCACTCTTTTTTTCTCATTATCAGAGAAGATGGAACCAGTCTGAGACACGCTGGAAATATGTTGCCTTTGAAAAAGGCAGATTTCCGATAGAGTGTTTTCAAAATGCCCCCTTCTCAAATGTACTGCATTTACTTACAGATTCATTGTCTGCATAACATAAAAATTGGATTCAAGTGGCTTCCTGACCACAAACGAAAAATACATTATTCCATAAACCTACTTCTGTTCATCAAAGCTGCTTGCAGCACTCAACCGGGCCGGTGAAGGACTTTTTGGATGAGCCATCTGGTAAAAACAAGAACAGGGTCAGATCTTGGAAAATGAACTTAGTACTAATTGCTACGGAGATAAAATATGATGTTAACTGACACTGACGTTATTTTAATGCCTGACACTGACGGTATTTTAACTTAACTGACACTTCATAAAAGAAAACAGACACAGCCAATCCTCAAGATGTTATTAACCCTCAGATTTTGTCCTCTTGGAAACTGGAACTCCGATGCTGGAGATAGCACTGAAAGCATGAGAATGGCCATCAGAAAAGGAACTTCTTAGCATGGTCAAATAACCAAAGATGGGCATTCTGCAGTTTCCTTACCGTTAAAATAGAAATCAGTAGAACCAGAACCCCTCTTTGTGGGTACTTGGTACTTTTGGATGAGAATTATGGAGAGATTACCTAACGTATACCAACGGCACTGCATCGTAAGAAAAAAGTCAGTATGCAACTGTATGGATTTTCAGGCCAGCTCACCGTTACAAACAGACATCACAACTTGCCTGAAATTTGCGCCGTAGTGCCTGTGTCATTATTGGTGTCAACCCGGTCCCACACTCAATGTTTTCTTTATTGTTTAGTGGAGTGCCACCCGGACTTCTGAAAAGATTGGGAACAAGGGGAATTAGTTCTCTAATTAAATTAGTTCTCTAATTTAATTTAGAAAAACAAAACAAGAAGAGAATGGGACTTACCTTTGTATATTGACCTTCTTAAGATGTTTTCGAAGATCTAACTGATTTTTAGGTGGGGTACTACTGGAAAAAATGTTAAAATGAAACATTTTCCACTGTGTAAATAGTGTTCATCATTGTTCTGAACAGAAAAATCTGTTCCGAACAGAAAAAATCTAACAACAAAGAAAGGAAGAAAGTGTCTTACGTTAAGGAGTTTGTAATGTGAGCTGATGGCTTGGATTTAGATCTCAGACTAATACTTTGTAAATCTGAGACTGTAATTAATGCCCTGCGTGTCTTCACTGGTGATCCTGCCTGAAGTTAGAAAAGAAATGTTACCACAGATAAACTTGAGAAGGCCTCGCTGATCCGAGATCTATTTAATATTGATATTCTGAGAGATTTCTATGCTTAGGGTTTTTATGCTTTTTTGCATCCTGAAGATTTTGATGCACCTTGGACAAAGATAGGTTTATTTAAAAAACAGAACTTCTGCAAACAAGATTTTGGATAGGCAAAAGAAGGTGCAAAATATATTGATAACACAGACATAAAGCTACACGCCCTTAATGTAAGGTTAGACCTGTCCTGCACATCAGCTGACATTAGTCACTTGATTTCTTCATTTCAAATGCCCACATGCAGAATTAGAAAAATTCCTTAAACCTGATCACTGAGGTTTTACACGAGAAGAATTATTTTATTGAAGATTTCTATCAAGTGCTAAGACAAACACTGCAGGAAATACAGATTCCAGTGCAGAGCTGGCCCCAATACACCATTTATCCATATATCCTCTGGTTTACCTTGTCCGTTCTCAGGTTGCTCTCCGTCTTCTTAAGTTTTACATTCAGGAGATCTTTGAGAGTGATCTGCATTGGCACATCCTTTTTTTGTGGTGGCTCCTGAAAATACAAGGTGGTTGGAAGGGCGGTTAGGATCAGCAAGTGACCCATCCTTCACGATGGCACGCGCTCCTGATGAACTGGGTCCAAAGAACCCAGCCAGGAGTGCAGAAACAGAAGAACCTTCTTACTCCCTACCAGAAGTGCTTTAGAGCCGTTGCCCCGTTTGAGGAGGAGAGGTGCTGGAGGCAGTTTTGGTGGAGGCAGTGGTGGTGGTGGTGGAGGAGGAGGTGGAGGAGGTGCAGACACAGGCTGCAGCTGTACTGCAGGAGGCGTGCACATGGATGACAGCGGGCCCGTCTGCGTTTGTACAGGAGCACCCAGCATTGTTTTACTGCACTTTTGACAAATAGAATTTTCTGAAGACGAAGTCACAACTCCATTCGTCTGAAAACAATATAAATAAACAAGAGAATATTAAATCCACTGATAAGAGCAGGTAGAATTTAAGAGAAAGGAGCTTGTGGCTTCATTTGATCCAGAAGACATAGATGCCCTCTTAGGATGCTCACCAGAAAACCAGTTCCCTTTAGCCATCAAGTAACTGCAGCTTAGTAATGCTGAATGTGAAGAAGAGGTGAAGCACTCCCCGGTGAGGAGGTCTTGATTTTCTCCTCACTGACCACAGACCCCTACACAAGCAAACATTACCCTGCCCCAAAGGGATTGACACTGACCTGGAGCATTCCCTGTAGTCTGGAAAATTCAGTTTCCAAGTTTTCCAGCTGCTCTCTGAATGTGTTTAGCTCCCTTAAGTAGATTTGTGATGGAAATATTGTTTCTTTAACCACCTTAAAACTCTGAGCATAAAAAGAAACAAAATGAATATTTTCAGTTATATTTCCAGATACAGAGGCCCGACTACTGATGAAAATTCTGTCACAGGGTCTTCTCGCTGAGGTCAACAGAAAGGCACAACACGAAGATACACAGTTTCAACAAATACTTCCTTGGCAGGAACCCAAGGAGCGACTTTCTCAAGAAAGCCTTTTAACTTAATCTAGTAATTCTAAGCTGTAATTCACATTTGACCTGAAAAGTGAACACGGTCACCTCTGCTATTAAAGAAAGACTGCAACTCCTGACACTGCAAATCCTGCTGACGCTGCCATATACAAACTCCAATTTCACATAAGTGTTTAATGTCTACAGTGGCCTTAGACATTTTCTCATAGTTATTCCTTCAACAATAAACACCATATATATTTAGATGTTTCAACAGACATAATTAAGTTTACAGCTTAGTTTTCAAATTTGGCATATCTTGCATTGAGTTCTAAGGCTGACCTCACACACTAGAAAAAACAGAAAAGCAGAAAACTTACCTGTGCAACAGTGTTCTGGCACCAGCAATACAGAAACGACACCGTTGTTGTAAGAGGTTTTACCATGTTTTTTACACTGGGCAAGGCTATTGACCAGCGTGAGGATGGATAGCTTGGGACAGAGGATGGGTCCAGTGGAAGATCACCTGCTGACCTGGAACAGAATAGTTCAGAATGAGGTCATAATTATATTTGTATTTAAATATTTATAGTTTCAGTCTTTGAAAAAGATAACAGTGAACAAATTACAAGTACTAGCAACAGCAGGTGTCAGCGTAGTAAACATGAGCACACAGGCCAGGAAAGGCTAGAAAACACTGTGAGAAGCGCTCCAGCACCAAACAGATTAAAAAAAAAGAAGTATTTCAAATCTTAACTGCTTCTCCTACACGTTAAAGTTAACGACAGATGGAGGAGTAGAAGATACACAAGCTGACACAGCTCCACAGCATCCAAGCCAGGCTCTCAGTAGTCTCCAGATGCCGTTCTGTTACCTCAGCTCCACATACCATCGGAAGCAAAGAGGGGACGCAGGAATTAAGTTAAAAAATCAAAAATTTAGTCAAAACCGGAGCCTCTTACTGCGGCGCGGCACAGCCCGAGCCGGGGGGTTTGGCAGCACCTCCTTTCCCTGTCAGGCGACATTTCGCTCTGGCTCTGGCTTTCCGTCGACGTTTGTACTTGGCCATTCCTGTCAGAAACGGAGGGATAACGGTGAGCGCGCGGAGAAAACGTGAAATTTGACGTGGGGACGGCAATTTCGCCATATAAGGAGAAAAGGGCACGGAACGAGGGCGGCCGGGGGGGGGGGAACCAGGGTCGGGGGGGGGGGGGGAGGACCGGGGGGCCGGGGTCCCCAGCCCCCCGGTTCCCCTCCCCCCTCGGCCCCCCCCAGCCGCCGCTCACCTCACGCCCGGCGCCGCCGATTCAAACCGGGCCCCGCGCGGCGCGCAGCCAATGGGAGCGCCGCTCTCAGCCGTCCCCTCCCTTTCCCCTCACGTAAGCCGCGCGCTGATTGGTCGCTAGGAGGACGCGGGCCCCCTCCTCTCAGCTCGACGGGTGAAGTGCAGGGAGATGGGTGTGCGTGGTGGGGGGGCAATCGCGGGCCTGGCGATGCTCCGCCCTCGTCATTGGGTGGAAGGGTTTGAGCCTGACCAACCAGATGCGGGATGGAGGTGGGAAGGGCCAATGGGGTGGAAAGGAGGAGGGCACGAGCACCGCCCTCCCGCCAATAGCAGCTCAGCGCTCCCTACGCCAGCCAATCCCCGCCCGCCCCCACTCCGCCCCAACGTCGTCTCGCGGCGCTCCCTCCGCGAACCAATCCCCGCCCTCCGCTCCCCGCGGCGCCCAATGAACAACCCCGTACCTCCGCGAGGGTTTACATCCCCTCCCGCCCAATGGCGGCGGCCCTCCCTCAGCGCCCAACCAATGGGAGGCGAGCTCCGACTGACAGCTGCCCAATGGCAACCTCCGTCTCTCCGCGGCCCGCGGCGCGGGGGGCGGGCATCTCCCCGCCGCCGCCTGAGGAATGTCAACTATTCAACATGGAGACGGCGCTCGCCAGGCTCGAGACCATGGTGAGGCCGGGGCGGGCGGCGGCGGGGCCGGGGGGCGGCGGCCGAGCCCCGGAGCTGCCTCCTGAGGGGGAGAAGGGGGCCGCGGCCCTCAGGGGGGAGGCAGCGGCTTGGGCACCGGGGGCGCGGTCCTCACAGCGGCCGGCTTGGGCTGGGCCGGGTCGGGTTGGACCGTTCCATTCCGCTGCCCCCCCCCCCAGGCCGCGCGCGCGGAGGGAGGGGAGGGCGTGGAGCGCCGCGCTGCCGGACGAGTCCATTCCTCACAGCGCGGGGGGGGAGGGGGGGGGAACTCACACCTGGGCTGTCCCATTGTCCCCGCGGGGTGGGGGGTGGGGGGGCGGTGAAGGGGGGCGGGTTGGGATGGTCCATTCCAGGCGGGTCGGGGGGGGGGGGGGTGGGAGCGGCGCTTTCCCGCCCAGCGCTGAGGGGAGGCCGCGGCCCGGCCGGGACCGGGACCGGCACCGGGGGGCGGGGGGGAGCCGCCCGCAGCGCCTCGCCCGGCCGGGACGGGCATTGCCGGGCCGCCAGCCCTCAGCACCGGGCTGCCCGGGGGGCACGAGGCCGGCGGGGGGCTGCGAGGGGCCCTGGAGGCTCGGGGGGCGCCGGAGCCGTGAGGGAAGCGGGGCCCTGTGGTGGCCTCCACAGCCCGGGCTCCCTGTGGTGGCTCTCGGCAGCCGCCTTGCAGCTCCCTTCAGCTGAAGTTTTACACGATATTTTGTGCCTACAAGCGCTTAATTTCATTCATAAGTCCGTGTGTGAGGTAAAATGCTCGCGCTGAGGTAATTCTCCAAAATACGGTGCTCCTTTGTGGTGGTTTTCGGTTTTTCTTCGCATGGAGACTTCCAGGAAATGTTGGAATTCCAAAAATGTAAAAGTTCTGTGGTTTTAATTGTCCATTAGGTACATTAATTGTCAAACCAGAAATGGCCTCATCAGGAGATGGGGGAAAGTACGTTATTCATTACAGAGAGAATTTCTCGTTGTGTGTGTGTTTTTTTTTTCTCCCCTCTGGCAACCTTGGGTTTAATTTCTTAAAAAAAAAAAAAAAAAAAAAAGGGAAAAAAGAGTTTAAGAGTTTCCTAGTCCTTATCAGTACACACTCACACCACCAAAGTGGAGAAAAAAAAAGTCTAGAAAAATAGAAGGAGCGGCAGGAGAACATGATGGGGAATATTGTACATCAACATTATCCCTTAACCTGACGTGTGCAAGGCTTTCACTGTGATACACAGAGCTAGCGTGCTGTTTAATGCTACCTTTAAACTTTTAGTTTACTTTTTATTGTTCCTTCTGTCACTTTTCTACGGTACCAGTGTAGCGCATCCCCGAAAGCATTAGCAGCAGTGGGCAAGTAAGGGTGGCCTGAAAAGAAAGAAGGGGCTGAACGTTGTTAACGTGGGAGCTTGTCCTGCTGACCTGCCTCTGTCGCCTCACTGAGTGACCCACGTGGCGTTGTAATAGGGAGTCACTTGGGGTAAATAGTTGAAGCTGTGATGTTACTTCCATTAAGAAGTAAAATACAATAATCTGAAAAAATGCCAGAGTGCCTGCATCACTTGAAGTATCAGAGGCTTCAAACTGTTACCTAGTTCTCAGCTTAATTGCACTTTAAAACAGATTTTATTTTGAAGGAGCCATACTTCTGAGGTTATTTTTGTTCTCCTGCAGTTACTGACCTGCGGTAATCATACCGAATCCTCAGAATGGTAATGCACACAGTATTTGACTTCAGTGACATACTGCATTCTTGTCAGAGCTCTGAAGTTGTTCCAATTGCAGATTCAAAACCTCAGCCCTGCCCACAGTGTGTGCTTCAGCTCCCTGTGTCTTTTGTTAGTTGTTGTTTTAAAGCCCAGTTTGAGTGATTTCATTTTTCCTTGTAACACATTTTTCTTTCTGTGTAATTCTGCTTCGAAACACCCAGGCTAGCTGTGTGTTTGTTGTCATTGTCGTAGGTTTTGGTTTTGTTCTTGTCGTTTGTTTGTTTTTAGGGTGTTATGGTTTATTTCACTGTTTTAGTGAAAGCTGTGCTTTTAAAGTTGGACTTCTAATTCCTCACTTTAGGACGTGTAAATAATTAAAGAGGTGTTTTGATTAGCTGCCCTTAAAGTTAACAGGGGAATTTATATATGCCCGTGGAAGAAGATGGTAATGTGTCATTGTCTTACGATCTACATTACAAGTACACCAAAAGGGTCTTGCACTGAAGTGTGGAGACCTCAGTGGGGTCAATTATCTGCACAGATGGTTCATACAAACTTCCAAAGGTTTGGAGATTCTGGCTTGGTCTTTCCCCCTGTCCTGATTATCCAAAATTATCTGGGGAATCCATTTGAAAACCCAACTGAATTTTAAATTTACTCCCTTAGCCTAACACTTTTCTGTTTGAGTCTCCTGTTAACTCCTTCCCGCGGGAGGTGGCGTGCCTGGCTGCCGTCCCTTAGCAGTGCTGGGTGGGCCACGGCACTTCTGTCTTGCATCTTCACCCGTGTTTTTGAATTTTACACGTTTTTATAAAAATGCTGTATTTTAAATACGTCTTGAACAATTTCGCTTACCAGTTTCCTATATGCAAACCTCATTCAGAAGTGTAACGTTTCTTTGTCATTAAGTGAAACAAAATATGTACATTGGCAACCGTCTCACGTACTGCAGCTTTACGTCCCTTGCTTTTCCCTCTGCTTACTGTGTCTTCCACCCGGGCTGGCTGGGAGGTTGGATCTCTCCCCAGAAGTGTGATAAAACAACACTTGTATTTCCCCAGAGGTTTTGACATGCATTTCCTGAAAAGTTTCATTTTAATCTCATGGAACCAGGGATAAACTCTTGTGTAGGAGCTTAAAAAGAACAATGTGAATGAAAATGCCAGGTAGTCTTCAGTTATCTGAGGCTAGTGCTCAAAGTACAATAACAACAAGCGTTGAATGAACCACAACATCTATAAGATGAGATTCGTTAGGTGACAGATTGTAAAGCTGACCCATTAGCAATGCTTTCCAGTTGCACTTCAGTGGTGTGCAGTGGAAGAAACTTGAGTTTGGTGGACGTTCTTTCAGTAAAACTTGATACCAAATGGATAAACTGGCAGATGCCGTGAGAGTGCTTCATTCAGAGCAGTTCAGTTAATTTCTGTGACTGTATTTCTGTTGTACTGGACCTACTTTTTTCTCTGAGCGGTGTCTGTCCAGTGCCCTTTTTATGTTGTACTACTAGTGATCGTACACAAAGCAGTGCAATGTTAAAAGGGCATTGGCCAGCAATGCTATCGGCGTTACTCACGGAGCCGCGAGTCCTAAGTCACTGTTACGTCTGAGACCACAGGTGGTTTGAAAACCAACTTTAAAATGGGATTGAAAACTTTTTATTTTTTTGCACTCACTGTCTCCTAGTTGTTTGCCAAGGAGAAATGTTAAGTGGTATTTAATGACAAATCCCATCGACTCTGTGCATGTGTCCTTAGAAGTAAGTGCCCTGCAAAGAGGAAGGAACACTGTACGGGATTCTTACAGCCTGCAGGGTTTTCTACAGAAACGTCCTAAGTTGGCTCAGGTTGTTCTGCGTGCATCAGCCATCAGCCATCTCTCTCCTTCCCGTTCCTCTGTTCCTTGCGTTTTGTTGTTAAGAACCGTAACACTGTCAGTGTTACCCGCCCAGTCCTCAGCCTTTGTATATCAAGTTACTGGTTTTATTAAAAAGAGAAACATCTTTATGGAGACGTATGAAATACACCCCCAGTTCATGGTCCTCTAACAGCCACGAGGTAACCTCAGTGATAATTTATATCCACAGTGTTTGGAAACGAGTGTGTGTTTACGTGCGGTTTAAAGTGACTGAAGAAACTCGTGTGTCCATAAAATGTTCTCTGTAGCACAGTTTAAGAACATCTGTCTGATGGAGGTTTACCATTTCCAAATGCTATGAGACAAACCTAAAATTACGTAAACTTTGAAATGCAGTTGCCAGTTAAAAGAGCACCAAATCGTGCAAAAATGAATTTCTGACAGATATGTTGAGCATTTTGTTGGGTGTTTTTCTTCCTTTTTTTCTTCTGGTCAGTGGAATGGCAGTGATTATGACTAATAATAATGTCTTGAAACATGAAGGTTCTTGCATGTCTGTATTAGGACTGGGTGAATGTTGCCTTGCCAAATGTCTGACCCACAGAAACCGCTGACTTTTTTTTTTCCAATATGTATTTTGAGTGTATTGATTACTTGTTCCGAATTCTTGCTGCTAACGAATGCTCTGACTTTATTGCACTACTGTACTTTACAGCTAGCAGTGCAATAGTATTGTCAAAGCATCTGAAAGCAGAGCATGCAGCAATGGCTTGAGAGTTGCCTCACAGTTTCTAACACTTTCTGCTAAGCCTGTGAGTAAATTACAACTTTACATCTCATAAAGTGCATTTTCTGTGTGACTGTTGTACAGAACTCATCATACAGATGGTCCTGACCTATAACGCTAAGGTGAGATTCTTGCAGGTGTGTGTTTCCTGAGATACAGCAAGAGATAAATAGTTAGGAAATAATACTCTCTTTTTTTTGTCCTGAATCACAGTAGCAGCGTAGTGTTAATGGCTTATTGTTATCCTGTAAATCTCAAATTATCAGTGTTGAAATATTCCAAGAGCAGAGCTTCATGGATAATTTTGAAAGCCACCCTTATTCATCGTCTGCATTCCCAAGAGTTAGCAGTCAGAGGAGAGAGATGGAGAAAAGCAGAAAACGATCGTTCTGGCGTGCCTGTCCCTAGAAGTGAAAAACAAAAAATGTTTGCTAATGGAGGAGCACAGAAACAGTTGATCTGTTAGGAAAAGTCCCTCATGAACTCTTTTAAAAAACATAGTGTATTAACAAGTTTTATTCTTCCATTTTTATCGTACCTCCAAAGCCCACTGAAGTTTGTCACTTTAGCTATAAGCGCTGCTAGTTAATACTTTGGGGTGCAGTTAACAAACAGCCTTATTTTGATCCTAAAAGTCATAATGATTACTTCAGAGTTAAGCGCAACGTAATTAGTGAAAGCTACCATGAAGTTACAAGCATTTTGAACTTGCCTTCATCATAGTCTTCCGTGACTGTAAAATCTCCAAATGATTACATTAAGAAAACAATGAGTTTTTGTTGGTTTGTTTTTGTGAACTGGGAGAACTGCCTTTCTTTAGAGGAGAAGTCTTTAATAGGTATTAAAATTGCAGGCTAAAATTAATTAAGTAATAATGCTATCAGCAGACTGTTTTACAGGGCAATTAGATAACTCTCTGGTGGGTTATTTATCCTGAGGAAATAAATGTGATGTCATCAATTTTATTATCTATTATCTATTTATTATCTGCTCTGGCTTACTGGGGAATAATAAAATGCGTAATGGTTACTATAATAATCTGAGAGAATTCATTCCTCATATAATTAATAACAAGATCTCTGATACACTTTGCTCTTCAACACTTATTCATAGTTTCTGCTGGATAAACAACCGAGTATTATGGTTTAGCTAGCAGAATTCGTAATGTTTGAAAAGAAAAGTAACTAGCCAAGGAACAGCTTTATAAATTGATGGAATGTATGTTGATATTGGGGAAAAAAGTCAAACATCTTGTGCAACATGTGAAGATCTGTTGAAAAAAGATGCACTGTTCTTGTGTCTTGCTGTAACTTCCCTCTTTGGAGTACTGCTTACAAACTCGAGAGGTTTGGCACTGAAAGGGCACGTGATGCAGGAACGGATGGGAACGCTGACATGCGTTTGGGGAACTGTAGGAACCCGGGAGTAGTGGCAAGATGTAAAGTGAACAACAAGCTAATTTAGGTTAGATAAATATAAAGAGGCTACAATCGGTAGAAGTGTGTGTATACGCCTGTTGAAATGGCGCACGAGAGGAAAAAGCTCGTGTCCAGACCTATGTTTGTACCGGGTATGGCAAATGGGGTAATGTCTGAGGCTGAGAGCTTACACGTAAGGTATCGAAGTAATTCTGCAAAGTGATTTCCCACTGCGTTGCTTTTTGTTACCTGGATACTTTATAGCTCTTTGGATGACGGGTTTTAACTTATAAAATAACAGGATTAGAAGTCTCAAAGTTTATTGCTTTGTACTTTTCAGGCTAGATGTGTGTCAGCGTAATTGGCAACCATCATCTAATGGAATAGGTTGGAGGAGTAGAGGAGGCATCTGTCTTCTGCTTTCCTGAAATACAGGAAAGGCAAATGGTTGGGGTTTGTCTGCATTTCTTTTTAAATATACTGTGGCTAATCCTAAATATTTTAGTTCCAGAAGGCAGAATCTGATCTGGATTATATTCAACACAGACTGGAGTTTGAAATAATGAAAAGTCTTCCTGATAATCCATCAGCAGAGGTAGTATTTTCAAATTAAATTAATAACTTTTATTGCATTCTGTGTGAAGTTGGTAATAAATAGGTATTATTCTTTAATATGAAAACATGTGAATGTTCTTTTATCTAGTTGACAGTTTTTTATTATTATAACATTTTTCTTGCATCACGCACCAAGATAACTGGCATAATATGAATTCAGTGCAGAAACTGTCAGAAAACCCAAAATTCTTGGTATAGTGAATGAAGTTCTCCCATGTTTCGCTTTGAGAAATGAGAAGTAGTGTTAACACCTGATTTTTACAGAGGGTATCCTATCTTAGCTATAACTCATCCTTACTGTGAGACCAAAGATACACTTGCTAGTCAGCAGTAACTAAATACAGGGCTGGGGATGGATGAGAGAAAGATGAAAACGATAAATGGCAGTGTGTAGAAGCCTTCACAAATAAGTCCTTGCCTCCTTGTATATTGTGACATAGTGAAAAAATAATCTTTTTTATTTAGAAGTCCCTAATTTATTCCAAATCAGAAAAGCTATTAAAATTCACAAACATAGTAATGTATTTATTATGGAACCACAGAGTTGCACTGGTTTATTAACACCACCTATCGTTTGTGCATATGAAAAACTAAATGTATAGGTAAAAAATACTCTCAACTGCACTTTTCATTGTAAAGGGTTGTTTCATGTTATATTTTAGTTTTTCTGACTCCTGTGCTTTTAAATCTTATGTGGCAGCATGAATTTTCTCAAACAGTTTAAATATACCTCTAATTTCTACGTAGGAAAACCCGGTTACTCTCTTAGAAGAACTCTCAGTGGTGAAATCTCGTTATAAAACATTATGTATGCAGCTGGAAAAAGTTTCCTTAGAGCAGAGGGAATCCATGAATGGCATCCGTGCTGCCCTAGAGAACACAATGAAGATGGTTCAGACACTACAGCAACACACTGGTCTTCAGGTAGCAGCCTCGTTTTAGTAACTCAGCTCTCACGCTGAGTCTCGTGTTAGTAACATGGGCTCTCAGGCCCATGCGTTTGTGTAACCTCTGTGTAGATGTGAGTGGTTTCACTGGGAACTGTTAAATTTATAGACTCATAGAAAATAAGAAGAAAGTTTACCAGAAGAAATGTTTGCAAGATTGCAGCTGTTTTTGTAAATCACTAACCTGATTCATCACTCGTTGGTTAAACTAGCGGTATTTAGTCTGAATTAAAGTTATACTGTAAGTGGATGGTATGACATGTTTGAATAGTTTCACAGCTGTGTCAGAGCAGTCCTACTCTGACTTTTTAAAAGTAGCTACCTTAAAGAAATTAGAAAGAGAAACCAATTTTAAAAAAGCTTTTAAGTGGCAAATGTTTTTTCACTGTCTAAAATGCGTAAGTTAAAAATACTTTGTAACGAATGGGGTGGCATTACAGTTAGTGCAAAGAAACGTTTCCTCTCAATATGATAATGCCTGTAAACTCCCCCCAGCATTTTTGTAAGTGGTTTTCAGACAATGCTGCATTACAGTTTTGAAAAGGTTGTGAAAGCATTGCTTTTGTCCCTCAACAAATAAGGTGATTTAGTTGGAAAATGTTAGTTGATAACGTAGTGGCAGAGATAGGATTGGTGTGACTAAAGCATTATGCTGGATCTGAGCTCTCCCATCAGCGTTCTGATGACAGTGCCCTGACATTGTGTTTAATCTGTCAACAGGTGTAGGCAAGATAGTGGTAAGTCTCTATAGATAAAATGTACCGTATAATGATTTAAAAGACAGCAGTTATTATGTCACAGGAAGAAAAAATATTTTCTCTCTCTGTGTTCCAAGGATACGCTGCCAAGAATAATTTACATATAGGATTTTGTTAAAGTGGAAGACTCTTGTGTCTCTAGAGTTACATTTAGACTTTTTAGCTAATGAAGATCTTGTACTTGACTGTTTCCTAAAACAAAAATTGATTAAACTATTACGGAGAAACTTAACTCTTCAAGTGAAATACTTCTTTTTATTGAATAATTCATTTTATTTTCATTGAGTCATTTCTAGTATTGTGTTAAAGGAATATTGTGTTTGGATTTTCAGAAATACTAAGCTTGTCAACTTGCTTTCATTTGAAGCAAAGTAGGAATCTACTATTAGTTTGCATGTGAAAACAACTACGCAAATGCTGAGTTCTTTTGTAAATATCATCACCCTAGGAACTGGAAGTATCAGAGTTCTTGGTATCTTTTTATTTTCTAGCGCTTGCCTCTGTCAGAAGAAGAACAGACTGCAGCACAGCAGTTAACCTGTCAGACTGTTAAAGGAATGGAATCGCTAGTGGAAGAGGTAATTAGGCCACCGAGTGTCAGTATTCCAGAAACCATTAATCCTGAGTAGCTCAACTCAAGTCAGAAGGGCTGTTTCTGTACCTTAATATCACTCAATCGAATGGAGTTTTTCAGAATGAGCTGAAGTTCCTCTCAAATCTTTCCAGTTTTACTGTGTACTGATTAAGTTGATGATTTAATTTCCTGTGAAATCTTAAATAAAGTTTGGAATATGACCAGCAATAGTTTAAGTGTATTCTAACTGTAATGTGAAAGAACATAAATCTAAACTAATAGTTGTTAAAAAGTTGGATATTCTCCCAGAGCTTCTTGAAGCACAGAGTCTTGGTATAGTTATCTGCAAAGGTTTGGTCTGGGTCTCATAATAAAATCAAAATAGTGAAGAAAGTTAATAGAGTATAATGGTCTTACTAACCTTATCTTTTTCTACGTGTCTTCTTCCTGCCTGCTAGTTTTCTGTCAAAGGTTGCCTTTCTTCCCTTAATTGCCACGGTTGGTTTGCATGAAAGCCTTCCAGTACCTTTCTGCTTCATTCACTCTGTTTGCAAATATCTTCCCCAACCTTGATAAATGCTCTGGTTTTGTCTTTCCATTATTCTAAAGCACTTAAGATACAGCTGGCATAAACAGCCCCAGTGCAAAATGTAGCTGTATCCTACTCCTGCTGAGGCCAGTTTAATTGGTATTGTTTCCTATGTTGTCAGTGAGCGTGTTTTGAAGATATTCTAAAAGTTCTCTGAAAGGCAGAAGGAATGGAAAGATGCCACAAAGGTCCTGGGATTTTTTGTCAGTGCTGTATTTCTTTTTTGGCTGAGGAGAGCTGAGTGTAGCTACCTTTAGGTTGTCAGGACTGTCAGCCTCTGAAGGTTGCCTGAGAATAGGAAAGCCATTTTTTTTCCTTTGCTGCATGTGCAGTGCTTTCAACTACATCTGTACTGGAATGCAAAGGAGAAAGCTGAAGAGGTTCATCTGACTTGCATATGAATCTTCCTGTTTCCATTTTAAATTTATTTTATTTGAAACCAGGCTTTGTTTAATGCCTCAGATTCTGCTGTTGGCTGCAGTGGCTGCAAGATCCTTGGTTATCCAATGGTAAAATGTAATTGCTAATACAGAAATGAAATTGCAGAAACTGCTTTCTAAACCAAACTCCAAGAAATCCTAACATTATCTCTTGTTTATTTTTAGCCATTTTGTTCAGGATCTGTAGTTCCTGGCTCAACTGAAGGTAAGTGCAGGAAGAATTTTCCACTGTTTTTTTCCCGGTTGACCATTAAGTCTGATTCTCCCCACCCCCTACACCCAGCCCCAGTAAGTAACCTTTGGGATTAACACTAATCTCTCCTAAGACTTCCATCTCTAATATTGAACTTTCATAGTTCTCTGCTATTTAAACATATCAAGTTACTACCTAGAATTCAGCAATTAATAACTTAAGCTGTTGTACTTTCTGAAAAAGGCAGTTATTATAAATAACTTCTGCTGACGAATATGGGCTCTTTTGCCCCTAGTACGACAGGGGCAAACCTCTCAGTCAGACCATAGAGACCTATTTCAGTGTTTTCTTAAAAAGAAGTGAAAGTACTGTCTTATCTTTGGCCTGATTTCTGAAGAAACAAATACCTTCTGTTTCCAATGTTTTAGAGTCACAATTCAAACCATTGACTGAGGAAATGCTTATGTCTGTACCAAGGAGTATCAGAAGCACTGTTAAACTAGCAGACTTGAACAATTTGTACAGGGAGCTATTTAACCACTTCATTGTAAATAAGAACAGGTAAGACTTAAAGCCACTCGTTACTAAGAATTTTATAAGTTGTAAAGAAATTCATCATTTTCAAATGAAACAAACAGCTAGTTAACCATTTGCTGCTCCGTTAGAACTTTGAAATTTGATTTTGCTCCCTGATGGCCTTGCTGGTTAGGTATATACCCCAAAGTGTTAGGCCATCATACAAAACACCCTAAATTCCTTTGTAGAAAAGTGGCATTTATAATTGGATAATTTACAATACTGAATGTCAGGTTCTTCAGAAACAGGCTGTGTTGTTTTTTTTTCAAAATCCTAATAGTAAAGCCTGACCCTGAACTCCACCAACACTACCACCCCTTATCTCTCCCACAAGCCTTGACCCCTTCCTGGGATTAGTGCTGCAGATCTCTTGAAGGTGATGGCAAAAATGCAGAAGTTTTAAGCTCGGAAACTCTGTCTCTTTAATCCCAAAGTTGGATTAGGAAGTGATTGTTCTTAGATAAATGCAGCACAGTAAAGTTGATGACAATCTCAACAATTATGAGAATTATGGAACACTTCCTAAAAATCATTCTTTAAACAATACAGGCCTTTTAGCCATTTTCTGACAGACCTGCTGTTTGATACCCAGTTTTGCTAAATAGTTTGCTCTTGCCTTATAGTGCCGCACTGAGTGTTTCGCAGATGAACAAGATGAATATGAAAGCCACTGACTCAAGAATACGAATCTTAAAAGAACTTGCCATTGTGGAACTTGACAGACAAGGAAATGTTAAATTAGTTGCATAAATGAACGCTCGGTCCGTTCTCATTTGACACACAAGCATCTTCGTCATAGCTCCTGAATTATTAACAAGCAAGTATTTCTTTGGTGTCCGAGTTAAAAGAACACTGTTGGAAAGTTGTTCATGTATCCGTATAGAAATCCTATTTCTAGTACTTAAAAACTTCAGAATGAAAAAATGTTGAGGTTGGAATTTGATCTCGGATATTTATAGGATTACAGACGATGCATTTTTGAACAGTGTTGTTAACCACGTGACGTTTCCATATTCTTGCCTACATTCCTGAGCGGGGTTTTTAAGGCAAATAACCCAAGCCACTTAATTGTACTTACATTCCTGAATAAATGATGAAAGTCAAGGAGATGACGGGGCCATAGATTTATTATGCTTCTGTTTAAATGACTCCTGACCCTGAGCCCTGCCCTAACCCCTGAACCTGGCCCCTGACCCCTTTCATTTTCCTTTGATGTGAACCGGCTTTTGACAGTCCAGTAAAACTGCAGCCTCGCAGAGTAGCTGAGGTCTGGAGATGGTCTGGTCCAACGCCCTGCTCACATCACAGCAGGGCCAGCTGCAGCCGGTTGCTCAGGGCTGGGAACAGTCCTGGTTTGAAAAATTCTGAGGGTGAAAACTTCACCACCTCTGGGCAACATCTTGTAGTGTCTGACCACCCTCACAGGTTGTTTGGGTTGTTTTGGATGGGTTTGCTTGTTTATTAATTTTTTTTGTTTGTTTATTTCAATCTAACTTGAGAAAGGAGGATATCTGAAGTTTAGTAAGATCCTCTAGATTTTGTGAAATGATGGCCAGCAAAGAAGAGAAATTTAAATTGGTGCCTACACAAAGGGGAACGCTCATTTCTGAGCTTGTTGCTGCCCTGGTCAGTCTATTTGGAGTTTGTCGTGAAGAGGAGCAGGGCCCGTATTGGGCAAGAAAGGGGAGAAAAGGACCGGGGATAGCCTGATTTGATGCTGTTGAGTGCTGTTTTACCTACAAAGCTGCTTCACATCACAACCCTATCGATCCTTAACTGCTACGCTTGCTCTTTACTCCCCCTACCTTCAGCAGCGCTAAAGTTCTGTTAGCGCAACGTGGTCCAAGTGACCTGTGAGCGGGAAAACAAGCGCAGCTGGGACAGCGCCTGGTAAAACAAACTGTCCTCAAGGCTGCGGTTACCCCGCTCCATTTCAAAACCCCACGCGAGATGCGGGAACCCATCGGTGCCGCCCCCCGCTGCCTGGCACCGACTCGTGGGCGCGGGGCAGCGAGCTGAGCCCGGCGGCTGCCCCTGCCTCCAACCCCTGCGAGCTGCCGCTCAGCCCCAGGGCCGGGCCGGGCCGGGCCGGACAGCAGCGCGCCCCGTAACCGCCCCGTTACAGCCGCGACCCCGCCGAGCCTCCCGCAGCGCGCCCCCGCCGCCCCGCGCGCGCCAACACCCGCCCTTAGCCCCGCCCACTCGGGCGCGCGCGCGCGCAGTGCTGCGGCGGGGTCAGGCTCCGCCCCCCAAACCGGGCGCGCCGCGGCTAAGCCCCGCCCCCCGCTCCCCTCCCTCCCTCCCTCCCCGCGGCCGCGGCCCGGCGCCTCCGGAGCGCACCGGGGCCGGGCCGGGCTGGGGGGGCCGCGGCCATGGACGAGCAGAGCGTGGAGGTGAGCGGCCCCCCTGCAAGGGGCCCGGCCTGGCCCGGCCCCGCCGTGCTCCGCCTGGGCCGTGCGGCCGTTAGCGGAGGGCCTGGCCTCCTGCGGGGCGCCTGGCGGCTGGGGGGGGGGGGGGTTGTGTAGGGGGGTTAAAGCTGGCGGGGGTCCGGTTCCTGGTGTGCAGGGGGGGAGCTGCTCGGTCCTGGGACAGCCCTCGGCGGGGAGAGCGAGCGGGGCTCGGCGCTGGGAAATAACCTTGCTGTTTGGGGATGGGGAGGGGTTAGGTGGGGCCAGGCAAATGGCTTCTCTGCCGGGGGTGCAGCGAAACCGTGCGTGAAATTGATCCCTGCTGACCGAGGGTAATCGGGGGGACGTGGAGGGGACAGAGAAACCGTGGTGGTAATGGTAGACGTTAAAAGGATTTAAGTCCTATTAGTCAATAAAATGCTCTGTCCAGTGCGAGCCTTCTCATTAGCACTCTGTATCATACATGCACTTAACGTGCTTTTAAATTAGCTTAATGCCTGTATGTTGGAGCTCCTAGGTTTTGAATCCGCGGGTACAGCGCAGTTGTTTCTGGCGACCGCTCAATGCCGTGTGAACACAAGGAGGAATAATATCTCTTGGCTACGGAAATTCCCCCTTGGAAAAAGGGAAACCAAACAAAAAACAAATTGCTTAAAGAACTGTGTTTCAAAATGGGTGCTGAGAGCTGGTGGGATGTAAGAGGAGGCGGGGAGGAGAGCCGTGGTGTTTGACCTAGTATCGTGCTTTGAGATGCACTACCCGTTGCTGTTTGGAATGGGATTGCACCTGTTCAACCTGGCATTCTGCCTGAAAAATGCCTCTCTCATATGTCAGAAGTGCGTGGCATAACAATAGCAATAATCTACCCTTTTCCAGAGTATTGCTGAAGTATTCCGATGTTTTATTTGTATGGAGAAATTGCGTGATGCACGACTGTGTCCTCATTGCTCCAAGCTGTGCTGTTTCAGTTGTATTCGGGTGAGTTTGCTTATTATGGCTTACTTTTGCAAACGTTTGAACTTAGAAAATACTGTGATCTTACAAACACATTCTAGCTTCTTCCTTGCCTCTTTTTGTGGGGTTCTGAGGATTTCTTTTTCCTGCTGTGTGCTCTCTAGTTTTCCTTTCAAAATCTCTTACAACGCTGAGGAAAAACTAGGCAGGCTGTGCTTTGCATTTAGTAGTGCTAATTATAGGGACTGTCTGGAAGAGTTGCTCTTAAGAAACAGGTACACAGTGACCCTTTCTTTAACGTATTTTGAAAGTCAGAGACGTCGGTATGGACTACAGAGCTGGGACAGGAATCAAACGATGACTGCGTCTGTCAGTATGGAACGCTGGGAGGTCATAACATCACCTCTTACCTTGGAGATGTTATAAAATAGTTCCCGAGCTGGAATGATGTGATCAGATGCAGGCAGAAGCCTCCTTGAGCGTGTCTGGTCCAGTGGGCTGAAGCAGCATCCGAAGCACCTCAATTCACTTATTAAGGTGACAGTTACTAATGCGTGATGCTTCAGTTCTGAGTCCAGGCGTTGTGCTGCGCTAACGTAGTGCGAGAGGGTTCAGCTGGGGTTCTCAGACCTCGACCAGTACTTCCAGGAATCACAACAGACAGTCATCGTTCTCTCTGAAAGCTCTGCCAAGAGCTGTCGGTGAAGGATTTGTGCTGCACGTTAAGGATGTTAGATGACATGCTGTTGCTGGGTGGTGAGAGATTTTTCATGAGAATCTTTAAATGTAGCAGTGAGCTGCCAAAGGATGAGCCTCTCAGCCGCTGATCTTTCACATCTGTAAGCTGTAGCGGCCTGATGAAGTTCTTTCCTCAGCTCCTTGTCTTTGAAGGGAACTTTCTGGAAGAGAGCTAGTCAAAGGGTCCTTGTGGATTTGAATTGCAGGTGTCTAACTTGTGTATAAATAGCTCAAGAAGAAGAAATAAGTTACCTCAAATACTTTAGAGTCAGGAAAATATACTTGCTGTGTCTTTTGCTTTCTTTTCTTGAAATATGCTCTTTAGTCTGTAGCTATGGAAATCTGCACCAGATACGTGGTTTCTAAGGGAATATTGGGTACCTCAAAATTCCCTTTTTAGTTTTGACAACTAAAGAACGGTGGTGGTGGTGTTACTAAGATACAAATAGCTGCTTCTTCGGTAACTAAGTGGTTGAACAGTTAAATTACAAATCTCTAAAAATGGAAAAATACAGGAAGGCTGAATAAAAGCGTTATTACCGCATACAAGGTAACAAAGGGGAGTAACTCCTAAATAACAATAGAATGTACTTGTTAGCAGTTCTTTTCTGGTGCTTTCTTTCATTATTTTTTTTTCCCCTTCATAGCGTTGGCTGACTGAACAAAGAGCTCAGTGCCCTCATTGTAGGTAAGGTATTTTTAATATGAGGAATAAATTATCAGGAATTGGGTGCACTGGCCAGTTAGTTCTGAAGGGTCTTTCTTCAATGCAATTTACATAAATTTTTTAAGTGTGATTTTTGAGACCTGCTGGCTGTCACAATAAAAATTTACCCGATATATTACTTACTCTAACGTATGTTGCAGTTGTGTGACAAGTTAAGCAAGATCTTCGTTCTTACCCTGTTACTCTGCTGTTTCCTATTGCCATATAATAAGAGTAACTAGATGGTGTTCCCCTTAGAACTTTTAATGTTCATCTTGCAAGAATAAGAGACCAGAAATTTCAGTGTTCAGCCTGAAACGTACTTTTATTTTATACCTGTAATTCGAGAGACTTACCTGTTGTGTTGCAAGTCCTCAGAGAGGTACCTACTGAGTGCGTGCAGGTTTTGTTTTGTTTTCAGTGCAACACAACCCTCCCCTGCCCCATGGCACACCTTAGTGCTTCTGGTTCCTGCGTGCCTAGCAATTCTAGTTCTTGATAAACTGACATTTGGGAGGTGGGGTGTGTTTTGCCCTAAGGAAGGGGAAGCAGTATGTATTTGCCTCTGAGGGGGGGGAGGTATTTCTAAAAACAACCAACCATTACTGTAGAACTTCATATTCAACTTTTAAAGTATTTAATCATTAGTTCTAAGTGCTTGTAAGGGGGTAAATATGTCTGTGTTTTACAAGGGGGATAGTGTGAAGCACTCCTATGGGGATGGCTGAATAATGGGAGGGATCGAAGAAGCACTGAGAAATGAAAGAATTTCCCCAGTGTTATCCAGGAGTCTATTACCAAATCTTAACATAGTTCTTGGTTTCCCTGTGTAGGTGTTCTATATGTAGTTGTGGGGCGGTTTGGTTTTCTTCCCCCAATACGAACTTAAAATGTTACTTTTCTACTCTTTTTTTTTTCTCTGAAATAACTAGTATAGCTGCAGCATTTTGCCCATGGCTTTTCCAATACTGTAGAATTGATGAACCGATTTCATTTTGATGCTGCTCTTTTAGCTCCTGGAGCTGAATTCTTGCTGTAACTCTTGCAATGCTTCTTGCAGAGCCCCGCTGCAGCTACGAGAGCTTGTAAACTGTCGTTGGGCAGAAGAGGTCACACAACAGCTTGACACACTTCAACTGTGTAATCTGACAAAGCACGAGGAAAATGAAAAAGACAAGTAAATGGAGCATTCTTCACATGAAGGGTTTTGCGGGTTGCTTTACATGAGTGAACTTTTAATTTCAGCTGATTTTTAAAGTCAGGGAAACAAACGTAACTTCTCTTACTTAAAAATTGAATTGTGCTGTTGCTTAACAGACAAAGCAGTGCTGTTTCGCACTGTCTGTCTAAAAGTTGGAGTTCACTTCTGTCATAATTAATAGCAATGAGAAGGGTTCCTAACTATTTGCCTAGAAAACTACTATGTGTTTAAGATTTATATTCATATAAAAACAGATATATAATATTTTTATATATATATATATAAAAAATAGTCTGGAGATTTGGAGGAGAAAAGTGTGAGGAGTATTATTGAGATATGGATAGGGTCTAATGACATGTTCCATACCTCCTGTTTCCCCAAGTTCCTGAAACCTAGGGGAGGAGGAAGGGAGAGGCATGTGTTGGAGGTTTGCCTGCTCTGTGCTTGGCTTGCTGATTGATGCTATGCCTGAAATTTTAAGAAATGACAGCGATCAGTTTGTTGAAAAAGCTTATAAGCCATTGTTCTGTGGTTACTTTAGGTTGCATATGATTGGAATTTTAATGATGTGAAGGATTAACTTCTAGAATTCAGAGGTTGGTTCAGTGATGATACCCTCTGCCTCCTGGGTAGAAATCACATTTTATTAATGTACTTTCTCTATGAAATATTTCCTGAGAGAACACTAAGAACAACATTTATTTTATGGAAGATTTTTGCCAACTATTCTTGTTGCAAAACTATGCTGATGATTTATGCTCTGCTGGAGTTTTGTGTTTCACTCCGAGTGGCAAAACAAATGAAAATATTAAACTGAGTTAGCAGAAAATTAATAGGTGTTTTCTGTTGCTTACGTGTTTATTTTTTATTTGAGGTGTGAAAATCATCATGAAAAGCTTAGTGTATTCTGCTGGACCTGTAAGAAATGTATCTGCCATCAATGTGCGCTTTGGGGAGGAATGGTAAGAAGAGGCTTGTTTATATGTTGCACGTGGTATGTTTTAGTAAGAGACTGGCAGTGTTACGTCTGCCTGCAGTTTGAAGAAATAGGCTATGAGACTGTCGGTGTGGCATTGAATTACCGTGCAAATACTATAGTTATATATGCATTTATAATTTAATACAAAGATTGGTTTTGCAAAGAAGTATCTTCTGTTTCTGATTATAGAAGCAAGTTTAATTTTTGCTGAAAAGTCAAAATCACCTTCCTTGTTACTAACTTCATGATGTCTTGGACAAACCGTAGATGGTGGTGAAAAATTCTGTGGGCAAAGGAAGTCTTTCTCAGAATATATAGATAACCTGTTATTTAAATGTTCTGGGCAATGATCTCTAATATATGCAAAGGTTCATTGGTAGCACAATTCACCACACTTTATTATCCCTTCAGTTGAATATTTCAAGGAGAGACTGCTGTTGTGCGTTGGAATATAAGTGATTGAGTATAGCTTAAACGGTGTCCTGCCTTTGTTTGGGAAGGGTGTTTTAATAATAATAGTAATAACTCTTCTATCTTTGATTTGTTAGTATTGTACAATAAATAAATCAGGTTATTTTTGGAGGACCATTGAGACTCCAAATAATTCTTGACAGGAAGCTTTGATGTTATGAAAGTCAAATTCATGACTTCTTATGAAGGGAAGTGAAAGACAGACTTCCTACATGCAATCTGCTTTGGAACCTTTCCAAAATGAGTGATACACCAGGAGGCTTTCTTCCCCTCTCTTTCAGTAATTTAATAGGACTGGAATAAAATTAAAATGGCATGTTCTGTTTTCCCCATTCCCTCCCATTTATTTATTTTTTTTTATTTTTTACAGCATGGAGGACATACTTTTAAGCCATTGGCAGAAATATACGAACAACATGTCACAAAAGTAAACGAAGAAGTGGCAAAGCTTAGGAGAAGACTCATGGAATTGATCAGTTTAGTGCAAGAAGTGGTAAGAAATTGATTCAACATAACATTAAGCTTTCTGGCAGTATGCTGTTGTCAAAGGATAACCGTGAAGCAGGAAATGCAAGTAGTACACCATTTCATATATTCGTGGATGTTTTCAGTACCTCTGTGCTGTTGTTTCTGTGAACATAATCAGGTGATCCCACAGACAGACACTTTCACTTTTTAGTTAAGTTCTTTTTATAAGCTGGGGAAGGACAAACATATTCTCAATGTTTTTTGTGTAGCTACCAGACAGAAAAAGATGCGAGTTAGCTAGCACAGGGAATTTTTGATGTATGCTATTTAAAAGCTAGACTTCTGCAGTTCTTTGGAAGTTGTGTATTTGTAAACACTTAAAGAGTGCAGGCTACTGTGCTAAGCAAGTACAAAAAATGCTTTGTTCGAGTACAGCTTATTTTTCTTTCTTTGGGAGAATAAAATACAAGTATATTTGAGCCTACAGGATGCTCACTAGTTAGAGATCTGAAGTTTATGAACCCCACTTTTTCCTTCGCATAGCGATAAGAGTGCTGGAAGTCCAAACACCTGACACGTTCAGCCATGGCAGTTTCAGTGGCAATTCCAACAAATCAGTGCAGTTCTCTGCATTCTAGGAAGGACCCGCTGAATGCTGTGACACTTACTTTATTTTCACAGGGACCACACAGTAAGTTCTCATACATGCTGCATAAATGCATCCTATCTTTGAAAAAGTTTCCGTGTGGTTCCTGTGTATGCTATAATTCAGGTAGCTGTTTGCTGCGTGCACTGGTGGTTACCTCTGTCTCAGTGCACCTGACCAAGTTACATCACCAAGTGGGTTACTTGTATTTGTAAAACGTAGAAAGATTCACTGCAGGGAGAGAGGCACAATTTTTTAAATCAAATTATTCTTTTTTCCAAAAAAAGTAACTTTGCTGTGCTGCTCAAGTTACAGAAGAGAAGCAGGTACTTGTATTCACAGATTTTGGTATAAAGAATTCCTATAGGATAAATCTCTGTAATGAGAAAATATTGCTGGTTTGTTGTTAACCTTTGGTCACCCACCAGAGGGCACACTTATATATTCAATAAAAGTCAAAAGAAAATTTACAACATAATAATGAAGTACTTAGATTGGCAATAGGAATAGTCTGCAATACAGCTCATCTAAAAACACATTCCTGTTTTCTAATTCTACACGTGCAAACTTCAGTCCATTAAGACCAGGATTTTTGTTTTTCCTCCTAGAAAAATAGGGATGGAGGGGGCTCTAAATGGCCTTTTCGGATAACTCTGGGGTCTGGAAGAGTGGATTTGATGTGCAAACGAGTGAAATGTGCTGAAGTGTGAAGACTTTCTTTTTGTGCGTGTTTTTTTCTGAACCCTCTTTTAGGAGCGGAATGTGGAGGCCGTGCGTAGTGCGAAGGATGAACGAGTTCGGGAAATAAGAAATGCAGTGGAGATGATGATTGCCCGGTTAGACACTCAGCTGAAGAATAAGCTTATAACACTAATGGGTGAGTATTTGCTTCGTGTATTACAAATGGGAGCAATATATTTACAATGTGTAAATCGATCGAGAAACTTTCTTACCCTAGGAGTATGACTCCTTACACATTTTATGGTGTTAAGCAAGGAAACCGCTGACAGAAAACTATCTACAGCAAAGCTTGTATTTAATTTTGTAGTTATTCTGATGCCACTCTAAGTTGCTAGACATATCCTGGTTTTGTTCTTTTGCAAAACCCCATCTAATAAACTCATTTTTCATCTGTGCCTTGTTTTTCCCATGTGTGCTGTAGTTTTTGTAAATGCATTGATAGCAGCACATACTAAAGGTGACATCTTCTTGGGATACTTGTCTCTTGACACACTGTTAAAAATGTTATACTGAGAAACTTGGTTTTGCGAAGTATACAACCAGTAGATTAGAGTACATGAACAAATAGATCGTAGGCCTTGTGCTTGTCCCAGAAATAATACAGTAAAACAGTTGTGCTGCAAAACATATTTCTGATGCTTGGAATCTTCACCCACCGCCACTCCCCACCCAAAAGAAATTCTAAAATTTTTCGTGCTTGCAAAATGTCTTTAGCTTTGATAATGCTTGCTTTTATTCTTACAGTTCGTTTCCATTTAAAAATAAAACATCAATGTACTTTAGCTGTATGTTAGGATCCTCTTCAAAATCACGGTTCTTTAAAATGCTTGCTTTAAGTTAAATCCAGGATTTGTACGTATTTTGTGCCTATATTGAATATAGTAACAAGTTGCAAGGTTTATTTTAAGGTGTAGTGATTGAAGATCAGTCTTAAAACCTTGGCAGAATGTTTTAGTTATTTTTATCTACAGATTAGCATTTTGTGTGTGTAACACCTTTTTTTCTAAGGACTAGAAACCACTCTTCAGACACTGAATATATCATGGTGACAAAGTAAATTCCCACAATAGGAAAACAGACAAATGTGGCAATTATTCTTTTTTGTCACAGTCTTCATGCCAGTTGAAATTTACAAACATGTTTAAACATTGTTCATTTTTTTTATGAAGAAAACCCTTATTATCAAAGCCCAGAGAAATAGTGGACTTTAAGAAAAAAGTGTCAGCTAATATAAAAGGGATTTCTGAAGGAGAGTAAATTCAGTGAAGTGAAACCTGCCTTTTTTTTTTTTTTTTTTTTTTTTTTTTTTTTTTTTTTTTTTTTGTCTGAAGAAGCGCCCCAAAACAACAAACCTACCATTTCTGGGACACAAAGAATGTTTCATTACTGTCTTAACCTCAAGTGAGTTCATCACTACAGCTCTGATTAAAAACGTAGGCTTGCTTTTAAAACGCTTTTTCAATCAACCTTGGTATATTTAGAAATCCTTTACCTTATTAGGTTTTGGGGCAGCTTCCAGACGAGGGTGGGAAAAAAAAGAGCTAAATTTCTTAAAATCTAGCGACTGTGTCATCTTGTCTTTAAGCAGGTCTTCCTTTCTTTAAACAGGTCAAAAGACATCTCTTACCCAAGAAACTGAACTTTTGGAATCCCTGCTTCAAGAAGTAGAACATCAGGTGATGATGAAAAAAAGCTGAAATGTGTTGCATAGATAATTTCTCAGTTGACCTTTTTTTATTTTTAAACTATTAATTGATGGCTAGAGCTATTTCTTCATGGTATCTTTTCATTCGAGTGGCCTTAGGTTGCACAATTTCTTCTTAAAAGCAAGTGTGTCTTCTAGAAATAATGAAATGTGTTATCTTCTGTTGTTTGAAAAGCTACTACAGGGATTCCTAGCAATTACAAAATACACAATTATGCATTTGTTTAAGGTAACAGCATTTAGGCCATGTGGGTAGGTTCTGTTAGCTTTGACACTGCCAACAGCATATGAATTGCGGTGGCTATAAATGGAGAATAAAGAAAAATCTACTGTTTCTCTCTCCAAGATGACCTTGTATCACTCTTTTCACTCTAGCTACACAAGTTCAGCTTTTGTAAATGAAACGCTCGAGTTCTGCAGAGCCTGATTGTACTTTTCCTGAACAATTTGTACCTGCTCTGAGAAAGTGGAAGGGTCTTTTTCGTTCGACCACATCCAGTAATTGTCTTTCAGGAGGGTTTGATATTTCAGATTGGGGATGGTGGGGGAAGTTTCTTGGTGAATTATGCCTCTTGTCCTGTATTCATTCTTTGTTCTCCTGCCATGCTTTTGATTGAGTAAGAATGCTAAGCTGACTTTGTAACCTGATCAGCAATTATTGTGTTCTCCTTGCACTTGAGTTAATGATTTCATACCTATGATGGAACGTTGTGGTGGAGGAATTGATGACACCAGGAGGATGAGTACTCCTGCATACCATGCATCAGCATGTTTTTGCCTGTTTGTTGAGAGCCCTCTGTTTATAGCTCGTTCAAAAATTACTTATGTTGCAACCCAAATGAGGACCTTGTAAATCTTTGAGAAACTGTGTGCGCACATCTGCAGATCAGCTTCTCTTTTGTGGAAAAAGCATTCAAATGATAACAAGTTGATACCAATGAAATATGACCTCTTCTCCATCCAAAACAGGAGGAAAAGCTTACTAGCTAAAGAGCCACGAGAAGATGCAGTTATCTGTCAACTGTTACTGCTAGTTTAAATTCATTATATATGTCTTCGTTAAACGGGGCTTTGAATTTTACTTTTTTTTGTGTGTAGGGGGGGAAGTAGTAGGATTATTTGAAGAACTTAAAGCAAAAATGTGGCTTTTTTAAATGCGCATATCAGTCTCACTTAAGCCTGGCAGAAAGTTTGAACTGTAAATCTAAGATGTATTCTTCCAATATTTAAAGCATAAATAAGAAGCAGAGTAATTTGTCTCCTTTAGCAAATAGGTTTAGAAGATACAGTAATAGCTATTCAAGGAACATACAAGATTAGTTTTGTTGAGATTTTGAAAACATCTTCATTATTAGACTGGTCCTGTAGGCCACCTTGAATGAAGTGGATTGAAATGCTTTTTAATTTTTTGCCATCTCTTTAAGATAATATAGGCTTCATTTTGTTCAAATGTGGTTGGGGGAAAAAAAGTACAGTGCTTGGCAGTAAGACAGTAAAGGAATAACTGAAACACAGAAACTGTCTAATGTCACAGGAGCTTGTCTTGCTGTGTCGTGATATATTGAGCAAATTATCCTAATGTCTAATTAAGCTTCTTTTCCAGATTGATTTACTTTGCTATTGTTGTATAAGCACAGTAATATGTGTGACTTGGTATTAATCAGACATTTTTATACATACTCTTTCAACCTAAGTGAAATACATACTAATTGTTTTAATTTTCACTGTAGAACTTGACAGTCTTCAATATTCAGGAGTTCCCAAATGGGTTGCACAGGCCTGGGAGCGAGACAGAATTAAAATACCATTTTAACAACTTAAGAGAAATTTTAGAACACATGACTATTGATTATAATAGCTGACAGTTTCAAGGGAAATGAAACAAACAAAGCAACAACAAAATACCCTTGAAGCATCATTGTAGATTGCATTGTGGGAAACTTTTGTGAAGCTGGTGCAGACATGCAGTTCATTCGTTTAAAAACAAGTGATCAAAATCTGTTTTGTCTTAATGATGTAAGGATTTTTTTTCCTGTTTTCCCCTGTATAGTTACGATCCTGCAGCAAGAGTGAGTTGATATCCAAAAGTTCAGAGATCCTGATGATGTTCCAGCAGGTTCATCGGAAACCTATGGCCTCATTTGTCACTACTCCTGTTCCTCCAGACTTCACAAGGTAAACATTGTGTTTCCTCTCTGTTGTAGCTTGAACTTGAAAGCTGTCTTACAACTGTTTGCTTTGCTTGTTAAAAAAATGTTTAGAGGAGAATATCCCTTTCCCATTTTACTTTGTAAAGGATTCTCAAATTGCTGAAGATTGTCCCATGAGACAGATTTCCTTTGTATGGAAGAGGATGTTGCAATGAGTCTGGGAGGTAGATGTATGTTGATGCGCATAAGCCTTCTATAAAACTAGGACAGGACACTACCACTGTATTTTAATGTGTGGATTTGAACAAGTGTGTGATAAGAGGCTGATGGGCAGGTTGCTAGAGAGATTTCTTGGTACCCACCTCTAGTGAAGAGGTGTCTTGCATCTCAGCCTTGCGAGCTGTGGCAGCAGTAATCTGTGCAGTAGTGGGGTTCTGTCCTTTTCTCAGTGTTAAACCTGTTATCTCTGACTGAACTGGGGTCTGGGTTTATACGCCAAAAATGTCAAACTGTTTAATTTCTTTTAGTAGTGTATGTCTCAAGCAGGCTTTTCTGTTCCAGCAGGGCTTATTTCATAAGTCTGTAGTCTCTGCTGGGGAGTCAGAACAGCGGGTTCCAGATGACTAGATTTTATTTTTTTTTCTTTTACACTTAGTTTACCGATTTGTCCTTTTTCTCTTATTATTGGGGTCATTCAGTATATAATTGCAAGGCTCTCATGAGATGCCTCTGCAGGTCACCTTAATTCAGAATATATAGCCAAAATCACTTCCTAACACAATTCTTCATAAAAGAGTGCTGTTAATGCTGGGCTCTGAAGAAGTCTGTGGGTTTAGGATAGCTGGCTGCAAATTGTCTCCATAAAATTGCAAGTGTGAGAAATCTTAAAAGAACTCCTCCAATCCGTTTGTGTTCTTTAGCAAATACCAGTTTAGCTTGCTTTTAAATGAAATCTCAAAACTATTGTCCTGAAGTGTGTTCTGAAAAAAATAAAGTACTGTCTGAGGAGAGTTTAAAGCTGAATATTCATTTCCCAGTGGCAATAAGATATGTACTGCTCTGAAACATGAACCATTTAAGCTTTGTATTTCTAGCCATGCAGTAGGTTCATCCTTCTAGAGCTATCAAGGAATTTTATGTTAAAAATTCACTCTTATTAACAGATTACTAGGTGTAACAGGTAAAAGGGTAAATCCTCTTAACTCTTTTTAAATACTTTCAGCTGCTTTTTCTTCATAACATAAAATACTTGATTCGATGTGCAATATAACATAGAGAGGTGCTGGGGATAATGGCTTATAAATGGATTCTTCAAAAGTGCTGAAATAACCCAGTGTAGTCCTGGTGAATCTCAGTGGTGCTACTGACCTAAATCATATGAAATGCTTCTGGAATTTTCAGAAGTTGAAATTTTTAATGTCATGTTACTCAGTGTGTTCTAATGTATTTTTTTTTTTTTCCCTCAGTGAATTGGTCCCAGCCTATGACTCAACTACTTTTGTACTGGAAAACTTCAGGTAAGATTGTATCTTATGAAATTACTGTGAATATCAGGAAGCTTCTTCTGTTTCTTCTGTTCACATGTAGTATTCTTTAAAACACTGAATAATCTTTACTGAAAACTGTTAGATATGAACTAAGCTGTATGAATTCAGTCAAAATCTCTTATTTACCAGGTGAATAGCAATTAACCCTAGCTAAACCGATAGATAAAAGGCTTTTCATGATAAAGATAAACTACTTAGTTTTCTTTTTTCAAAATATTGAATAATTTTGCAAGGAATATATATTCTTAAGGGCACTGAACGTTTTGCATGGGCCTCATGTGGCTACATGCTCTGTGCAGCATGAAGGATGGCTTTACAGCATTAAGAGCACAAGTGTATGCGTTACTTACTATTTCATGGAGGGTTTTGCTTTGTCCCTATAGCAAATGTTTTTTCTCCTTTCTCACTAGTACGTTGCGTCAGCGAGCAGATCCTGTTTACAGTCCACCTCTTCAGGTGTCAGGACTTTGTTGGAGGTTAAAAGTTTACCCAGTGAGTTACATTTTCAACTAAAATTGTTATCCAGCCTAAAACTCTTAGGCAGCGTGCTTATGCTTCTCCTGTAGAGAAATTTCAGATAGTTTCTCCTCAAGAGAGGAGATGTTGTATATAAAGAGCTGTATGGAAAAAAACTTCAGGCTGCAGAGTTAATCATCAGCCATTGAAGTGTTCCCTCTCTGCTTCCAGATATCCATCATGAACGTTCTCAGTAAAGTTAATTTGGTTAATGTAAAAGCAATTAAAATGTGTCTTATGCCATGGGAACTTTAATAGACATTTTTACTCTTTTTGTCTTTGAGTGTTTCTTAGTTTGAATTAAAACAACAACAAAAAACAAGCTGAAGTCTAGATTAACTTACATATTCATGTTTATGAACAATACTTATTTGGGAAGTTGGGAGGACGACAGAGTATTAGTTGAAGGGGAATCTGTTTTTCTGTCTGTCCTGTCCTCAAACGGTGATGTTAAAATGTACGTATTGTACTATCGTCTTTCAGTGGGTTGAATATTCAGACTTCTGAAGCAATATCTTTGTCAGTGTTGGAGCGTTAACCTGTAAGGTGTGATCTTTTTCACTCCACTGTTCTGGTCAGTGCTTCCAGGAAGTTCTGGCTACAGAAGTGTTTGGAGAAATACCTTCATAAGTTTGGTGGTGGAGTACAAGTTTTTTTTATCAGTCATTTGAATGGCATCTTCAGAGAGCTGTTAAGGTCACATAGGTACAGAATTGTATTCTAGCAGTGCAGAGGTGGACTCCTCTGTAAGTTTTCAGACCACTGTAAATTCAGGATTGACTACGTAAGGTATGCTGTCAGAAGACATTAAAATTTATTTTCAAGTGGTAAGTTGAAATATTTCTTCAACCTAGAGGATTGAAGTTGAACCATTCTTCATCCTTGATTGAGGTGAGTGTGATGGAAATTTTGCCATAATTTTTCTTGATTTCTGGTGATTCTAATATGGTTACTCTGTTAACTGACCTAACTTCTCATGTTGCATGTTTTTCTAAAAAAAAAAAAATATTACTCTCTCATTTCAAAAATGAAGTGGCTTTGAAATACAGTTTTACGTGAAGTATTTCAGAACTAATGTTTAACTTGAGCTGTTTTCATGTTGAGAGCTTGAGGGAAAACAGGACATCTACTAAACTGATGAGCTTTTTTTGCTGCTTTTTCAGTACTACGTTAATTTTTTTTGGTATATTGACAAATGTTTGTCTATTCGGTCTGCCACTTAATTGAACTCTTAAAATATTAATAAAGTAACTAAAGCTCTGTTTGGAGTTTGATATCAGTGATACAAATACTGGAGTGTGTATGCACTTCTAGATGCAAGCTCTATGTTGATGCAGATTACAGGATGAGCTCTTGGTCACAGAAGGGAAAAAAAGCAGAGCTGTAGCATACAAAGTAGACTACTGCTGAAAATATGACTGAAGCTGTTTTCTGAGCCTGGAAGACTGGGGAGTGTAGAGGTGGGATTTGTCTGGCGTTAGTTTTTTTTTTAACCAATTTATCTTCTCCTAATTTTATGTTTTTCAAGGATGGAAATGGAGTGGTACGGGGCTACTACCTGTCTGTGTTCTTGGAGCTGTCAGCTGGACTGCCAGAGACTTCCAAGTAAGCAAACCGGCAGTAAGAACAGCCCTGTTGTGGTTGTGTGTTTTTTTTTTGGTTGGGTTGGTTTGTTTTTTCTGTTTGTTTCTTCTGTTGGCAGAGCATCTGGAGAGGTTGGAAAAGAATGACCTGAAGTCCTGTAGTGTTGCTAGGGACTGATGCAGTCAGTGTTGAAAGGACTAGTGAGATTCCTGTTGTCTGAGCTTTGAATCGTGCCTGAAGATAGTATTTTCAAGATGTTACTCAGTGCCTTACTTAAGATAGAAAACAAGCTGGCTAAACAACTGACGACAGTATGTGTCTCCTGGTATTTAGTCACAGACTTACAGGCTTGCTTTGACAGGCTGCTCCCTTCTACTACCTTCCTCCCCCAGCAGTGTTTATGTAAATTTTCAGTAAAATTTTACAACCTCTTCAGCTGGACATGCCAACTTCCCAGAAAGTGCAGTTCTCTTAAACTTGACACATTCATCAGTTCTGACATCTCTTTGCTTTGGTATTAATCCCTGTGATCTTCCTCTGTGCAGGTACGAGTACCGTGTAGAAATGGTTCACCAGTCCACCAATGATCCCACTAAAAACATAATTAGAGAGTTTGCTTCCGATTTTGAAGTTGGAGAATGCTGGGGTTACAACAGATTCTTTCGTCTAGACCTGTTAGCCAATGAGGGCTATCTAAACAGACAGAACGACACCGTGATCCTAAGGTAGGAAAGACAACTTAGTGTAGCTTTTTCCTGCTATTATTTCGTAAAGTATCATACTACTGAAGTAGGAAACAAGTAGTTGAATTTAAAATAACTGTGACATGTTTTTGTCATAAATGGATTTCACTGTCATTAGCAAATTTGTTCCTTTAAAGCTTAAGGGAGTTGAGAAAAGTTGAAATATATTTATTTGAGAAGTAGCTATGCTTGACTTCAATATGCCTTGGTTGGAGATCTGTAGGTAACTCAGGCAAAAGGTTTATTCTTTCCCTTGTAGTGTTGTAAGCATGGGAGAGCTTTGGGAATGAAGGAAGACTGTAATGTAAGGGAACTAATGCTGCCAATGGAAACTGCAATGTCGTGACAAATGTAGAAGCTTTGTCTGCTTCAGAGAGCTCTGGGAAATCCTACTCTTGCTACTGTTAAATGCTTTGTAGTACGTTAATTCTGATAGTATTGGTTTGTGAAGATAAATACCTCTCCTATAACTGCTTCAGCTACAAAATGCATCCTATTACCAGTCAGTGCATTCAGGATACTGAGTATAAAGTATGTGGTGTGATGAAACACACTGAACAGACTAGATTCCAGCTTGTCTGATGGGCTTATGCATGGCTTTTCAGACTTTGAAAAGTTTCGGTTTTCTGACAGATGTTGTTTTGAAGGTTTCAGGTGCGCTCACCAACCTTTTTCCAAAAGTGTCGGGATCAACACTGGTATATTGCTCAATTGGAAGCAGCTCAGACAAGTTATATCCAACAAATAAATAATCTCAAAGAAGTAAGTGGGATGTATATTGCTGTAAAATCACCTTTTATTGACCGTCAGTGAACCGGTGTAGGTTACAAAGTTGATATTGGATGATTTTGGTTACTTGGGTAGCTATTGGTGCTTTGATATCGTCATTATTAAAATACGGTATGTGCAAGTCAACACAATTATTTGATGCTGCTGCTCCATTGTAGTCTTCTATGTGCACTTTTGTGTATTCTTCTAATATTTAAGAGGCTTGCGATTGAACTTTCCCGGACTCAGAAATCACGAGGCATTTCACCTCCAGACACCCATCTTAGTCCCCAGAACGATGATAGTCCAGAAACAAGATCAAAGAAATCTGGACAAAGCACCGAAGTACTACTTGAGAATGTTGCTGCTCCAGGATTAGTGCGAGACAGCAAGGAAGATGATGAAGAGAAGATCCAGCATGAAGACTTTAATGTAGGAATTCTCTCTTTTCTGCCTCCTTTTCTCTGTAGCTTTTTATGCTAGGATAGCAGTAGAAACATAGGTGAACTTTTGAGTTGTAAATTAGATTTATAAGTGTCTGTGTGGAAATAGGAGATAACAAACTTGAGAGGTAGCAAGAGATGACAGAGATGTTCTGGAACAGAGCTACTTGATCCTACCACAAGAAGGTTTCCCAGCTGCAGCTGAAAAATCCAACTTGCCTGTTTGTTACCAGCTTTTAGTTTTGCTTTCAAAACCCTCTTAATTTCTCTGTGATAGTGTGACACCTCTGTGGAGATAGAATTTCTCTTTGTAGGTTTTGATAAATGCGTTAAGGTGCAAGTGAGATGTTCCTTTTCGTTCTGTTATTCCTGTAGCATGAACTCTCTGACGGTGATTTGGATGTAGATCTGGCTGGAGAAGATGAGGTGAACCACCTCGATGGTAGCAGCTCTTCAGCTAGTTCGACAGCAACTAGTAACACTGAAGAAAATGATATTGATGAAGAAACCATGTAAGTAACTTAAAGTGCCTCCCAGATCATCACCGTGTCTCCCCGTGGTAATCATCCTGTCCTAGTGGAAACTGACTCATTTGATATATCGCCGTTACGGTGTATGTGGGAGTCAGTGCAACCTGAGGGATGTTTCCTGTACTGGAAACAACATGAACTGGTACAGTTAATGTTAAACATTGAATTTTCAGACAGCTAGTTCTTCTCTTTCTGGTCTCTTCATTTTTTTATTTTATTTTTTGTAACATTTTCTATCTTTTACTCTGTAAGAGTTTTCCCAAAACGCCAAGAAACCTCTTTCTGTACTGGTCAACACTAATGAAATAGAGGCTTGGTATTAGAAAGTGGTGTGGTAGTAGAAGAGTGATAATAAGGACAGGTAGTTAACTAAAATTAGAGAATTTAAATTTCTTAGCTGAGGTGATGCCAAATCCTAAAATCTTCATTAAAACACAAGAATGTGTTGTAACACATACATTTGCAGGATGAGATCTTACAATCTAGATGTTTGTGCCACTTTTATTCATTTAATTAGTGTGGTTGGGAATGCAGAAGATATTTACATTGCTTTGTGTTTTTCTCAGTGGCATGTGCCATAATATCTAAAGGGGGCTGACAGAAGATAATTAATTGTATTCTCCCTTTTCCACCCCAATCATCACCTAAGGTCTGGAGAAAATGACGTGGAATATAGTAATAATATGGAGTTGGAAGAAGGAGATCTCATGGAGGATGCAGCAGCTGCTGCTACTCCTGGAGCATCAGGTATGAAAAACAGCCTTCAGAATTCCCATTTATGCAAAACGCTGCTGGATTTCTTCCCCTGTTCTTCTTGGAAGCAACACCAAGCTGTGTGTTCTGCAGGCATTTCTATTTTTGGAAATGCTGCATCATGTAGTTTGTACTGATTATTGCAGTGTGACAGAAACGTCTCATTGGTTCAGTAAAAAAAGGCGGGGGGAATCTTCTGAATGTGCTCATTTAAAAATGATGCGTAAGTTAGAAGGGAAACTTCTCTGCCTTTTTGAAAACCCTTCCATTTCAATCAAAAGTAGATTGCCAAGCAATTTCTTACTAATGTCTGTGTGGCCTCTGAACATGTGGTACATTCACTTAGATTTTAGTGCACTGTAAAACCTAAACTACATGGAAGGAATGAAGTGAAAAATCTGTACAAGTCAAGCAGAAATATATTTTAATTGTAATAATTATTTTATTATTTCCATTATTTAATTGTAATAATGGAAAGGTGATCCGTAAGTTAACAAGATTCTGAGATGTTGAATATATACATATTTATGGCAGAGACGACCACAGATCAGGAGTGGCATTCAGAAATAATAACCAGAAATGGTATTTATGCTGCAGTGGCTAATGGGGAGAGGGAAATAGCTAAAAAGTTTATGTGCATGTCTTCAGAATAATCTTTGCATTGATTTGTTAATTAACATGTTCAATCTATTTATTAAGAGATATAAAAGATAAGAAATGAAATACTTTTTGTCCATAACTCTTCCTTAGGTACTAGCCACGGCTACACCAGTGCAAGTGGAAGACCTTCCAGGCGGGGAGGAGGTGTCCTAGGCTCGACAGCCAGTAGCAGTTTGCTAGATATTGATCCCTTGATTTTAATCCACTTGTTGGATCTAAAAGACAGAAATGGTATGGAAAACCTTTGGGGCCTTCAGCCACGTCCGCCTGCCTCTCTTCTACAGAACAGAGGTAACTGCACATCACGTCTCAAATAATCTAATTCCAACCTGGAAATGTCTGAGAATGCAGTTCCAGAGTTAGAAGCAGGTTTGAGGAGTGGGTGAAAGATAATGACAGGCAGTTCTTTTCACTGATAGCTAGACTTTCACATCCTCCTCTGTGCTCATCAGTATGCTGTATCTTACTGCCTGCTCTGACGTTTTCTTTGTCTTAATGGTTGACCTCAGCTTGAGAATGCCGGATGACTCAACTGAAAACAGCAGTGTGTATCAAGGAGGGTCTTCTTGTCTTTTCTTGGGGGATGTGACTGAAGTGGCTGGCTGGTTTGTGTAGCAACATAGTAGTGATGCAGTTCGTGCAGTTTCTTTGAAAGCCGCTGTGGGAGATGAATGAAAGGCCCTTTTCTAGAAGAGGTTAGCATTGAAAGTCAAAATAACACAAAACAGCTATCTGCTCAGAAAGCAGTTACACCTCTTGCTTCACACAATTTGTACATTTGGTGGTTGAGAGTACCAGGAGCGCAGTGTGTACTAACAAGAAAAGAAATCCTGGAATTTACTTCTATGTGAAACAAGGCACGTAGAACTAGAAAGATGTATGTAGTAGCAAAGCTGGAAATGCAAGCAGAGGGCAAAGGAATGTTGGCTCAAGGCAGGAAAATGCAAAAAGCCAACAGCTCAGAAAGAGCCCACGTAAGCACTTACGGAAGAAAAATGGATCAGAACACCAGGAGGAAAAAAAGTGATGCTATTTAAATAATTGAAGATTATGAAGAGTACTTTCAGTTTGGGTGGGACCCTTCATCTGAAAATAGCAATTAAGTTCACGTGCAGCAAAAGCAAGATACCTGGCAGCTCTGGCACCCGTGGTTATTATTGATGATAATCTATCTTTCCAAAAATGGAGGTCAGTTCCACAAGTAAGAAAGAGGAGGCAGTGTGTGAACTGTGTGTCTCAGCTCTGCTTTGCCTGGAAAAGGCTTAGACAAACGGACCTTAAGAGGAGGCACTGCATTTTGGGCTGTACTACTTGAGCAAGATTAAGCTCTGCTGTTGTATTGAATGGGTTCTGGGTCTTAAGCTCTTGGTTACAAAGCTGAAATTACCTGCTCTGCTGAGGTACCCTTAAGGTTCGACTGTTCCCAGAGCTTACTCAAGTCATCCGAATAGGAGAAAGCTGCTGTTACATTTAGAGTTTGCTGAACTTCACCTCCTAAAATGAAGGTTTCCAAGAGCCACTTGGCTTTGCAGCTCTGAACCAGCTGAATTTGCAATGAGATATCTATAGAATGCGTAGCACTCAGACGTTAAAGTTGACCTAATTCTAGGTAAGCAGCATACAGACGTACTCAGGTGTTAGCTCTTTGACCTGATCTTGCCGTGTTAGGTACCGAGGGGAATTCCTTTCCTAGTTTCAGATTTGAGTTCTGTATATTAACATGAAACGGTGGTGGTATGAGAATGTTATACAGGTATTTAACACATTTTATAAAAACATTTAACAAATTTGATGTTTTAACTAGCAACCAGACTTGCTTGTCTGGCAATACAGGGTAGCTCAGTTGTCATCAGAATTCATGCCACAGTATCAGGGGTCTTTGTTCTTCCAAAGAGAAGTTCTGGGCCCTTCTGCTATGGCAGGCAGAGAAAGGAAATCTGCTGTCCCAGTAGCGATGCAGTGCTAGCATCCTAAATACTGTGCTGTAGTGTACAGAAGAAGTAGTGTACTGCAGAAGTACTGTGCTGTAGTGTACAGAAGAAAGTGTCTGTATCTGTTGTTTTTATAGCAGCCCAGAAAGGTAGAATGCTTATAGCTATTAAAAAGCAGATACCTATTTTTATTTGAGAACTGTTTTACTTACCTGTTGTGTTCTTTAACTTTTCCCTTTGGTGAAGCATCATCGTATTCTCTAAAAGATCGAGATCAGCGGAGACACCAGGCGATGTGGCGTGTGCCACCTGACCTGAAGATGCTGAAGAGACTTAAAACTCAGATGGCTGAAGTACGAAGCAAAATGTCCGATGTAAAAAACCAGCTATCGGAAGTAAGAAGCAGCAATGCTGGCTCATGCGATGGGCAGCCCAACTTCTTCTCCATTGAGCAAGGTGCTTTAGCTGCCTGTGGAACAGACAGCTGCAGCAAGCTGCAAGAAATAGGAATGGAACTACTGACAAAGTCTTCCGTTACCAGTTGTTACATAAGGAATTGTAAGTGCTCAGAGAAGGGGGGGATGTAAATATCACTTGTATAGGTGGTTTATGTATCCAGGCACCTGGAAACAGACCTTTCTGTAGTTACTCGTACTCAAGAATACATAAATTTAAAATCTAAATTTTTTGGTCTATGATGAGTAGCACACCCACAGTGAGAAAGTTCTGAAGTTTAATCAGTATTGAACTGATTCTAGCTGAAGGTCGTTTCTTGTTGAATGCTGCTCTAGATCATCTATGAACTTGATTTTCCGTGATGCTGGTGGAGAGACTTTGCCTTTTGAAAGGTGACCTCTATCAAAGAGGTGCCTGTGTCTCAGTCTCTTCAGGTACTGTCACTGAATCCTGGTAAGTGTCACTGGTGTAAGCCAGCGTGGAATCTTTCAAGTACCAGCATGAAGACTGTGCAAGTTGCTGATGACCTTAATAAAGGCACAGATGGTTCAGTCCTCTCTCGCTTCCCTGTTGCCTGGGACAGATGATTTTCCAGCATTCTGAGTTTTGATTTAAGTTACTGCTTGCCTTTTTGGAGCTAAGACGAGTAAGAAATCTATTAAAAATGTCTGAGTGGACTGAAGAGCTGGTATAATAGTTCTGTTCCTCTCCATTCCTTTCAACACTGACCTGCAAAAAAGGGCTTTTGCAGCTCCAGCCAAGGTTTACCTTGCATTTCATCACTTCCAGAGAGCAGAAAATTTCTTCTCTGATGGTGCTCATTGAGGATAGAATTGCGTCTTAGTTTGAAGCCTAAATTGCACCATCAGTAAGCCACAGAAGAATCAAGCCACACCTTTGGAAATGCTAGCATTTGTGTGTTGTGTGGCTTTTAATGCTACCTCATTCCTTCGCAAATGCCTCCTATTTCAAAGGCTGCTAAGGCACTGGGAAGTCCCTTCACTGTGCAACAGAACTAAAAGAATGGGCATACGTTGTTCGGTAAAACCGGAGAAATCTTCTGACTTGCATTGAAGCCTAAATTCTTCACCTCTGTGGGATGTGGTGACAGTAAAAGTGCTTTGCTGTTCCAGTTACCTCTCCTCCATTCCTATACCTAGGCGAGTTTCTGTACCATGAGTCACACTGACACACAGTCAGGGAACAGTTAATTTGGGAAGTTACAGACAGTGTGATTCCTGTAACCTGACGTCCAGTCTTGCATTTGAGGTCCTTAGTGACCTTGAGCTTCAAACGTAAGAGCTGAGAGATGGTTTTGGCTGTCCGTACCCTTTACGCTTCCATTCTGGAGTACGATGGCTGAAGCCACCTGGATGATCGCTTCGTGAAGGATCTCTTACTGGAAGACAAGCAGACATTTCTTGTGTATTCTTGGCCTTATCCTTAGTTACTTAAGCTTTGTTCTAGACCACATCTTTGACAGGAAGGGTGTGGAAGGAGTTGTGTGCAGGTTAGGGAGTTGAACTTGACATGTCTCATTGCTCGTTAACCACTTAAAACAAGCATGAATGCAGAGTACTGTAGCAGTTTGATTGAATCTTTGTCACATCTTAAACTATGTTCGCAGCTGCAAGTAAGAAGAGTAACTCCCCCAAGCCTATTCGCTCTGGAGCAGCAGGGAGTCTGTCTTTACGAAGAGCTATGGACTGCGGGGAAAGTAACCTTCGGTTAAAGGGAGACGGTCAAACTTCTGAGGGTAAGCAGTCATCTTTACTTGTGTGGTGCATTGCATCTTAGCATGTGTTGTACAAAAGTTTTTCAAGAAGTCCCTTTGATTGGCAACTGAGGTTTGCCTGAGACTTGGCTGGATCTGTTCTCAAATCCATTAAATGCTACTGTACCTGTGTAGGCCCTAGACTAGTTGTAAGCTGTGGAACAGTGCCACACAGCTGACTTGTCAATAGAACACAGATGTATGTGTTGGATATTACTCCTGGTCCCTCTGAAGACGTTTCAGGAGTTACCTTTACAGTAAACATCATAGATGACAAAATACTGAACAAGCTTAAATTGTGATTTGACTTAAAGGGAATTCAAGAAAAATCCCAATATATGTGACTGAATATGTGAATTGTAGAGTGTTGCTGCTCCTGAGTTTTACGCTGCATTTGCTTGATTGAAATGAAGTACCTAACACAAGAATCGGTATTTTGCCCTTCACAATCTTAAGTGTTCAGAGAAGGTACAGGGTATCACAATTGGTTTCTCATAATACTAAACAGATGTAGGAGACTTGAGTGACAAACAACTTGGCAACTATAGCTGGGAAAAATAACAGTGAAGAGGATTGCTGTGTTAGTAGAAGATAAGCTTTAACTACACAAGATGGGGAAGGATTAATCTGTACTTACCTGCGTCTCCCATCAGAAATGGCAGCTGAGACAGAGACTGTATGTGTGTTTAGAGAATATGCATCAAATGGTATGTGTATCCCATGTGAGGCCTACAAAATGTAAGGTTTGGGGGCAGGAGGGGAGTTACGTTTGTACATACACGTTTGGAACCAAACAGGTGGTGTAAAATACAACTAAACAAGCATCCAATTAAAAACAAAAGTGGACGTGCTTTGAGCTTCTCTCCCTCTTTTCTCAGGTGGCCTGGGGAGTTCAAAGGCGAGCAGTCGGCACCACTGTCCCAGGCCCCTGGCCAGCAGTAATGCTGCTGAGGCTCTGCCTAAGGCAGAGGAAAGACCTTGTGAAGTTTCAGATTCCGATGTGGGAGTTTCTGGCTTAAACGGCTTAGCTGCTGTAGAGAAGACCAGAAAAGCTGGTGCTCTCGTTGCTCTAGGGTAAGGACTTTTTTTTTATTCCTCCCCTTCCTTGTCTCTTTCTTTCCTTCTTTTTCTTGATCTAGAATAAATACTAATCTACTATACCCAAGTACTTGGAACATGGAAGTGAAATTACTTTGAAGTTTACTTGGTTGCTGTTCCCTATGGAGATCAATTTTTTGTTTTATAACTAGGGTACAAGTCATCTTTTCTTTCTTAATTGTCTGTTAATGTAGTCTGCTACTTTGATTTGAAAGGGATTTTTCCCACCATTCGTTCCAAAATATCATCTAACTGAAGGTTACCACTTTGGGTTTCCCCATTTAAGAGAACACTTCACTGGGACTCTGTTTTTCAGTAGTTTCATAATAGTTCAGGTACACATCAGAGAGTTAAGTGCAGTGGAGTACTACGTTTTATAAAAATACTAAGGATCACAATTTTTTTGAAGATACACATAAACTTTGAGGTTTAGTTTTTGAGATTTTAAATACTTCTAAATTAGTTAAAGCTGGAAGTGTAAGTGGAAATGACTTGAAGCAATGAGTAAAACTAGATGTGGCACTAAAAGGAGCTGTTTCCATAGCTGGATTAAAGCTGAATTTTTAACGTGCGTTTCTGTGTTTCTCCTAAATTTTTTCATAAGGTCAAATTCTAAAGGATATCGCACAGAAGGAACACAATCAGGTAGTCCGGAAAACAACGCTGAAACTGGTGAACTGCAGGGCGTGCTTTCTGAAGGCGCTTCAGCAGGGCCAGAAGAAGGTAAATTGGATGTTGTACAGGGCAAATGCAGCGTTGCCACGCTCCCGTCTATGGTTGTTCGTTTCTGTAATGGAAATAGCTTGAAGGGGGAAAAAAAATCACCTGTGTCTATGGCAGTTGAACTTTGCTGTAATGTTTGGCAGCTGTTGTATAAATCTAAATGAGGAAGGAACATCTCCGTGCCACTGCTCTCTGTGGAGTAATGGTGATGTTATGGTACAACAGGAATGTGGGGAGCTAGCAGATAAGGTTACAAGGTGCCATCTATTTCTCTGGACTACTGCTTGTTTTTTCTCTCTCTTGATATGCCTCTGGGTCTTTTGCTTTGCTGTTTGTTGTTGTGGCCTTGAAAATAATTTATCTAACTAAACTAATAGTCAGTGACCTTGACTTTTAAGTTAAGCTTTCAGGAACAAGCCACAGTGGTAACTACCTCCACATCACACTAGAATCCCTCCAGTGTTTCATTTGTATTGGGTGTTGTGGTACGTAAGCCAGTTTCCTTAGAGACTTAGAGGAAACTTTTCCCCCTCCCTTCCTGCATCCTTTCCATGCTGGAAAAAAAATATTATTGCCTTTCTTTTTGAAAGTCCACGTAGAAGAGTTTTTTTCTTATCTTGCTAAAACTCTCCTGCCTTCCACCCCTGCACTAATTTGAATTTCAATGACTGAATTGTAGCGCAAAGCCTATATTAAGGTGCCAGCATCCATCTCTATCTGCAGTGTGCAATATTGTGTAGGAGTTGGCATTTACAGAAGGTCTCTCAGTGACAAAACTGAATTTCTGCTCTTAGTCACTGCAGCGTGATCATGATGTGCTCCCGCAGTTCTCCTATTATAGCAGAGAGTCTAATAGGAAAACGTTTTAAAAACTAAAATACTTCATTGTTAAAAACCCCAGGAAACAAATATTACTATTTTTTTCCTTTCAGAGGAAAAACTACAGTAGAGCTGGCATCTCACTTTACTTGCTTTCTCTTAGCAATGACTATCAACTCCGGAGAAGTAAAAGAGCAGAACAAACCCTTTTGGTCACTTACAAAACAGTATAAAAGGGAGGATTTTGGTACCAGTGCAGTCTCAAGTTCTGGCAAAACAAAAGAAGATGCTTTGATTATCATCAAGAGCTCTGGTTCCTTTTTGAAGGAAAGGCATGGTTTTGTGTTTGAGACTTAAATAGATTAAATAGAGTATTGCTGCTTGAAGGATGTGGTAGATATATCCGTGTAGAGGGTCATACTACCCCTTAACTGTTAAAGAAGCCACCTTTATTTTCTGTCCTACTTGCAGAGGTAGACAGAGCAGCTGGCAGACAGTGCAGCTGAACAGGAAGGAACCTGAGTCTGCACTCAGCTGGTGGCTTGTTGGAACTGCTCCTCTCAAGCTAAGCTGCGCTGCACAATTAGGCTGTTTTCAAAGCTGGGCCCTGCTGTTTTGTCAAATTCCTTAGTGCTTTGGTAAATACATTAGCTCAAAACATGCTCTTTCTCCCTTGTTCTCCTGCCAGCTCTTGGTATTTGATATTGGTTACTCTTACGTGTGAAGAAAGTTTAATGCTTTAGCTACGGAGATCTTACTGCCACCATTTTTGCTTTTGTTTGTTTATCTTTTTGTAGGTGGGGCATGTCAGAAGCATGTCCTTCATCTCCTGCCGGGAATGAGCAGTGATAGTGACATTGAATGTGACACAGAAAACGAAGAGCAGGAGGATGCCACCTCTGCGTCAGAGGGGTTTAACCATGCCTTTTCTGTGCAGTCCTCAAGTGAAGGTAGAACTGGTTGTGTTCACGTCTTGTGAGTCTGCCTCAGTGCTGCTGCTGAAGCAGAGGTTGCTGATGGTGCCGTAGAGGTATTAAAGCACAAGTAAGAGCCAGTAAGATTTGGAACTCCTCTCCTGGGATCCTAATTAAAAGCAGATCAAAACAGAAGAGGGGAACTCTCTCTAGCCTTGAGAAGTCAGTTTAGGTGAATCTCCCAGGGGAAGCGTTGGAAAACCCATAGCTCCAGTTCTTCTGAATTGGAACTCCCTGTGCACCAGCACTGGTGCTGTAAGTAGGCTACCTTCAGGGAGGTAACCACTGCCTGAGACATGGATTTGCATCTTAATTGGCAGGAGTGTGCTTTGAGCACTTCAGTGTAATTTTAAAAACTCATTTCATATCTTTCTGAAACGCTTTAACCTTCTGATCAAATTAAAACCTGTAAGGTGACATCTGATGCTGGTTGGAGCTGATTTGGGCCCGAATAAGCATCTCACTGTGCATTAGCAGGATGGCCTAACAACTCAGTCCACTAATTAGTTTACAGCTTTGCTGTGTGTCTGCAGCAGGCATTAAATCTTTGCAACTCATCGGAATAATAAAAACCTCACTCGTATCTGTGCTTGACTAAAGTTATCTTTAATTTAAAACCCTATGGCAGCCTTAACACAATGTCGATCACATCGTGTACCAGTATGTTAGGGATGAAGTACAACACAGCAGCACTTGCAAGAGATGGAACATTAACTCTCTCAGTTCTGATTGCTTGCCTGGTAAAGGTTTTTTTTGTTTTCAGCCTCAGAGCGGTGCTCGGCGTTCCCAGAGGGTGATCAAGTCGGTCCTGATGATCTCAGTTTTGTTAATGGAGAAGACAACACCAGGTAATTTTAACTGTTTGCCTTAGCTAGCTCCTGAGCTGAACGGATCCCTGGGGATGCACCTTTCCTGTACTGCCCCTCGAGCTGCAGAGATTAGAGGAAATGTTCATCTTACTTCAAGTAGACAGAAGGGTGTTTGTACAACCTAATGCGCTGCAGCCTGCCCCCAGGAGAGGTAGAGCAGACAGGTGAGCTCCTGGTCTGTGTGGCTAACTTGCCTCCTCAGGGCTGTTCAGCGATCTGCATTTTTAGGTCAGCCTTTAAAAATTACACTGTGCTAAGGAAGGACTGCCTGAGTTTTTGCACGGTTACATAATCACCAATAAATGGGGTTCAAGTACCCAGCACAGAACTTTGAATTATCAGGTTGTATTTGTTGAAGCCTTAAAACTGTCCCAGAACGAGGGTTTTCAATGAAAGCTGACTTTCTTTGAACCAGATAGAGAACTGGCTCGGGGCCTGAAGACTCGCTGGCTCGTGTTCCTGGGAAGAGGTGCATTTATTCACTGGAACTTAGTCCGAGGCTGTTGATGGTTGTGTGCGCGCTCCATTCTGTCAATACCATTGTGTGGTTCTTCTGCAGTCATCTTCAACCTGTTACTGGGGCAAAATGACCTTTGAGGGCTTATTATAAAGGTTGTGTTCCTGCTGGCTCTGCCAGCTTCAGATGCGCTGAAAAAATGTCCAAAATGTGCTGGAGCCCTGGTTCAGGCTGTCCTCTTGTGTCATTGGAGTAACAGCCAATGCACGAATGTCCTCGTTTTAAATGGTCTGAACTGACTGAGACTACTGACTCCCACCGCTGCCGTGGCTCGAGAGTTGGGGTAAAGTAGCTGGCACAGAAGTTGTTTTCTGCAGACTGTGCTGTGGACCAGCCGAACACATTGCCAAACTTTTTGCCACTGTGCATTGCATTTTGAGCTGCTAAACTACTTGTGAAGCTATGATGAAAACTGAATAACTGGTTAGTGAAAAAGCATGAATTTATGTGATAGTTGTCCTTGTCTCAGCTGACTACTGGCATTCATTTTCATGTGAGTGTTCCGCAGTGTAAGTGCTGTACAACTCCTAGTTTAAAACTGTTTGCACTTTGTTAATAAAATGAATGTTGAAATCTGGTGTGAAGTTTTAGATGTTCATGTGTAAATATGTAAAAGGGTACAGGCTGTCTGTTAAGATAAGCAGTACACTGTCACCAAGCTTGACTTGCTCTTTAGTACTGAGGTGGTATAATGCCTGCCTGAATATAGGAGAACTTTCTTCTGCTCTACAGCTGTCACTTTTTTTAAGCCCCTTTCACTGAGTAATTCAGGAAATCTGCAGGGAATTTTAAAGCTGTGTTCAGGGAAGTCAGACCAACTATTTAAATCTTACACATTCGGACAGGAATCAAGGAGGATCTATGGTTTCTACCCTTGACTTGTCTTTATGCAGTAAGTATTTCTCTGTTCCTAACTTGTACTTTATGCAGTATTTGTTTTTCAGCTGAAGGAAGGAGAGGGCAGCTTTTATGCACACGTTGTTCCAGCTCATGAGTGCTGAAGATGGCCTTATGACAAGCTGCACGTTATGATAGCGAAGTGCAAGTGTTTACTGTTGTACAGGGTGGCATGTTGATTAGTATACGCAGCCCAATTAGCAGTAATCACAGAGCCCTGCCTCTTCAACACTCACAGCTGCTTTACTCTTACAAAGAGGGCCAAGCTGAAGTAAATTATTTTAATTAGCCACATGATCTGTTCTAGAGTTGGTGTCCAACATTTGCAGTAAAAAACAGTGCCCTCATGCTTTGCTGCCCTCACAAAGAACTTACTTAGAGCTGATTTTAAACAAGAGGTAGGGAAACAGGCTTGGATGCCTGATTTAAGTAACTTACTCTGAGCTGGACCTGAAAGCAACTGTGTCTTAACAGCACCTTGCCTTTCTAACTGTAGAACAGATCAGCCAGGGGCTGTAGTGCACCCTGCTGTTTCCCTGCGTAGGTACCCTGGAGCCCAGCTGTGAACGGTGGTTTCTGTTACATATTGCACAAAGGAAGTCGTCTTGTACCACACCGAAGACACTTAATGTTAGTCGCTGTCCTCATTAGCTTTTAATGAAACAGACTAGCTGAGTTGTGGTTTAAATTACTGTTTTATTTAAGATATTGGTAAAACTTCAACAGTTTTTTCTGTATAAACAGCAAAAATAAAATATGGATGACTAATACATGGTTATAACTATAAACTCATAGGTGAACTGTAGAACAAGATTGCAAATGGAAAGTCCCAACACTGTTAAATGATTAGCTTTACTTTATTCACTTTATAAAGAGCGTTAGTTTCATGAACAAGGTAATACAGATAGCTCAACAGGAGCACCCAGTGCAGCAACTGACAACACACCTGGCTATCTACACAAATACGCGTTTGGGCGTAGAAGTACTCAGGGTGATCTCAGCCAACTTTCCCTGTTCTTGTTTCAAGATGTCTTCAAGAGTGAAGGAGCAGGAGAAGGAAAAAAAAAAAACAAAACCACAAACACGATGTAATTGCGACATACAATAGTTGTACTAGACCCTAAGAGGTGGGATTTAGTTTTTCTTTAGCTTTAGTGCTGGCAAGTATAGTGCGATCACCTGCTTATCAGGGACTGGAAAAAAGTATGAACATTTAAGTCAGAGGTTGCGTTAGTGCTTCATTCTTACTTATTGCACGATACAAGGGTAGAAAGTTTTGTTCCTGTTGCAAAGAGGGTATGAATTAAAGAAAGATTGCCCTAGATTACAGGCATGAACAAAGCTGCGGTATCCCCTTCGATGGCTTTGTTTACGTGACTAGTGCTGAGTGAATAAATTGTGCTAAAACAGCCCCTAATTTAGACCAATCTTTCTCATTTTTTTTCCTGCAGAACATTGCCAGGGTAGGGAGGATTTAGTGAGGAGATAGTGGACCTGAACTACAGCAGTCATGTCTATAAACACAGAACTCGTTATGCCTCATTTTATCTGCCCATAGGACATGCATTTCTCACTGACACACAGTGTTCCAAAAACAGAGTGGAGTTTCTATGACGATGTACCACTATAAATGTGGCGTAAGTTAGGCTGCTTTGATATTGTCCTTCAGTGTTACAATGCAATCTAAATCAAATACTGAATGGTTTTAACTTGCAAGGACAATTGATGGCACTTCTAGGTAAAAGAAAAAAGTTATATACATGCATTTCCACCCACCTTTAGTGCAAATCGAAATGGGTTAACAGCTCCCTGGTCTGGTGCTATACTGCTCTCTGCAACGCAGACATTCCTCAGAGTTGCACATTTAAAAAGTGTGCACAGGAAACTATCAGAGTGGGGATTGAGTGAATCCCTCTAGTACTCACAGTGAATAGCTTACGAGTGAGTTTTGAGGAGCTTCAGACAAAGAGCCTGAAGCCCATTTCTCAAAACCAACATAATTTAAAAAAAAATGTTTTCACTACCTACCTCCTAGTTCTGCAAACATGCTTAACACGTAAACTGAAACTGATGCGGGTTGTGTTAACGCGAAAAGGGATACTTCAGCTCTTTATTGGAAAGATTCGTTATACAAATTTCACCACCACTAAGATGCACAATAAAAATACAAAACACAGATCACAGACAATCTCAGTATCAACAGTTAATAAATACAATTAGATATTTTTATATTAGCCTAATATTTTTACATTGTCACCAGCTAGACACGCAAAGTACGAGCTACAGAACACTTAGATACCGTTAGAGGGGGATTATTGCTTACGTTAGCAAGCAGCAAGTAAGGGCACAGGATTTTGAACTGAAGAGAACTACTTCCTATCACCAGTGGCATTAAGAGAAAACACTGCATTTCACAAAGCACTGCTTTTTTGTCTAGTGTGTAGAATCAAGAGCAGCATATATCAGACCAATAACCACTACTTTTAATATTATAGAACTTTAAAGGACTTACCTTACAAATGGTTCCTATCTACTCTATAAATATGCATTTAGTGAAGAAATGAACACTTACTATCTATACAATGTTTTTTTACCTGACCACACTGGAACTACGATGGTAGGTTTTTCTCCTAGCAAGATAAATGGTATGAGTAGCAGAATTATCATGTATGAATCCACACCTAAAAAGCTATATCCTTCCCAAAACAGCACACATGCAGTCCAGTGCTCTTCAACTGCTCCTGCAGACTGGGAAGAAGTTTATCATTCGTAACATTTTGTCATTCTAATTACTCATACAAACAATTGCACTTACACCACCTTTCTCTCAGAAGCACGCTATAAGATGGACTTTCAATGCATTGTTATTACTGCGAATAATTTAAAACAAAGGCACCACACAGATGCCCCAGAGTTGCATATTTTACTGTTTCTCAAATTTCCTTAGTAAATCTGACTTGGAACATATGCTGCAGCTAAAGAGAATGTTGACAACAGCTAAGGCTTAATAAGATGACAGATAAGAGCCAATGATCCCATAAGATAAAAGAAAAAAGAAAAAACTGAAAAAGATCAAAGGAATCTAAAGCCACACTCCAACTCCTGGTTACTCACAAAGCCTTTTGCTATTCATCAAATTGCTTTTAAAATAGTGCATCAAAGATCGAAGAAGCAGAAATTGGCAGAATTCAAACCTTGCCATCTCATCATGTTGAATAATCTCCTGACTACTTATAATATTAAAATACTTTGCAAATTCTAGCTAAATACTAACACTTATTAAATTGCTACTGCTAAAATGATATGATGTACAATAAATGCTTATGAAGACTTACTTTATTCATACTACTCCAAATGTCTTCGTGTAACAAATGAAAGGAACAGGATGTGCATTTAGTGGAGCTGATGGGAACAATCTGCTTACTTAGGTCCTAATTTAATACTCCCTTAAGGGTTAACAGCGCCTCAGTGCTAGGGCAGAGCTGGTGGGTACCATTTGTTTCCAAGTTCCATAAGCAGTGCTCTGCTTATTAAAACAAGGGCATCTGGCACTCCTCATTCTTCCTCCTGAATTCGGGTTTAAACAAAGCAGAGCCCTGGATTGTCAGCGGATTTTACCCTCTGCACTAAACCCCAAGCACATCCCCTGCTCATCTGCATTCACTCCGGATTGCGCCGGCAGCCCGGCACCCATTCTGACGCATTCTGGAAATCACCAAATTGCAGCACTAATGTTCCTTGTAGACGCAGCATCTTACCGTCCTTCATGCTGCAACTTCATATTAACTTATGTCTTTGCCATCCAGAAATCATTACCGAAACCAAACAGCTCATCAAATTGCTCATTATTCCTAGCAAGCAGTTCTCTGGTTTGACTGGGTGAGTGGCAGTAGCATCGTACTGAACGTCTCCACAGACAGGGGTTTGTTTTAAGACCTGAGATGAAGTTACGGTGGAAAGAGGTTGGCTCAAAGCACTAAGCACAATTATATTTGATTAAAACCAATTGAGAACAGTTTCCTAAACTGACAAATAAGAAAAATGCCACTAAAAGCACCAGAAAGATACGAAATTCCCTATGCTGTACCTCTAGCCATAGGAAATATATTTTTTAAAAACTACAAAAAAGTTTTCTTCATATTCCACATTTTATGTTACAGGAAAAAAAAATAGGTAAATTATGAGTCTGTACCTCAATCGGAGTCTGAGAACAGAGCGGCAGGAGCTTAGTTTGTCCATTCCTAAGTTACCTGGTAAAACCTTGTATGGCTTTTAGTCTTTTACCTGCAAAAGTGGATGTTATTTTCTGATTCACCTTAATGCTAGCCTGAAATAAACAGAAAGCAGAACACAAAATAACCCACACAACCCGGACTTCTATGGAAACTTCCCCCCCACTCTAAAAAATTTGGCAATTCTCAACCAGAACCCTTCCTGACGTATTGCTCCAGACACCTCCTGGGCGGGTTCGGGTTCACCTTCCTGCAGGCTCAAGGACTGTTCCCTACCAGTGCCTGTTCAGTGCCCCAGCGGCTCGGCTCTCGCTAGTGAATGTGGCTGGATACTCGTGTGTGGGGGTGGCTGTGGCATTGCTCAGGGTGGCACCACCAGCAAACTTTGTTGAGATTGAAACAACTACATTTGTTTGTTAATTCCTAGGTCTATTTACACGTGGTTTGAGCTTTGCAGGGGACTGTAGTACAGTTCTGAAGTGCCCACCTTTTTTTTGCTTCCTGATGATGCCAGTTTATTTTGGGAATGTCTATTTGGGGAGTCTGAAGGGGAAACAGAAGGGGGATGGTTACATTTTACAGCATTGATGAAGGAACGAATCTGGTATACAATTACTTTGTCTTCGCATCAAAAACATGCTCTCAGGGTAAGCGTTATGCCTAGCCAGCCTCCACCACGGGGAGTGTCTTACCAACAACCTGGTGTTACTGCGGCTTCGGACAGGAAAGGACAGACCCAATCCTTCTCTGTGGGAAGGCTCACGAGCCAAGAGGGGCATGTGAAACTTTGGTTTGAGCCTGGCTCCTCGTCGCCTCTTCCCGTTACAGAACCGGAAATGAAAGGACGCAACTCGTTTTCCCAAGGATCTGAACAGTTCATCTTCCAGCCCAAAGAAGATCGGAGACAAACCCTTCCCCCTGTAGATGCTCTGCCCTGCAGCACGCAAACTAAGAGGAGCATTGGACTCCCTGGGATCGCTCTGTCCACAAACTGATGATGCGGTGCTCTCTGGTGATTCATTCTCTGTTAAACCATGCATCAAATTCGCATTCTTTGGTATACCAGGACTAAACACTTGAATTGGTGGCAGATATTTGGCACTCTTAGGTGTACTAGTTTCTGTTTTTGTCAGGTCTAAATAGCCTTGATCATCAAATGGGTTAATGCTGAACCCTATGCTTAAGCTAGTTCTATCAGTGAAGGAATCCACTCGTCCATCATACCCTAGGTCTGCAGGTGCTGAGCACTGGTGCTGGGGCCACGGTCGTTTGCAGTCTCCATGGTTTTCCTTATCTTCCCCACTGTCTTCTTGCCCACCTTGAAAAGAGTTCTCTGTCCAGTCCGACTCCTCACTAACGCTGACTGCTGCATTCATGTCCCTGAGAAATACCACAATGACAGTAATGTTGTCGCTGGAACCGGCATCGCGAGCAGATGCCACTAATTTATGTGCTACCATGCTGCTGTCACCATTATTCTCCTTTAGATGGTCAGCCACCACTTTGACTGCCTCATCGGGATTGACTGTGTCATAGAAGCCATCGCAGGCTAAAATGAGGTAGTCTTCAGAGCCATCTAGTACAGTGGAGGCAGAGTCTGCATCCCCACAGATATATGGCTTGTGCTCAGCGTCCCCTGTGGAAAAACAACACACAGACACAAGACCGTGGGTTTGCAGCCACAGCATCTGGAAGCCCTTTTATTAACACAGCACGGAGCCAGTGGCTCTCATCCCTACGTTAAAGAGATTACTTGGAACAGCCCCTTGGACTGTAGAGGCAAAAATAGAGGTCACTGCTCACAGTTGTATCTTCAGCTGTATTTCAAATTTTGATCGCTATAAATGAAAGTTTAATTAAAAGGAAAAGCAAAGCTGAAAAAGGAATTAAAGCCCAGTCTTACCAATAGCTCTGGAGACTGACAGGCTCCCATTCACCCTCCAGGCTCCAAACCAGACCACACAGCCACCAAGGGCCTCAATGCGTTTCTTCTCATCCTAAACAGCAAGGCAACACAAGAGTTGTTTGAACAGAGCTCTTAGCACTTGCCATCGCACTCTGAATGCCCCTCCAGATGAGAACGAAGGATTTGCAGACTTTCATGCTACCTTCCAGCCAAACCAGAATAACGGGCATACTCTGCCACTCTGAGAGACACTGGCAAAGCAACACTCAGTGTCCAACAATCCCATATGAAGCCGATACCTGTCAGCTTCAATGGTAAGCACAGGGGGGGTGTTTAAACCAGGCCATCCTCACCTCTCGATCTGGTTTGTGGGGTTTCATCAGTTCCACAGCTTGGCCTCTCCTCACAAGCATAACCTGGGAGTCTCCAAGCCAAGCCACATGCAACATATTTCCTCGGATGAAAGTCACCACCCCAGTGGTTCCACAACGCAAACTCTGGATTGAAGAAAAAAAAAAAAGCCTACAGTTTTAAATAAGCAAACCAGAACCATTTCAAAGCATGTGAACATGCAGGCTTTCTAAGATGCTTGCAGCCTGTTCTCAGGAGGAACGGGCAGCGCTTTCTTTACCGCTGCGACTGTTCTGCAATAGCCCCCCAGTGCCAATGCAAGTCACCGATTTTGCCTTGAATTCGAATCACATTTCAGAAGCTGGGCTCAGCCAGTGATCTGCTACTGTTCTAGCTGACTTCCCGGGCCTGCTTCCTATCTGCTGATAGAGATGCATGCATGTTAATGATGATCTTGGAGGGAGGTTTATTTGTAAGCATCTCAAGTTCCCTGCACTTAACTCAGCCCTTGCATAGGTTTAGGAGGCCTAGGAGGCAATCCATTTATTCTTGCTTTCTGGAGCTAAGAAAGATTTATGTTGTAGATGAGGAAAAAAAAAATACACAGCCCCCAAAGGACTAAACCTAGTTAGCATGCGAACATAAGAATAGCAGCAGCATCCTTCTAAATGAACTGGATGTTGTGAGAAGTGCGAGGGTGACATTTACACAGAACATGAAGAAGGCCACCAGTGGGACCAGTACGGACTGGACACGGACAGCTCCATGCTGCCCCCCCCGGCTGTGCTTAGCACAGCGCCTGGTGCACCCTGCTAACAAAGGCAGCAGGAAGGTCAGTTTATTGATGCCTCATACCCGCATTTTTTCCATCATTTTCGTTTTTATCTTCAGTATATGGTTCTGGGACTAAGGGGTGCTCTGCACCACCTTTTTGGTTCCCTGATCCTCCTTAGTTGAGGAGCTTTCATTCAAGCACACAAACTGAGATCTTGCCTCGTTTGGTGCCCCACTGCACTGGAAACTGAGGTTTGAGGATAAAACTAGGACTCCTGCTCTCCAGGTCAACTCACAGCTGCACAAGACAAGCCTGCAGTGTTTAAGAAAGCTAACAAATCTATACAAATTCTGGTTGTTCCTGTCTGAGACCTGTTCTGATGGCCTGATGTGCTGGAAACTTGTTCTGTCTCTCTCAGTGGTGTGATATTCACTCAACTTCTGTTTTTGTTTTTTGTTTGTTTGTTTCATACACACAATTTGTCAATTAATACTTTCAGAGTCAAGCCCTTCTCTCCCAGGTATCTCAATCACCTCTCTGGCTGCCTTCTGGACAAAACGTTCATCGGTCACACGGAAAGCTCGGCACAGCGCCTCTGCCGGGTCATGCTGAAACATCTCCTGATGGACCATGTTCACATGGAGGTGGATGGAGGCATAGATGGCAGCATCCACTCCCCCGTGACCATCAAACACTGCAAAATAAGCTTGCTCTTCTTGGTCCTGTCAATGAAAACACATTGAGAAAACAACTAAAAGAGAAAGCAATGGAAACAGTTAATTGGATTGTCTCTAAAACTTTTGAACTTGAGATTTGTGATGTCCTCTGTGGGCATTCACCAGCATTAAACTGCACTTAGAGCCAGTCTCCACCAGAAAAACAAACTACTCAGACTATCTGCACTTTCATCAATGGGAAATATGGAGAAAAATTCTCACTTTATCGCTAATGAATTCTACCTGTAAGGATCACCTGTGTAGCTCTCTCAGTGCTCCTTATGTCTCATTTGCTACAGTTCAGTCACTCAGCTCAAATAGAAAGTGCCATTCTCTTCAAATAGAGCAGGAGTTTTTGTGTGGCTGCTAAAATCACAGAGAGAACAACATCCAATACAGTTTGCATGAAGTCTACATCAAGACTGGAATCCACCAGGGATAAAATGCCTGTACAGTTAAAATGTGAAGCCAGCTAGCCTCTGCTTTCATTCTCCCCCCCCCTTTTAAATCTAATCCATATCACCTTAGATGCCTATTTTTAAAATACCCGTATGTACTCTCTCATCAGATAATTAAACGTGATTGCTTTCACAAATCAAGTACAGCAAAATCACTCATCTTCAAGTCAGTTTTCTCAGCTTCTCCTTATCTGTTCAAACAGAGAAACAATGCTCTGTACCCAGAGACATCAACTCCTGTGCCTATTCAGACGTATAACACACCAACCCGCTGTCAGTGCCAATTCAACCTTGACAGCCATCTCAATGACTAGAATATTTGTACATTGTAATTTTTAAGTAATGGGCTCCAACACAAATTGGAATAAGAAAGCTGACAATTGACAGGCAAAGGAAACATCTGCCTCTGTTTGCATTAATATCATTTAAAGGCAAGAATTTGGGTAGGGCATAGAAAATGGTTATTAAAGTGACAGAATGTAATAAAGAATCAATTACGCAGCAACCCGATCCCAATGGTAAAATTCTTGCCATTTTCTTTTTCTTGCCATTTCTGTGTGTCCAGTTTTATAACTGAAGGAAGAGCAAGCAGGAGCATTTGACTGGTAGCCAAATAAAGAAATTAACAGAGGGAAGTCTGGCCCAAGTTCCACCAAATTACTCGTGTTGCTAGATTCTTGTGTGAACTGCACCCTGTTGTTCTGTAAATTTTGTGGGTTTTTTGTTTGTTTGTTTAAATTTTCTTTCTTTGCTCTTGCTTTTGACTTCTTCCTACCAAAAGATATGGAAAACACCTCAGGCCCAATCCTGCAGGTAATACAATGCATCAGCTGCCTCTCACAAACATAGGGCTGCCTTCTGCATATGGCAGGTCAATTCTTCAGCCACTGCATGAGTGGCTACGTAAGATGGGGCAGATACAAACCTTGTTTAGTTAGATGGTATTTCACCAGAAGTCTGCAAAAGTTGCTCTTTTATTCTATATACACTACACAGAAACTGTGTCATACAGCTGCTGTAACCACAGAATCAACTGAACTAACTTAGGAGCAGGTTTGCTTCCTGACATTCCATCCTTCTCAGGTCCATCACTTGTGACTTTCATTTTCACAGTAGAAGACTGTCTAGTTCCCCCCAGCAATGGAAACTGCATTCAGCATACGCATTTACCTTCCAGAGAATCTCATTTTACCTCAAGGTTGAAGAGCATGTTGAAGTCTGGAATGCAGACGTGCTTGTCTTCCATTTTCCTGCGCATGTTCTTGATGGCATGGATGGATGTCTCGTAGTAGCGGTGGGGCTTCGGCTGGAGTGGAAAGTCTTTCACCCAGTTGCTGCAGATCTCATGGAGTTTGCTAAAAACTAAGCGGGCTAGCTTCACTGTCTCAATCTCTGGGGTAAGCAAACACCACAAATAAAAGGCTAAGAGTGTTATTAAGTGAGATTTTTTCTTTTGCATACATTAAAAAGATGAAACAAAACCATTTTAGCCAAGCAGTTGAGATGGATGTCAGCAGGGAAATTCTGGCTGCTGATACATAAAAAGAGGAAGCCAAACTCACCATAATCAGCATTCATCAGTGCAAAGCTCATTGTTTGTCTTTTTAGTCTAAACATTGCTCCATGCCTTTGGGGAACTCATTTGCAGCATCAGGAAAAATGAAAAGCAAGTATGTTTCCCGCAGCATTTGATCCCCTGGGTAGCTCTGCACAGGGTGGTGTAGCTGTGCCACAGAGCTCTGATAGGGAATTCTTCAAGGCATATAGCATCACACACGAAAAACACAACCCATTACAGTGATGTATTGTTTCAGACCAAACCACCTATTCACAACAACACCTTACTGCAGAACTAAGGCAATACGGTAAACAAACTGCAGAAAATAATAGCACCATTTTGAGATGTTTTGGCAGTGTACAAATTCAGGTACCTTCTTAGTTGCATAAGGTTATCGTGAGATTCCCAAATAGGCAGTGTGTCAAAGAAATCTGCACGAGCAAGTGAAAAAACTATAAAGGTCTTAAATTTAAGAAAATGCTGAACTGTCACTCTTGAAAAATAGTCATTTTAAAATGTGAAAACTCAGGCACTGTCAGTCATTCTGAAGTTCAGGGAAGGGAAACAGGAAGTAAGCATCAGAGCTGAACATACCAGAATCTCCTTCATCTTGGTCATTCACCAAAGCCAGAGATCTTCAAAGCTAAACAACAATTCCTACGTGTCAATCACTTCTCACAGAGGAATAACTCAAATGTAAGAGTAGAGGGAGGGCTACAGCATCCCTCAGTTCACAGAAGCTCTGTGAAGAACCTACAAAGCAGCATTTGCTGATTTCAGTACTAGGTCTTCACAAGATGTGGGCTATAATGATCAGGAAGCCAAGATCCCTAGGAGCATGTGTATTCCCAGTTCTGCTGATTATGAGTTGGTTCAAGCTTGATCTGCAAGAGCAGCCATTAAGCTGGAAGTAAGCTATACATGTAATCAAAGGAGTCCTATACATGTAATCAAAAGGAGTCCTGGCTTCTGGAAATCACACAATTGTGTCATCCCAATGCCACCATAGGAATGAGTACCAGTTCTTCCACAACACCTATCCTGCTCTCACCAGTGTCACCAGAAATCTCTTTGCTGTATAACATATTTAAAGAGGGAACACATATAGCCTGAAATGTCCAAATTAAATTTTCCAGAAGGAAACCCCATAGACTTGCTCTTCCTTTTTTATTTTTTTTTTTTTCTAGTGGGCATATATGAAGGGAAAGGGCATTCATTTCGGTGTCACATAGCTGTTATAATTCAGAGCATCACTCCGAGGGAGGAACGGAGTAAGCTCATTTGCTGTGCTGAAACACTAAATACCCTTCCCCAGCAGGGAGTATGCGTACTGTCAGCATCATCAATAATTGCTCCTGAGGTTAAAACAGGAGAAAGGCCCACAACAGTCAAACCACCCCCTCACAGCTGTAAATTACTCATCACTCGTTAATGCTGCAGCGCTGAGCCAGGGCTGACTCAGCTGTCATTGTGGTTGTGTCATGGAGAATTTCATTTCCCTCCTGCTGCTCCAAAGTCCCCAGTGTTGGAAGTAGTGCTTAATTCTATCACAGCTAGTGGGAAACCCAACTCAGGCATTATGACGATTTTTAGTGGAAAATCAGAGTAAAGAGAATGGCAGTAATCAGATTCAGTTTCTTAGTACTTAGATTTTAAGACCTCTCCTGAAAATTTGGGCAGTGTGACAACAGGGATAAGAACTCAGGTTTGTAGACATGTCACTGACCAAAGTTTTCCTTAATCTAAGAACTCTGGTTTCTGACTAGCCAATGACCTCCTCCTGTCTTTGTCAGAGTAACCCCATCTCCTAACAGACTGGGTAATGGGACTTTGCAATTTGCTTTGTGAAGTCTGCTGGGTATTTCTGATACCTCCACCTTGTAACACAGTCCTACTATCCACAGACTCCTTTGGTGGTTCCTTAACAGAGCCAAAGTTCCAGGAGAACATCTTCCTCCACAAATCAAGAAAACCAAATGTTCTTAGCTCTTAACCCAAACTCTCAAAGGAAATCAAATGTCATCCAGTTCTCACTGAAGCTCCCTTGCTCCTCTCCAGTTCAACTGAAAGAGAAGAACCAGCCATGGCCTATGACTCTTAGGTTCTATTCCTGGTATCCAAAGACACATGGTTACCCTGAATATTTCAGGCCCATATTTTTACACTCCTGCATTTGTGGGCTCAGAACAGTTTTCTTTCTCTTAAGATTAGCAGTCTTCTTTCATGAGGCTTCTAGCTCCTTTCCAGCAGCACAACAGTAGTTTCTTTTACCAGTCCTAAGTATGCAATGATTTCTCACTTTGCTCTACTCAGAATGAAATGTGCCACTAAGGAAATCTGGATTTTCATTTTTTTTTTCTTCTAGCAAATTCAAACTTGAGGCAAATCAGGTAAATGTCTTCTTGTGTTGTACAGAGTAAAAATCTTTCTGGGCTTGTAAGAAAAACTGACACAGAATTGGACATCAAAGGTATACAGCTAAATTCAGCTTGGTTTCACATTTTGCAGAAGTCAAGACATCATTAGGATGAATAGTGAACCCTGAGCAGAAAAAATCAAGATGTAGAAATCCCATTTCCATCACCTGCTGCAGCTCCCTTTGTTTTCTTTCAAAGCATTAAAGTCCCCTCTATGATATCAGTTAGGGGCACTCATCAATTCCAGCTCTCTAAGTATCTAGCCTGGGTTTCTCAGATGACTCCTACTAAGAAAGCTAGAGAGAATGGAGTTACTGATCTTTTGCTATTAAATCTCCTTCAGTCCTGCATGAATACCCCTAATTTTGTTATGTTTTTATTAGCCAAACCTTGTACTATTTAAGCTAATGCTCTGTTTTGAAAATTATCATTTCTGTGAAATTGCAGTATTCATATGAAATCGCTGCTTCACTGCGGTCCAGAAGATGTTCTCTGTCTTCCTCTACCCCTTTATTTTCATATTGTAATGCCTTACACTGAGTCTGTAGGGGTATATTTTATCTTCAAGTACCCTCATTATGACAATTCACCCCAACGTACTATGTCTGAAGTCTCATACTTTTAGTGCCTGCTACAGCCCGTACACATACCAATCTCTGTTTGCATCTGTGTATTACAGATTTAAATATATTTAAATGGAAATTTCTGTAGGTGTGAGGTTTTTTTTCCTTTTTTTTTTCTTTTTGTTGAACTCTTTAGATATTCAGTGTGGAGGCTTAGTCAACATTTCCTTGGAGACTGTCAAATATTTATGCAAGTCTCAGAGATCTCAATTTGAAATTAATGAAGGCTGCTCAGCCAGAACAATGACAAATCTATTCCATTTACCTGCTCAGCAGGAGGAGGCAGCAGTGCCTACAAAAGAGAACCCATAGCATTTTTTTTTCCCTCAGGTTTGCAAAGGCCTCTGAGAAATACACCAGAATCTTCCTCTTCAAGTAGCCAGATTTATATCTCCTACTTAACCCCAGAATCTTTTTTTTTTGTTTTAATCAGGAATGAAGGGAATGGAGAAAGTGGCTTGGTGACAATATTTTCCAGATGGAACAACAGAATTCCTTTCAATACATGTGAGGAACACTGTTTTTTATTGTAATAAGCATCCCAGAAATTTTTTCCAAGGCTGTTTGTTTAGTCAGCAGAATTCTGAAACATTTTAATGCATGGAAGGTACTTGGCCTTGAACTGGATGCTGCAAAAATCTTGACAGCTAACAAAGATAAATGGAGAAAAAGAAATTTTCCTGTTAAGGATGAAACATGTTTATACTACCCTGTGCTGAAACTATAAAAAAAATAAATAAATTAAACGCCATAGTAAAAACTATACTGACAAATAATTCAGAATTAATTTCTCTCCTCCTACATATCTTTGACTTTCCTCTAAGAAAGGAGGAGAACAACTCATGCTTGCAAGCAAGCAGCGGGAGCACATAGTCACAAGTGCTTATAAAGAAATTCAGGGCCACTAGATAGAGTCCTACAGCTTATGGAGATCCACTTAAAATAAAGGATTGACTTACACCTGGTCTTACGGAGCAAAAATTAATAAAAGACTCAAGTACAGCCAGAGAAAGGAACAGATAAATAGAGAGAGAAAATTTAATGGTAGAAGTTGAAATTAGACAGGTTAATATTCAAAAATGAGAAACCTCTGACTAAGAAACCAGCCACTAGTACTTTCAGGAGAGGTGGTGAATTCTCCGTTAATCTTTTTATATCACAACAGGGTATTACTTTACAAGTGAAGCTAGTCCAATCTCGTTCAGCTAGCTGGTAGCAGGAGCTAATTTAGGGAAAATCTAGTACCGATCAAGTGGTCAGACTAGATGGATCACTGAAGACACTGATGACTTTAAAACCTATGACTTATCTGCAAGATAGTCTGGTACCCTGCATAAATGAAAGATCCATACCACATAGAACTGTACATTATCATGCACAGATGTACTTACGTATGATCCCATCGGCATTGTCCACATGCTTTGGTAAGTAGTGTGCTGAAAGATCACTCTGAAGGACTTCATCTGAAGTTGCTCTAGCCAAGGCAGCAGCCAGAAACGAAGGGCAGTTGCTGAAAAAGGACAAAAAAATATATATATTTAGCAAGGTAACTTGCAGTCAGGGTGATACATAACAATGCTTTTCTATAGACAAACTGGAACGTGGACCTTGTCCAAGCCTTGTAAAAATTCTGAGTCTTCTTTGTCAAACAGCACTGCAACCCTGCAGCAGGAGCTTCACAAACTCACCACAAGGCATTTAGTAGCATCGCATCATTCTTATGTTCCTTAAGTTTTAATGTTCCATTTCTTAGTCTTTATTTGCTTTTCAAATCTAGACTTGACTCCCCCCCGCAGAGTTTGTCTTCAATCCTTGCTTAGTGCACATTTTCTAAGTGTGCATTACACACTCTTATCTAAAGCCCCTTCTGTCCAGCTCCTCCTAAGAAATGGAGTCAGGATTCCAAGGGATAAGAGAAGTCTTCAGTTTTCAGTTTCCAAAACCTTACCAAGCAACACTGAGGAAAGTTAAGGCCCATAGGAAGTCTGAAGTTGACATGTGTAAGGTTGAAAGGGAATTAAGCTCCCTTGCGAATGTTCTCCATCAAGAGTAAGGTGGCTTTAACTCACTATAGCTTAATTAAACCTGATAAATTCCAAGGTTAATTAATCTATAGCAAACCAAGGCCACTTCAATGTACATTTTCTCAATGAAGAGGAGTTTAATAGCCCTTCATTTATGCATACCTGTGTATTTCCCATTGGTCTGCCTTAACTTTTCCAGGTGTCTCTTGCTGAGGCAGCCTGAAACTTCCAGCTTCCACAGCTATCATTAGGGGGAACAACGGCCTGCTGAGATGTGTCCACCCCTACAGGACCACGCAGAGACACAAGAGCTAATTCTGGTCTCAGAAACAGCCCAAAACAGCAACAGAATCCTACATTAGCTAGTCCAAGGAGCAGGCCATCAGCAAATGTACTTGCTGAGCCTATTTCTCTCCTTGGTCCCAGTAAGTGTGTGCTGGTGCTTTCACCACAAGTGGAGAAGAGGCGCCAGACTAGAAGCATCTGTCCAGCCAGGTCAGGAGTGGACAAACATCCACGCATGAAGCACGGGCTGGTCAGGCCTTGCTGGGGGGCCTGCAGAGCATGCGACAGCTGCCGCTTGCGTTCCCACGTGGTTTGGTGCCCAGGGCAGGCAGCTGCACTCGGGGCTTTTCTGAGAGGCCGTTGCACCGTCATGTTTTCCAGATACTTCATACCAACTGTTGCTACAAACAGCAGGATTATGTAACACATTCAGGAAACGTACACAAAATGAGTCCTCTGACCCGTGTTATTCACTATTCAATGTATCCATAAATTATTTAAATAACAGATTAGCAATAAATCTCTTCTTCCCGAGTGATGCACTGTCACCAGACAAGGTCTGGCCCTCGAAGTTATGCAGACAGCCACTCGCGCCGCGTTGCTGCACCATCAGTAAGAGCATTTCCTAGAATTAGCAGCTGAGCATTCCGCTCACGCAGCACGGCGGAGCCTCAACGTGCGCGCTAATGAAGCACGACTGCTTGAGGAAATCAGCTGCCTCGGGCTGGCTCTGCCCAGCACCACGCAGGAACTCTGATCCTATTTACATACAGCAACGCCTGGTGCTAAGAGTAATCAGCGAGAGGAAAACACACCGGGACCTCCTTCACTTCTGGCGCATGTAGAAGCTGATTTTCTATCTAGTCTTGTCTGCCTTTATTTAGCTCACAAAGAACAGGTTTTTCCATTTCTATTATTAGCTCCCATTCCCCAGAGACGCAGTACCGGTTGCTGTTCATGTTGCATGCAATTTCCATGTTACAACAAAAGCGAGAGATTGCGATGCCTGGGACAGAATAATTATGTCAGCGGTTAGCAACACCACGAGAGCAGCGTTCTAAAAAAACCCAGAGCGAGATTATTTATTATGGCACAGCCTAAATAAAGCTCAGCAGAAGAATCCACGCCGAAAGCATTTACAAACACCAGCCTCCCTCAGACGGAGCTCGCTTTCAGCACCAATGTAACAGGGCTGTGCGGGACAGGCAGGAGCCCGTGCTCTTCCCCGGCCCAAGGCTCACCCTCAACAGCTCAGTGCAGAAACTTTTGGGGAGAACCAAACTTGTTCCGTGCCCTTCAAGAATGGAGGCAACAGATGCTAAAAGGGAGACTCGGGACCTCGACAGCAGAGAATGATCCCCAGACATGAGCCCCTCTGCTGCAGTCTGATAGGGCTGGGAAGGAGGGAGGGCCATGTCTCCGAGGACACACAGCCATGGGCACTCGTACCTGGCACTTCAGACACTATTTCATGTATAGGGACAGGTTGCAAAACCAAAAGGTGCATTTACAGCTTGTGCAGCTGGACAGAGCGTTTCCCCCCTCAGCTCCAAATGCTATTTACGTGTCCCTGCAGCAGTTGCACCCAGGAGCTCTTTATCTAGCCAAAGAATGCATTTCCATTACAATACTAAACCTACACAAAAAGCCACTAAAGATGTTATTAGATAAATTAGAGGTTTTTAAGTACATCCTTCCTGATTCTCTGGCAGTGTGGGCATGTTTAGAACACCCACAGTTGCATTGCAGCAATCCTGGAATAACTCTGCTAAGGTAATAAATCAAACCTAAAAGTGGGCAGTTTCCATCAATTAAGTTTGAGAAAAACAGTCTGAAGTGGGTTTGACTCAGCCCACAGATTATTATGTTACCAGTTTAACACACAACTCTTCTTCTTGCTGACAGCGTTAAAGTGGCAAAGATTTTCCAAACATTTTCTCTGAGCTATTCCTCTGTGCTCTAAATCTAATCCAAGGTCTCCTATTGAAAAAAAAAAAAAAAAGAGATGGCAAATTTAAAATTCTTATTGCAGGAAAGTTCACCATTGAGGTTTGAGTGACTTATCAATTTTTATGGAAAAGGTAGAGAAAATAAATCGTCTGAAGGCTTTCCTTCTATGTCTGGCCACTCTTTGTCCTAATAATAACAGCTGCCTGCCAAAGAATTAATTGCCCTTGACATTTGTTCATCACAAAGCTTCTTATGTAGCCTTTATAGGGCTGTGCCGTGTAAGCAGCAAAGTGACCAGATGCAGACAGATGATTTCCTCTTCCTGATTAGCACGACACCAAATTCACTCCTCTTACTTCGCTTCTGAGAGGACTTTAGTTGAATTACTTTTCCCCTTCAAGGAACAGCAGACTGTGCTGGAGTTTTTGACTGCTTTTAAAATAGATTACGTTTTGAAGTCAAACTGCTAGCAGGACACTTCATTACTGCTACACTGAGACAAATGAAGAACCAGGTCCGATATCTTTGGTTTTAGCGTGAAAGCGAACACTCAGACAAGTACCTACTGCATCCCACAAACCACCAAAGACCCACACTCCAATGATAACTCCCTCTAGTAGTCCTCACCTCTTCCTTTACCCAGAACAAGTGGCAGCAGACAGGGACACGGGAGGTGCTTCATGTCCATAAGCTGCTGGCATAACCAAGGATTACCTGTTGGCTGGCTGAAAAGAAATTCTTCTGCCCCATTCCAGATGTTCAAATGTTATTAGTTGTTAAGTTAAGACAAACTGAAACCAGGAGGGCACAATCTTGTTTAGCAGAGAGCTGCGAGCTACAATACCTACGTCTATTCACAGCCGTGCCACTAATTCAGGAGCTAACCTTGGACATGCCACTTCACCACCCAGACCTTCAGTTCCTCACCTACAGAGGATGATAATGTCACTTCCTGAGGGAGAGAAGAGGGAAGAAGGCTGTAGGAGGCTTAATTCAATGTTCATGAAATACTCTGAGATTTCTAGATAAGAGCACAAGTGAAGGGAAAATATCAAGATGATAGTGGGAGATATTTTCAACCTATACAAGATTTATGGAGCTTTCACAGCTTTTTGTGCTCCATATTCTCTGTTCTCATCTGCTGCCAGAAGTGCTAAGAGGAATACCCAGGCAAGTGGGAGCTCTGGACAGGCAGGTTTCACCTCATGCAGGCAGCTAACACAGTCATAAACAACCGCACAAAGTAAACACATTTTGAAGCATCTCAAAAATGAGAAAACCATGAAAGAAATACATCAAGTTCTTAAAACTTGGTAATGCTGATGTTTCTGGAGCATTAGCACCGCTGATGGAAAAACGATGCTACAGGCACATTACTGCCCCTGACCAAAATATATGATTGAGTGCCACCAGTGCTGAGAATGCTTAGGCTGTCATGGTCTGGTGTAACTGATGAGGCATCACTAACTCAAATAAAGCAAGAAAAATGGACTGAAATGTACTGGTGCCTTTCAACGGCCAAAATGGTCAGTAAATCACAAAACATACAGCGTTCCTATTACCTCAAGAAACCCGTGACACTACAGAACACCAATTGTTTTAGGTAGAATGAAACATGATTTAAATAGAAATGCTATTCAGTCTGCTGAAACACAAAACAAATCCACAGGCACACGGGATAAAACATTGTATCTAGTTTCACACAGTAATCCAAGACCAAGAACATGACCTGAAAAGAACCAAGTACAGCACATTCCCATAAGGCCTATAATTTACTCTGTTAGTAAAAGGCTTTATAGGGATGACAAGCTAACGGCACCCTTTCCAAATACATTACACTGGGGATGCAGTTTGGTAAACACTCCTGTGCTAATGTGGCCTGCTGCAAGTTCTTGTTAGAAAGCAAGTCTTGCAAGAATTCAATTTAAGAAAGCCCTCATTTGTCCCCGGCCTGTATTTACAAAACACTCCAAAGTCTCATGAGACTTTTTCCAGATGGAGCTTCTGACGCAGCCTGGAAGCTCTTTGAAGAAGCCTTTAAAGTCTTTATTATTGAAAGTTCCCATGCTGTGAGCTGCAGCAATAACGAGCAGAGAAATTCTTTGGGAAGATCCTTTGGCTTTTTCCCCAGCCCTCTGTTCAGCCACCTCTCGTTCCAGCAGCCATCCAGAAAGACAAGGTACGAGCTGAGGATTTTCTGGTTGTCTCCTAACTTCCTTACGTCAGACAGCCTCAGAGAGGAATGTTCTGTAAAGCAGTCATTAGACCCCACAACGATTACGGGTGTATGCTCTAATTACACCAGCCAGATGCTATTTCCAGCTCCTGGCTCTGCAGGTTCTCCTCTCCTTACTCACAAAGCATCGCTTTCTCCTGCGAGCTCACCGCTCTGCTCCGACCTGTGCTGTTCTGCTGCTCTGCACAGCAGGTGAAAGTTTTGAAGCTTATTCAAAGCCTTGTCACGGTGGACAAACGAGCTATGTTTTTTCCTAAAACGTAGTGAAACCCTGCACTAGATTTTAGCTGCAATGAGTTAGTAAAACAAGCAAACAACCAACCAAAAAGAGAAGAAAAACAGAAGTAACAATGCACCTCTTAAAAGATTGCATAACCAAAGCTCCTTGAGAAGTCATTTGAGCTGGCAGTGTTGAGACAGTAAAGATGCTTGATAAATCTGTCTGAAGGAGCTGAAAATGTTCTACACAAGGAAGCTGCTATCTATAGGCTTCCCCAAGACAGCTGCCTGGCCACGTTCAAAATGATTCTGTCCTTGTGGTGACAGTTGTAAGCAGCAGAAATATAATACACAACCATTACAAAAATACCCTGTTTCTGATATGTTTACCATGCCTATATTCTACACAGACACTGCAGTGGTAAATAAATACTTATTTTACTACATACTTAACCTTTTGCGTTGCACTCACTGCCATATTCTAGAGTATGATCAAGTTTATGTTGATGCTTTCCTACAGTTAAGTCTATCTTAACTAGATATAACAAAAGAGAGGTGCACTGCTCATCAGGTAACATCTCCAGCAGCTGGATTAAGATGCATCAGTTTGCCATCAGACTTCAGCATTTATTGCTGTATTCATTTTGTAGTAGCTGTATCTGAGTTGTCAAAGCATTTACGGTGGCTATGATCTCAGAAATGTCCTAAAGACTTCGCAGATAAATATAGCTAATGAGAATAAAATTCCTTTTGTTAGAACAATAATTTCCCTTTGCAAATTCTTTTTAGTCTTAGAGATTTTTGCTAGTGGTAAGTAATACAAGTTCTCAACTGACTTGCAACAACTGAAGGTCTATCTCATAAAACAGAATAAAACCTTATATTAAGCTCTTATTTGACAGCTATTACTTAAAGATACTTTATAGTCTCTCTTTTAAATAACCACCTTAAAAAAAAAAACAATAAAAAAATCCCTTGAAACAAGCTGTTAACTGTCACTTGTTAAGCACTATGAAGAGATTCAAAGACATTGGTTTTCACTTGTTCACAAACTAAAATAAATTACCCTAACCTGGGAAAATATTCAAATTCTTTCCTTGTTTTTTTTTTTTTTTTTTTTTTTTTAAGAGATAGGAAGAGTCAATAAACTGCTCTCTCTAGTAGAGTATATATGAAATAGGTATGAATGGGAAACTCTAGGAAATTACGTTTGGCGATCAGATGGGAAATTTGCAGAAACACACAACTCAATTAGTGTGTGTTGGCACCGATCCCACAAAAGGGCTCAGGTGCTGCACTCATCTGTCGGGTTTTTTTGTAGGATATTATAAATAAAGAAGTAAAGAAAGCGGTGTGCTGCATGGCACATCAAACCGCCTAATAAAAAACCAAATCAGGGCAGGGAGCAATACTAAAATACTGGCACAATGCTGAAAAAAATTGCTTATGAAAGCGTGTTTGCAAAACCATGGTTTATATACCCTGTTACCTGACAAGCTGGGAGAGCTGGCTGCACAGGGCTCCCTGACCCCTGCCTCTAGCCAAGCTCTGCAGGGACACAGTCGCTCCGACTGCCAGCCCCGGAGGTCCCGAGGCAGCTGGCTCGGGGTTTGTCCGTGGGTGCCAAACCAAAGATCGGGTGCCTTTCCAGCTACACTCGCACACCCCCAGCCTCTCTCTGTTTCAGGACACTACGCAGGCTTCTTACCACACTACTTGAGGAGTTAATCAGGGCCAAGAGAGGGGGGCACTGCCCCAGCCAGGTGCTGTGCCCCCAGCCCCACATCACTCCCATGATTATACCGCGAGCTGCTCACCTGGGAGCTGGGTCTGGCCCTCCAGTGCTGCCAGGCCAATCCTGCCCATACCTGGCACGGGCTGTTCTCACCTCCCCTGCCACCAGTTTTCAGAAAATGGATGGGTATTTAGTTGTCATTCAGGCTTCAACCCCGCTTTCAAATTTTATTAAACCTGGCCTGCAAGGGTGAGCGGATTGGTGGGAGGACCCTGGTGGGCAGACAGATGCACAGGCATAAAGCCTCGTTCCCTTACAAGCCAGACTTATGAAATTAACTTTTGGAACGGTGTTACTAGAATTTCATCCTCTGATACAGGTCATGAGAGGAAACCCTTGACTTTTAGCTTACACTCTTCAGCACATGAATTAGACTGAGACCTCTAATCCATGTTGTGCTGTACAGCAAGTCTCTCCTTCCTTAGAAAGCTAAGGAGATACAAGCAAGACAAAATAAAAAGTCAACTCTGTCTCTGTGACAAGGTACAACGTCATGCAGGCTAGCGCATGTTTAAAAAACAAATGCTACCGACAAAGCGTCCACCCAAATATTTGTGATTTAGTGACTGACACCAAGAAATGATTGACGCGGAAGGGGTGAGCTATGAAGAATCCAAACTACATAAAGCAGCTTCTACAGAGCTGTTTTGCTGAAGAGATTATCTGTATATCGTCTTTGAAACCTAACTATGATTTCCCTAGCTCATTCTCACAATATGGCAGTTATGAGGTTACTTAGGTATCAGGCTCTGCAGAGCTGATGCCACCTGCATTAAAGCCTGCTTTTAAAATGACAGAAGTTTATGATAACATGAACAACCCTTTAAAAAAAAAAAAAAAAGAATGTTCAAGGAGCTGAAAGGAAAATTACTGCAAAAAACTGAATTCCCAGAAGAGACGCTATGATAGTTTTCTTCATTACATCAAAGTGCTGAAGATATAAAGTTTGCTCTTCAAATCATATTCCAGGACTAGAGTACTTCAGAGGTGTATTACAGTCACCTGTTGTTATAAGAAAGGTAAACCTAAACTTCGAAGGAAGGCAGAGAAACTATTTCACTACAGAAACGGACCAGAATCCATGCATCTCAGTCAGAATACTGAACAGCAGAAGCTGCCTCTATGTATTAGTCTCTCCCTGTCTAAATTAGTCCTTTCCTGTATGAGCAGCAGGATTCTGAGGGGTTGGACAGTCTTTTATTAAATTCTATTTAGTGCTATAAAACATACTTTAGAAAATTGGAAAAATTATAGCAATTTTTTAAAAATACCACAAGGACACTTATTTGATAGGTATTTATTATAATGTTTAGACATTTAGGGCTCAGCTATGTATGTATAACTACATAGTCATATATATTTTCACCCTATCGTTAATTAATGAAAATAAAGATTAATTATTGGAATCACCCAATCACCTGAGTCACATGTGACTTTCAGGAATATTGGTTGTTGTTGTTACTGTTTTACAGGGATTAGCTTGAATACTTCCACGGTGCTTTCTCTGCTCAAACAACTGCTCAATATCTGAGTGACATGCATACCTTGTAACCGAAGTCTTCTGGCTGCCATTCCAAATACCCGTCACTGCCTACTTAGCGTCCCTGTGCTTGGAGTGGCAACGAAGTCTACATCTATGCAAGATCCACGCCTACCTGAAGAAACACATTTCTTAACTGGGAAACCAACGTCAACACGTATTATCTCACAGGGAGTTTCTCTGCTAGGCTGGGGCCTGTTACAAAGCTCTACAGAACATTAAAAATGTCATTGATTTCTCTCTCTTTGGCTCTCAGTCAATTTGAAAGTCAGCATAATTCAATATCTTTCTACTAGTTCCATCAGCAAAGAAAGGAATCCATGCTTCAATCTGCACTGCCTTATTGGAAAAAGTAATTTAATTTTACATCTGAAAGCGTGCCAACATCAGCATACGACCATACATAGTATACATAAAATTTAATTTACAAATTCTGTATTTTGTCAAGCCAGAATGAGATGCTGACTAAAATCAATGACAGCGGCTGAACTTGTCCTGAAGATATTTACATATATTCTTTTTATTTCAGGTACTTTATGTCCTAGCTGGAGTTTTGATGATCTCTCCTTACTACATTGTATTAATGACCTACTAGCCAGAACAGTTCATCTTGCAGACAGTGTTCGTACAGCAGCCATGCTTTGCCTGAAAAGTTCAGAGATATCATTTACTTACCACTACTTCATCTCCTATTTTTTTCTCCCTGTTAAAAATAAAATTTCATTGATATTTTCCTTAACTTGAAGGCATATACTGCATACATTCAACATGTCCAGAAACAGAAGTTAAATAAGAATCCCTCGATGTAAAATATCTATTTTATTTCGGATCAGATTAACATGCCAAAGTTGTGTGATTACTAGCCAAAAAGAAAAGTGTATTTAACTGCATAGTAGTTTGCTTGATTTCAAACAAATGAAACAAAATGCTCTATAGCAGTACATACTGCTCTCTTCATCTATATCTCTACTGCAGATCATTATTAAGGCAAATAAAAGTAAAATGACTTCTCAAAAAAAAGAAAAAAGAGAAAGAGGACAATGAATCTACAGTACCCATTCAAACAAACTGCTTTCGCCACACAAAGCTATTCCCCAAATAATTGTGCCTGTATTTATTGAAATGTTTGTCTTCATGTAAATAAGAAAAATAAAAGTTGCAGGCCAGGATTTTCAAATGACATTTGATCACTTAACTTTTTTCGAACCCTTGGACAAATATCAAATATAAGGCAAAACACACCCCAGAAGATTTACGACCACTGAGTCAGCAGAGAACATTCTCTCTCTCTTCTCTCTCTGGTGAAACACAGTTCATCGTACAAATGGCTTGGGTGTTTACGCCAGATGTAGGATTAGATAATTAGTCATCTGAGTCCTGGATGTCAACTCTTTTGTGATACAGAATTTATTCCAAATGCACCATTTATAATCAGTTGACTTGCAAAAGCACTCTGGTGTTATACAGTAATACATCTTATGATGTACAGCCAAATATCTGCCACTCCATAGCAACATATTCTATTTCTGCTGTAGCAATACCCTGCCTGAACTTAGCCCTTCCAATGGCTTCATTTTTTGTCTGTAGGATCGGGATAATGACAGTGACCTTTGGAAAGCAATTCCAACTCTAATGGTGAATAGTGCCACGGAGGAGTGGGTATTATTAATTAATCCCAAGTCAGGAAAGGAACAAGAGAACTGCAATTCACTTGCACTGATCGCCAGAAAATATTGCTGTTCTTTTGCTTATATTTCTGATATGCCAGAAAATCAAATTAAAATGAAACATGAAAAGTCTATACGTCTTTAAAAATCATTTTTAGAGATAAACATGTAACTACAAATACATTCAAATATTAAACACTGGGGCAAACTAAAGATTTATCCGGAACCTCAATTTCAAAATTACCGACACTGATGCACACAGAACAAGACACTAAAGGGGTAAATGGCTCTAAGATCAGGGTGCATGCTCTTTTACAGGAATAAAATTTTGCTTGCTCGGGAAGGATCATCCTAATTCCCCCGTCACTTACTCTCTGCAGAATTGCAAAGGATATTCGTGGTAGGGTTTTAGTTTTTTTTCTTCAAAGGACAATCAAAATGTTTTAGCTACTCTGTTTCACATTAAAGTCCCAAATGCATTCTATTCTACTGAGCCACATAGTTATTTCAATCATTCTTAATAAATAACAGTTGCCAGTAGTAGTTAAGCCAAGAGATCTGAATTATTTATAGTGTTGAGGAACAGAACAGCAGATAAAATGCATTAGGGCTTTCAGTTGTTCTTGCCTGAATGACACAATGGCAGCCTTCAGACGTTTTTCCACAGGCTGGTGCTATAACATTCTGCTTCCAATCCTGACTTAAAAGATTTTCTGAAGAGAAAACAGCCAAACCTATCACCATCCATCTTCAGTGATCATATTCACAAAGAGCGGGTAAGAGATTTGTCCAAACATAGTACATTACTATGGATTTTAATTTGATTGAACAGGTCATGTTCAAACTACTATCTTGTATTATTCGACAGGACTTAGTTACTTAGATGCCATTTAGCATGGCTCTGTATGCTCCTGTTAACAGTCTAGAAGCACCTCATGATGTTGAGCTCAGTGTTTCTCTTCTCCTGTGCCTGTATTCCTTCCTTCCTTCTGCTGCAAAAAAGCACAGCTATCATCTTCATTTTACAATGGCAAATCCAACTTCACACTGAAGAGTGGAATGTGGAAATCCCAAGCCTCACCTTTTCTCCATGCCTAGGTTTTTAAGAGACCAAACCATGAAACACCAGACACACAGAAAACAACAGGGAAAGAAATTACCTCAACTACACCTGACAAATTATGTCAACCACAGTCGCTGAGGTTATGCTCCTTGTGGCTTAAAAGATGCATTCAAATATCTGTCTGGAGTGACGGATGGGATAGAGTACCTCTGCTGACCTCTGTCTGGGTAGAAACCTGGAGGAACGTCCTGCTTCCCCACCATATACGCACATCACAGGGGACTGCACCAGTGTGAAATTCTCTACGCACGATCGATTCACATGGAGAACCGTGCCCACAAATGACAAGGAGAGATTTACACGTAGATGCTGCAGAGAGAAGAACTGGGGGAGTAGTTGTAGCACCATAAGCTTAAGCCAAACAATTTTCCTTTTATAGTTCACCTTCGCTTTCTATATGGATCTATTTACGGCAGGAAATGCTGCAATTTGTAGTGTTTCCGAAGAGTAAAATAAAGAAAAAAAAGAAAACCTGGAGAGGTAAAATAAATAAATAAATAAATGAAATAAGCCAGAACAAAAACCCCTCCTCTACCCAAATACTATAGAAATGGGGGGAAAAAAAAAATCACTTTTGGCTCATGTGAGGGCATTAAGGCATCTGCAAGTGGCTCCATCAGGTGCTGGATTGCAGGGATGAGCCTTAGTATCCAAGCTGTCAATCAAACAGGCTCAAGAGACACAGCTCTCGGTGGTTCCCTGCTCCCCCTTCCTTGGCTGAGCTTCCCAACTCCCCCCGTTCAGAGTTATTTAAAACCTACGCTCATTTTACTGAGACCGCTGCGTTGAAGATGCCGTACGTCACAGGGGTGACCACGCTCAAAACAAGAAAGCTTCTGCTTTGGGTAAAGCAGGTCCTGAGCCTGCAGAGCATACAGCTTGCCTGCAGTGTGCGTCTATATATAGCTCCTTTTGCGCACAAAGGCTATATGAATTCATTCTGAACAAGCTCAGGATTTCAAACAAGTCTGCAGTGCTTTAGCCTCTCCCCCATCCCAAAAGGTACAGTGAATTATTTAAAACCTGGAAAAGATGTTCTAAAATTATTGCCAGCACCACTTAAAAACAAATCTGTATACGCATTCCCATCACAGTTGTAAGGTCAGATGAAAGTAAGAGCTGCCAGCTTTTACAGCTATGGCATTAAAAAGTAAATCTTGTAAGGTTATAGGCAATGGTTTTCTACCTTGAACTTCTCCATACAACTTGAAATCTACCTCTCCATTCACCAAAAACTGAGGCTTTGTTTATGCAAAAGAATCAATCTTTTCTTAAAATCTTATTTGTGGCATTTTATTTTGTACGAGCAATGTTGGATTAACCCACTCACCTCGCCCACCTCAGGGGCGATAATGCTGTCCCCATCTGTTGCAGCTCACGTAGAAATAACCCAACACCTCGTCTTGCTCTCTGCCCCCCTCAGAGAAGACTGTTATCTTTTCCCATAAATTTATTATTAAACCTGTGATCTCTTCAGCAGGCAGACAAGCTCTAAATATAAAGAACGACTGTTACATAATGACTCAAGAAAGAAGGCAGCATACAACACCCTGTAGACAACACGACCCTGAGTAGCATAAAAGTGGAAAGGGGATGAACATCTGTGTTACTGTCTTGCCTTTGCCTAGTGCCTGGACTCAAGTCCATCCTGTGCACAGTAGAACATGGAAGCACATCATATATGTGTAAAACTTCGTTTTTATTTTTATGGAAGATAAGCAAATGCAAACAAGCAACTTTATCTGGAGGTTAATTCAGGATCTAGCAAAAACTTACTCAGATCAGAAGACATCTTCCTCAAACACAACAGAACTTGTTTGAAGCTCCCCGAACCAGGACTGTAAATAATACACTAGTGAGGACTGACTCACCCACGGTGATGAGTAGGCTCAAAGCTTCTTCAAACGGAGCAGCGTCACAATTATAATCAGCAGTTAAGAGAGTTACTTAGGAGTCACACTATCAATTACAATGGTAATGCATATTCAGGGAGTAAGTGATATGCAGACAGAGAGAATATGAAATCAAAACATTAATAAAAAATAAGGAACCTTTGGAGTCAAATGATTATCTTCTATATCTACAGTGCTTTATACATACCCAAATGATTTATAAGCTAAAAATAAATGATTACTTCTACCAGCATGATGTGCAAGTTACCTTGGATGAAAACCAGCACATTGCTAATTATGGTTAGAAACATTACACAACTGTTTTGAACAAACAGCAAAAAAAAAAGTTCCACAAAACAACAGGAGGAAATCTCTACAGAAATTTAAGTTTTCTGAGCTAAAATTTAAGCACAATAATGTGAATATCATCTTGACTTACTACAGCCATGATGGGATTTTCCATGTAAATGTGAACAGTAAGAATTATATGTCTACCTTGATGTCTCATCCTGCAAACTACATCATCATCCTTTGGCATCATACTGTATCTGAAATATAGACACATGTTTATGGGTGTGTCTGTCTGTATTTTAAAATATGAACAATCACCACAGATTCCTTGGGAAAAGGAAGAAATAAAAATACTAAAACAGAGAGAAGATCAAAAGTCACACAAAAGCAGGTAGCTAACCTGGAAACTACATCAGTAAGACACTGTGCCAAGTAATTGGAAATAAAGAAATTCAATCAATTCTGCTCCTCAAACACGCAGCCAGTACAAACTATCAATAATACTGGCCTTTAAAAAGTAAAGAAACACAAAGAAGCCCCTAGAAACACAGTTCTGTACTAAGGATAGCAGTAAATTAGAATAACAATTATATAAGCACAAAAGAGCAAAGTCAGGAGGAAGCAATCAAGTAAAGATGAAATTCAAGTAAGTCTTTTTAGCTGGAGCAGAGAATTCTGTGAAAGAATGCAGACAGACCATGAGAAAAGCCATGAGTGTAAGAATTTTTAACTATCAATAGAACACCAAATGTAAAAAATACAATAAAAATCTGTATTCTAAAACCATACTGAAAAGTAGCAATGAATTGTTTTTGTTGGACTTAGCTATAAAAGGCTGCTAATAGCATGCAACTGATCTATCAGAAGTACAGTCAGGCTGCACAAAGACTGCCCCTAGGGCAGATAGTTTTCAAATAAAAATATAGGTGGTACACCCACATGAATGAGCTTTTTACTGATGCATGGAGTCAGCATAAAAAGACGCAACTGTGACCAACTGCGATTGGTTAGACTGAAAATAATATACCAAGAAAAGAAAGATTAGGAACACCAGCTGAGCTCAGAGATAACACAGGAAAAGTTACTGTTAAAGCAAGATTTAAGTTATAATAACACAGCAGTAGTAAATTGGAAGATGTAACATGATAGGAGACTAAGCACTGCTCCCGGTCCCGCATCTGACAAACGACACTTCTTCCAGCAAATCATTTAATCTCTACACATCCATCTATCTAGGTGTCAAATAAGTTTATTGCCTTCAAGCTTTGGAGAGGTACCTTGAAATTTAATTCATTAATACCTGGAAACTGTGTTTTAATCCTTGGGTAGAAGGTGCTGGGAAAGGACACCATATTACCACATTAAGACTGCCTAATAAACTAAAAGCACACTTATAACAAGCATTGCATAATTCCTGTTCTGGACCGTATACAGCATGGTCCCTCAGGTTTTTATGAGCAGTACAAAACTAGTTATATTTATACAGCAAAACCCACACATGATTACAGGCTATGCTAACACACAAATACTATCAACCTCTGGCTAGCATGCACGACAGCAGCAGTAAGAACACAGCAGGATGATCCTCGGCATATGACAGTGATGAGAGACAATCTTTGCAGGGAGCTGGAAAAAAACCTTTGTTGTTACCAAAAACAAAGTCAAACCATTCAGGCCTATCTGTGCTTTCCTCCTACAGAAGGATTTCTGCAGGAGCAAGGACAAAATACATCCTGATAACAGAACAGCATACCAAATAGGAAAAAAAAACACAAAACAACAACAACAAAAACCGATTTGCTTATTAAGAGTAACAGTATCACTACTACAGAACTAAATCTGTGAATCTTGTGTTGCTAAAGTATAAAAACTCAAAGGTGTTTAAAACCACATTTCATCATCTGTTCTGCAAAATAACAGTCTGAGGTGTGTTTCACACCTGTTCTTCTAGAACATCTTCTGAAAAAGGCATTCAAAATTGTATTTGCTTAGTGAGCTCCTCATCTCCCTCTCCTGCTCTCTCTCCTGTTTCCACTTCTGTGCCCCGCAGTGCCTCAGGACTTTCTCTTTTCTTTGTCTTGGGTCACTGTTGTAGGATGAGAGGGTGCAGTCACAAACCAGGAACATCAGTGCTCTGGTGGCATAGACAATTATGCATTTGTTCCAGAAATACACAGAAAATAAAGGAAGAATCCTGCTTCATCAATGTGGTCATAAATACTATTCTAAAATCTTAATCTAAAAAGTACTAAAAAAAAACAGATGGAAAAACTAAGGGTGGATGAAAAAGTAACTTAGGTCCAAATGTTTCCTGAAGTTACTGAGGATGAAAAGTTGGGGGCTTGATTTTGTATGCCCTAATGATTCTCAAAACTTCCAGAAATCCAAACGAAACACCTTGTGTAATTAAGCTCAATTCTTCCCTTCAGTGTGAGCAAAAAGGAAAACCTTCAAAACCTTTACAAATGTAAAATACTGTAGGTTTTTCTGTGTAGAAAAAAAGGCATGTTCAGTCCTACAACTGCCTATAGAGGCTAGACATACAGTCATTACCTTTGCTTTTCTATTTGAAAACTTCAAAACTAATTCAAATTAGATTAATAAACTGTAGCAACATCAAATACGGAGGAATGCAAAGGCAACAATATGAACTCCCCAGGGATCAGGGAAATTAAACAAGAATATTTTAGAGCTCTGGTATAAAACAACAATGCTCTGGTGACAAATCTCACCCTTGTATCAAAACTCTGTGTTTTCTAATATTCAGCCTGTTCTTTTTGATCAGGGCTGGTTATATCATCATCAGCCATGCCATGATTTTGCTGAAATCATTCATTTAAATTATAGATTTTTATTAGTACCAAAGACAGCTAGAAAATCAATTCATTTCCAAATAAAGTACAGCGAGGTTGGGGCCTTAGCACTGATCCGCTTTCATGTGGGCTAGACGGTGGTAAAATAAAATGCTTAGGACAATACAAGAGATTCACAAGCTAAAGTAACCAAAGAACAAAAAAAAAAAAAAAAAAAAAAAAAAAAAAAAAACGGGAAAACAATGCAGACAAGAATGCAAATCTGCCTGGCTCTGCTGTTAAGAGCCAAGACAGAACGCGCTCTCCTACCCAGAAGGACAGCCTGTGGCAGGAAGTCTGAAAAATCCAATAAGGAAAACTGCCTGGGTCCCCTGTTTATAGCTCTGTATTAATTCTTGATATTTAGCATGGCTTGTCAAGAACAATGCAGTATTGCACAATTCTTCATGAGGCTCTTCTGCCTTTTAGCTATGAGTCACCATTGTATTAGGAAAAAGTGAGCTTAATTTAGTAAACACAGAAGGGTATATTACATATTTTCTTAAGGTTTCTGATCCAGGGGGCTACATTTAATTTATTTTTTTTTAAAGTAGCTGTCTCATTTCTCTTCTTCCCACCCCCTCTTTTTTTATTACATAAAACTATGAAAATTTTGTTAGTCTTCAGTAGGCGGCATCACAGGAAACACATAGTCGTGAACAGGAGAGAAAGGGGTTTCCACATTTGATGGAGGACTTCAGATCTCTGCTACACTCCTCTCCTGCACAGATGGCTTCAAGGGAGAAAGGAATATTCCTTCAACATACTTCCTCTTGCAAAATACATTGCCCCAATCTTTCTAAGAAATGGCATGAAGGAAAATGAGAAAACTGCAAACAAATATTAGCATTGATAGCAACTTCTTAAATCTAGACCTAGTGTTCGAACAAAGAAAATGTCTGAATATTGATAAGAAAACTTCATTTATGCTGGAAAAGGGAGAGTACTTGTGCCCTTTTTAGTAGATACTCTGAGTTTACTGTGATCCCAAGTGAAAACAATAGCGAATCTTACTGATTTTAACACCTCAGTGATCAAAGCTCTTCTCTGATATTCAGTAGTGATTATGGAAGGTCTGCAATGAAAGAGAACAGCAACGTACGATAGGACAACTCCGAATAACTCTTCAGTTTAGGTATCTCCAATGCCTTAGCATGTAAGAAAAAAAAAATGTGACTAGAATGATCGAGATCAATTTGCATACCTGCTACTACAGTAATTGAAGACATCTTATGGCATTTCCTTCATAAGAGAGATTTACATGCTGATATATTTTACTTCCAAGTTAGAAAGTATTTGTCTTTCATTGCAGCTATTCTCTGGAAGTTGTTAAGGGAAAATAGTGAGAACCACTGATAAGAGAAAGAACAGGCGAGTAATCAGCCAGGTCCACAGATCCATCTGCATCCTACACCAACCTCAGCCTTTGATATGGGACCAAGATGGCAGAAAGTAGCTGGACATTTGCTCCTCTCTATCTTCTGTATCCACACACTTAACCCGTTACCCTTTCACTCCCTCACACCCCACGCCCTAGCCCAGGCACACACAGAGCAAGCTGACTCCTCCCGTCACACCTCTAGTTTGTGCTGCCCAGGGCTGATGAGCTGATGATGAGCAGAGAAGACCTCCCAGGTTTTCTTTGGACATCCTTCCAGGACAAACTATTTCCTCCCAATGTAATTGTTGTGATATGCAGGTGCAGAAAAAGTCAAGAAATGTGAAGCAGTTGGGAAACAGGGGAAACTAGGGGAAAAAGTCCTGACAGTATTACAGGATGTTCCAATTATCAGTCCACGTTTCCTTCAAAGTTTTATTATTGGAAATCAAGTGCCTGTTGAAGTATTGTATTTTAATGAATCTAAAGCAGCAAGCAATTTAAAAGAAATGCAGATTTCTCATGACATGCTGTTTCATGATGAATCCCTTCGCAAGTGGGAGGACTCAGGAAGACACTTAGATTTACATATATTTGAGACCGAAAAAAGCTGTTGACTAAGCTGGGATTGGGTCTTCCTGTGGAGTCTTCCAGACAGATCTGTCTGGAGGCTGCTGTAACATCCACTGCAAGACTGCCTCAGTCTCAGGTAAAATGCATAATTTAACTTCAGAATACAGTCTTAAAGCCATCATACCGACCTGTTCTTTTTACCATTAGCACAATATTTCAAGGTCATTCATGCATAATATGTAAACTCTAGTTTATGATTTTACCTTGCTTTTAAACAAATAAAACATTAGTCCGTTCTATCATTGTCCTATAAATTTTAGATCTGACTGCGTGCCATTTCTGACAACCAGATTTTTACCCCTCTTTTAAAGGGTACAGTAGACATATCACAAAGATACTAATTTGATGCAAATCTACATAATATTAAAAAAAAAAAGGATACTTTATTTAAAAGCTTTGTTAGACCCAACTTTATATAGTGTATCATCACACAGCAGAATAGGTAATGAGTACCTACGGCTTTTTTCCTCATTATGGCCAATAAACTCAACCAGTAGTAACTTTTCTGTAAGAAACTTCATCTGCCAAAGATCTAGGTGAAGCCTAAACCACTCACCAGAAAATAACAGGATTCACAGCTTGGCAAATGCAGAAGAGATTTTTAAGTATCATCCATTTGCTTTTTGGCATAAAACCCAGTGCTCCGCTATCAATTTCTGTGCGTAAGAGATCCAGGATAGAAATAGCAAGAAGTATGCATGATAATGCTTGCTGAAAGGAGTTTACCAAAAGGACAGATAAAAACTGGCAGGAAAAAAATCAAACGTGCACCGCAACGTTCACATCACGACAGCTCCTTCACAAGGCACATTCCTTCAGCCATTACTGCACTTTTACCGGTTACAATTTACCTTCCCCTTGGGGAAAAAAGGCATTCAGATTTTAAGAGGAAAAATGTAAAATCAAAGTACGAGGAATTTGGACACAGTGACAGAAAACAGCAGATGGCCAAAGAGCGAATACACGCCTCAGTTCACTTCTGGGCCTCTGGTACCGCTCACAAGCCAGTGACGCCAGCAGAGCCCCTCCGCGGACTCGCGCTCCTGCCAGCACGCAGGGGTCAATTCCTATCCCACTGTGCTGGAGACGAGACGTCTCGCAAAGGCAGTGGTTACTCACCAAAAGAACACTCGAGCTGCAGCCATTCTGTACGTACATGCGTTCATCCTGTAACGCCTACTGGGTTCCAGGAGCAGTACCTGTTTTCGGATGCTTCTCCTCCAACCAGGTAATACCCAAGCTACCTCAGCTGCAAGATCCTAGTTTAAAAAATGCAAATATCAGAGGGAAGCAATCAGAGGAGAGCAATGAGAATGATCAAAGGTTTAGGAAGTACTGCCCATGCAGAAATGAGGAGACATACAGAAACATGAAACAGATGAAGACATTATATAATCCTCCATGTTAATGAGAATGGGACAAGTATTATTGAAAAAAATAACAGGAGATTCAGATTAGGTGGCAAGAAAAACCTTCCCTCTGTAACTAAAATCACCAAGAATGTTAACAGCCTGCACAAGGAGGTTGCAGGTTGTCCATTGCTAGAAATTTAGAGAAGAGGGCAGACAAATACCTCTCAGGATAGGGTTTAGATTTAGCTAGTTCTACCTTGAGGTAGAAAGATGGACTAAATGACCTCCTGAGCTTCTTGTCAGCCCTATTTTCTATGTTTTTTTCTATTCTATTAAAAACAGGTGAAATTTCCCTTAGCTCTTTTCCTTAGAAGGAAAGAGGGTAATTCAAGAGACACATTATCTCCAGAGCATAGCCCTTATTAATTAACCTCATAACGTAACCTGCACTAACATTGTGCAATGTTGTGTACCCCCTCCAGCGTCTGTCCTACATAACAGTGTCTTCTGGCTACAGAATTTAGAGCTTGATCATGAAGATATCGGTGTCCTAACTCTCTCAAAAATCAATGGATATTTAGGTAACTAATTAAGAATTATTATCAGGCCTTTAGTCCAAAGCAGCAGAAAGACATGCTTTTAGAATCAGATTAGGTACTTCCTATTGCCTAAGCTTTCAAAACAGGCACCAAATAATATATGGCTTCCTCTGAAACATGCATCTTTTTCTCAGGTCCAGTGCCTCCCTGTCTCACATTTCCATTTAACACCCAAAGAAAGGGAAGCCAACTCCCTATCAAAGCAAATTCTACCAGGCATTTACATCAGTGCTACAGTCAGTCATCAGCTGGGATTCCTCATTTAAGGCTGCTAAAAGATACAAGGCTATGAAGAACCAACCCTTTTATATCTGCCTGTAAAAAAAAAAAAAAAAAAAGATAATTTTTCCCATGCAGATGGATTTCCCTGACAGATCTTTAGGTACGTTACACAGTCTTTTGCTTGAGCAATGTTCTTCTGCCTATCTACTGCTCTCATCCCAGCTGTTAATAATCAGAATTGAGAGACTTAATTACTGTACCTTTCAACAAGGCTTTAATTTTATTTTTGTTCTTCCTACTGCAAATGCCCATGAATCAGAGGGTCACTTTAAGCACAGAATTCAATTTAATTATACTCACAGGCATTTTCATCCTTAAACAGGTCAACTTATTAAAAAAATAATCTTGATTCTGAATAATGGAAAGCCTGGCAGACAATCCACAAGAGTTTCACTCTGAAAGCTCTCACATCCATTTGTTTAGATTTGTTTAGCAAGACTTGGGCAAGGTCCCACTGAATGAACATGACAGCATTAACTGAAAGTGCATCTAATGTTTAATTAAAAGTGGATTTTAATACCGACTTATTGACTGTTTCATGGGAATATTTACCAATATTTTTAGACTGGAGTATTGTTTACTAATAAGAGCAGGGAATGAGAAAAGCAACACAAAAGGTCACGACTAAGATTTTCTATTCCTGAACTGAATCTGGCAAAATCCTTCCAAAGTTACAGAATAAAATTATTGTATACAACCAGGCCCCTTTGTGAGATAGGATAGGATTGTTTTTCAGACAGGATAAGGTTTTATTATGTGCCAGGAAGATGTCTTTGATGGACTATCCTGATGTGAACTAGATCTTAAACACGGATGGAAACCCCATGGTTTTCTGTGCTTAATCAGGTTTTGTATACACACTTTAAGAAACAGAAAATCATAAAGTAGGTTTGGGACTTCAAAGTCTAAGAAGAAAAATTCGGGCTGATCATGAATCTGTGCAAGGCAGAAGCCAGGAAAAATTCTGGAGAAATAACAATTTGGCTAACTGAGAACAGGGCTCCTGGAAAGCTGTTTTCTTTCCTAACTGAAGTATTTACGCTTCAGTACTTAGCTCGGGCCTTTTCAAGGCGATCCTTTTGTGTATTTTTGCTGTATTATGTATTCCGCTACGCTTAACATGATTTCTGCACATTATTTGCAAGGCTAGATATTAAAACAGTTATATCGCCTTCCTTTATGCTCCCCATTGTTTTTAGCTTTTTGTTTTCTAATAGCTCAACAAACCTAGAACATTATTTATTTAACAGTATGATCAACACTAATTTGAAAACTAGCTGTTATTTTAAGCCACTTGTATATATAAAACAGCATCAACTATTCGAGGCGACAGTATCAGAGAGGTAAACACAACAAGAAGAATGTAACACAAGGAGAAAGTTACCATTTTTACTGATTTTGGTTACAAAAATTGTTTACTGTCATCTTTATGTCCTCATGACAGAAAGGAAATCGAACTGCAGCGTCCAGAAGCTATTACAGAGAATTACCTTAACGGACTCTGATTGCAAAGCCAGTTCTTTGTGCTTGAAGACCACATCGAACGCTTTTCTAATTCATCCAGACTTATATTACAAAACTTGTAACAGATAATTGCAAACACAGAAAAACTAGTTGCAATTTCTGCTCCTGGAAAAAGCTGCCTTTTCCTGATTTATTAAGCTATCCACATCCAGTCAGAGTAGTAGCTCTTGAAATCCAGAAAGACGATGTGCTATTACCATGACCCTGACTTCATGTTTCATTTTTTATTTCCTTTTCTACATAAAAGTAAACTTCACACAGTTACAGCATTACAAAATTGTGAGACCTACAGACACTATGCAAAAACACAACATCAGTTGTTGCTTGTCATCTAAGTGGTGGCTGATTTCAGAGATTTATAGATGTTTGGCTTTTAGCAGAGGTTTTTCTACAAATACCAAAGTTTATCTAAACAAGATATACCCAATCACGTAGATGTCCTTCTCAAATCAGTTGCCTCGAGCCAACATTGGAAGTTACCTCCATTGCAACTATTATCTCATGTCTTCAGATGTCCCCTCTCACAGCTATGTGACCTTCCCCTTCAGCTGATATGGTTTTTAACCCATCCAGACTAAAAAGAGCAGATTTGCCTGTAACAGGTTCATCATACTGTTTTGGTGATCTATTTTGTCCCAGGAGATTCAACATAGTATGTTCCTACAGTGCATAAGGCTGACCTAAGTGCTTTTAAGTCCTGACCTAAGGGATAACATTACTTTTATTCATCATAAAAAATTCCAGTAAAAAACACCCAACCACAACAATACAAATGCACAAGCTTGCTTCTGCAATGCCTCTTATATTGAAACACAACTAAGATGAGTTCAACAGTCCTGCATGATTTCTTACTACTAAATCCATGAGCATTTCTTTAAAAAAGCAAATTATTTGGCAAGTTTTTTTTTTAACAGAAATATAGAAAAAACACACAACATCTAATCTGAAAAGTTCTACTGAATTTCTGTTGCTATAACAACACGTGAAAACCTTTTTACTGTTTAGGACATCTGTAGTTATTTTTACATGCAACAGCTGGATTTGTCTGTCTGAATTTCACTTATAAGAAAATGTGTTTTGTTTTCTTCCTTTGAATAAGCTTTTAATATAATGACAAATGTCAGAATCCAGCAGGCTCAGGAACTGAAATATCTCGTAAAAAAACACAAAAAAACCCCACACACATTACACTGCAAAACTGCAAATGAGCAACAATTTGGCTAAGAGCAATGAGACTCTCACATTCTCCCTATACAAACACACCTCCTCCTCCCAGATTTGGCACTGGAACATCAAGGGCACAACAAGCCTTTATAAGAGATCTTTGATCTCAGCGATACCACCTTCATATTCTAAATTTGCCTAAAATTTAGCAATACAGGAGAGCACCAAAAAGCTGACTTGTGATTTTCTGTAAAACAAAACATGACAGCTTGAAACAAGCAGCATTCAGCTGAGATGACCAAATACCTGTAAAACACAGCAGCTAACTTACCCTAATCTTTCTCTACAAAAGTTTCCCATACAATAAAGCATGCAAATAAACACAGTGATGGGAGGAGCAAGGGTTTTATGCATTGCTTTTACATAAATGCAAAGAAGATCAATGTCCAAGAACCCAATACAGTAGCAAACCTGTATTTGTTTTTAGGATTCATGTCTCACTAAGCTTCAGGGAAGGCTGCTTTTCAAAGTTTAATAATTTGTACATGCTACATCTATGCTTCCTCCCAGGGGAGGTGTGAAACTCAGTGACAGAAGCTGAGCTCTCTCAGCCCCCTGCAGAATTACACCATGTGTAATTTTGCCCCCCATATCAGTTACATCTGTAAGACTGGAAATTAGGAGCTCTGATCATAATCATGCATACAAAAAAAGGAGGTCGGACAATTAGGCAACACAAAAATTGACAACTAAAAGAAGAAAATTTATTTTAAAATCTCACTTTCATACTATGCAGCAATGTACTTATTATTATGGCAACATAATTTAGAATATCACATCATTGCAATGAATTACTAAAGCGATCTGTTCTCTCCCTGTGAGGATTGAGAAAAAGTGAATTATATCCTAATGCGTATTATAAACCACTTCTGCCATACACAGCATGGCTTTGAAGAGTCTGGTGAAACCCACATCCCCACCTAGCTCAGGCAGAGGCAAGCTCCAGCAGTGCAAATCTAAGAGACTAAGGAGTCACAGAAGGTGATGTGGATTCCTGAAAAAATCTACCCCACTGTTTTCAAAAAGACCTGTTACTTATGAACTGAAATCACGAACAAAAAATACCAAAGAGACTCCACTGTGATGTTGGAAATATGCTATGCATACACGATACAGAGACAATAACGGCATGTTGCTTGCTGCACATAGATTTCAAGAAGAATATTTGCTTTATTTTAAGCCACAAAAGAGGAGGGCATGACATTTTGTGAGCAGGGTCCTCCTGTATCTTTTTTCTTTCTGTTCTGATTTTAGCTGTAAATACGTAATTACTGTAAATGCATCCAACGCCTACGTTACTTCTAAAACAGTACAAAATTGTTCATATTACATCTGCTGATCAATAATTACTAATGTCACGCAGAGACAGGTAAATTGCCAGTGCTTTAGCCTAGGACATTTCACGTTCACACAAACGCCTACAGTTTAAGGCAAGAGCAATACAAAAGGCAGAACCAGTCTTAATTTTTTCTTAATAATTTGCTTCCAGCTGATTGCCCAGCACATTAAGATGCTTGTTACATACTGAAAAAGCTTACTGAGTATGACTTGGATGTCTGGAAAACTTACAGCCCAGTGGTGGACAGTAGTCTTTGTCCTTTGACACTTCCTATGCTTAATTTATTGGAAAGCTTCCTGAAGAGAGGAGAAGTGTTCAATTACCTGGCAAATATCAAAGAACATTCTTGGTGTTGCTCTTCTTCACTTGGACACTAATTCCATACTTTGAAGGGTGACCTTTCACGCTGACCTTCTGAAGTCTATATTTAAGCTGTAAGGCTGGAGAACTGGACACAGTACTGATCTTAAGAGTGATTTCCAGGCTGGTTAATATATAATGCATGAAGCAGCACAGAAAGTATAGACCAAATGGCCCAAGGCAGTAGTTTCTCCACAATTCTTGAAAAGAACAAAACAAAACAAACAAACAAAAAGAGCGGAAATCTGAAACAGCTGAAACCCAGTGTCTTGAAATTGTCTGCCAGGATGCCCTGGTAGCTAAATAACTCTCCGAAATCTGCAAGACTGAGGAATATACCTAGATGCTTTGTAGTCTTTAGGTAAGGAAATAAAAAAGCACAGAGAATAAAACTGTCTTGGAACACAGACAAGACAAATCGGAACACTTCTGCTCCAGGATTCATAACCCATTTGAAGGCTAACCTGAAGGGCCACTAATAAAACTGGAGATTGCAGTGCTTCGTGATACGATCTTCATGATACAAGGCCAATGTAAACAGCAAAGTATGCAGAACTTAGAGGTGTGACACATCGGGAACCTACTTGTACTGGATGGAAAGCAACATATTTGTTAAGATAAGGCAAAAAACAAGTAGTTCAAGCAACTGAAAGAATTTGAGAATGACCTTGTGTTAATCAGGTTAGCATACCCAAGGGAGTGGGAGGGAAATCTCCCTACTTAATAAGATCAGTCTTGATTTTAGAGATAATAGGGACATAATTACAAGTTGGCGAGGATGATGTGACCTCCAACCCATCTTTTTAATCCTCATCTAGAGATACTTAATGAAGCTAGTGAAAGTGGAAAATAAAATGGGGTAAGGAATAATGATCAGTGCCAAAGTCCAGTGGAGAAGGTGTCAGTAACAACTATGCTGAATTTGTGGAACTGAAAGAAAGGAAACATTTTAACACTGCATGAAATAAGAAAACCTTTCAATGTATTTTGTTAAGCAAAAGACTTCAATATACTCACAGTCTGCATGGTCTACAGCTCTGACAAAAAACAAGGAGGAAGTGGCCAGCAAATGGACTGGCCTTTCTTCGCAGTAGCCTTCATATGCAGCATACATCTTTCCAAGTAATCTGCCAAGGTGCCTAGCCTTTCCTGTCCATCAGTTATATTTACTGTGGCCATTACGGCGTTTTTGGAAGTAAAGCCTCAACATCCAATCTCCAGAAACACAACAGGACTTCATTTTTACACAAAGGGATACATACATCTGTAACTTTGCAGGTGCTACCATCTGTTCACGTATTTGAATTTGTACCCACAAAAATCTGTCGGTACAAAGCTCTTTCAGCTACCATGAATACCTTCATTTTAACATTTCAGTAATTTCATGAGGAATATTTCAAAAATAAAAAGCCAGAGCCATGCACAAACATCAGGAAAAATATTACCGTATCAACACAGTCTTCCCAATCGAGTTTCTGACCAGTATGTTTCTGCTTATTAACTGCCTTATTTCATATTAAAGATATGGTACAAACAGAAACTATGGGATAGAACATTAATACTGATTTGAACATTATCAAAAAATTAACTCAGAATTAAATACGATTAGCTATTCTATTTTTCTAATGTTTGATATCAAAGGTTTGGGCATTGCAAAGACAGTGTATCTGTCAACAGTGATTTACCTTGAATAAAGGCTCAATGTGATAGAAAACACTCTAGAATTTTTCAGCAGGCACCCTGCTCATTTAAACACTACTAGCATTCAAAATATGATTGCCACTGATCCCCTACCTATGTGCTGGAATTCTAAAAATTACCTTTAATAAACAGGATCAGTTCTTAATGATCAAAGCAACACCAAATTTAGCACTCAGTCGCTTTCCTACTGCTTTCGAGATGATTTACTAAATCTCTAAAACCAAGCAAAAATTTAGAACCTGGTGACTTCAAGATCACATTGCTCTCTGTTCACAATTGCACCTTAAGATGAAATTAAAGTTGCTATAAAAAATTAATATTTACCAAATCTAAGGTTCAAATAAACTTAAAATGGAAATAGCACTAGAGGATAGCTTTGAAAAAAAAAAAAATCAATGAAAAGCCATGAAATTTCTCTGCGTTCTATCCTTCATGTCACTAATAGTCTCCCTAGAGATACACACACACACACAAAATTAAATTAATGCTTTCAAACTGACAACTGTGGTTAAAAATAATAAAATGAAGCCCTTTTAATCAGAAAGCACTGCCAAAAGGTGCATTCGCTGAAGCTTTCCACTGCTAACCAAGGTCGGGCCAATCTGGCTGGTAAGAACATGATTTAATGTGCAGAGTGTTGTGAAGCCTACCACGGCTTTTCGAAGCCACGACCTCCTGCCAAAGCTCAGAGAGGTGCTGGTGAGCTCTTCTCAGTGCTCTCTGGCTGAAGACTGAGTTGCTATGATGTATGTCTGCAGCATAATAAGAAAAAACTGTGGAAAATATGAAGATCACAGGCATGTTCCCCGGAAAAAAAAAAAAAAAAAAAAAAAAGATTTGATTACAGCAAGTCAGAAGCAATCCTGACCCATGAATACCTTACTAATGCTCTATGAGGAGAGAAAAGAGAACTATACTTCCCACCGTGGGTTCCAATTCGTACCCATTTCAATATCAATCCAAAAAAAAGAGCAAAGAGAGGGAAAACAAACCAAGTATTTTGCTGAAAAATCCTAAGTTACTAAAGAAAGAGTTTTTCTGTTGTTATGGAAACACAGAAAACAAAGGCTAGGAAAAAGAAAAGTGAATAAAGAAGCAATTTAAGCTGCAAATATAAACATGTTCTTGCTTCCTGGAAAAAGTCCTTCCAAATGATTTTGTTGCTGCTGTAGAACTAAGCAACTGAAAGCTACAGATTTTTCCCCACGGAAACACAGATAAAAATTGGAAATCCACCATAACAAAATAATAAATAGGGCAAGGAACAAAAAACAGGCAGAGTTATCAAACTGGTATTTTCCATGCACAAAAAAACCCCTTGATTGCTGAAAATCCAATAACTTGAGATGCTTGTTTTAAACAATCAACAGATTGGTGAAAAAGGACATAATTCTGCACTAATCTGGATAAAAAATGCTTGTTTTTTTTCTCTCCCACATTTGTACTCGTATTTCATACATGTTGAGCAGGTAGCCAAATAAATAATTCCATTCTCTGAGCATAAAATACTAACTAAAATTGGTTAGATCGCTTTAAAAGAAGCTATTCTAACCATGCAGAGTAGAATTTTAAAATTGATATTATCTGATATTCTGTAGTCTTTTTCAGATTAAAAAAATAATAAATGTAAACAATTTATGACACAGTCATAAAGTTTCACCAACAAATAATGGTAAATAATTCTACATATACAGCTGATAGAGAGATTTGGATTTAGTTTCTTCATGAAATGGTAAAAATCAGTTGTGCTACCGATAGAACGTTCTTATGTACCTGGATAATCTACATTGGTCACATATCACGGAACTTCTCAATGAAAATGAGAAAAGAATTGATGATGGATCCTTTACTGACAAGCAGAGAAAATTGTCACTTTCTTCTACAGAAGGGCAGTAAATGCAAAAATCTTTGAATCTAATTTAAAGCACCTTTCCACCACGCCAGAAAGGAGGAAACAGATTTTTTACTTGAAGATCTATTATAATGTTTATATAAATTAAGAATAAAAGGCTATGATAGCTGCTTTTTCATCACTCCTAAATATTTGAGAGAAAGATTGCAAGTGAATCCTCAATAGCTTTAAAAGGTATTTTTGGTCAAATAACCTGACAGCACTTATTGAACAACTCTGCTGCTGATGGAATAACGAGCAGGGAAGCAACTTCACGTTCACTAAGCATTTTCGTAAATAAGCTCATCTTTGAAAATAGTTTCTCCTTCTCGCAATAAACAAACACATAAATAAATAAATAACACCAAGGACAATAGGACACAGGCTTCATATTATGGACCCAGTGATTTCTAAATTCATTCTGGAAAGAGAACCACTTTTAGTGTAAGTCATCTATCAGTCAAGCAGCCCTGTAACTTTTTGCTCCCTGCAGGGCAAGGTCTGCTCATCCTTGCTTCTGTCATTTTAAACTACAGAAGGGAAGAAACTAAGCACCTAAGACCACTGCTGCCTTTTAATTCTCTTAGAGGAAATTTTCCTCTTCCAAACAGGATTTTTAAATCATTTTGTGACAAAGAACTCTGAACTCAGGCATCTGAACTGCGCTGACACTTAAGTTATTTTTTAAGAAAAACACTGAGCCCTTCATGCATTTATACATGAACATGCATAAACAAAATCAAGTGATGTTCATACAGATGTTACCACTGCAGTCAGAGAAAGTGACTGGACTGTACTAAGTTACTAGGTTTTACTTTGGTGTGCTGATTCCATGCCCTTGCACATAGCTCTTAACTCCAAATCCCTGTCTAACTTCAATATTCTTTGCAGAGAGGTAAAATTTAGAAGTAGAAACATGGATCTTATCAAGATCTAATACAACTTTTTTGGGAAAAAAAAATCCAGATAGAGGAAAACTTGGTTGATTTTTCAAAACGAAGCATTTCACCTCGTTTTGTGAGCACACCCCCAGCCAGCCACCTCGTTATTTCCTTGTTATTTCCAATACTCACAAGCAACACACACATAAAACCAGGTCCCCGTATACCAATGAATGTGGAAGTGCCGCTATAAAGTACTGTGACATCTGTTTGACCCACTGTATTTTAAGAACAAGTTTAAAATTCTAATGCGCAGCGGAAGTCCCTGCACCAGGCCTGGTGGCTGCCTGCTGGAGAGCTTTACTGCTGGTTCTGAGCCAGGAGAAGGGGAATTGCAGCAGAGAACCCTGGGGGAGGCAGCCTCAGAACATCTTTTTCTTTGGGCCGAGTGCAAGTAGGACTTTAGAAGCACCAACACGATACCCCTGCTGATTTCCTGTCTCTGCTGCGCTTTTATCTTTGGTGCACAAAACTCAGTTACAATCTCTGCCATAAGAGATGCAATATACTGATTTATGCCTAATTAAGGATGAAGCACAGAAACAACATTTGATTGTTGTTTACCTTTCGACATCTGCTGGCCTCTTTCAAATACAGTGATTTGAAAAAAGGGAAGAAACCTCACTAATTGCTCTCAGAGCTGCGTGAAGAGTTCAGGCTTTCTGTTTCTGTGCTTTTGTAGGGATGAGCTATGTTTCAGATGTAGTGTGTGTTGCTATGGTAATTATTATTTTACTGAATGGTATACATTCAGAACTGATTTCATATTGTCAGACAGCAATTAAACAGATTAGGCTGTGTATACTCACAATTCTGAAATATTTCCAATTTTGTTTTAAATTTTAGGGCATGTGAAAAGCACTGGCCTGACAGTCCTGGAAAATGAAATACTAATTCAAAGGGCAGCTCCAGCTGTACAGGTTGCCTCTTACCTCCTCAGCGGCCTATTCACAGGCCAGTGCAGAGATGCAATAAGACGTTTGGGTGCCTCAAGTCAGACACTCTCAGGCTCCTTGCAGCTGCAGCTGTCTCCTGCTTATCCTTCTGCTGCAGACTTGAAATCTCTCCTTCCAGACGGCTGTAGCAGCCACAGTAACTGCCAGAGATCAAATATTTTAGCATCTGCCTTCCATTATTACCGTAGTGGTCAGGAGAAAGTTTTTGGCCTCTCAGCTGCTAACCACTGAGGAAACCTGGCACGTGAAGATGAATCATGTTCCTCATCCCGCAGTCCCATCTCCTGCCATGCAGCTCCCATGGACAGCACACTGCTCAGAGCACGCAAACGTCCACACAGCATTAGCTGCAGCCCTGCATCCTACGTGGGTACCAGGACTGTATCTGTACAGTAGAACCACAGCATACAACATCTACTCTTATTCACAAATCTATCATCCACCATTTGTATTCCAAAAGCAACACGTACTTGAGGCTGACAACAAGAGCTTCCAGATTTACCTAGCTCTCTCAAGTAGCTAAGTAAAGTTAGGTAACAAGGAAGCAGTTGAGGAAGAGAAACAGGAAGCAACATGATTTAATTCCTGAGAGGTTCTAAGTATCTCAGAGTAACAGAAAAAATATTCCTGCAATACCAAAATGCTGAAAATTGTGTAACCAAAACCAGGAAACCCTCTGGAGTTTTATTTGCCATGCTATAGCTTGGCAAAGGAGGACATTTTTATGGCAGGAATGGGAAATCAAGAGAGCCCAGGCTTGTGCCTAGCTTTTATATATGCTTTCTTTGGTAAATCAATCAGTTGTGGAATCCCATTTTTTCCCATGCTAAGAAATAACTCAAGAAGAAACTTAATGTATGTGAGTAGGGGTAGTCAGGGAGACGAATGATGGGTTTGAAAACTCATGGATGAAAAACCACTAGAAAAATGCACAGAATTATGAGGAAGGAAAGTAACTGTGCAGCCTCTGAACAAAGTGCAATCATCTCTAAAAAAAAAAAAAAAAAAAAAGAGAAATTCAGCATCTGCCTCAGTTCTGTAGGCCCATGACCAGATACTTGCAATTACACAGACAAAAATAGGGTAAATCTTTAAGCTTTGTGGGGAGGACAACTGACAGACACAGAGCAGTAAGGAAAATTATATGATGTTCTTTTAATTATCTGTATATTTCTTGGTCATCCTCTCTAGCAAGTAAATTATTTTCATAGGTTGACATATTACAGCTTGTGGGAGAAGTCAGTTAAGAGATCAGGAATGAGTCAGCATTAGAAGGAGGATAGAAACATTAATCTTGAGGAAAGAGCTGAAGGGCGAGAGGAAAACAGTATCATTCAAGATGAGAGGAAATATTATGGGCACAGAGGGTCTGAAAGGTGAACAGTGATTGCTGCAGAAGGCAACAGCCTGCGGGGAGCTGGGGGAACGCAGACCATAAACAGGGAGGGAAAAACAGGACTAAAATAAGGCGGAGCCTTGAAAATTAAGATAAAAGTGATTTTGATTGTGAAAGGAGAACATAACTTGCCCAAAGGAGGTCATGTCATGGCAACATGACTGGAACAATGGTAGAGCGTTTGCTATTTCTCTGGGTGATAAGGAATCAACATCATCTAGTCATTTCACTAGCGGCATTTCAGCCTATTCACAAAGGATCTGGCATTCATTCAGGAAAGTCCTGACTTATCTCTTTGTCCCAGCTCCCAGTGCTGTGAATAGTGGTTTTTTTTTTGTATGACATCAGCATATCAGTAAAATATCTAATTTGTTCACAATTGTAATCACTCCTTAAAAATCACTAAACCAGGAATGACTTTGATACCTTTCAGATCAAGCTGTCGTATTTACAAAATATAATTTGCTGAGTAGCCCTGACATATGGTCAGAATAATTGGGTTTTCTTACATATGATCATCTTCCAACAAAAAATTTACTCTGAGGGAACTATGAAGGAAAAAAGGATGTAAAACGAAGCAGTATTTAGTTCCAAAGGAACTTATAATGCATACTTAATTCTAATAGCTATTGAAACTGTCTGCTTGGCTTCATATTCAGGATAATCATGACTAAAACAAACCGGTGATTCTCTTTCTTATGCCTTTCAGAAAAAATATTTTTGTCTGTAGGGAATGAGGAAATACAAACAAGGGTCACATTAACCAGACCTACAGCTACCAAGAGCTTGAAAATTTAACTTTAACTGTAATTTCTACAATTTGGTCAGAAGAAAAAAAAAAAGCAAACGGTTAACTAGTGGCAGGATTCCACAATGCAAGTTTAGTAAAGCTCATAATCCTCAGCTTTCCAAAAGGGCTGCAACATGAAAGTGCCGTGGCGAACAAACAGATCATTCTTTAAGACAGCACTAGCAGCTGAAGGACAAGCGAAATGGCAGCCACAGCAACGTCCCTGGCTTCCTCTATAAAACTGTTCTAACACCATCCTGCAGCCTTTGCCTAGTTAACTTGCAATCAGCACGTGCAAGGCTGAAGTAAGTTATTTTAGGAGCCAACTGGGAAGGAGATTCTGCTTTTTTGAAATTGGAATTGTTTTCTATGGTTTAAGACTGTTTCCATGGAGAGACCACAGCACAGAAACATCTTTAGGCCAAGTGCCTTGCTGCAGGCTTATCTGAATGAAAGGTCCACAGCAGGAAGGATAATCAAGGCCAGTTGTTAAAATTCATGGGCGTTCTCCTATACTTAACAGAGGAGCAATTTATTTTCACTATTTTGATCTGTTAAGCATTTGAAAGTTAAACAGTGCTATACATACCTTCTCTTAAATGACATATCTTAATATAATATTTATTCAGGATAGAATAACGTTAGATGCAACAATGTCATGATACTGGATGACGACAACAAAGTGACAGACAAATTTATACTTAGACAAATGTAAAAGGATGCACAGGGGGAAAATATCCATCCTAACTTCACATACAAAACAGTGGGCTCTGAACTGTCTATTACCACTCAGGAGAAACATCTCGTAGGTTATAATGAATAGTTCTACTAAAATGCCAGCTTACTCTTCACTAAAGTGAAAGAAAGCAAATAGAATGGTAGTAATCAGTAGAAACAGAAACAGGATTACACAACTTTATAAACAGAGTGCATTCAGTGTGAATGCTGTGTCTGATTTGGGCCTCAGCCCCAGTTTCCCTCCTTCTACTTTCCCCCTCCCAATGCGCGCACACACACACAGAAAAACAAAAAAAGGTACGGAAAAGGGTAATAAAACTAATCAAAGAAAGAACAATTGCTGCTCTTTGAGGAGCAATTAAAAGGTTATATTTTTAACAAAAACATTTGGATGCACTTGTGGAAGAAATCTAGAGGATATGCTGTATGCTCTTGCACAGCTCCATATTAAAAATCCAAAACTCAGCCTTTCTCCCAAAACATTTTGCTAGTCGACCACCTTCTCCCCACATATTTTTAAGGCAACAGTGAACAGTGCTATATATGTGTAGATATTTGGGGGGATTTCTGAATTAGTTTATAGTTCTCCCAACAGGTAGTGTTGACTTAAGGTCACATTCTTAAGACTCTGCAACACTCAACAACTGATGTATATTAAATAACCCACATATAACATCTGAGGTAGCCAAAATTACGCCTGTTGAACTACAGATAGACATTTATATAAGTCCTGAGAACATTTTAAGAGCTTGTTAAATCTTTAAAAAAGTATCATTAACAGTCTTCATTTTAAACTGTCAAAATAAGCACACAAAGAAGCCTGTGGTAATTTACATACCATCCCTTGCATTTTCGTCCAGACTTCATCCAGGCTACAAGTGGTCTGTGTTTAGGCAAGACAGCAAGGAAATATGATATATAGGCTTCACACTAGATTGCCTTTGCTTTCCTACTGCACTCTTATAACAAGCACTGAGATGTAGCTTCCCTCTGTAGTCCTCCCTTCACGTAAACTGCTGGTTGTATCTGCATGTCGTCTGACACATCAATCACATCGCGTGGGCTGTGGCTGGACCCGGCAGAGCAGAACTGCACCAAAGCAGGGCCTCTGGTCCTGCGCTGGCAGCTCAAGCCGCAGTCCAGTGTTTACCGACTGCAGCTCTCGTGACACTGAGCCATGACAGTGCAAGGGGATGCTGGAGGCTTTTTCCAGTCAGGGCAATGGTATGGAGTGCAGCCTACTTACGGTGGCAAGGCCAGACCGGTGCAGTCACAGCACCAGTAACTCGGCACAGTTACAGAGGAAATATCACAGTTTCATACGTATATCCCACCCCATCAAAGGAAAACTATTCAAAATACTGAAATATATTTTGAGTCTTTGCTTACGAAAGATGATCAACTGCACTGCCTTACAACCCAGTTTAAGAACCCTCACCTTGTTTTAATGTATTGCAAGTTGTTCTTACTATGCCTGTGCTAGAAGCGTATCTCCACACCTTTCCCAAGACATTGATAATTTAAAACCTGAATGAAGAAAGAAGGACAACAATTAAATTTTCTCTGGCAAGTCAGGATGTTGCCATTTGTGCTGGTTTTGCTCCTGACTCTCCTGCCCACAATAAATGTCAGTATCACGTTCTCATAACTCAGCACCAAGTCACAAAAGCTGATGCTCTGAAGACGATAGCTGGGTCTGAGAGCATTTGCTGTAGCTGAAGAAATTCCAAGGCACTTAATAACAGAACATTTACCTTTGACATCAGAACCTATGTATACACAAGAGGAACAATTTATGCTGACATTTTCCATAGCAATGCTCTTTTCCATTACAAATGCATCATGTTCTTCTTTCAATTTTTACACATAAAAAACAACGACCTTACAAGTAACATTTCAATTTTCAGGAAGTTTTAACTAAGATGATCATCATACCCAAAGAAATATAATGTTAAAATATTATTCTCTTGAACTTTGCAAATCACAGCAAGATACCAGGATGAGTAACAAACCTTTCATTGATTTAATACATATGCGCTGCTGTGAGATGTTTTTGCACACAAAGGTTAATTTGCTTCTCTCTGCACAATAATATTTATAATTGATAGAGAGGCCATATTCACTCACTCAATCTGAAGTATCCTGGATATGAACAGCACCACACAGAAGCACAATGACCACCTTTTGACCAGTTTTTTTTTGATCTGCATTTCTTGAACTGATCAGGAAGTATCTTGTTAAGATGCAAATGAGCAGCCCACAAGAAAGGAACTCCAGCCTACCAACTACTTCCGTAATTCCCTGTGTTATGACAAACATTGCTAAACACTGGCAGACATTTCCTAATCACTACCTGCAGACTTGCACATCATGCATTGATCAAGACTACAGTTTCATTATCAATATTCTGTATAATACACACGGGTAAGTAACCTTTTGCTTTTTCTTCTTAAGAGAATTCAGTTCTGTGGCTATCATGGGTAAATGAAGCAAGGACATGGATGAGTCACAGAAGTACTTTCAGCCAAGATCCTGCAAGCAAGGCCTGTCAGCTGAAAGAAATGGAATGCTAATCTATTTTGCTTCTTGAAATTCTGGATCCAATTCCACCTTTTTGTTGCATCTTTGGGGACAAGCTCAGAAAAACAAAAAAGCTTGCTTTGTCACATTTCTTCTCTGGAGAATTTAGAAAAAGAATCTATTTGTACCATTGCAGGTTGAAAGAATCTGAATCAACAGTGACTCGCTCAGCTAGATACTGACTCAAAGACAAGTGAATCGAGAACACACAGCATCTTTTTTCCCCAACTGTAGCAATTAGCCCCAATGGATTTTACACATTCAAAAATACATTTATGATGCCTCATTAGCTTGGCTTGATGAATAAATTCCATCTATCAACATTTATTTTACTAGATTTCACTTCTACTATACTTGACTTGAAAAGGAAATGAAGAAAAACACATGCTTGCAGGAACTATTTGCACAAGGACTTCGTTATGGGTGAAGAAAGACAATTTCAGAAGTTTGTTTTTTGTGGGTAAGGGAGAATTATTATCCACCTGCTTTAAAAGTTCTTCTTAACACTCATCTTACAGACAGGTAAGGACATCGATTGCTGTATTCTCCCCAGTAAGACTGTCAGAAATCAATGGCAGCTGTATCCAGAGAGCTGGAAGTGACGATCACCTGCCTACTCATTTGGCAAGTAACTGAGATGACACGAGCTGGTGGCATTGGTCTGGTTCTTCATATGCACCTGCCCCGACCATGTAAGTCACCAGCAGAACTATCAGCAGCACGCAGTTTCAGACAAGTGCTGACTGGGGGTGAGGGGTGGCAGGGCAACAGCAACCAGAAACCCAAAGAACCCCTGTGCAAAGAACCCCCCTCCTTTCTCCACAAGAATTATTTGCACTGGAAGATGCCATAAGGAAAACTGGTAGCGCAACTGGCATAAGTTGTTCTGATAAATAACAGAGGATGTCAGCTTCAAGACAAAGAACAGTTTCTATCAGCCCTAAGTTGAAATGTATTTCTTTACAGAGTATGGGTACATATCTGTGTGTATATATTTTTAAAAATAAAATAGCAAGCAGACAGATGTTGATTTATGGAGAGTTAGAATTAAGATAGCCTACTTACAGATGACACCATTCAGCACTAGGTTGTTTTGTTCTATTTTATGTTACTTTTTCATTGCCATATACTGTAACATCACCTCATCTCCAGTGTATTTTAATACCATTTTCATACCACAAAGGTACTAAAAGGCCACAACATTTCAGCAGTGTGTATATTAAGGCTTCCATCATGCAAGAATAACTACAAAATTGCTATTTTGTGTCTGTGATATCTACCTGTAGAGAGGTAGCTGTAAGCCGAAAAGTCTTTATCTCTCAGTCTTATCTCCAATACAGTATTGAAATGACTCATGTTACCAAATGGAAAAAATAAAATAAAATAAATGTGGGCTTATGCTATGCTATATTAAAAGTTTGGCATTATTTGATTAAATAGCTACATTTGCCTGCTTTGATACTACAATCACAGATCTTACCCTTTCTGACAATACATAACCGGAGATAGTTGGCACTCTATCAACCATTCCAGACTTGGAAGGATTATAGGTGCACCGACAGTTAAATGGAGTTAGAGTCCTCTGCCAAAGATAGATAAGTAGCAAGTACTCTTTGATAAGTCCTATCAGAGCTACGGTCTGACACGAATTCCTTTACAAGGCTACTAAATCTTACGCTATGACCCTCACTATGCACATTGCCACGTGCCCCAGTAGAGGCTGAACTCCCTTGCACCAACAAATACATTCCTTTCCCTTCCCCAACTACATGCATGCTGCTTTACATTCCTGACCCAAAAGAAGAGGTCAGGCCTGCATGGTGGGGCAGGGAGGGGGAGAAGATGGAATGCTTTTGTAATAGCAAGGAGTCTAGCCAGAATTGTTAATCCAGTTAGCTGTAAAACAAAAATCTGGTGGCTTTGTGACAAAGGAATGAGGCTGCACAGTACAGTGCAAACACTCTGAGAGTTTACAAACAAGTAATAATTTCCATCATGTGCATACAGTTACTCCTCTGAAAGCAGTTTCTGTAGAAACATTACAGTTGGGGGGCAGATTAAGTCTTAGATCTTTAGTTGCAATGATTCTTCTGCACGCCAGATTTTTATGATAATCATCCATGTAGGCACACACATGCAGAGCACGAGGATACCTGCCAGTGCCATTCAGTAACAGCAGATTGAGTTGGCTGAACTCTTTTATACGAGTATCATGATGCTAGCTTCTGTAGAATTTGGTCATACTTTTACTCACGTAACTGGGTTGCTACCTCATTACAAATCCATTCTGAAATCTCTTCCTATCTTCAACATCATTTGGTAAAAGAACAGAGCTCTAGCAGCAAAAGCATTACTGTATGTGTAATGAAGATCTCAGATCAAACATCTCAACAGCTTCATTTAAAATAAATGCATTATAATTTCCTAGATTATTACCTGCCAAAGCGCAGTGGGTGGTCTCTGAAGGCCTACGCCGTCAGGAATCCCAGGTTCTTAGAATCTTGTCATATCTGTCTGCATCCACCCCCTCAGTGTTTCCAGTTTCCCTTCTTCTGCTTCAAAAAGTAATTCCCTTGCTAGCTGTCACATTAAGATACTGGGATACAGTTCTGCTGCTGCACTTTTGGATTCTAACTGAACCTGATTGTCAAGTTGGCCAACAGAACACAAGTACAACCTACTGCAGTGCCTTGAGCTAATGAAAGTCAATTTCTAATTTCTAATCTTAATTGCGATCCATAGGGCTTGAATGAAACTTACTCATACAAATAGAGGCAGAACTGATAGGAAGCATTCATATTCTGTGTGGCTATTTAGGATTATATACGATCCAGATTTGTTCCTTCAAGTTTGGGTATTTTTCAGGAAGAGGGATGTGGCAGCCCAGTGCATTATCACAGGAGCAAATCTGGCAAAGTTTAAGAGCGCGGTCAAACCTGGGAAAAAAACTGTGAACGGGTTTAAAGTCACATGTAGTCAAACCAGCTTTGAACTGTACATTATCACTGTATAGCTATATTTATATATGAACAGACGTCCATTAAAGTGCCTCCTAGACCTCCTTGTGAGCAGCGTATTCCCTGAGGGTGTTAAGGTCTAACTCCTGACTGAGAAATCACCTCTGGCTCTTCACTCCCTCTTCTATACCCAGTGACACAAATCAACCAAGAGCATGTGAAGTTTACTTATGTTCACATGGCATTCTCTGAAATGTGACCTAGAGGGAAGTTTTATCCTTTATCAGAATTTGCCTGCTTGCCTAATTCTGTACACTAACACATCAGTTAACTGATTCTGTATTTTTCAGTCTGCTTACAAGCACATTATCTTTAACCAAAGAATCTAATTTTATCTTACCAGTGAGCATGGACAAGCTTGCTTACTATCTTGACTGTCTTACACAGGATCTAGGTTGTGTATTTGTGTTTGGTGTTTTCTTATTTTGTTTTTAATTGAACTCCATGACTGGGCCAATAGTTTGTAGAGAGAAAAACATCTATAAGACATTTTCAAGCATGATAGCAAGGGTAACACTTCCTAAAGGGCTCTGTCTATGGTGCCATTTTTCAGAAACTTTCCCAGTTTGTTGTTCCCACCAGTGTTATGATAAGGGTAGCAATTTTAGACACCTCACTGTAAAATGTCTTTATCGTGTCGCTTACCGTTATACTAAGTGAGAATAGCAGCCTATATTTTCTACTCATACTAGCACTAGTACTCTCTAGTGTTTTCATGGATAGCACTGTAATGGTTTTATAACTATGTGCAGAAAGGAACAGTAAAGTTAGAGTAAAATCAATCACCCTGTATCTAACTACCAGTGCTGTTTTAGAAACGCATTGCTTTATCTTACACATATTGTTTTTCTTGGATTACAATTACTACAAATGAATAATTAACTTTTGCAAGGAAAAAGTGACCTCATCCTCCTACAATTAACTGCATTCACACCACTGACGTGTAAACTCTATTTGGATCCAGGAGGATGAAAAAACAATGAATCTGTGGAGCACTGACTTGTGGAAAGCTTTCTTTCACAAGTTATCCAGGCATGAAGGCTGGAACACAGAACCTGGGGAGTCATGAATGTATTTATTACAGCTGCAGGTTCCGGATTTTGGTATTAAGTGACCATAGCACTCCACACAAATTCTGCTAGCAGCAAGCAGCGTACCAGATCTCTTACATATGAGAAAGAACAAATCTAGTAATCACCAATTCCATCCAAATTTATGTATTTGGGTGGCTGGAATTAGTTGATCAGTTACAGTCTTTGACTTTTGAAACTAAGTACACTGACCTCCTCGCAATCGCTAACAAGCAGCAACCAGAGTTCATTAACACCAGCTTCTTAGGCAGCTTTGCTACGTCAATGTACTTCTGGTTTTTATGAGACTTCTAGACAATAATAAATTCTTATTTCCCATTTATAAAACAGTAAAATAACATTAGAGAATGATAGATTTATCCTTTCAAACTGTTCCTGGAAGTATAAAAACATCTATATCTGATTTGAATACAGAAACATTAGTTAAACAAAACCATTTGGACTGTCTATTTACCTTGCCAAACTTCCTTCATCATTGAAGAAATATTCAATACTGATTAAAAAAAAAAAAAGGACTGTGAAACCTCAGAAAAATTATAGTCCTGTAAATCCATGATAACAATGTTAACGCTGTTGTACTACAGCTACTTTTGACAATGATTGGATAAGTAAGTGCATGCGGTTCCCCAAGAACATGCAGTTTTCACCAAGGAACAGAAAAGAATATACAGTTTCTCACCTTGGTGAGGGAAAAGGGACACCAGTCCTTCAGTTTTCATCGATTTCAGCTATCCAACTTTAAATGGAACTGATCAGGCTATTAGGTTCAATCAACACTTCACTCAGATGTTTAAACACAGCCCATTAGGTATGAAGTTAGCAGGTAACTGACTAAAGAAGTGAGCAAGCTAGCAATTTCTTTTAATAGCGTTTTAGCTGATCTGATGTTTCAGGTGGTCTCATCCCTCTCACAACTCCTTTTTTAATTACTTCCATTTGACAGAGTGTCTATTAGATTCTCTCAATCTCTTTACTCTTAAAGTGTTAATTGGCAGCCTCTATGGGCATTTGGAAAACAACCCCATTTAGATTTCCCTGGTTACAGGTTCTATCACCAGGTTTTCAACCATTAGCCAAAACATTCATTGTGTTAAACTCAAAAACTGTGCTTTTCACCTTTTGGAGAAATCAACCCAAATTCTGAGTTGCGCAGAATCTCAAGTTCTACCACCTTCTCCATTTCTTCACTGCTTCTCACACATCATTAGTATATGGCAGTAACTGAAGTCCATATTTATTCTACAAATAAATAGCGGAATCTAACTCTTAACACTTAGAGGCATGCTCCTTCTCTATAGGTCTTGTTTGTGGAAAGACATGAAACTTTTCTGAAGGGGACAGAGGGTAGGGAGAGAAGATACGGAAGGAAAAGGATTTGGGGAGGAATTTTTTTAAACATTTACTTTCAAATGAAGACCGATTTGCTCTTTTTTTTTAAACTATATTTTTTTTTCCAACTTCCTGTCTTGTTTTATGTATTTATCCTTCCTTATTCATAGGATGGAAAAGTAAAACAAATCTTTCTCCAAAGAAATATGTCGTAAATTAATTGATGCAGTTCCGAAACATACAAGTCGATGGAACTACAGGAAGTGTTAGTTTATTCTTGGATTAAAACGTAGCAATTTTTTGAGGGTCATATCCTGTGCCTTTTTATTTAGCCCAAACTTCCTTTGGCATAACTTGGAAGCTGTTGACATGCAGAAAACGTGAATTAAGCTCCATACGCATTGTCTAGCTTGGCACTCTCCTCAAACTTTCCATGTTTATTGCTGCCACTAGTGTTACTACATGGGTAGCTATTTCAGGCATCTCACCGTAACAGTTTTTGTCGTGTCACTTAACCTTGCTCTAACTGAGACTTGCAACTTGCAGCCCCTACTGCTCCATGGATAGCATTGTTTGGTCACCGAAAATGAGCAGCTACGAAAAGTAAATACAAGATCCTGTTGAATGTCTTTCAAGAGCCTAGACGGGCACTTTAGCTAGATACAATTCTATGGTACTGCTTCTAGAAAAATACCTGATTTAGCCTGTTTTCTTCACTATCCTTGCAAGATCTATTTTGCAGCAACCTTTTTTCTAGCAAATGCTCCGAATCTTTATTCTACTGTAAGTACTAATACAACCTTCAGATGCCTATCATTGCAGAATCCCACAAGATCCCATTATAGAACACACCGCAAGGCTACCAGAATAACATGAAGATATGGTATTTTTAATTTTTTGCAGTAGTGAGCATATTGGAAAATGAGGTAAACATTCTGCTGGCAGATAGTATTTAAAATAGTTTATGATCTTATGCTATTATTTCCTTGTTAATTTTAACAAACCTAATTTTTTTTTCAGCCCACAGAAATTTTGGGTTTTACTCCCACACTGAAGCAGCCCTTAATTTTTTTCCCGCCCCCGATTTAACACCTCTGAGCATTTTCTTTTCTATGTGCTAGATGGCCACAGGCAAAACAGAATGGCCCCTTTTCAGCACTGAAAGGAGGCCGTTGAATTGCTTTTCAGTCCTGCCCAAAAAAGTTCGAGTGAAGCCTGAACCAGCTTCCTGCAAAGCATCTCTCACTGGTAACAGGCTGCTAACAGCGAACCCTCATGAGAACAAGAGCATTAGGAAGTACCAGATCTTTCCCTAACTTAGAAGTTAAGGTAGTGGCATAGCCCTAATATCTCGCAATGAAGTCAAAGCAAGCATAAATACGGCAGTGCATAACCAGCTTTCAGAGTCTGGATTCCTTTTAGGGAGTCTGCCACAACAAACCAGGGAAAAAACAGACCTTTGATGAGTTTCTCTATTTTGCAGGTCCATTTCACTGACTGACAACGAGTCTCTAAGAAATGAATGGAAGCCCCAGGGGTGGGTTGCTCAGGTGGCGATATTAGTTAATTCTTTCTTCCTCTTTCTGTTTTATTATTTCACCCTACCCGACTAGCTGCTTTTCATATCTTTACAAATATAAAACAGACTTCCTCAAAGTGCTTTCTTTCTTCTTTCTGTACTTCCTCAACAGATGTTTTTTGTCATCTCTAATTCAGATGGCAATTTTCTCAGAATTAAAAACAGAAAATACCCCTCCAAGGTGTTACTTCCAGATATAATGTTTTGTTCCACTCCATAATAAAGAGGACGAGACTTAGAGCCAGCTTTTCACTGCCTTCTTATTCCAAACTTTTGTTTGGCGAGGTAATTTTTGTTCATCAATGGACTGATCAAAAATTGGTATCTAGGCGAGCACAGAAAAATAAACAAGGAAAAGAAATATATACACACGTACCTATGCCTCACCATAACATTTCTTGGGCTGTTACCACCTTCATCTTTATTACTCTTTGTCAAGACACAGATGTAGCATGGCAACAGAATTGCATTACTTCAGTTTTCAGAGGACAGTAAGTTGAACTGAATAGCTTTCAATATAACAAAACAAATTTTGCATTATTAAGTAAACGATGTTTCGTATTTTTAAAAATGTAATATAAAATTAATACAAATAGAACACCTTTTACAAACAAATTTAATCAAGTTATTTAAAGTCCACTGCTTTCTGCATTAAATTTTCCATTAGTTAGGATGAAATTAAGATATGTTTTTCAGATTTGTTGTATCCTACTATATACACCGATTCACACAATTAAAAATGCCTGTTCTTTCTCCCTGTTGATGCACCTTTCTTCTCTCACCTCCCAAGACACAGGGAGAGTTTGGAATATTTTGGGGGGAAAATGTTTTAAGATATTCTGTAATTTCAAAGGAGAAACTATATTTTCTTTAATCCCCAGAGCTAGATTTAGAACTTTGAGGCTTGACTCAAATGTTTAGAAAGGACTCTATGTCACAAACATCAGCAGCACTTATAAAGACAAAGCGAATGTGAATTGCACCAACTCCATTTTGTGAGATGCTACACCAAAAGCACCTAATACCCAAAAATGCTATTCTAAAATTAGTGTACAATGTAATTAGGAAGATTTAAAGTATTCTATCCAATCATTTGGGTCACTCATAATCAGTCACATTGAAAAAGGTTAACGCCAATGAGGAAAGTTCAAAGCACTCAAAATTCATTCTCAGCTGAGCAATGCACTGGGGAAGATGCTCACGTTACTTAACGAAGGCTCAATTCCGTGCTCCAGCCAAGCAGCCTGCGCGTCCTGCCCCGGCCAAACCCTCCTGGAAACCACATCTTCCCTTCTCCGCTGATTGCGATGGGAATTGCACAAGTGTTACATGGTGATAAGTCGAACCCACGGGTTAGCTGGAAGGTGATTCTTTTCATGAATTTTGCATGGTTGCTACCACTGAGGTAAAAAGTTAAGGGCCGGAGAGAAGAGCTCACAGTAATAACAACAACAATAATGTGCAGTATTTGGTCTGAGAGCACAAGGCTGTTCTGAGAGACCAGAGGAGAGAGAGATGTTGCGAACAGATGGTATGTCCCACTTTCTCTTCAGTTTTCTAAGGCATGAATGTATCTCAAAGCTTATCCTTTTTGGGCACATCAGAACTAACAGTCATCACTAGTATTTGCCATCACAGAATAATTGTATGTACAAGCAAAACTTTGTAATCAGTTCTATGTGACAATTTTTTAAAATCCAAGCTCTCTGTTAAGTTACCCATTATAACAGATGTTTATCTGAAGTTAACAAGGACTAACCTTAGTTCAGTCCAGCATTTACATCAGTGCTCACTTCTACTGGGGGCACTTTGATCCTCTCCTTAACATTCAAATGGGAATTGTTGGTAAATTTGTTTCCTTGGAAAAGCTGAGTCAACTTTTGGGGAATGTCAGAAGGAGAGATTAAATTCATCTGATAAGAGATACAGCTTTTATTCTCAGTGGAGCGTACCCACTGCAGTGAGAAAGCAGAACCAAGAACAGCCCAAGGCAGCTGTGTTCGGCAAGCAGAAAACCGATCTGCTCAGTGAACGACCGAGTTCCCCCAAACCTCGAGCAACATTCAGCTTCTGACTGCTTGGTACCCACACGCAGGGTGTTACACAGCTGCTAAGAAGAACAAGACATCTGAGAGCATAGCATCTTTTGAGATAGGGACCTCGATATATAAACACTTGGGTTCAGTCATGCTTGCCTCAGACACAACCATTTGACAAACAGAATGACACTACCTACAAGTAAAGCTTCAGTTTAAAATATATATCATGCTGTATATTTAAGTGTGTATGATTGGTTTTATACAAAATCCTATTTTTTTATGCAGGTAGGAATTTAGATACTTTGTCACTGGGCCACACTGCCTCAGGTGGGCTCACAGGTTCAAAAAGAACTGAATGTTTCCCCCGATTTTCAGGTGATCTATTATAAACTAATATGCCAAATACTTTGCTTAAAAATACAATTCCTACTGTGAGATTTAGCAGCACTAGCATCTAATAAAAAATAAAAAAATACAAGCAGCGGCTAATTGAGCAAAGTTTGTTGTATGTGAAGTTGGTACACGTGGAAAAAGAAATTTTTGTTACGGAATATGTTCCCTGTCCAGAAACAGAAAAAGCAAAGCATAACTACTTGCTAAATTCTCAACTACAGGGTATGGGGTTGGGCCCTCTATAATTTCAAGTTAGGATTGAAAGTAAATGAATTATTCTAAAAGCTAATTAATATAATGCATGGAGTGGATTTTTTCATAACACTAATGAAAAATAACTTACCACATTCATTTCAGATTTTTGAACCTCTGTAAGAAGGTCATAGCCTGAGGTGAAAGGAACAGCCCTAGAAACAGTGCCAAAAGTTAAAATGCCAAGTCCTTTTTTTATACACTGCTTCTGTTTTTAGTTACACCAGGATGGAAGTACAGAGCATATAAAAAAATTATATTCTCAAATGAGAGAAAGTACTCAAATTCTTTATTGTAAGTGAAGAACAAAAGAAACTAACCCCCCCCAAAAAACTTTACAGACCTTACAGGATCATAAAAGATCAGCAAAAATAACTTAAAAATCATATCCTCTGAGAAAATGAACTTCGAGAAGCTACCCACAATTTTACCTAATTAATCCAATATTCCTTTTATTGTAATTCCAGCTACAAGAAAAGTGCAAATATTTCACAATTCAGACTTGCCTGCATCCAAGTACATTTCTGCCATGATCAAAGTTTAGCAGTCAACCTTTCAATCCTGCTCTACCACAATAAACATAAAACTTCTCAACTGATTGCATGCAGGATCCAGACCTGGTGAGCAGTACTAGAGCTTAAAATGCTGGTTCAGTTACTCAATCATTAGTTGCCTTTAGCTGTTTTCCATCCAATATAAACATAAACTGAGGTAATCCTGCAATCTAGTTAACTCGTTTAACTTCTGTATTAATTACTGAAGTACCCAAGGGCATCTATTTCCCTTGCAGTTCTAATTTATGAGACTCATGATTACTTCTTTATAAAATGCCTTATTAGACGTGGGTGATGTTGTTTCTCCCTAATGAAGTACAAAGGCACAGCAGAAATGTTTCTGTAAAACAAGCCTACAATCTGCATTCATTTCATCTAATCGCTAAATATATTATAACAACAAAAATCTCAAATATTTGGTTAGCGGTTGATTTCAGCTAACTCAGAGACGAGGAACTACCTGCCGACGCACAGCAGTGACCATTTATAGTCTCATGGCATGTCACAGGTTACTGACATGTCATGGACACGCGTTGTTCAGGACACATTTATTTTTATAACCATTTGCGTTACGTAATCATGGTTGCATTGTGTTGCATAAGACAGTCTTGCAGCATGGTTCAAAGAACATCTAATGTTTTAAAGCGTTAATTCCATTTCATCTCGTTTCTCACATATCCTTCCTGGTTGGTGAGAATACTTATGAGGAGAAAACAAAAACCGGTACACAAAAACAACACCAAGAAAGAATACGATGCAGAACAGCCTGAGATTATTTCAGAGTGACATCAAATATAGGAACAAAAAGAATTCTCATTATGTGTACTACATGCCCTGTTGCTTTTGCTCTTAATGTGATCATGTTAGCAATTTAGCAAGACAACATAAAAATGAATGAGAACATATTCCAGTGACAGAGCAGTCAAGACACTGAAACTTCTATTCATATAGGGTAAAGCCAACTAAAATTTCAACATCAAGAAAAATATTTTTTAACATGTTTTGTGGAAAGAGCCACAGCTGAGTAGACCATCGTTTCTTCAAAGGATAGGTGGAGAAATACTCTGTCATTGCTAAAGGTAATTACAGGGAGGAATTTTAAGGGCAAAACTATTCTGTGCAGGGTGCTTTGTGCAGAATCACTGAAAAAATGCTAGAAAGGAACGAAGCCTAACATGCTCGTCACATCCAAAAGCCAGGCAGAAGTCGTTTCACAAGATGGCCAAAAGATTTTAGTTAGTCAAGGGTTTTTGAGTACCTTATAAATGAAAAATGACATATTACAAATAGAATTTATTATCCACGTTCCTTCTTGATAAACCAGACTAGTTTCAACTGCGGTTACATAAGGTCCAAGAAAATAACTTGTTAACACAGGTCTAATTACTCAGTCAATACCTGTGCAGAAGTGAACAGCTTCACTAGGAGCAGTAGGATCTAAGCAAATTGCTTTGGGGTCAGAAAAATCTTGGTGTGAATAGGCTCCTAGCAAAATTATCTCCCCTTAGTTTGTTGTACTACTAGAAACTTTCATTGAAATAAAAGCACTGGAATGAATATAGTCCTGTAATCTGCTCACTAAGAATGAGGTTTTTCAATGGTTATATAAAGCAACTTCCAAGCATAATCACCATCGCACTTGTAAAATTCAGCATCCTTTAATCATAAATTAGTAAGAAGTTTTGAAATGTCACCATATATGTTAACCATTACAGAATGTAAATCTGCAATTTAAATAGCTCGTTTTAGCTCGTACACTTTTTTTAGAAGGAACATCAAAATATCTGATTCGATTCAGTATTTCCAAACGCGTGGGAGCATGAACTGAAGATGCCTGGAAAGCAACTTAAAGAATCTCTTGCCGGGTAGACCATTAGTTGGGTTTTGAAAGTGATTATCGCTAAATATCACCTATTTGTAGATTACCATGATTTCCAGTCTAAGGTGCATGAAATATACCCACCGCTGAAAGCTAGGACATAACCATCACCCAGTACATGGATTAAATGTCATAGGAGCGTCTTTTAGAGGGCCCTAAAACATTAGCAACAACACTAGTTTCTCTTAACTTTCCACGTACATTTCTACTAGATTATGTAGAATCTCTCACAAAGAAGCATGGGGAGTTCTAAGACCAACATCCTCGGGTCTGGGGATATTGGACCGGCTGGGCACCCCCACAGACCCTCATGGCAGGGCTGGACGCTTGCTGCTACCACCCCACAACCCCATACTAGGTGCCTGGTTCAACAGCTGCGCTCAGGAGGAGATTCCTGATCTCAGCGGGGCTGCAGCAGATGCCACCAGCCCAAGGCCACCGCGCGGTCCTGCTGCCACCCAGGAGCAAGCTCAGGCGGGGAAGCGGACTGCCGGCACAGCCACGGGTGGGAAATTCAAGGGTCCTGCTTTGCCAAACCTCCTCGCCAGGCACCATAAAATTCCCCAAAAGAAGCGCAACCAAAGTCTGCTTCAGTCGTTTATTGTGAACATGGGCCAACATCACCATCTTTATTTCCATTGTAACTCTGCGCAAAAGAAGATTAAACAAGTACCATCTTAAAAAGGATGGTGTTTCTTTTTTGTTGGCCTCTGTGATAAACATTAGAGACGGCAAGTAGTGTGATTATATTTCCTATAATGGCTTTTACATTGCAATCAATAGAACAGGTGATAAGAGGCAAATTATGAAAGAGTAAAACATCACAGCCTATTTAATGTGAAGTTAAAAAAAAGCAATCTAGCATAACATATGAATTTCAGTTTACAGATACTGACAACAATGCCAGCTTTCATACAACATTGGTTAAGAAATCAAGTTAAAAACACGTATGTCTGCTTTATAAAGGGAGAAGATATGGTCTCTTCACTCATCAGTGTTGGAGACAGCAGACAGAACTTGTGTTTTTCAGCTGAAGAGCTTCACAAAAAGATTTCTGCTCACATAAAATTACCATGAAACATTCTTCCTTTTTAACTTAAAATTGCAAGATTAAAGGGGGGAAAAACACTCATTTACTGTCCATATTTTATGTAATTCTACTGTTAAAAGGCTGAGTCTACGTTGCTTTTCTTGACTTTTCATAGCAAGACTGTACGGAATACCTAAAACTGTATAAAAACATTTCCTCTCTTTGAAATAAAATAGAGAGGATTAATTTTTAAAATCTCACTTAAAGCCTTACAGATTTTAGTCCTGGGATCTATGATATTCTGGAAATGTTGCATAGTACTCTACAAAGAACTCTAAAAGGGCAATAAATGCTTGCAAGTTTTTCTTTTCTTGTCCCAAGTGTGAGCAAGATTTTTATAGTCCTCAGAATAAGCACTTGGTCATCAACACTTCAGCTAAGCAATGAAGTTGACATAACATTAAGACTTTTTCTAACACGGAATCTTTTGCAAATTCGAACACTGGAGAAATAGGTCTGCTTTCTAAGTTCGTGAAAGATGGCTTTGAATTAATGTTTGGAAGCAAAATACTGCAGCACCAAAATCACTGGAAACAAACCTGAACCTACAAATGACAGACACACTATTAATTCCCAGAAAAGCCTGGGGATAAAAGGAGGGGATGAAAAATGAGAGGGAAAGAGAAAAGGGTGGAAAAAAGAGTAAGACATGCAAAAAAATATACCACTGGATTTTTTAGATTATGTCATCTGTTCAGGAAGAAATCTAACAGCAAGATACTTTTGTTCCTCCTAGTGACACAGCTTCTGAGGGTGCACTGTTTAACACGGCCCAGCCCCGTCCTCTCTTAGCAACCACAACTTTATTGATTAGTTTTTCAGATGTCTTGTCAAGAACCAGCTTTTAAATACATCACTTTTAATAAAGTATCAGTAGGAAGAGGAATAGAAAAGATTATGATGTACGGCTTGGCTGCTTCAAGTTAGTACCTTCTTCCTTTAACGTAAGTCAGAAATGATGACTGCTCCTGACTCGGTGGGAGCAAGCCATGGGGTCTCATTTAACAGATGTAGGATTAAGTACTTACTATATTTGCTGCTGCATTGCAACTGTTTAAATTATACAGTTTTGTCTTGAATAGGATGTTAGAGAGGATAATCACAAAATAAACTTTCAAGCTATCATCATCCAATGTTCCAATGCAATTCCTCAGGAGTTATTCTCTTTTTGGTTATTCTCTTCATCTAACATACCTCCTATTAATCATTTTCCTGCTGCTGAGGATCACTAAGAAAGCACACGGTACACATTTTGTGGCATTTAGACAGATACAAAGATTACATTAATCTAATTTTCCAAGCATATGCTGTCTCCAGAAAGAAACCAGGAAATGGAAATCTCTAAGGGGGATATGAGTCTTTTGGAAAATAGCAGGAAAATCGCATAAATAGAAACTCTTCTTATACCGATCTGTACAGAGGCATAAAACTATTACTTTTTTTTTCATGGTTGGCAATATGTTCCCATTTCTGAAATGGTCTTACTTCTCTCAAAAAGAACTAAAGTAGAGTGCTCAAAATAGCTGAGAAACAGCTGTTGGATTTTTCACAGAATGAGGATTTATCCTCATTCTACTTATAATGCAAACCAGTCATTTGACTAATGTATAGTTACAGTTACAGAAAGCATGCCTTCACAATATCGCCCTTCTTGCTAATAACATACCAATAAAACATTCTCCGTTCCATGACTTTATGTGCACTTTTTTTTTTTAACACTGTCACAACCACCAGGCACAGAAGTTTTACTCATATGCATGAAGTTTCTCGTCTCTGTAATCATCTACTCAAAGCCTTCACTGTAAATGGGGAAGTCATTTACTTTTGTCAGCGGAATAACCTTTTGGCAGTTTTAAGTTTCGCTGGCAACTGGTGAGGACACTAAAATACAATACTTCACCTGGACACCACTTTTGCATGCTTGCACTTACCTCAGATTCCATCACCACACAAGAAGCAGTTACTTCAGCTTAGTTCTCTGTATTATACGTGGCTTACAATATTTAAAATGCTCTGAAGAATTACATTTTGCAGTTATCTTCAATCTTCAGTTAAAATATATTAGTTTACTATTGAAATGCATTTTCTAAACATTACAAGTAAGTTATTTAAGCCTTTGGAAAACAACTTTTCCCAAATGACCCCCTGCTCCCTTTATTTTGAAGCAAATGCTGCCTTTTGCTTCCTAATGTAGGTGCCTATAGGAGGAAGCCTGCATCGACTTCACTTTAAACAAAGCCAAGATACTTCATTCAGCAACCATCAAAAGATTCATACAAAGGCTGCACGAAAATAACTACTGGCAAGAGCTATCCCTTCATAAGGAATCCTCTCAAAAGGTCTTTGCTTAATAATTTCATCCAGGAACAAGGACCTCAGAAACTGGGGAACCTAAATCTGCCTGTCCTGGGGTATGGGGACACAGAGAGACAACACATGCACAAACACACACACGATTTCAAAATCGTTTAATAGATGTACCTTAAATAATAATTTAAAATAATCTGTTCTATACCTAAAACTTTATCACAAGTCTGTTAAAAAAAAAAACACATTCTAAATATGTGGAAGGGATGTGCCACTCTTTTCTCTGTCACATCCTATACGTTCCCTGCTGTATTCAAGAGAAAGACTTTGCAAAGGTGGCGGGGTGAGCGTGTGTGGATGGATGGGAGAGCTTTATCCTCCGCAGCTATCATTGTGCTGCTGTCCCCATCGCCCACAAACGCATGAGGCAGGTTAGAATGGAACAGAAGCAGACCATGCAGTTGTAAAACCCCATTCTTTCTCTATTTATTTCTTGTGACCGAGTAACACCTCCCATTACAATTATCAGCTCAATGGCAGAAAGCTCCCCGGTGTGCTGTGCATATTTTCACAGGTTCATTTGTCTCCTCCTGTGGCATCAGTTTAAAAAGGCTCCTAAAGAAATGCCACTAACAACCATTTCTATTTCCAGCCTTCAAAGCCAACGCTGAGCACAATACAAAGCCCTGGTAACTCATCTTTAGGTTTCAGTCCACAGACTTTTCGCACTGGGAATAGCTCCCATCTGTTTCCTCTTTATGCACCAGCCTTTAGAAAGCACAGATCTGCAAACTGCCTGTGTACAGAACAGAGCGAGCTGGCTTTCCCCCGCTGACGGCAGGAACAGCCCCAGGATCGTGGACAGCTTTCTCCTACGGCTTTCTTCTCCTTTCTCCCGATCCGTAAATGCACGGTGTGGTTCTCTTGATGAGGGGTTTGGGGGGGGAGGAAGGGAGGGACTGCCTCTCTTTCCCTTCCCCTTGTTCTCCCCTTCCTTCTTTCTTGGCAGAGGCTTCCCCATTTACACACCCTCACCGAGGGAACATTTCGATTTCGAGCCTCGGAACAATCAACCACGGGCACCTCCTGCTTTGGCACCGTGAGACGTGTGTGTGTCCCCCCAAAAAACAAGCTGTTCTTCAGACGGGCGCCCCCGGCCCCCGCTCCCTGTCCCGGGCGAGGCGCTGTGATGGGAGCCCCAAACGGGGGGCGCCTGCCCTCGCTCCCCCCTCAGCACGGGCTCCTGCAGCCCCTCATCCCCCCTCAGCAAGGGGGTGCTCCACGGCCCCACACGCGGCCGGGATCTCCTCAGCACCACGCGGTCTCCCCCTCAGCCCCTCACGGGGTCAGAGCCCCCCGGGACCTCTGAGGCTCCACAGGGGGCCGGATCCCCCTCAGCCCCTCACAGGGCCGGATCACCCCCGTCCCCCCTCAGCCCCTTACGGGGCAGGGTCCCCCCCGTCCTCCCTCAGCCCCTCACGGGGCCGGATCCCCCCTTACCCCCCTCAGCCCCTCACGGGGCCGGATCCCCCCTTACCCCCCTCAGCCCCTCACGGGGCTGGGTCCCCCCTTGTCCCCCCTCAGCCCCACAGGGGCCGCCCCCCTCTCCCCTCGCACACTCACTACTTGTACAGCTGCTGCAGGCAGAGGTCCAGGCACTCGCCCTCCACCTCCTCCTCCGTGATGTACTCCGAGAGCGGCCGGGGCAGCGGGGGCAGCGGCGGGGGAGGCGGCAGCGGCGGGGCGAGCGCCTGAGGGTCGCCGGTGTCTCCCTCCTCTGCCTCTGCCTCGGCGCCCGCCGCCGCCGCCGCCTCCTCTCCCTCGGCCCCGGGCTCCTCGGCGGCCGCGGCGTCGGCAGCGGGAGGCGGCGTGGGGGGGGAAGGCACCGGCGCCGCCGGCTCTGCCCCGAAGGGCCCGCGGAACTCTCCCAAGAACAGCTCGAGGAAGCGGCGGTAGCTCTTCTCCTCCGCGCCGCCTCCGCCGCCGCTGTTACTGCCCGAGCCGCCCGCGGCCATCGCTTCGCATTCCCGGCCGCCCGGCGGCGGATCAGCACTGCGCCCGCAGAGAGCTCCCTGCCCGCCGCCCGCCTCCCGCCCGCCTGCGCGCCGCGCGCGCGCTCCCGACACGGGGACGCGCACGCCGCTGAGGAAGCGGGGGGGAGCCTCAGGAGCGGGAGCGCGGCCGGCGCTGAGGGGACCGAAGGGGGGCGGGCGCGGCGCCGCGCCGAGGCAGGCGGGGGCGGGCAGACGCGGGGGCTCCTGACAGGATCCTGCGGGCGGGCTCCCAGGGCTGTGAGGTGCGGGGTCACCGCCTGAGGGGTCCCCCCCCGTCACACCCTACAAATTACGTGAGGGAAGCAGCTCACGTCCTGCTGCCGATAAATATATTTCGTTTGTGAAAGGAATTCTGGCTTGCGTTATGTATACGTCGCTTTTCGTTTGTGAAAGGCGTTCTGGCTGGCGTTGTACTCCGCTGCCGGAACGCTATTTTCACAGCTCCCAGGTCGAGAAATATCAGCGATGAGCAGGGGTAATTGTCACGTATTTAAAATAGCGCGGATACAAGGGGAGGAATGGGATCCTTTATGGCCGCTGCGCCTTGACAAATGGCCAAGCCTCACCTGCAAAAAGTGTTCTGATTTTAATGGATTGGAATAAGGACAATAGCTTTCTGGAACCTGTTGTTCCCCGCGCTGTGGTAATTACCTCTGCGTGTCAGGTGCTGCTGTAAACCTGCCTTCTGCTCGCTGGATGGTTAGTTCGGAGCCAAACTAATTTTAGAGTATTTCCGGCAACTGCATTGACTGATCATATTGCAATCCTGTGAATATGTAAAGGCCACAAGAGTTAAAGTGGTGATTGTCACGGTTGGTTTTAGCCTTTCGCTGCCAAAAGCTATTAAAGCGGTAGAAAACCACATAGCTTCTCCCAGAAGAATATCTCCAAGTGTATTTTTTCAGTATATCAGCTATATGCTTTCAATCTAGCATCTGTTTACTTAAGAATGCCAGGTAAAAATGAGAGGTAAAAACGATTGCAGATCTCTGTGAAGAGGTAGCCAGCAGTTGCAGCTGATGACATCATTGCTTTTTTTTTTTTTAATTTTTTTAGGTTTGTCTGTACTGCATCATCTGTGAGTCACAAGCCTCGAGAGAATGCCTATCACTGCAAGTATCCAAAAAACAGTTTTAAGTTCATGATTAGTTGTTTTTGTATTAGTAATTCAGGTAGTTGGAGTTCCTAAGAAACTGTAATCTAGATAATCTTAGTGTAGTATGGTCTCAATTCTAAAAATTCTGATTACAACAATCTCCTAGAAGTAACAGCTAGTTCAGCGAGATGTATGATCAGCTTCATCTTGTTTGACAAAAAGCAATTAAGCTGTACAAGAAAAGATTTTAAAAGCATTTAGATAACCTTTTTCTTAATTTTTTTGTTAATTGTATATTTCTGAGTTGTTTCAAACAGCGTATAAGAGTATCTGAGAGCAATACCTACTCTGCTTCATGTAGGAATGTTAAAGTTACCAGATGTCCTTGATTCATCTTGGCAGTCCCCATGTGCTTTTCGTCATTTGTCTAATCGCTGAGGACACTAATTAAAATGAAATAGAGTAGAACTTTGCACTCAGGATACTTTGTCAAGTTTTGGCACTATGGTCAAGTTAGTATTGTTTTGCTTCGATATTAAATAAAGAGCTTATGGCCCTAAGCCATGTTGACATTTGTTTCTGGGAGGGAAGGTGAAAAACCATTCTTATTAACCTGCAACGTGGAACATATGGTGACTGTGGGTGGTATGGCTAAGTTAGGCAGCCAGGAACCTGCTGTCACTTCACTGTGTGGAGATAGCGGGGTGGGCAATTACCACAGAAGGTAGCCATGCTGCTACTTGCTGCTGTCCAGAAAAGGAAGCTCTAAATGTGATGTATTATCAAGTAAGCACTAATCTATGAGAGGTGCGTTTGGTACTATTATAAAATGTTTTTAGTGTTTGGTAACTCTGGAAGCTAAATTTAGACTGCCTCAGTGCACTCTTGATTCCTGGGTAGCAGCAGTATGAATGGTTCCTATGTGCTGAGGTTTGGTGAATGGAGGAATTTCACAATTCATAAAGTTTTGAGCCTGAAATCATTGATTTACAACATATTTTCAAATGGAGGATAAGACTTGCACCTGACCTGAGAAGGAAATGCAGGTGTTTCTATCCTTTTTGGCTTCATCATGTTGTGGTTTTAGGAAGGTTTTACACTCCTGTGTTAGAAGGAATCCGATTTATTTTAGCCTTGAAAATGTGTCTTCCTCTTTCTCATTTTGCTGATGAGAAGTAAGCAGGATTTGAGCAGGCCTTGGGGAGGTGACCTGAATAGTATGGAGTGCAAGAAGAAGTGCTTTTTAATTTTTTGTAACCTTTGGAAGTAATTCCTGTATGCTGACAAGTAGAAGACTTGTATAATTGTCAAATGCTTTTTACTGTCTCTACACTTATGTTATATGTTCTGATACTATACAAAAGAGTATAACAGGAAAACTTAATGGAAAAAAATGCTTTCTGAGGCGGTCTGTTTAAAAGGTAGGGCTTTTGCAGTAAACCAGAAGTAATTTTTGAAGCTGTATTCTGTTTTCCTGACCAGATGAAACCACCAGAAAAGCATGTATTTTCAAGCCTTTGGCTGTTCTCTTCTTGAAGGCAATTTTACAGCAGAATTTCATGCAGTGTTGTATATGGGGTAATATATTAAATGATACTTGCACTGTTGAAAGAGATTAAAATTCTATGTATTCGTATAATCAATATTGGTCACCTTGTGAATGTGAGTATGTGTCTGTGTTCTTGTTATAGCTCATAAAACTCAATGATATAATTATTGTTCAACTTCACTAAAATAATTTCAGTTAGTTAAGGGTAAGGACAGTGAGAATTTTAAAGGAATAAAGTGTGAAGGCTCTTGTTTACAAGCTGCATCAAGTTCCAATTAATTTTCTTAAGGTTCAGACTTTGTTCAACTGCAGTTTTAAAAAGCAAAGTAACTTCTGTCACTGCAGTTGCACAGGCTTCTTTGCCACAATAATTACTCTGTTAAGATGTTCCTAAGAATCATGGTCTCTTTCCCTCCCTACCTCTCTCTCATGTTTTTTGAGGCCAAGTCAGCTTTTTAAATTTAATATTTATAGATTATTCTGAAATATCCACACTCATTGCAAAACACAGGATTTCAGGCCTGAATCCCACTTCCCAGCTGTCATGGAAATTTCCAGTCTCATTCCAAAGGAAAATTCCATTTTCAGTCTTCCATTCAGACCCCTGTTTAGGAAAGGGATTTCTCTGAATAGCAATTGTGAGAAACAGGATATTAGTCCATGCCCATTTAGTTGGATTTGGAAATCTGTTGGAGAAAAGTATGTGGAAAAAGAGCAAACAAGAAGCTGAGCCCTTCAAAATGATTTAACAGGTCTGGAACACTCTCAGAGCAGATCTAGCGCAACATGCCTTGTTCTGCATTAACAAAGGCGAAGTTTGTTACGTCATAAGATCTTTGACTGACTGATTGAAGTGTTCCTGTATATTAGTGCCTGTGGGATTCCCTCAGCAAAACACAGCGAACCACATAACACTTAGTAACGTGGTCTGGAAGTTGTCAAATTGTGAGATCATCCTGCAGGCAGGAGCACACCAGAGTCCAATAACTCATTAAGGTTGATCCACTTCAGCTATCAGTCACTCTTCATTATCATTTTCCTTTTACTGCTAAACAGAGCTGAGGGGCACAGACCTGGTATCAGTAAGCAACAGAGTTTGCTGGAAGTGTTGCTGTGCCAGGCCGTTGCTCTGTTCTTTCCATTTCTGTAACACATTTCATCCGAGGCTGAAGTCCAACAGCACCGTACTGTGTGAATCTAGCACTACTGGAATTCCTAAGCCTGAAGCTCACTTTTGTTCAGCAGAGGCAATAAAATGATTGTACACCACTTAAATCACATTTATACTATTTTCTAGGGATTTCACGTTGTGTGTGTATTTTGCCCTTTCAGGATGGGGGTGAAGTTCCTCCTGAAGTGAAAAAGTTTAAGCCAGACTTGTTAAGGCAGGTGCCTAGTGGGATATAAAAAAAAATATATATATCGGTTCTTCCACAGACTTAGTTTAAATGACTTGTTTGACATCTTACCGTAGATTAGATTCCTGATTCTGTGATATCCTGCTCCAGTCACAAGACCTTGAATTTTAGTCACCTACTTAAAAATATCTATTAAAAAAAGAAGGGGGAAATCAATCACTCGTGTGAGAACCAGCAACCAATTGCTGTTGTGTCCAGACTCTGGGCATTATATTTATAATAGATAAAATAGAACGGTAGGATTCACAGACTCTAAAATGGGTGTGCAGCTAATGCTAACTTCCTTTGAACAGTCTCAAATTCTGTCACAGAAATTTCTGCCACAGAAATTTGCATTAATTATACAAAATTAATGAATGAATTACTTTAAAGAGAAACATTTATGTAATGTCTTCCATAACACTTGTAGTCAAATGTGTAGTAAGCCTCAGTAGTGAAAAAAGATGTGACATTATGTTAAAATCTCATGTTGACAATCTCTTACTTTGTAAGTGCAATTTTCATGCTCTAAAACATTTTTATCTACTTATATAATAAAAAAGAATCACTAAGTAAGAGTCGTCGTAACTATGTTTGCTAAAAGTGCAGTAGTTCACACTAAATAAATTAGAGTATTGGAACGATACGTGTTGTAAATTTAGAAGTCCAAAATAATGTAATGTGACATACCAAACTGAGCAAATATTACAACAACATGCCTGGAAACTGTGGAAAAAAAACATTGACATCCACTTAGAACCAGTTATTAAGATCCATAGAGTTTCCTTTTTATATTCCTATATACATTATCGGATATTTTATATTTTAAACATTCTCCCTTTTCATTGTTTGAAAATTGTCTGTTTTTATATACATATATATGTATGTATGTATGCATGTATCCTGATGCCTCTCTAGTTCCATTTAAATCAGCAGCAAGAAATTTTTGTGAAAAATGAACAGTATTAGCTATAATTCTTGAAGAATGACTTCAGTAAAATATATACTTTTTGATGTATCTTTTCAGCATGTAATCTTTTTACTGCTTATATAGTGATTGAACTATTGCTTTTAATACCGTTTATTATTTCTATAGGTTTAGTTACAACTGTGTAGAATCCTTAATATCTCTAATAAATAGATTGGGCATACTGTACGGATATTGCTTGCTTGTAGGAAGCGAGGTGGTAGCTCACAGTTTAACAGTGGGTGCATTTGTGGGTGAAATTCGGAACTGGGAAGGTGGCCAGTTCCTGGTGATTTCATTCTTCAGTGTAGAGCATCAGTGCAGAAATCTTCCACTAGCTAAGGGAAGCCAACTTTTCTGACCCTAATCATCCGAAACCACTCTATGGCTGGAAGCCACAAGACATTGAGTAGCTTTGGGAGCCAGGGAGAGGGGAAGCCCAGGAGCAGGTAGCAGCTGGCACTGGTTCCCAGTCATGGGGAGGACTGGTGCGGAGGAGGACTGGGCAGGCTGCTTGGCAGCCCTATGACACTGCCAGATTCAGCAGCCGGTGGTTTGCATTCCCCTACAGCAGGGTGGCTGCACTTGGAATGGTTGGCAACCGTAGGTTAACTTCTCCTTCTGTAAGGAGAAGTATTATTTCCCTTATGTATGCTGTTGTAATATTTGTGATACCGCAACGTATGTGCTCTATTTATTTAATTTCCCTCATGGTACTCAGTTGTAGGACAAGAAAGCATCAAACCATACCTTGTAACTTAGACATATTTCATATAAAATTAATACACGTTAAAACAGCATAATATAGCTTAATGTGCCTTTTAAAATAATTATGATCCTGATCATGAGACAATCACTTCTGAGAAGCTGGAACACAGTGACTTGTCCTTCCAACTTACATATATTTTTTGCTCAGAAAAAGGATGGAGTTACAAAAGCAGGCAGTAAGGATTTCACCTTTGTCAATAATCCATGAAATGCCTTAGAATAAATCTCCTTCTAAATTTAGTCCCCCCTCTTCCCCCCAAAGTAACTGAAATTCAACAGCAAAATAGACGCTATATTTTAATTATTTTTTTCTGAACGCTGTATTTGACATCCAGATTAGCAGCTGAGCCTCCTTCCACATTAGTCAACCTGTTGGTAATTGACTTTAATACAAGACTGACACATAACTTGAACCTTGGCTACACCTTATTTCCTTCGGTTAAGCTATTTCCTCTTTGGGTTTTCTTAATCTTATTCTACTTGAAAGTTAGTTGGTTTCTCAGTGTTTCGTAATGGAAAAGGCACAGAACACGTAAAATCAGGAAGAAATAAATTGTTATTTTCCCTTTCCAAACTGAAGAGTTTCAGAGTAGGATTCTAGGCTTGAGGAGCAGACCATCCTAACCACAGATTGTTCTTCTTGCCAAGTCTTGTGGTGGATACTGTGTTCTTGTTGTGGTGACAGAGGAGGTTCCTACACCACACGTAAATGTCAACCTTACAAAACCTAGTAATATTAAACTCAGCGTGACAGTGAAAGCCGTTGCCTTTCAGAAAAGTGGAACTTAAGCAACAAACCAAACGACCTATTTTATTTTTGACTCAGTGCTATGAAGCAGCTAGTTAGAATTGTACTTTTTGTGCAGTCATAAAATTGTCTTCTGCCACTCACTGTTGTGCACTGATGCTCTGAAATGCAAGAGAATTCTAGGTACGTGTTAGAAAATATCAACTTGCCATGGAAAATTTATTGGTGAAACTGGTCAAATTCTTTCTTTATGTGCAGTTCTAAGCCTAGAACAGCTTCCTTGTCTCCAGCAGATGAGAACAAAATCTGGCTCATTTAATCTAATTTTGTCTCTGCCAACAGATCCTTCTCTCTAGTTCTGGTCTGCAGAGCTGATTTTTTTTTTTTTATATACATATATATACACACACAAAACCTCAGCATAGATAGCTTCCAATATTTCTTTTAAAGGTTTTATAACTTCAACTGTTAACCAGTAGCTACTCTTTTGTTTGTTTGTTTTTGATAATGACATCTAGAATATTGAAGATCTAACATTTACTCAAACAAAATGATCTATCTTGGTATAAAGGATCAGCATCTCAGCTCGGGCTTCTGGACAGTACAGTACTAAAAACAAAATAAAAAGCAGAACAGTCAGCTGAAATTAATAGTGTATTGGAGACATCCTTATTCTCCATGCACATGGAAGGGCGTGCTGAGGATATTAAGTCAGAAGACAATAAATTGACAGAAATGGATTTTCACATAAATACCAAACATGCTAGATGGCAGCTATCACTAGTAACCAGCAGTGCTTCTTAAAATATCACCACAACATTCTTAATGGATGGTTTTCCTTGTGGCTACGTAAGCATGTGTGCTGTGCTAGCTCCCCCCTCCTGCACTGCGCTACGTAGGAAGCTATTATTCCCAAATGGAGCGTTTGCTTGCTGACATCACATGCAGTAGGACCCTTTTGTTTGCCTGTGTCTCCTGCATTGAAATGTTTGTCTGAGTCACAAATCCTGCCGTTTTTCTTCCTCTGTCATGCTTGCTCGAGAGCTTCTCCCTGACTCATGGTTTTTAAATTTTGATAGAGCCCAGTTTGGTGTATGGCAAGTGCCTACTTTTCCTTTTAATATTTTATTATGTAAATTATATCTAAATACTATAATGATCTAAAAATCACGGCCACTTCCTTGCAGCTTTTTAAATAGAGAGGTTTTGTGACTCAGATTCAGCGTTGAGTTTTAAGGCACAGGCAGTTTAGCGTTACTAAATTAAAAATTAAAGATAGTGACTCCTACAACTTGAATTTTCCATTTAGTCTGCTGGCTGAGTTTCCTCAGCTGTAACATTATCAAACTGTGCCAGAAAGGGGTCATATGTGTGCATGTGTACAAACAAACACTTCTCACAATTGAATTACTATTTTGCACTGTAATACCTTTCTTCTCCTCCAATAATCTCATCAATTTGTTCTCTATTAATAAAAAAGTACAAATCCCTGCTGTATTTTCAGTGGACACTCATTCATTTGGTTTAGAGTGTGGAGCTGCTAATATATTGCTGGTGTCTAAGAAGCCCAGGTCTCCTCTCTGTTAAATGAAAGCCACAAACAAAACAGACTCCAAACGCAGAATTTTCATTCTGAATGCTTTGGTAAAAGGAGAAGCTAAGGGCTAGGCAGCAGTTTGGCTCAAATAATGGTAAACATTCTCACTTACCCAGATAGGAACATATGGATTAAACCTTTTGTCCTTCAAATCTAGTCTTTTGTCTCTATCGTTAACACTACAAGATAAATGAGAAATTCAAAACAGTGCTTTGACTGCCCTTGATCAAGGACTTTGCAGCAGGTAAGGGCTAATGCCCCAATCTGGCATAGCATTTAGGCATGTATTTATCTTAGAGCATCTATCAGCAGCTCCACAGCTTTTTGCCCTGGTTTGAGGCATGTGAGCAGATTGCTGTGTGAAACCTTGTTAAAATTCAGAGGCACACAAAAACAGATGAGTGATCAAGAACTGTGTCATTAAACATACTGCACTAGATGCTCGCATTGCCTTTTTTTTTTTTTAAACTCAGAGTAAAAGTAGTTGTATTCTCCATCTCAAAAAAGCAGAAGCCTTTTATTATATAAAAAAGATTTTATTATAAAATTATGCCACACACAAAGGAGTTTTCTGCCACATAAATTTTCATATTGTAGTTTTAACATTATTTTAATGTCCAAAAGCAGGAATTTAAGTTAGAGAGTCTCTCAGGCTACCTCTGGTTGCCTGTTCTCTATGCAGCTGTTTTCAAGTAGCACACCTTTTTGTATTCTCTCTTTTGAATCATGGTTATTTTTCCTCTTCTCTCCGTGGCCGTTTGCGAGGGTTCACTTCAGTACTTTCCGTGTTTTGGGTGACAGCTGGAGGCTGCACATCTCGGAAGCCATGAGGCTGTAATATGTAAGTAAAATCATGTGATATCACTTCTATGGATATAAAGCATGAGTAACTAGTTCCCAGAAGATCAGAATAAGGAAGGCATGATGCTATCGTTTATTTTAGCTGAGTGGCTACAGAATGTTTATAGACCAGGCTAAGCTCAGAACCAAAAGGTTTTCAGCACACATACTGACTAATAACTGCCTCTCCTGGTTTTACTTCTTAAAGATACTTTCTTTTCACCAGTGAGGCTAGCATTTTCATTTTACCATTAATAACCCCTATGACTGCAAAGCAGTGTTTCTCTGTAAATTAACTTATGCTATCTATTTATTTAAATTAAAAGCCAAATCCTTCAGCCCATATTCAAGTCAAACTCCCACAGAAGCAAGATGACTGCTGGATTATTAATCACCTCAGCCATTTTCAGAAACAAAACTGAAAATCTCTAAGACCTAGGGTATTTTTGCTTCATGCATCTATTTAATGAACTGAAAACACTGATGAGACATTTTAAGAACAGGGTATCTGAATCAGTCTTTCCAGACTGCAGAGTGTCCCAGCATAGTGATTTATGGGACACAATGGGCTGAGAACCTTTAACTGCCAAGAACTAAACGCAGAATTGAAAACTAGATGCAGCTACCCAGTAGAAAGCTTAAGGTGATCTAATTTGCTTAGTAACACTGGTATTTTCTGTTGCATTAGCTCACAGTTTGATGATACTAAAAGATATTAAAATATGAAAGATCTGGAAAAATTGGTTAGTTAAATGTCATCAATTATCACATAACATTGAGATGTTATATGAAGACTGAAACTGTCTTTCCATCTTCAAATGCTGTGTAGGGAGCCCTGCTGACAGCTTGGTGAAGGACTCTTACTGCAATACAGACTTAAGACAGGAAAAGGTGTTAAACAGAAAAAGAAATTATTTTGGGGATCCTAAACGCCCAGGTAGAGACAAGGAGGGGATGAGAGTGTTTCAGGAAGGCTAGCACTTCAGGTTAGTGCAGTGTGAAAAATTAGAATTACTACAGCTAGAATTACTATCAAACGTGACTTTTTTTTTAATATAAAATGCCAGTGTGTCCCACACCAAGATTAACCCAAGACAAAACCAATCAAATGTTTTGCTTAAATCTCTTATCTCTATATTTCTATTTCTAAATACCTCAGTCTGCTATTTTTTTTACAGGAACAAACAGCTAGAGTGCCACAAGGGGCAAAACTTGGTGCAGTCAGCAAGGTGCAGTCCCTCTATTTTAAGCAACTCAAGTGTTATTCTAAATAGCATAATGGGGAATCTTCAAGTTTAGTGTTTCACTGCTGCTTGCATCTAATCTTTGCCATTTCCCTTAGGCACAAAGGTGGATCAAAGCCAAGAATCCACTTAATCCAGCATGCTAGACTCTCGGTAAAAGCATTCCAATGGCTGTAAAGGCCAGGACATGATAGAGTAGGCTGCTTAGTATGGATGTTTTGCATTCAGTTAAAGGCATGTATATACTAGACACAGCCTCTCTCCAGTGAAAAAGAAAATAAGAATTTTGTATGCATATGCAAAGCCTGATAGTCATCTTTATATGGAGAGAACACGGCTAATAGAACTACGGTTTTAAAAGGGCCACTTGGACCTATGTAGCTTAGACTTGTTACTGTCATTTTGGGTTGGTCTTCAGTGTCTCCTGGAGTCCACAGACTGCATCAAGACTGACAAAGATAGATGGCGTTATTACTTGAAAGGTAAAGGTATTCTCATTGTTAGTCTGGCAGACTCTCCAAATTTCAGGGAAATACCAACAGTTTCTACCCAGAATACAGATTCTGTGTCTCTGTCTTTCATGATCAAATAATCAGGTCATACTACCTGGGAAATTTAGCTCATCTGATTCACCTGTTTACTCCCTTGTGCTTAAATCAATTCACATTTCTTATTTTGCACTTAAGAATGAATCTTTATCAGCCTGTGAAAAATGTTATTTAATTTGGTAGGTGTTTCACAGCTTCCACACTTGCTCATACTGGTGACTAACACTTGGAAAAGAACTAGAGCTCAGGCACTAAGGTACATACTTCTCAGTCAGCATACAGGCACCGAACAGTTTGGTACTTTTGACAAACTGGCTATCTAATTTGCACTGAAATTAACAGCACGTATAAGCCTAAGCATCTTGGAGGATCTGAGCTTCTTGAATTTATATTTTCTTGTATGCTGGTTATAGATGTATGCACACACAGATGTGCTAGCTCGTTATTTGGAAGCACTGAACACATATTTACATCTTCCAGTTTAACTACTGAGATGGGAATGAGAAACAATAACAGCAGTTACTATTAGACCTGAATTTCATGAAAGAAACAGGGATAATACTTTTTTTTTTTTTTTACTTACAGAAACAGTCTGCTGAAGCAGCTCAACAGGATTAAGGGAAAAAAAACCACAGGGATAATCTGAAGTTTTAACTAATCTTTGATTAGGATGCACACTCGACTGTATTTCAAGATAGTGTGCATTCACATGGATGAAGAGAGCATAGCTGTTTTATAATATGTATAAAGCTGAAAAAGCAATTAAACTAAGATAAAATCCACTTGTTTGGCAGCTGGAGAGAGAGGGCTGCGCAGTTGCTTCACATGATCTAAACAACCTTAGGATATGTTCCCATTTACCCTTCCAGTCTTTACAGAACTAAAAAAATATAACATATATGTGGTATTTCATCTATCCAGGTGAATATATTTAGAAATAGGGAAAAAAAATCAGATTTCTGTTCAATAGTTTGAAGACCTCATTTTATGGCAGCATTAAAATCTGCAGGAAATGCTATGGCAACGTGTTTCCATGAGGACACACAGCAAATAGCTATGGCATGTACCTATGTATCTGACATTTGAAGATATAAGAGTTGAGTGCTTGTTTTTTAACCTATAAACAGTTTAGACAATATATATTCTCATTAATATGCATCTAAGCACTCCACAAAAGAAAATCACAGAATTTACCTAGGACTGAATAAGAATTCCAGCTGGAAGCTCATCATTTAATAGTGACAGAAGAAGAAAATCTGTAGGTACTGGCTGGTCATAAGGTCACCAGTAGGACGGAGCTACAAAAGACCTAAGTACAACCTATGTTATATCAGGCAATGTACTTAGAGCAGAGATGTGGAAATATACATGGCATAAAACACTGCTAAGGCCTCTGGAATACCATATCTGATGCTCACTCTTGTCCTAAAAAAACACATTCAGACTGCAACAGATGCAGAGAAGAGCCACTAGGGAAACAAACAATCTGACACGAGAAAAAGCAGCCTGGTTTGCTGAGGTCTCCTGAAAGGAAGGCTCAGAGCGCAAGACTGTCTTCTGTAATCACACATAGGCCAAGAGTTAACATCAAGGGCAGATAAACTAAGCAGCAATAGCATAAGAAGAGATGGATACATGTTGCCTGTAAATTTGATCTTGAAATCAAAATGTTTTAACTCTTAAGAGTAGTAACATGCTGGAACATTTTTCTAAAAAGAAATATTCATTAACCTGGAGACATCCCAGTATTACTGGCTGCCTTCACAAGTAAGCTGAAAGGCAACACTAAGAAAGCAAGCTGCATTCTCAGATTTGTCTGTATCTGAAAAGTTATTTACATCTAACGCTTCTGTATCTCCATCCCAAAAGCAATACTAACTGTAATGGTATATGGTATGGTTGACTCCTTCTGGCTCGGTGATTTGTACAACGTTGCCAACCTGGTTAAACAAAAACAGATAATTATTATCAGTGATACAATAATACAGAATTCCAAGTAACCAAATGATCAGACCCAAGTTTTCCCACAATCATGGGGTAGGTGACCAGTGCAATTCTTATGTGTGTATTTTCATATAGGTCATAGAAATTGTGGATGCCAGAATCCCATCCCTGTGTGACCTGTCAGCTCAAATACAATACAGACCTGCTAACAAAGAACAACTAATTAGTCTTGCTTCATCACAGTATTTCATCACTTTTTTGGAACAATATTAATTCTGAATTAATTTCAAATGCCATTTTATTAAAATGCAAACAAAAAAGGTTTTGAGCACAATTCTTTCCTACTCCATTAAGCAATCATTTGTTGCTTCACCTCTGAAGGTTGGGAGATACTCTCAAGAATTCAAAAACTTTCTGGGAGTTTTTTTCCTAGGTATTTCACAAGGCTGTCAATATAACCTAGTAGATGAAGAATGAGAACAAAACATTCTATTTCTAAGCCTGACCTTGCCACTGACATACAGCATAACTTTGAGTAAATCATTTCTCTTGTATTTCTCGTTTAACACTATTTTGATTTTTTTTTCATTTAGATGCCAAGCAATGTATCTTGATTTCTGCTTATGCAGCACCTAGCCCAATAAGTGCTTGTATAACACAGACTCAAGATTGCAAAACACCTCAACAGCAAGAAATTTTTCAACCAGTTCCAGGGCTGCTAGTCTGCACCATGCCCACCTGCCCAAAACTACACTTATGCAAAGCCAATTCAGAAAGTGTTCTCTCTGTTCCAGGACAGCCTACCAAGGATCTTGTTAATTATTTTTTTTCCCCTCCCTGAGGTGCCATTCTATTAGAGAGCACGTAATTACAGCCTGAGGAACACTGCCACTTCATATTAGCTACGCAGGGAATTCCTCAGAACATGTAAGTGGTGGGTTACACTTTACAAAACAGCCTAAATCTGAAGCTGTAGCAGCCATGCTTTTACAAGCGCTCAGCTGGAGCTCTGCTGCATACCTCTGACTCAACAGGATCTTTCCTCACAGTACTAAGAACCCTTGTAATTAAGCTCTGACACATTTCCAGTAGTAGAGAGAGAGAAAGAGACAGGTATCACATTTAGTTAAAGCACAGTAAAATAATAATAATAATAAAAAAAAAGGCAAATGGATTCTCTAATGGTCATCTTTGCACCTCAATAACCTAATATAAAACCAAGAACAACAAAACCACTATGGATCATCACGTACAGGTAACTTATGTACAAATGCAACAGAAGCTAGCTACTTCTGCTTTTTACAGATATGCAATTGTAATCTAAATTGTTATGCTTCCGCAGGCCCTGCTCCTGCATTAGCTGCATATTTAGCACAGTAAATAAAACACGTTTGCCTATCTTTGGCTTTCTTTCTGGAACCTATACCTCCATATTTCCTTGCTCTGTTGCAGAAGGAGAAAGAAGCTCTTCTTCACTTCTGATATACAAAATTAACTTTTGTTCATTCTGCAATCGTCATGTTGATGCAACTTCTCCCTTATAAAGGCTGTTAACTAATCAGTGTTAATTTAATTCAAAATTAAACAGACAGCTGTAATCATTCTGCATTGCCTTCAAACTCAGAATTTGGAAAACAAAATTCCGTAAGAAAATGTCACAGCATTTCTCTTTCAAGTTTAACAAGCAAAACTATGCACTACAACACTCCAGTAGCATTTCTGTACGTTGCTTGCAGAAGATTAGGGAATTGAACCAAGTCTTCTCAAGTCTCAAGTTGCAGCACTGTGATACTATACACAAGGCAAATTCAACTGTCCAAGAAATAGAAGTGAGCTTGCAGTATAGAAAGAACCAGGAAACAAAGCAGACCTCACTGCAGCAGACAGAACTTTATACTGTTTTTAGAAGGGTCATCCTCACTCCTTTGGGCTTCTAAAATCATCTTCCATAGGTCCACTCTGTATCCTAAGGCAGCTCTTTCCAACCCTCTACAGCTCACTGTAACTTAGTATTTGCATAGCTGTCCAGTTTTTCAGAACCATCCTGCCACATTTAAAAGTGGAAAGGTCCAACAGCTGCCACTGAGGCTAAGGGGCCTCTGTTCTGTCTTCGTGAGAGTTAATACGCAGGTGGAACGCTTTCTTTGGCATCAGGTTTACACCGACTGGGGCCTAAAAGACTGAAGCAAAGAAATTCTACTCCCTGCTTGCAAAGTACATACAGTGAGAATGAATTTTCAGGAAAGCTCACAAGTCTGTGACAGAGACAAGCTGTAATTTTTATTTTTATTTTTTAACCTAGCCACCAGATCCTGAATTCTTGGGTCTAAGGAACTGCCATTAGGCTATTTTGATCAGACATGGCACAGCACTGCAACAAGCTGACCGTATTAAAAAGGAGAAGCAGAACAGTTCAGTGACACCATCTTAGGTTGAACTAGACAGTTCTTAAGCCTCAATAGCCTGGGTCATAGAAGACCAAGGACAAAAGTCAAATTCAAAACCCTGCTTGGCAACTAGAGCTGGTTTGAAAAGACTCTGAAATGTCACACTTCTCAGAATTACTATGCACCTTACTGGCCTACACTTTCACTTACCTCTGACTTTTGTCCCAGTGAAATATTAAACGCACCGTAGCAGCATGTCCCCAGCTTTCTCCTGGGTAACACAAAATGACAGGCCATTTTATTTATCTCCTATAAAAGCAGCAGCATCAGTAAATTGAACTGAAATTAGACCAGTCTTCCAAAAAAAACAAAAAAAACACCACGAGTAAACCGTATATACTTTTCTTGTAGTAACGAATCACATCTTTTTCATACATGCAAGGATTTCACAACTACTGTATCAAATATACTGAGACAATGAATAACCCATGTACTCCACTGTATTTTATAGGAAGTTTGATGCAATATTTTTTGTATTTGTAGAAATTTTTTTAATAAAGGACGGGTACTAGACAAATCTTGAAAACAGAGGCAGTAGGAAGAAAAGATTTTTCTAATTACTACTTAAGAAGTCTAGTGGGTATGTCTTAATCCTACTCTAAGATTCTGATATTCTGTCTCTTAGGCATAATTATAAGCAAACATCACTCCCTTTGGGATACATGCTTTGGGAGAAAGTCAATGATTATTAAAGTATTAAGGGCCCCTGAAGCAGTCTTCCATTTCTGACAGAAGAATGCAAAAAAAAAAAAAAAAGTGAAGGGAAAAGAAAAATAAAAAGAGAACGAAGTTAGGAATGTTACTGTATTTCATGGGAAATTGCCCCACTGTTTTTTCACACCTAGAAAGCTCAGTCAATTTACAGACAGATTTATTTGGTGTTTTTCTCTGTTCATCCCTTCAGTAGTCTGAAGATGGATTAGATTTTAAGAGAATCATTTGGGTTAAGTGCTGCAAGCCTCTCCTATTCACCTGCACACAAGTGTAACTTCTGAATCACTTATTCATTGGATCTCCATCATGTCGCTAGACCCACGTGCCCCGTGTGCTCTGGTACTCACTGTAGCATGGTAAAGAAATAAACATGATTTGGCTGAAGACCTAGGCCCTCTAGGCATCTTGCCAGACCCCGCTCCATGATATTTAATTTGAGATTTTGGCTACCAGATAACAGTTCTGAGTCAGAGATCAAAACACATTTTACAATGGGTATAAATTCCACACCAGAATGTTTCCAACTCTATCAAATATAAGAAAAGTATGCTACTGTAAAATGAGACATTTCTGAGTTAAACTGGTTGCAGATTAATATTTGACCTCCTTTCTAAATATATCAAGTAGAAATGTCTAGATGTCTAGGAACACCCAGCTTAGCTATCACTAGTGGGAAAGAAAGCTGCCCCTCCATAAAGCTCTTGACTTAATACCTTGCAGCATCTGTGCTTTTTTTCCTCATAATTAAGAACTTCCCTTCTGCTAGGAAGAGGAGTGAGAGTTTAGAGATTAAATGCTTTTGTACAATCTTAGAAATGTCAAGGACTTACCAATCAATGGGGGAAAAAATATGTAGGGGATGCAATAGGATTCATTTCACATGGGGTTTTGCTCCTGACCCATTCCTAAATAGTTTCTTTGGCTACAACCAAGCATAGCGGAGTATAAGGTTCTTTAGCCTTTACGATGGGGCTGTTGAAATAGCATCCTTTCAGAAAGGGTCATAAAAGTCACACTGTAATCCAACAGCTCAATACTTGCACTGAGTCTATGGAATAAATTCACATCAAATTGAAAACAGCTTTGTATCATTCTGAAATACTCAACTTGAGATATTGCTGTTTAGAATGAACAGAACATCTCCTTGCTTGAATATTATACCAGCTGCTACAAACCCTCAATTTTGCAGGAGTACATACCATTTAGTTCAACAATACCATGTGGTTACACGCACTCTGGTGAGAGTCACAATCAGTTTATGGTCAATAGGAGGTTATGTCAAATTAAATGTTTGTAAAAAGTAAAAATATGCGCGAGACAATACGTGATGCCTTTGAATCATAGCCTGCTCTGAATCCTTTCACATTCTTTATTGTCCCTACGACTTAATAAACAGAATAGCTCTCAAACATTGCTGGCTATTTAAAAAGGACAGAATCTATTAGCTTTAATTCAGTTTATAGCCAGAAAGGCTGCCAAAAATAACTAATACATCAGAGAGCAAGAGGCAAAAATGACAAAAAGGGTCAAATACTGAAAGCTGGTGCTTTATCTGCATGCACAGCTCAGAGTTCCACATTCTCCAAGGAGATGATCTGTATTTGTTCATCTTATCTTACATCTGTGCCTAATGGTTCAATGCCTGTACAGACACTGAGAACATCTTTGCCTTTGTACTGTCCCCTTTCTCTCCTTCCCCTCCAGGACAAGGGGTTCATTACTTAGTTCACAGAAACTGAAGCTGTGGTCAGAGAATTTGTGCCCTTTAACTGCATCACAAAATAATGTGAAGTTACGACCTCCACGAAGAAAAAGCTCAGCATTTAACTCAATTTGTCCAAATCTCTACTTCAGAAGAACTGTTCTATTTTCCCCTGTGACCAGGGAGAAAGACCAGCAGAAGAATCTATACGAGGTATTCTGCTCATTACAGGGTGAAATGGAAGCCTGTAAAAAGAACACTTAAACACGCTGTGGGTAGGCTGTAATTGAGGATCCCACAAAGAACTCCCCTCTACATCATAACTGCAGAGAGCAATGGGTAGACAATTCCAGCCGTGCACCAAATAAGAAACACCTTTGCAAATAAGCAATAGAAACACGTTCAAGTGTAATGGCAAAATAAACAATTTAAATTTCTTTGGAGGGGCAGTGAATGATTCTCAGGGAATTCAGGAAATTGCAGTAGATTTTGAGGCGTGCAGCCACTAGGCTGTGGACACGTGTTCTTGTTAGTGCTTTAACCTGGTCATCACCACCTTCGTGCTAGAGGTTTAATGCTCCCACCTCCATCCCTACATTCTTTGAATGATCACTCACTAGACAGTTTAAACCTAAATTACCTGATTTACCAGCAGCTTACTTACTAGTTAAATAGCTGAAGCTTACCTGGCCCGCTTTTGGCAGAAATGGATTGGGAGACAATCACATAAACAGCTCAGCCAGCATAAAGGATGAGGCAGTGACCTCCAGCAGGAGTAGTGGCCTCCTTAGCTGACAGAGCTGCAGCTGGAACAGAGGTACCTCCACAGCCTGAGATCCTAGGGGAAGGCTGCATCACACTAGATGCAGGTCTCAATCTAGTTACTCAGGCTGTTCTTAGCACCATGTGCTTCCCCTTCAAGGGCGATTCAGTCTGCTTAAGGAATACCGATAGGTGTAATAATACAGAGTTAAGTATTAAAAATTGTTTAAAAAGGAAAAAAAAAAAAGTCCAGCAATGTTCTCAATCTGAGTTCCTACAATTTTCAAATAACATGACATTTAACATTTGTAATCCCTTTTCAAAAATCTAACCGTAACTCTAACCTGCGTGCCATGTTTGCGTTTAGAATCAAGTTTAATAGTTGGTAATTATAATTACAATGCTGACATATATAAGCACTACTGCAGAGTTCCCCAATGCTGGCAGTTCCAGATGGGACTAACAAGTTTCACCACGGATTCCGCTACTCTGCAGAGATTCAGCAGGCAACTTCATTTCCTTTGCTCACAATGCCAAAAGAAAAGAAGTCATACATTGAAATATTAACTCAGTTTTCAACTCACAAGCTAAACACCTACCTAAAGCAGGTACCAATGTGGACTGGCTTTGTCCAATCCTTGTTGTCATTTGGTTTGTCAGAACTACCTATAATTGGAAACAGAAGCAAACAAACAAAATTTCCAGAAAAGCAGCATACTAGTGGGAGGGAAGGCAGGGATTTGTAAAAAGCTTTTATTGATAAAGTAGTTACTTAAGCAAAACTCTTGCCAATGGAAACGAAGCAGTGTGTTAACAAGAAGAAACTATAAAGGTGCCTCATCTTTTCTCAACAGCCAAAACAAAATAAGACAAGCCTGCAAAATGTATTTTCAGTGTGCATGAAAAGGCCTTTAAGTCTATCATTCAAGACTTAAAAATAAATAAATAAGTAAACAAACTAAATTTCTTCCTTCCCAAGGGACACATATTCTGCATAGCTTGTAGCTTCTACAGTATTTGTACTGAATACTGTTTGGATCAGTATTTAGATGCACATGACTTGTACGAGCCCTCTATACAGAGACAAGAGTTCAGTCACTGTGGCATAAATGAACTTGATGGTGCTGCACAAAGCGTGCATAAGTCTAGTGATTAACAGAATTTCTGCACCTTGTAGTCTAAAAATGTGCAAGAGGGTACAATACAAAGCAGAATGAAAGTGAACAGACAGAGCGGGGGAGTGTTTTCGCAGCACAAATCACTCGTAGGAGGTTCACAGACAGTCTAGGTTAGATCTCTGGTAGAAATGGGGGTGGGTGAGACAGAAAAGAGCCAGGAATATTAATTGCAAAGTTCATTAAAAATGAAAAATAAAAAAAAAAAGCACCTATCTTAAACCTTACGGATTTTCATTGTTTGACATACTGTATGATTCTTACTTGAACAGGTAGAAAAGCACACTAGAGCAAGCAACTCCACTGAGCACAGGGGGCACATGCTAAAACTCATCATAAACGGATGACAGCAGCCCCCCAAAGGCTCCCCACCTCATTGCTGGAGAAGGGCTGCTCTGGACATCCCAGCACAACTCACTGAGTTCACCTTTACAAACTCAAGAAAATTACCTTTCTACCATTCAGAGCGTTCAGATTGCCCAGCTCTGCTGCCAGGTCAAGCAATTTCTGAATTTATTTCCATGTAGCTCGCAAACAGTCTAACTCAAAAACTAATGAGAAGGTCACTGAGTTAAACCATTTCTGAGGCTCTGTGATTGATCGCTTTTTTTTTTTTAATCAAGTGTTTATTTAGCAAGGGTTTGTACTAAACTCCTCACTTTTTCCATAGAAAAAAATGTTTCCCTTGACCAAGGGAAAAAACAACTATACAATGACAACCACTCCCTTTCAAGGTCACCAGGTACCCAATGTACGAGCAAAAGCACTCTAACTGGAGGCTGTGCAAACGAAACAGTCACTTAACATTTGTGTCCCTTGGTGCCCACACCAAAAGGAAGAACCTTTATAATTAATGTCATGGGGGAGAAGGGGTACTCTTTCAGCAGCGAAGCACCATCACCTAACTCAGGCAGAACGCAGAGCTGTGCTCCCCCCCTTCCTGCAGCTATCAGAGGAAGCACAAGGGGAGGCTTATTTTTAGCAGTTCCGAACAAAAGCCAATTGCGCGAGAGTTGTGGGTGACAAGGAAGCAAGTCACCTGGAAACAGCTACAGTGTTAAGCACCATTTTGAGACCCAGTAAGCTCTAATTCCTGAACAATGCTTTTCTGTGCCATAACAGACTTGCCAAAACAACTTCTGGAACAGATACAGCTTCTGAGTGCCATCTGCTGGTTACACGGCTGCACACTTGCAGGCCTCCATACTGGCATAAATGATGGCGAAACAATGCCCAGGAAGGAAGCTATGGGTTTCCACGGGTGCCAAACAGCAAACCAAACTGTAGCAGATAAACTGTTTTTCCTCCTTAAGGACATATCCTCCGCTGAAACAGTAGTTTATTTTTAAACAAAGAGTAGTTGTAACTGCTAAATATTCTGATGTGTTTTAACGTGTGTGCTTTGTAGGCAGAAGTTACTAAAGAAGCATTCTATTTCCAACCAAATCATGGAAGAAGACGATATGAAACAATAGGAAAAAAGACACACTACCATTTAATTAAGATTCACAAGATGCTTTTTATTCAAATTTTACTTACTTTGGCAAGTGCAAGAATTTTCCATCTATACAGTTTTGCCTGTGTGATCCATCTATACTTACCAATCAAACTGGCAAACATAATAGCAAAGGACATTCCTGCAGTTTTAATTTGCTGTCTACAGACAATTACAAATCACATTGGTTTAATTCTTTGTAATGTATTTATTCCAAAGTAGCATCTTTTGTGATTTAAGCCTCCCTAGACTTACCGCTGATTTATGATCATTCGCTATGATGATCAGCTGTTGCGCCAGACCGTTCAAAAGCCTTGTTCGAAGTGAGAGGTCCTCGAAGTCATGGCGAAAGGGAAACGCGATTCCATCAATTACCACCAGTCGGACCTCAGAACAGAAGAAAAGGAAAAACTGCCATTACTATCCTACAGACTGAAAACAAGAGCTGTAAGATCTCTTTTTAACTGCTTCAGAATGTTTTATATAAGGTGATAATTTTCTATACTGGCATCCACGAGAGTATCAGATAAAACCTACTGTTATTGCAGACAATCAGCATTGCACAAAAGAGTGTGGGGTAAAGAGCCTCAAGCTCCAAGCACACTAGTACGCTTGCTAAGCGCAGTGCTGTATTATGCACAGAACTGTACTTCAGTCAACTCTCCAGGAACACTTTATTTCGCCTTCTTCCTCAAAAAATAAGAGCCAAACCAAAACTAGAAGACATGCTGTTTGCAGTCACTGTTAAGATCATCACATTCTGAAGGTCCCGCCTATCTCGGAAGCATTCATTTTAACAGATGCTTTAAGATAGTCCAGACGCTATGCAATGGAGCTGAATATCTGTCCTGCCTGGAGACGCTTGCTTTGCTGAATTATGGCTTTTGTAGCAAACATTAGCTGAGCACAACTGCTGCTGCAGGCTCATCGCCCTCAAGACACTACATAAACATTAGTCTGGGATTTTGATTTATACTAACTTAATTTGTTGTAGCTGTTCTGTTGACCCAAATTTGCCTGAAATACAGAAGGGAGATGGATTGCCTTACGGTGTTCACATGTTAAGTTGTTTCTAAAATCTTGGCTATCTGCATTAACGTACAAGACAACAAACTGGAAACAAGAAAATTCTCATTTTCTGTATATCGATTTAACTCATTTGGTAGAAAGTAGCTTTGTGGCTGGAACATACAAGCCTGCAGCAAACACAGTGAAATGGCCCTGGGGCTCCAACTGGAAAAAAAAATCTTTGTTTGAAAAGAACACTGAGTAGTTAGAACTAAAATAAGATATTCTTCTGTTATCATTTTTCTCCTTCCTGCAAATTCATTTCTATGAGCCTGTTCATCTTCGCCGTGTATAATTTATGACTGTAAGAACAACCAGCTTAACAGTATGAACATGACTCACGTTAAAAGGGAATGTATACAGTTATGTAACTTGCCTATCAGATTAATATCCAGGTAGGATGTAATTTAGTTTATTTTCTTCCCATTGCACTTGTTATAAAATAGCAAATAACACGGCCTCACTTTGAATGGTTTAAGTCTACTTGAAAAAGCTTGATAACACATACCCTTCATGTCAGTTTTTCTCTGAAAGACCTTAACGAATTGTTTATTATGACAAGGATATTTTCTAACATAGTCTTTTACACAATATTGTTGTTTCTCTTACTAATAGGATCTTAAAGTAATTTGTATTACCCCCGTCTCTCTTTGCGTCCCTTCCTAACAAAACCTAAAACCTGGAGATTTTCCTGCAGTCCCCAGTCTCAGCTCCAGATCTGCACAGAAGGATCAAACTAATTTTAACGAGAGCTAGATTGCAATGAGCAATCTGTCGAGCCACTTATAGCCTGTCCAAGGAACCACCAGAAGGTCTTATGGTTTTCCTGCAACCTTCAGTATTTCAGGCTCCAGGCCAAGCAGCAATAATCAGCACAGATGGTACCAAAGAACTGCAGCCCAATGTAACCGTGTTAATGAAGCCGTGTTCTTTCCACAAGAGCAAACACAACAGGGCACCGTTAGTACCTGGCAGAGAAAGGGAAATACCAGACTACACTACGCAAAAGTAAGACTCCCATCTGTGCTTTCAAGATCACAGCTTCCCAAAATGGAAATGATATGCAAAAAACAATTTAACTAAACAACACTGACTTGTGCTCTGTTGCAATGAGGCACAAGTCTTCTTCCCCGAATCCTGCTCGGGAGTGATCTGCTGTGTAGAATCTAGAAATCTGGAAGAGAGGTGGAGAAAATATGCCATGCAACAGCATTTAACTAAGAACTAGATGCTAGGCAACTTTTTGGCTGTAGTCCACCCAAGAGTTAAGCTGCAGGCTCTCGTTGCTTGTAGCAACAGAAGATGTACTGGAAAGAAGTTACAGTCGCTTTCTGGATGCCAAGATGTGCAGGATGCTTCTGGTCCTTGGTGATCTTCTAGGGAGAAAAAAATGGCACTAGGTCCTTCTGATCCCCCTGCACAGCAGTCATCACACACACTGAGCTCAGACACCTGCAAGGCAGTTGTGTGATGATTCCTAACTCAGTGCTCACGGAAATATAACCTTTGTGGCAACATAGATCCAGTACCCTCGCCTTGAAGTTGAGATTGAGAATGGTGGCAGCACTGGTAGCAAAAGCTAATTACTTTCAGGAGTAATTGGGACAGGAATGAAAAGCAAACAAGCTTTACATTTGTACTCTGGCATCAGACAGTATATTACTGCCAGCCAAGCTGATGAGGTACCACCGTGTTACTCTTATTATACCAGAGAGTATCCCTGAAAATTTTTAGTGCGAAAATGAGCTGTTATCTTCAGGAAAGTCTGCAATAACTCTTACCTTTGAATGCTCTGAAAGAAAGTCTGGGAGCAGATATACCTGTGCTAGAAGCTCTATGTAGTCACGGCAACGGAAGTAATATATGTGAGAAAGGATACTTTCAAGAGAAAAAGTCTCCAAAGCCTTCTGATGATCTGGGAATAAATAGATGAATAACTGAGTCAGAAATCTGCACTAGCGCATTGCTACTATCGTCATTCCACCATACTGTGCTTTCCACATACAGCAACAACAGCAGCAAACACCCCAGAAACTTTGTTAAGAGAAACAGTCGAGGTAAAGAGTGTGGAAAACATGTCTTCCATCTGGCTGGAAAGTCAGAGAGGTAGCGAGCAGATGCTATCTCAGCACTTGCACGTGGGTACACTGGAACCTCCAAGGGAGTGTGCCAAATATGAAAAATTAATTTCTGAAAAAGAACTTCTCCTGTAAATCATTTTCAAGCCAGAACACCACTAGAGGACAACAGTGAGCATTAATCATGCATTGTTTAATGTACAGGAAGTAGCCCATTTATCTTGGGCTAAAAGTGTCCTTTTATCTTTGTTCAAGCACCGTTCAGCCATGCTGCCTTAAGAAATTCTGCCTTTTTTCTTTATCCTCAGCTGCTCTTCCTGTCCCTGCACTGCAACACCTTATCCTTCAGTTTTCCTGGCAGAGCTGTGTTTGCTTTTGCTGTAAATTCAATCATTAAAGTGATCCGTGTTTTAAAAAGATAAATCAAGATCCCTAAAACAAACAAAAAACACCAACGAATCATCAATCAGAAAAAGAGTTACTCTTAAACTAGATCAGCTCAGCCTGCAGCATGGCTCCAGTCACAGTGACGCAGTTCACGGTCTCATACATAGCGGTGGAAGTAAAAGGCTGGCAGCAAGAACTGCTTAAGCCAGCACTGCTGCTGAAACTCTCAAACTGTAAAATATCAGCTTATGAGACACCAGTTTCACTCAGATCCCTGCCTACTAGACAGAAAGAAACATGTCACAGAATCATTCACCTTCTTCTTGATGAGCTTCAGCAATTAGCCGGCAATGCTGCACACAGGCGGCTGCAATATCCGCTACTCTGTCTACCATAAAACTTCCTTCGGTGTCAATGAACACTGCTTCTCCACAGACACCCCCAAAGCATTCTGGAATCTGTACATCTACCGCCAGCTGCATACTGTCACAGGAAACAAAGACAAAAACATAAACACGTTCGTTACGAGCGTCTTCCCTCCTCACCACATTTCTGCTGAGGAATACGTGGAACAGGAAGGTGCCTAGCCATCATCAAGCTGCGTAATGATCACAAGCTCTTCATCATAGTTAAATTCAACAAAGAAAAGCGATTTTCAGTTGCACAAAAGTAATCTAAAAATAAAATACCATAGCTGTGTTTTCCCAACACCAGGCGCTCCACAGACCTCAGTGATCTTTGTCAGCTGCACGCCACCTCCCAGAATATTGTCTAGGGCCGAACAAAAGGTGATGATGAAGCCCTGCGCCTGCTCTTCTTCCAGAAGTTCCAGCGCTGTGCACTTTCTGGTGGTGGCAGCTCCCCCAGCAGTCCTTGCTGCATCGCCAGAACATTCCTGCCTTACAACCTGTAACGCCTCCAGTGCCTCTTCTTTGGAGATTCCAATTTCTAGAAGAGACAAAAATCGTGAGATATTACCTTATTTTTATAAAGAGCAATTTAAAGTACAGATAGTACAACTTCTTTTGACAAAATGTGATAATTCTGATGCATAACTCAAAATTATTAATTCTTTTAATGTAATAGTGCGCAGAGCTCGCCAACATCTCTGGAACTAATGACCTGATTTTCAAAGCAACTCAGAGCAATGACGCAGCGGTGGCAATAAGCACTGTGCAATTAAAAAGCCCAGAGCATTGTTCACAGACACGGTCAGGATCTGGGAGAGCAACGCACCTATTCTGCACTGAACGCACTGCTAAGTTAACCTCATCTGAAGCAAAGAAGGCCCTGAAAAACAAAGTCAGGCTGCAGACTAGTAAGTGGCAGTGACACCTACTGCTGGTACCGTGCGTACTCGGGGTATTCTGGGGCTGAGCACCTTCACACCTTATTTTCAGATGTGAAACAGACCTAGGAACAGAAGTGAGGCAGCACAAGCGCGCGTGTGTACATCTTTATACATGGGTAGGCCAGAATCTGGTTACTTCACTTTGATCTTCCAGGTAAAACTACTACAACGGATCATCATAGATAGTAAAATTTCTAATGATAAAAATCGTGACGCGCTTCTTACAAGGGCTGTGCAAATCATATTGAAATATGATTTGTAAAAAACAAAAACAAAACACAGCTTCCTAGCTGTACGTGTTATTTTCTTCTGTTTAAAACAAAACAGCTTCCTAACTGTTTATGTTAGTTTACTGTGTTTAAAATGTGCAATAGGGGAAATTAGCGAGAGGGAATATTCTGAATTTCTAGTGTCCCGTTTGCATTTATCACTCAGCTTTTTTGTAATTTTTTTTTTTTTTTTTTGAAATGAGAGGGAACTTTTGCCCATTTTCTCCCTTAGAGGTGTTGAAGTCCCCAAACACTTCCCCCTTCCCTGGCCCCTCAGTGCGACTCCTCAGGCGGAACCGAGCCCCGGCGGCTCCCAGCAGCCCCCACCTCACCCCCCCAACACCCGGGCCCAGCCCCGCGCCCCCCCCCAGAGGCTCCCGGGGCCAGGCCGGGCCCGGTCCCCGTCCCCGTGCCGCTACCTCTGCTCAGCCCGCAGGGCCCGGTGTCCAGCAGCTCCTGCGCGGTCTGGAAGCCGGCAGCCGCCAACCTGGCCCGCAGCGCGGGACCCAGCGGCAGGCTGCCCACCGCCCGCTGCATGATGCCGCCACCGCCCCCCCCGCCACCGCCGGGCCGCGCTAGGCCCCGCCCGCAGGGGCGCCCGGAAACGCGGAGAAGGAGGAGGAGGAGGAGGAGGAGGGAGGGGACTGCGCATGCGCCGCCCGCCGAGGCGCGAGGAGAGCCTGCACGTGACCGCGGCCGTCGGGAGGCGGTTGAGGGCGGTTGGCGCTGAGGGGACGGGGGGCCCTGAGGCGGGGGTGGTGCGGGCTCTGTTCTCCCTTCGGCCCGTCAGAGAGTCCTCTGTTTCTCACAGGTGTTAGAGGCGTGCTGGCGTTTCCCCGCTGTCAGCTTTCTGCGCCTCTCCTTGGGCCCCTCTCCCCTCATCGGGGTGTCCGGCCCTGGGGCTGGCTCTCCTCAGCGAGCCGTCGGGCTCAGTGCCTTCGTTCTCTTCTCAGCGTCCCCAGGGAAGGAGCAGCCACTACTGAGGGTCACCTGCTGGCGTTCCAGAAGTGTGAATTAAGTCCTGCTGCGGTGATTTGCAGCCTTTCCTAGTTGTGTTGAGGGAAGAGGATGGCGCACGCGCTCCAGCTTCCAATTCCCTGCCCTGTCCAGCTTGGGACTACAAGAGGGGACTCCCCTGAAGCTCAGATGCATGAGTGTGTCAGACAGGGGAACTGCGTCAAGGTGAAGAAGCTTCTGAAAAAAGGTAAAGCCGCAGTTTAGAAAAGTCCTTGCAGAAAAGGTTTACTTACTCCTGTATGCTTGTGTTTGTGGTAAACGGGTAGAATCAGTCTGTCAGTTCAGTTTTGTCACTGGGAGATGTTTACAAAAGGTAGTATTTTTGGTCTTTTCTGGTAAATGGCACTGACAAGTGAAAGAATCATGAAGAGAAGCAATTTGGAAAGACTTTAAGTTTTTAGTTGCAAGGTTTATAGTACCTCAGCCATAAGGAAGTGTTTGAAGTACTGTAAAACTAAAATTCTGAAAGTCTGCTTTAGAAATACATATGTAAGGTTTTTAACTTCAGTTTTGATCGCAAAGGGCTTAAAGTACCACTTAGGTATTGGTGTTTTTAATACCCACAATTTTAATGACAGGCAGCAAAGAACATTGCAAATGAAACGTACTTGGTGGGGTTCTATTTTGCCTTTGCTGCTGCTACTGAACAGCTCTGTTTCCAACTTAGAGATTCAAAGAGCAGAAGGCTGATAGCACAAAAGCACTGGGACATGAAGCAAGAAGGAGGCAGTAGGTATAAAGTAGGGAGCTCGAGGCGTGGTCTCTCTGTCTGGATGCAAAAACTAGGACTGTATGGATGTTATTGTGGGCTCAAATGTAACCTTTCTCAAACTGTTTTCGGGAACGTGAGCAGCAGGTGCGGCTCCTGGGGGTGCGGCTGCGCTGCAGCCCTGCGGGGCGTTCCTCCGGCGCCGCCGGTCGGAGCTGAGCTGAGCCGCGGGGCGGGGCCAGCCGCGGGCGCGCCTGATTGGCCGGGCAGCGCGCTACATGCAAATGAGGGGGCGTGTCCCGTCAAACCCACTCGCGGGGCGCTCCCGGGGGGCGCGGGGCCGCAGCGGGGGCGCGCACGGCGGCGGGGGCGCGGCGGGGCGCGGGGGGACGGGAAGGCAGCGGGGCCGGGCGGGGAGCGGGGGGTTGCCGTGACTTCGGGGCCGGTCGGCGGCCGTGGGACCCGGCTTGGGGCGGGTGCGAGGCCAGGACTATACTTTCAGGGATCATTTCTGTAGTTGGTAACTAGAGGAGTGTGATCGAAAGTGTCCGGCGTCACAAGCCACGAGGAGGAGCGGCGTGTTCTCTCCTGAGCGCGAGGCGGGCGGGCGGCGCTGCTGCTGTGCAGGGGCCTCCCGCCATCGATGACCGTTCCCGACCCCTTTTACGGGGTGTGGGAGGGGGAGAGCACAGGCTGAGTGGTTTGTGTCCATATTTTAACGGTGACAAAAACAGAATGAATTCTAATTTTGTAACAGAGGGTGCTGTGCTGCCAGAAGCTCCGTGCCCGGGAAGCTCCATGTCTACACGAGGGACGTTGAGGGGCTCTCTGCCCCAGTGTTGCGTGGGCTGGGGCAGGCTGCGGGGCTCCAGGGATGCAGCGAGGCCGCCTTAGCCCTGTCCCGGTGCGGCCACAGACGAGCTGGGGCCGGCAGAGCCGGCTTGATCCGCCCGGTCGCTGCACTTCGCCCCCGGGAGCCCGCGCCGTGTGGCCGCGGTGTCGCTCGCTGCCGCCGGAGGGGCCGGGCAGGAGCTGCTCGCTCAGCGCGGTCACGGAGCTGCCCCGCGCGGCCGCTGTTACCGGTGACGCCGCTGTTCACGTTAACGCCGCTGTTCCGGTAACACCGCGGCGCCCCGTGCCCGGGCGGCTTCTGCGGTGCCCTCAGGTGACGCGCCCGGACCCGCTGCGTGGAGAAGCGGGGGCGCTCTCCGAGCTCCTCCCTCCCTGAGAGCGGCGAACCTGATTGGCCGGGCAGCGCGCTACATGCAAATGAGGGGGCGTGTCCCGTCAAACCCACTCGCGGGGCGCTCCCGGGGGGCGCGGGGCCGCAGCGGGGGCGCGCACGGCGGCGGGGGCGCGGAGGGGCGCGGGGGGACGGGAAGGCAGCGGGGCCGGGCGGGGAGCGGGGGGTTGCCGTGACTTCGGGGCCGGTCGGCGGCCGTGGGACCCGGCTTGGGGCGGGTGCGAGGCCAGGACTATACTTTCAGGGATCATTTCTGTAGTTGGTAACTAGAGGAGTGTGATCGAAAGTGTCCGGCGTCACAAGCCACGAGGAGGAGCGGCGTGTTCTCTCCTGAGCGCGAGGCGGGCGGGCGGCGCTGCTGCTGTGCAGGGGCCTCCCGCCATCGATGACCGTTCCCGACCCCTTTTACGGGGTGTGGGAGGGAGAGAGCACAGGCTGAGTGGTTTGTGTCCTTTTTCACTTGTGAAAAAACAGAGCTGTTATTAGCGATCTTAAAGAAAGATTTCGGCTGCTCTCTGTTCGCGTCCCGCTAGAACGCACCGGCCCTGAGCTGCCTCTTGCCAGGGCAGCGCCTGGTGCCCCCCAGCCCCTCGGTGCCCATCGGTAGCGGGGACAGCAGGGGCCGGCCCCAGCCTGGGAAGAAGGGGCGGCCGCGCTGCGTTGGGTGTCGGTGTCCCGAGGGGCCGGGGGTGGAAAGAACTGCTTCGGAGGTCTGTTGGCACCCCGGTGCGGGGGCTGGGTGGTGGTGTTCTGGAGCCGTCTGTTGTGTGAGGGAAGACGGCGTGGTGGGCGCTGGGAGCGGTCCTGGGGGACTGGGCCAGCTCGGCAGGGGGCTGGGGAGAAGCAGCGTGTCGGCCTGCGGGAGGCAATGGGAGGCCGCGTGCCTCGGGCTCCGCAGCACCGTGCCCGCTCGAGCAGGGCTGGGGGGTGCTGCTGGGTGCCGCGCTCTGCGTGCTGCGCCGGGACACGGCGTGAGGCAGCATCCGGAGGAAGTCTGGGGCCAGGAGAAGCCGCTCCGTGTTGCGCTGACACCCGGGTGTCACCTCCGGGTGACACCGCACAGCGCAGCGCTCCTGCTGCCCTTCCCCTGCCGGCGGCTCGGCGCTGCCCGGGGTCCGGCGGTCGCGGCCCCGCTCCGCGCCCCGGGGCTGCAGCACGGGGGCGGCGCCCTGAGAGCAGCGCGCCTGATTGGCCGGGCAGCGCGCTACATGCAAATGAGGGGGCGTGTCCCGTCAAACCCACTCGCGGGGCGCTCCCGGGGGGCGCGGGGCCGCAGCGGGGGCGCGCACGGCGGCGGGGGCGCGGCGGGGCGCGGGGGACGGGAAGGCAGCGGGGCCGGGCGGGGAGCGGGGGGTTGCCGTGACTTCGGGGCCGGTCGGCGGCCGTGGGACCCGGCTTGGGGCGGGTGCGAGGCCAGGACTATACTTTCAGGGATCATTTCTGTAGTCGGTAACTAGAGGAGTGTGATCGAAAGTGTCCGGCGTCACAAGCCACGAGGAGGAGCGGCGTGTTCTCTCCTGAGCGCGAGGCGGGCGGGCGGCGCTGCTGCTGTGCAGGGGCCTCCCGCCATCGATGACCGTTCCCGACCCCTTTACGGGGTGTGGGAGGGAGAGAGCACAGGCTGAGTGGTTTGTGTCCTTTTTCACTTGTGAAAAACAGGTTTTGGTGGGGAAGAGGTGATGTGATACCTCAGCGTGTTACAGATCCGTTTTCCTAAAAGCGAGGCTGCTGTTCTGCACTCAGATTGTAAATCGATTTCGTTGGGTCAAACCCGTGAAGGTGCCACAATATTCCTCTTAGTGACCCTGTTAGGGGAATTCAGCTTTTAGTTAAGTGCTCTGGTGTTATCCACACTCATCTGAATTAATACTTCACGCTTTTACACCTTGTTTATATGAAAACACTGCACAGTAGCAGGGGCATGGCATATAGAGAGTTATGAAGAATACTTAATAATTCTTCATTATCGTTCAGTTAATACCACATTGCACTTTCCCACTATCTCGGAGGGAATACAGCCGTCCATTTCAGTATTAAATAACCCACAGCTTTTTTTCTTATGGGGTGAATAATTAAAACATCCATCTATAGTCATCTTTTGTGTTCTTGTAGGCACCTTTGTTGATGCTGTGAATTCCATGGGCCAGACGTCTCTCTTCACTGCTGCATTGTTAGGTCTTGGTAAAATAGTGGATGTGCTGTTGGATTATGGCTCTGACCCTAATCAGTTAAGTACAAAAATAAGTTTATACTTTTAAACTGGAACTGATACTTAATCTTGTAGTGGGTTTAGTCAGTGTAATACACAATATTCGCTGTGTATTGCGAAGAAGTGCTTAAGACACATACTGCTATTTGAGCCAAAGCTCCTGAAATGTAAGTAGGTGCTTAATTTTCCTTGTGCCGTTGTACATGTTGCTGTTTGGGTGTACAGAAGCTTTATGTTTACACTGCTTTCTTTCTCAGAGGCTCAGCTGGTTGAATTTGGTAGTGGTTGGCTGAAACCTTCTTGTTTTCATGTTCCTCAGTCGCTGTTATGATGGAAGCACCCCAGTCCACGCAGGTGCATTCTCAGGAAATCAGTGGATTCTTAGCAAGTTACTGGATGAAGGAGGTGACCTGAGAGTACACGATAAAGATGGAAAAAATCCACAGTGTTGGGCTATGTCAGCTGACAAAGAAAGCAGTGCTCAGGTATGTGTGCATTTAAGTGGATATGTCTAGTTAGTCACATAGTGTTTGATAATTTTTTTTAATGTTTTCATGTAATTTTCTTCAAAACCTTTTGCATATAAATTTCCTGAAGTGCCTACTTATTTGCAACTTACTTGCAGTATTTCAAATAATGAGGTATTTTTTGTTGGCCGGGATTTATTAATTCAAAATGGAGTAACTTACAGTTCTGAGGTCATTTTTTTCTTCCTCTCCTTCTCCACCCAGATGCTGGAATTCATACAGCGCTGTACATTCCACATGCAGGCTGCCATTCAAAATTTTCCCTGTGATCAACTCAGGAAGGTTTGCTCCTCAAAAGCGCTGGTTTGTAGTCCATCTAGGTTTGGTGGTCTTGTTCAAGGGTAAGAATATATTTTCATGTGCTCAAGTATTGATTCTCCTGGACTCTTACTCCATATTATATAAAGAAGTTAATGTGTTTTTGTTCCTTTTTGATGCTATTGGATTTGAAACCAAAGCATATTAGGAATGATCATTCTTTTTATTTTTGTTATGGGAGTTCCAAATAGAAATTGATAGTTGTAGACGTCTCTTAATATTTACTCTTGAAATCAGTGATAAGAAATACTGTATTAAGTAGCGTTAAAATGGCTGTAGTAGTTTGTTCTTGACTTTTCAAGGTCACTAAATCTTTCGGTGGTGTGTTTACAACAATTTCATGAGCTTTTATGTCAGATATTTGTTAGGAAAAATACATACCTGTGAAGAAAAGGTGATGCATGGTGCCTGTGATTATATGTGTGTATATATGTATATTTGGCCACCATGCTTGAAACATACATATCATAAAAGTGTGTTTTAAAAGCTTCAATTACTTGTACAATAATCTGAAATTTCAGCATATGCGTTACAATCATGATATTAAAAATACGTGGCTGTTGCATTATTTCTGTACTCTCCCTCTGTCGTGGCATATTAGTTACTCCTATTATTTATGTTTTTGATATATAGAAATGTTGACAGTCCTTTGGGTAGATTTCTAAAAGGTGGAGCTAATGCAGCCAGGAACATTTACAGCTTTGGTTTTGGGAAGGTAAGATGCTATGGATAATGGTTTTCTAACGATATTAATACAGATTTCATGATTTTCGGTCAGATGTTCTTCACAGTAATTACCTTGCCTCCATTATTTTTGATTCTTAGTACGTTCTTCTTTCTACTGAAGTGGTGGAAAAAAGCTGTGGGGACCCCAAATATTCAGACCTTTAGTCATTTGGCCTTATCAGAGGAAGCTGGTTTGGGAAAAAAAAACAGTGAAGTCTTCTCTGTGACTGTTTCTGTGTTCCTTATTCAACTCCACTAGAAAGTTAAGCTTTTCACATAGATAACTTTAAGGCTTCATTGTGATGCTTTGGCTAATGTTCACATTGCAGTGATTGGGTTAAAGATTTTAGTGAGTTTGTGGCAGATGTAATGCAGGTCTTGGGAACTGTTGCATATTCCTTTCGGTTTATGTGCGGGTGCTGTTTCAGTTCTATCTTGCAGGCAGCAGGCATCTAGGGTACTTGGCATCTCTCCCTATTATTGGGGAAAAAGACGTGGGTCAGGCAGATGATGAACCGACGTTTTCTTACCATGTTGGACCATGCATGATCATGACAAAGTGAGTGGAATCAAAAGGACTTTACCCCCTCTTCGTGTGTATTTGCTACTGTTCAGTAGCAAATTGTATAGGTGCTTTGTCTGGGTTGCTTTCTTTGTCTGGTGAGTATTCATCCACTACTTCTGTCAGCAACTTGAATTTTGCAGCCCACCCATTGGTGTGTTCTTTAGACCTTTTTGATACCTATAGGTTGCTCTTGTCCCTTCTGGCACTATTAACCCATACGTGGTTACCCACCGATCACAGTGTTTAGTTACCGATTCCTGTTTTGTGCTGGGAAATAAATTGTTGGGGTAGCACGGGTTGCTTTGTTCAGCGTTCAGCCCTTGTAATTGTCAGGTCAGACCACAGGCCTCTGGATGTGCATGTCTGTGGCCCACTTGCTCAGACCTGTGGCAAACTTAGTGTTGCAAGTGCAAACTCCGGCCTTCTTAAAATTTATTTATTAATCTCTTGTATTGTGTAGCAAGTAGTTGTGCCTGAAAGATGCACCTAGGGAATCTGCAAATCAGTGATTTATCTTCACAAAGCTCTGGCTTGTATCAAAGTGGGCTGATGGTCTTAGTGAAAGGGGTTTTAGAGTGTTTTTGTTCTTTACCTTGGGCCATGGAAAGGTAGTGTCTTTCAACAGCAGACGTGTTCTGCCGCATCCTGTCTTTAACAGGATGAGAATTTATTATCCATTTGAAAGAATATATGCTATTGCCTGGTTGATCAAAATAATGGATTGTTACTAACGGTAGGAGACCAGCACCAGAGCATTTTGGAATCACAAAATTCTTTGGAAGTAGTCCTGTGACCAGAGGGGGGAGGGAGGGCGTGAACCTGTAAAAAGCATGTCATAGATAGTCCTCTCCTCCTTGTAGCTTAATGTGGGGAAGCAGCAGAGTTACAGTGAAGGAACTCAGCTTTGAGCCCCATCAGAACTGCAGTAAGCTGCGCTTAGCTGATCTTCTCATTGCAGAGCAGGAGCACAGTAGGTAAGAACAAGTGCATGTGCAGTGGGCACAGGTGCTGCAGGGGTTTGAGGCTGGGAGAAAGCCTGACAGTCTTCTTGAGGTGAATCACACTGTGACTCTGCTTTCTCTCCAAATGAGGAATGCAGGTCTTTCTTCTCTGTCTTCCTACTCCATTTTCTTCACTATGTATAATACAGGAGAAGGATACAGATAAAGAATACACTATTCTTTTCTGATAGATCTGTGTGAATGCCTCATTGCATTTTCCTGGAGGGCTTGCTTATAGATTGCCCTAGTAGCACCAGCAAGCCCTATTTCTTAAATGCTTCCTAATCTACCGTTCTTTTCTAATTTTGGCTATTTAAACAATAAGTTATAAGCATACATGTTGTATTGGTAAAAAGACCCAGAGGGCCAGTACTTTTTTAATCTTAGATTTGTTGTAATTTTTTTCCCCTCTCCCTTTGCAGTAAACTCCGTCATCCGCATTTGCTGCAATTGATGTCTGTTTGTCTGTCTAGTGATTTGGAGAAAATCCGTTTAGTATACGAAAGGGTAAACTTTGGCTCTTTGTACAGCATCCTTCATGAAAGGGTAATTGGAATACTTGTAAATACTATCGTAATTATTTCAGTAATTATCAGTAATTATTTGAGAGAAAGGAGTTCAGTAACTATATTTGCAGTCTTTACTCATTTAAAATACAAAATCACTGGTCTGTATTAAGGTTTCTATTTCATTGCACAGTATTAGGTACTCTGTACATGCTGGTGAAATTTGCCATTGGCAAATACTTCAGTTGATGTTTAGGTGCAGTTGCGTTGGATTTCTTGTTTGGTACTGATCTTAAAATGGCTGCTATTAAATTCCATTGAACTTCTGCATGTGATTGTGCACCGCAAATGTGGTGAGACCAGCTTTTGTCCTTTAATATATGCATGCAATTTGCTGCAGGCTGCCTGTATATAACAATGAAGGTGTGAGCTCGGTTGCATGTTTTTAATCAACCAGTTTGTATTTTGTTATTATCACTTGATATTTTTCTCTTCTTTTTCCATAGTTAATTGAATCCTTTTTTTTTTTTTTTTTTTTCCCTAAGTGTCCAAGTACAAACATCTAAATTACGGATAAGTTGCAGATAAAGACAGGAGATTCTAAGAGTTGATTCTGCTTCAGGGTGAATTTTGGCATTATCAGTGTCTTTTTCCTTAATTTCTGTTTAGTGTATTAGTAGTTTGTTTGGTACTGAGAGCATGTATGTTGTTCAGAAAGTGTAATTCATATGACTTTTACTACAATGAAATACATTTCATTTTTGCTTTCTTTGCCTCCTAGCGTACAATGATTTCTCAGTAGTTCAGGCTTTGAAGACCTGCAATACAAAATGGGTACTTCTGTTTTTTTTTCAGCGTACAGAATTTCCAGTGCTGCGCATGGAGACAATTTTGCATGTACTGCTTCAAATTAATGATGCTTTGCGTTTTCTACACTCCCGGGGGTTTATCCATCGTTCGATTACATCCCATGCTATTCAGATTGTTTCTTCTGGAGAGGCAAAGCTGTGCAACATGGAATACATGATAGAGAGGTAAAGAATTGCCTCACTGTTTGTGGAGGGAACAAACACAAAACCAAATCTAGTGCTGAATTCTGCTGAAGTGGTTTAGCAGGTGTCCTGTTTGATGACTAGGTGACTCCCCTGCCTCTGAGCCAGGCAACAGAGTTACAGGAGAGAAGAACTCTAAATTATCGCTGCTCAGGTACATGAACTTTGCTACAGGCTATGTGGCAAGTTTTAGGTGAACTTAGATTCTGTGTTACGAGTATCTGAAACTATTAAGAGAAGATGGTCTTCACTGGAGTTTAGAGGTACTGTCAGAGACAGAATGTAATCTTACAGAAGAGATGAAATTTCTCTTTGAGTCAGTCACTAATTCTGTTGCAGGGCTGGAAATACTTTAATTCACTTCTTCTTCTGCTGAATTTGCAGTTATGGAGGCTTGCCAAAAGGGCCAAAGATCTGGTAGTAGTTATTAAGTGCCACCAATGACGAGAAGAAGCTTTAGTACATCTTTGTCCCTTTTATGAGGGACACAATACATTTTTATCTGGTAAATTACTATGTACTTGTATAAACTTCTTTCCTGCAGTGCAGCTGGATTAGAAAGGGAATAAAAGGTCGGTTACACCGTAAAGAGAGAGAGTAAAATTGATAATAAACAAAAAACTGACAATGGAAATGTCATGAAATGAGCAAAGATACTTCCTACTGTCCTTGAAAACTCATTTTTTTACTAAATCTTGGCTGTTTCTTATAGCTACAGATACTTGCAGCCTACTGTGAAATAAATAACACAAATCGCAGTTTGTGTGAGGAAGAAGTTAGCTTTTAGACATGTATACGTTGCAAAATAATTGACAGTCTAGAAGACACCTTTTTCTCTTTTGTCTGCAGTCTGCTGTCGGCACAGAATGCTGAAGAATTGGTTGTAAAAATACTATGGGGAACTTTTCAACTCTGACTATTGCTTGGTGTAAAGTTTTTAAAGGGGTTGTTACTTCTGCAAGAAAAATTGTTTGCTCTACAACACCAAAATACAGGATTTGTTGGTGTGAAAATACAACAGATTTTTTTTGCAGGTCTGCTTGGATCTTTTAGGTATTTAAGCTAGAAGAAGATAAAAACAAACTCAGGTGCTTGATTCCAAAAGACACAGTTGTTTAGAGGAATGTGCTGTGTGTCCCAATTTATAACTTTTTTTCTCCTTTCGTATAGCAAAGATGGTGGAGAACACAGTGATCTGACTCGTATTCCTGTCCCAGTCCAGCTATTTAAATGGTGCTCACCTGAAGTAATCCTTGAAAAAACTGTCACAGTGAAATCGGATGTTTACAGTTTCTGTACAGTAATGCAGGAGGCCTTGACAGGTATGTGCATAAGCTTAGGCTTCTTTTGTCACTAGAGTAGCCCAATGAAGATTTTCAGTGCAGACTGTTTATTTTCCCTAAGTGGCTGCATAAAACCTTGCTGTTATTGCACATACAGAATTAACCTGGAGGAGGAACCCACCAGGCAAAAAACAAACGTTGGTGACAATGGCAAAGACTGTTGGAGACACTTGTAAAGTGTAATTGAAAAGCTTGAAATTGCTTAACTAAGAGACGAGATTAATGGTAGGCAATACAAATACAGAATTCTGTGTATGTTGTATTGCTGCTGTTTAATCTCCTTCATGCAAGGACAGCAAAATACTCAGTTAATTTTTTGCAATATGCAAAACAAGTTTGTGCACCTTTCATCCTTTTCATGAATATGAAAATTTGCAGGTAAACTTTTGTTATTTGTTGACTTGGACTATTTTGACAGAGAAATGGGGTAAAAAAATAATTACTCTGAAAATTAAACCTAGAAGGGTAGCTGGTTAGGAATGAAGGATACAGAGTGTGGGTTACTGTGTGACTGTAGCCAAGAGATTACTGTCAGCTCCCTTTAAAGCATCCACTGTTGATGTGAGATAGGGAGATGCCGGGCTGGATTCTGGATTGAATACTGTTTTAGTTTGTGACAGTAGTTGTAACTTACAGAACGTGCAGACGAAATGCTTCCTTGTTTTGATCTCTCTCTTGTTTCCGTACCCCCTGTCCCTCCCTTAATATACAGGTTGTGGCATAAAATCTGTATTTATGCATTGCAGAGACCCTGCCCTGGAAAGGTGTGGAAGACTCTGTTATTAAACAACTCATAATTTCAGGACAGCAGTTAGAAGCGGATGTCAGACTTCCTATACCTTACTATGGTGTAGTAAAGTCAGGGCTAGAACCTAAACAGAAGAACCGCTCCATGAACCTTCAGGATATTCAGTATATACTGAAAAATGATTTAAAGGTGATTTCCAGGATAGTAGCCTTTCATGTTTTAAAAATGGAAGAGTTTTATGTTCATTTGGATTCAAGATGTTCAGCTTAAATCTAGGTGGGAGGTTTTTTGTGTGAAATCTGAACAGTGAGTATCCTTCTCTGATCATGGAGGCAAACCACCTTAAAATAGAAGGTGGAGACTAGATTGGAGATTTTAATTGAAGATTAAAGATGCTTCTAAAAGTATTTCTTGTGTTACAGGACTTGACTAAGTCTCAGACTGGGCACACTGATGAAATGTCAAAAGTGCAAAGGCCTGCCGTTTTTGCAGATATAAACATCTGTTTGGCATCAGCTTTTAGCTACCAGAAGGGAACACTGGAACTGCATGAAAAAGAGGTAACAGAGGCTGGTAAGTTGTTTTTTTTGTTTGTTTTTGTTTTTTAGCAAGGTGTTGTGTGTCCTTTGCTTAGGATTTTTCTCAGTCCATGAAGATCTACTGTAAATAACTGAAATGGTAGCACTTACAGATTTGATGATATAGATTGAAAACAGAAAGCAATTAGATTTGGATTTTACCTTCCACCCTAATTATTAATGTAAACTCAAGACTGTATGTCGAGTTAATGATTGAAGTTCAGGCACACTGCTTTCAGCAGAGGTGTTAAATGCTGCTTATGCAATATCTAAAAGGTGTTGACTGCTAAATGTACAAAAGCAGTGTGTCTGGACATCTGGAGGAGTAGCTAAACACCTAACATCAAATTTTCCAGACAGCTCTCCTGCCCCAAGATACTCTCTTTTTCCTGAGGAGACTAATGCTTTAGTAGACTGTGAGGCATCGAGCAATCTACAGCCAGTTGCACAGGAAAAAATTCACGACTTAGATTCTGAAGTCCAGGCGACCTGCAGTGTCAGTGATGTGGATGACAGCCTCTGTAGCTTTGAAATGAATGAAATCTTGGCCAGTTATCCAGAATCTCATGAAGACTTCCTGGAAGAAGGAGCTGGAGTAGGTCAGACTCTAAAGGATAAAGAAAGGCAGCAAAAGGTAAAAGATAAGGCGGCCCTCAGAGACCTCTTTGTGTCCCCTGGAGTGTACTGTGAGGAAAAGCCAGCTTATGAGGAATGTGGCGTTTCAGACTCAGTCACAGAGGACACTACAGAAGAGGAGGAAGGGGAAAGTGACGTCTCTGACCTGTGCATGCTGGCACAGGTGAGAGGAGATGCTGGGAGAAGAATGAGTGGTCCGTCCCCAGATGAGCAGCACATCAGTAAATGTGTCCTTAATTTAAAGATTGTTCAGAGCATGTTGCAGCAGGCAGCAGATTCCCTGTGCAGAACAGAGTTAAAACTGGACAAATTCATTGCCAATGAAAGGCAAAAGAAGCTGCTCCAGGAAATGGGAACGTATCAGCTTTCTAAGCAAACTTTTCATGACAGACCCTGGAACAGATCTGATGATATCTACCAAAACACCAATAACCCTTTTTCTGGACTTAATGTTTTTTTATGGAAAGCCATAGGTCCGCCCTCAAGTGACTATATTCCACCTCTGGTAACACACGAGGCACGAGGAGGTTTGGGTAGAGATGGTTTCCAGGCTATTTCAAAGGCAGCAGAGGAAACGTGGGCAGCTCAGAATGAAAAGTGGAAGAGCTTTCATCAGATGAGTAAGAGTAAAAATGAAAACAACCAGCATGATCTCAGCTTCAGTGGGGTGAAAAGCCTGGATAATCGAGAGGGCCTAGACCATGAGGTAAAGTGTGGAGCAGGTGTTTGTTACTACTGTGTTCTTTAGCGGGTTTATGGTAAAGAGACAGTTATGAATGGCATCCAAGAGAAAGGAAGAATCTGTCTTTTAAAATATATGTGCATGCTATATGCATTGTATGTAGAAAAGAAAACAAAATGGTCAGCTCAGTGTTGCAGTAGTAATTTTATATTTTCCCCAGAAAAATATTTGTCCAATAATTGAGGAGGGAGTAAAATCTTGTGCTAAAATTGAAGTGGGACTGTTAGGGAAAATGGCAAGCGGAGAAAGATTATTATTATTTTATTACTTTTTTTGGGGGTGCAGGGGGGTATCCTTAGTTAAGGAGGTCTGGGCTGCCACTTAATAATGAAAATGACCTAGAATTATTTATTAACTATAAGTAGCTGACATGCTTAGCTGAAAGAGAGAGAAACTTGTATTGTATCTGCTGTGGGACTGATCTTGGGTCATTAGGTCTACTCCTTCCTCTGGGAGCCAGGTGTCATGACAGTCTGCTTACATGCACATGAAACCTGCTATAGATCCAGGCAGAGCTTTTACTAGGTTAAGGCCTGGAGTTGTGATCCCTTCACTTGAGAAGTAGTACTGAAATAAAATGTAGGAAGTAGAATTTGCATGGTCTGGTTCTTAGTATGTCCCACAGACAGCTCAACCGATAATTAACAGAGTGCCCAATGTGCTGAATCATGGCTTGTTGGACTCATTTCAGCATTTACTCCCACGTGTATCTGTAAGACGCAAAAATAAGTTCAACTTGCAGTGTCAGAGAGGGAGTGATTCACATTCTGCAGCAAGTGGAAGTGAAGAAGAGAGGTGGTAAGTTTTGATCACGTTCACAAAAGAATTAATTCTAGCAGATTCATCTTGCTACAGCCACTGTCAAAAGTAGACACATCCGGGATTAAAGATGGCATTGAATGTTTTTACAGTAAGCCAGAAGCCATCTGTCCAATTAGGACCCTGCTGTGACTCATTGTCAGCTGCGGAGCTGACAGGGTAACTACTGCAACAGGGCAGTTACCTCTAAAGTATTCAGACAGATTGCGAATGCTTTTCTGATGGAGGTCAGTAGTCTGAAACTAACAGTGCCTAAGGAGAGCAATCTAATGGTGAAGCTAGTAGTAAGGCAGCTCTCTTCTCTGTACACAGCCTCATTCAATTCTCAGTAGAAACACTCTGGCTTTCATAGGTGAGGGTTAGGCCCTACGTTAGGTGCTGTGGGACAACTTCTAGTGTTTTATTGACTGGGAATACTTAACAGAATACACTTGTGCATTAACAGTTTCTCATGTCTTGTAATGATTTATCATAGGTGCTATCCAAAATCAGCATCTGAAATTTACAGTACAAAAACAAGTGAGGAGAGAAGGATGAGGCAACCAGAATGGAGGAGTAAGTAAATTTGCGTTAACTAAGCTTTAATGTTATTAGCAAGTCTTACTGCAGTGTAGTGCATTAAAACTTAACACGTTTTGTTAGTCCAGAAAGGTCTGTCTGCCTTAATCACTTTATTAGGCTGTTCTAGGAGGAAAACCAAGTGAGTGGAATCCAGCATCTTGTGCATTCAGGCCATGGAATAGTCACAACCACGCTAAGATGGTTTGACTATTATAGCTCAAGGAATATCTGACCCTGTTTCAGAGGATGTAAAGGAGGAACGGTGTATGAATTTAGAAAGGGTAGTATAGCAACGACCAGTGGATGGCAGTACAGAATGAATAATAGAGAATGCAAACTAACAAAAATTATTCATGTGAAGGCTTGTCCATATTGATTTATGCAGGTTTTAAATTTAAATAGAAGGAAGCGCCTAGTTCTTCTCTGTATAAAGGAATACAGAGGCTTATAACTTCAGCATTTCCAAGTATGCAGATACAATGAAACATAGGAAAGGGTTTGAAGGTTTAGATCCTGTTGCATGAGCTGGAAATTTCGTTCTTTTGTGTAGGTGAAGTAAAGGAAATGGCCAGAAGAGTGGCCTCAGGACAACTGGAACTCATTTCTACAAATCCAACCAGTGAATGTACATCTGAAAGTGAAACGGAGAGTATAGAGGAAGCCTTTCAACACATCGCCATTAGGGTCCAAAAAAGTCGAGACCAACAGAGAGAGAGATGGCATGCAGGTGACAACGTTGAGCCTTGGGATGTGGGCTGTGAGGATAGATCTGCATCTGAGGAGAGTGATTTGGAGTCTATGTTCATAAGTTCTGGGGGTAAGGCTGAAAAAAGGATTATTTCATCTCCCTTTTTGTCTCTTTCCATCTCCCAGCAGATTTCATCTTCTGTGATTTTGTTAAAAATAATCGGCCATCTTCTCTTCCAGAGTCTCCTGTCCAAAGCAGGTCAATGGCTAAGGCATTGGCTAACATAATGTAATACTCAGTTCTGTTATTTAATAGCTGGATGTAATGTCCAGTGAGCTTGGAGACCCTTCATCATCATTAACTTATATTTGTATGGGAGACCCAAAGCTTTTAAATCCATGGCTATGCTCTCACACCTTTACTTCTTTTAACTGGACTTGAAAGGTGCTTTTTCTGTAGCAGCATAGTACAGACAGTGTTTTTGTAATAGTTATGGATAAAGGAACAAGGAAAGCTTCACCTGCTTAGATTAATGCTGTGTTCTGCCTGTCCTTTCTCCATGTTTTTGGCAGACAGCGTAGTTTTACTCTACATTCTCACTGATGCTACGTCAGTGTTCAGAGCACTAAATTCGTGTTACTTTTAGCCTAATGATTGTTCCATTGTGACATCCTAGGGAGAAGTTGCCAGTCACCATCACAAGATGAACAAGCAGAATCTGGAATAACTATTCATAAGAGTTCGGTCATTCCTCAACAAGCTGAGATTCTCTCTAGAGTATGTATAGTATTCCAAGAAATCTAGTTCCTGCTTGTTTTCCCTAAAACGTTTTAGCCTGGTCTCTCCATGTTGCTCACTGAACTACCAGAACAGCTGATTGTTTCAGTTGTGATATGACTAACAGTCCCCCTGACATATTACATATAGTGGTTCTGTAAACTGTGAGGAGCGGGAACTGGGTTGAAACATAGAACAATCAATTTATATATTGTTTCAGTTTGATGTATTATTGTTTAACATTACTGACTAAAATGTATATTCAATAGAGTGAAGAAAGCATCTTAAATGATAACGTCTTTCACAGGGGCATTCAAGAGAATTACCTTGTTCCCGTATTTCATCTGCTGACATGTCTGAAGAATTCTTGACTCCAGATTATTTCCTTCCTCCTCCTACTCAGGGAAACACAGATCTAGAGGTAAAAATCACAGACAAGACAGGAATGAACTCTGTTTCAAGAATGTTGGACGTAAGTTAAATCACATGTGGGTTTATTAGGCTCCCATTTGATTTGAAGAAATATAGAAAAAAGGGAGAATGGTTTTTTTTCTTCTGAGTATTTACAAAAAGATTTATCTAAGTGGAAGAAAATTTTGACCCTGTTCCTTTAAAAAATAACAAAAAAACACACACCCAAATTTCTGAAATACGAGGGGCGTGTTTTCTTTGTTTACTAGGAAATTACATAATCTGTGGAGCCTTAAAATTATTCTGGTTTTGGCTGAGAAAAGTTTGAGGCAGCTGATAATGTTAACCTTTTCTTCCCAGCTCTATCAACTATAAGTACTCAGTAGTCTTAAAACAATCTTCATTTCTTGAAGACTTGAAACTTGTACAGACTATTCAATCCAATACATGCTGTTTGATGACGAGCTCTTGAAAAACAATCTCTCCATTTTGATTGTGATCTTCCTGTGTGGGTTGTACTACCCTTCATAGCTTGCCTGTGAGAAATTTGAATTTACTTCCTTTTTTTCCCTCTGCTCCAGACCTCAAATCCTGGGGACAAATTAGAAGACACTTGTGATGTCCTTTTACAGAAAAGGAAATCTGAAGATGCAGGATTGGGTATTCAGGTGTCAGGTAAATGTGCTCTTTCTTCTAAAGACCCTTTGGAGTCAGGGAGACAAAATCTTGTACTTACATTTTTGTGAGCAGCATTCCTGTCAGAAGGCTGAAGCTAGATCCTTTAGGGTTGCTTGGTCTCTTCTCATTATTACAGTTAGAGCTTAGGACATTCAGGATTTTGGAAGATGAGATTTGGACATTGCAGTCACTGAAATAGCACTGATGCGATGACTATGTTCTTGCTCTGTTTCAGTTTGATAAAAACAAAACAAACTTGTTAGCTATTATGCCCTAAGGCTAAGTTTGTTTTCATGTGACTTGCAATGGTGCTGGAAACTGAATTAGAGTTGCATTTACACACTAATATTCTTATTGCTATAAGTGTCTTGAGCTTAAACTGTAAGAGCTGAGTTTTGTGTGTAGAGCAGAGAAACGATCTTGATCCTTGCTTTAGTCTGTTGCCTGTCTTAGCGCAAATGTGTAAATGTTGTGATATTCCCTGGTGCTTTAGTGGTTGACTGTCTGGCAGCTGTGGTATGTTTATGAAAATGCATCTTTAAAGCACATTTATCTCTTGACAACAACAAAGGTCAAAAGAACTAAAAAATTTAATAAAGTTGCAATTTCCTGTTCAATGAGTTGTGTCACTTTCCTTTGTACTTGCAAAACCCAATAACAGGGAACATTTGTTATTTGTATTCAGGAGGAAAAATATTATTCTGCGGCACAGCAGCACAGAACTCAGGCAATAACACACTAGGAGTGAATCAGCTTAGCCATATGCCTGTAGCCAGGTAGATAAACTTATTTTCATCGTTACTTCAAGCATAAATCAGGTTATAAAGTGTGTTCTCTTTATTAATTCTGCATATATATCTAATATTCAAATAAGGTGCCAGTGGTGTCTTTTTAATGATCATCTACATGTCATAGCTCCTTGCCAAAAAATCCTAAAAGGACTTTCATGACTGTCATGGGGCTTTGTTTTTTACCGTGTTCAGTATATTTTTTTGTTGCTTAATGAGGGAGTAAAATATGAAAAGTAAGTCATGTATATCACAGTTCCTTTTACACTGAACAGTATATCAGTTTTAAACAGAGCAAAGACAATTGAAATTACGGCTTCTGTCATCTGTTTTAATTTTGTTCTGCTTTGGTTTTGGAGCTCAAGTGGCATGAAGATCATGCTTTTTCTCCTTCCCTCGGAAGAGTCTGATGCAAGCGTGCTCACTGCATCTTGCCTGCAGATGACATTAGCCCATGCTTGGGGACTTGCAGTCTCATTCACCAAACACATGGTTTATCTATCCAATGTCTTTGTAAATTCTGTGTTCTAGTAGTATGAAGAGATGCCCACCAGAATCACCAACACATGCTTCAAGTAGTGCTGTGTCTTAAAGAGAAACAGTCTGCGCCCTGAAGGTCTTTCAGCAGTGGTTTTCAGGCTTCTTAAAAGCCCTTAGCCTCCCTGATGCCAGCTTGCTTTGCGTCCCCCAGAGTGAGCAGCTGCTTGGTTCCTCCAGAGCATGGGAGTGAGAACTGCTTTTACTGTTTGTCAGTATTTTGTACTCTCTCCCCTCCCCTAGAGGAAATGAGTTACCATTGTAAATGGTAAAGGTAGGTAACAAGAGGATAGTTTAGAATGTCAACTAATCAAAGGATGATAAAACAACATAGTGATGTATATTTGCAGATTTTTATTTAACTTTCAACTGTCCGTTAGTTTTGAAACTGCGTGTGTCGTTTAGATGTTTTCTTCTTACTGGCTACGAACCCATAATGTGCTTAAAATGGTGCTTTTCTCCTAGCTTGCTCTCTAATTTCTAAGGTTTTAAGGAAAAAAAAAATTATGACCTGCTGTCTACCTGAGAGAGAAGGTCATCCTTTAAACATTATGAGAGAAGAAACAAAATGCATTTATTTTCATAATTTTTCTGACAAGATCAATGAATATGACCTTTTCCCTCACTCCAGTGTTGAAGCAGCCCAAGAATTGATATCAGGAGAGCCGCAGGAAGACTCCAAAGAAAAAGATATGTAAGAGCCACAAACTGTTCTATGCTGAAACTGCAGCAAGTTGGTCATTACCATTGTAAATGGTCGATGTTGATACAAAACAGGAAGGTAACACAGACTAAAGCTGAGAGGTGGAAACCTGTTTGGGTTGTTGAAAGTATATTTTTATCGCGATAAGCTGGGAGATGGGTATAAAAGAGCTGTCACATACAGTTGTCCTTAGCTTAGTTTGAAATATTTTCATATTCATAAGTAATAAGCAGTGTCATTTGGGTGTGCCTATTCATGTTACAGTGTTACTGTAATGTTCTTCTTATAATAATAATATTATTAAACATTCTAACTATTCCTTGTCTCTCCCATGTGCATTACACAGAAGAAATAAAAATATTTTGAAGATTCAACTGTTAGTATGTAGTTAAATAAGTTATATTACAAAAATACTATATAGATATTCTCAGGAAAAATGTGCACAAGAGGTATGTGACTTAAAGTTAGCTTCTTTTTTTTTTTTACAGATAATGGAAATTTTGCATAGAAATCACTGACCTGGTAACAGTGAATTTATGATCATTTAATGGTCTTCTGAGGATAACTTAATCTTCTGCAAACGGCGTTGGTTTGCTTAATATAATTCTGGTCCAACAGACATTTTTGCTACTTGAACGTACATCGCTTTTGTGCAGACCTTTAGCAGTTTCAGCTTATCTGTGTAATTTTTTTAAAGGCTCCTAAGACCTTATGTTATTTTCAAGAGATCTTTAATTTTTGTTAAATGTTTAAGGTTTTCCCTTGGCTTTGGATACAGTCTTCTTCCTAGGGGCTCACATTTGAGATTCTTGTCCTTTCTGGAGGTATTTTCCTGTGGTTGCTTTTATAAAAGTTACTAAAATGAAGAAATTCTGTAAAGCAGAGGAATGCTAATAATTAACCTTTTCTGTCTCTGCAAGATCATTGAAGATGTTGTTCTTTAGCCTTTGAAGAACTCTTTGAGAAGTTGTCAAAGTGATTGTCTTGCTTCCTTCTGGAAAACTAGATAAGACTGAACAAAAGTAAAGTTTAAAGAACCTAAAAATAGCAGAAATTAGTGATTCACAAGTGTAATAACTGGCTATTCTAACTGTCAGAACATCTTTCAATACTTCAGATCAGTGACAGATATTCAGGATTTGTCAAGTATTCCCTGTGAGGAGGAGAACTACTACAAGAATATAAATTGTAAAACACCCAGAGTGAGTCATGCACCCACAAGTGTCAGCACTCCACTCAGCTCAGGTAACTGCAGCGGCAAAAGAAGGGAGGACCAATGAATTGCTTAAACCTTCTATGCCAGAAGTCAGACCTTTCTGCCAACACTTGCTAATGTAAAAGCTGTGTATGCGAATCATGGAAACTGCATTCATTTAAGTGCCAGCACAGAAATGTTAGGCTTGGAATAAGTAATCATAAGAAAGGCTGTACCTGTTGTTTGAAATCTCATTGTTTTCGTCTGGATAGTTAAAATTTTGTAGTTAAAGCCTGTCTGGTCAAAACCAATCTCTTAAGACGCTAGAACTAGAGGAGAGTTTACAGACTGACAAAACAACTATCTGAAAGGCCTGTGAAAAATAATCACTTGGTAGTTGATGCTTACGTTAGCCTTTGTCGATCAGAAATCGTTTTAAAATTGAAGTAATATGTGTAGAATTTTGTATTTTGAAGACAGACAATGTAAAAAACGCTTAATGTTTAGACTGCTGATAAGATGATCTCAAAGTTTGTTGAGCTTTAATTTGTTATCCTTAAAGCAACACTTCTGTTTTCTTTGTACTTCATTAATTTGGTTCGCTATGGGAGTCTCATTTGGTAAAGTTTTGCATAAATAATGTCTGAGTTGAAACTCCTGGGCAAGCAGTTTGGACTTCCGCTTAAAGATCATTTTATGGACAATAATCTTAGAGTTTCTAGTTCAGGTGCCCGTTCAAATGCAAGAAACCTTTTCCTACTTCCACTGAAATGTGACCAAGATAATAATTTTCCAGCTTTGCTACCAACTCTCCATCTCTCTCTTTTTCTCTTTAATTCTAGAGGAAAAAAAATCAGTAGCCTTTAAGAAATACAGACACGGCCATGAAGTAGCTTTGGATTCTTCCTCTTGTGGTTGTCAAGAGGTGTCCTCTGCAGAGTCCAGGACATTCACTACAGCCTATGAAGAGGGAAGGAGCACTGAAAATACCTCTGCCCCTGTAGAAGTTCATTCATCTGGATTGAATGAGCCTGTAAGTGAAGGAAATTACACAAATTACACAAACGTTGGGCTTCCCATTGTACCTAATCCTGTGCAAATGTTGACAACCATTGAAATGGCCTTGCCTGCCCTATCCTGGCCTTCTCAGCATTGGATCCAGTAATCTTGCAATACCAAAGTGGTAATTATCAGCAAAATGATTGGGTAGGAAAGGTGTGTTTTTGTTGTAAGAGTTTTGTTGGTGAGTTGATCTTCTGTGTCTACAGCAGGTGGCTTATCTGAATGGTTCAGAATTCACAACTGAACTGGTGAACTCCAGGTTTTTAACTTTGTGGAAGTGGGGATTTGAGTGAAAACAAATTTTGTGTCTGTGTATTCAAGTTTTCTTGTGAAACTGAAGGATTATCACAATTCACTGGGGAAATATAAATGAGTGTAAATAAGCAATTCCATGAGGAAAAAAGTTACAAGTAGTTTGGATGCAAGTAAATGTTCAGAAAGCCCTTATATTATTGAGGGTGTTTGTCCTTTTCATTGCCTGCAGACGTGGCATAAATGTTGTCAACTTTGTTGTCTGTCTTTGGAGCTGACATTTTTCAAGGTTGTTGTAGTGATTTCTGGTAATATTTTTGGAACTGAAGGTGTTCTGGAGACAGAACATTATCTTAGCTGTTTTTCCAGGCAGCTTACATATAGAACAGTTGCTTTTATGCTTTTCCTATTCAGTGTTGGGGTTGTCATTTAAAGATTAAATTAGTTTGTTCAACCGGAACAGTAGTAACTGCATTCAGTGTCATCAGGTCAGCTGTGTCTTTAGGCTTGCGTAGCAGACTGTTAAAATTCATTAAACCCATTAGCAGCACAGTGCTGCCTTGACTGGCTCTGTAGAGAGATTTGAACGTGTCACTTCCTTGTCTAAAACTTTCTTCTAGGATCAAGTGCTTGAAGTACCAATTTCCATTTTTGAAGGGCTTGCCTTTGATTTCAAATCCTTGGTGTTTTGGGGGATTCTTTCGGTAACTAGATGTGCCTGGCTTTAATAATTAAAGATTCAAAACAGAGTGGGAAAACGAGAGATGTCAGAACTGTCCTTTAAGAGAATTCCTGTCCAATTGTCTGTACACAGTGTTGAAATGAATAAAGAGTGTGTAGCTGATGATATCTTAATGATCAAAAAAAGGATGAGTGAAAAACAGCCTAGGCCAAATTTCTGACACATTTGGCTTACCTGGATGCTACCTCTTTCATACTCTGAACATGTTGAAGAGCTTATTTAAAAATTTAAGTAAGACTTTAATTAACACTTTACCTCATTTTAGAGTTAGTATATTAAAGGCAAGGATTGGCGAACAGCAGTTCTTCAGTTTACCTTTTTGTGTTTCATTCTGTGTTCTCTTAAACAGGATGGATTGTCAGTAGTTGCTTCATCCTTGAGAAGCACCAGGAAGGCATCTGGTAAGTCTCTTAAGCCACTCCCCAGCCCAATTAGAGTGATAAGAAATGGATAAACAGATTTGAAAAGCAGTTTTGCTTACTATTTTTTTTCTGGGCATCTCTGTAGGGATAAAAAACTTTGCATACGATTTTGTATTGTTAGTGATTCTTGAGTTGCAAATTCTGTGTTTGCACCTGCAGGCTGAGATCTCTGACCTCTAATAAATCTCCGTTTGCCGTGTAAATATTATTGGCCTAAAACTTGAAATGCAAAATTGAGAGCTGTATGTGCAAGTCTAGCTCTAAATGATTTTTTCCATTCTGATGATACTTAAGGATATTTCATAAAAAGTGAATGAGCCAGGCTCATGGAGATTGATAAATGATATATGTCAGCAAAATACTGTCATACTCTAAGCTTATATCACAGTTATTAAGAATTAATCACTGCTAATTAACTAGACTTTTTTTTTTCCTCTCTCTCAGCACTGTCACAGGCACCTAACCACTTCATTGATGATCTCCCTCCACCAGCCCAAGAGCTGCTGGATGACATTGGTAAGAGACACTTCATCCAAAATGGTATGAGACTTGCCAGCTGTGTTTTAAAGCCAAGGACAGTACAGTACTTCAGTACACAATCAGGATTTCTCCCAGATCATTCACTACTAAAATACACAAGAGCTTCCAAATTAGTTGCAGTCAGGTCAATGAATAGGAAGTTAGGCATCAACAGCTTGAATAACTGGCAGTTATTTAAGTTAGTCCTTGAAGTTTCTGCCTTTCATATAATGGTTAGTTAATGCTGACGACAGCAGTTAGCTTATTGAGCATAGATGTAATTTAACTCTAAAGATGAATTTTGTGTAGACTGAAGTGTTCAAAGGTGTCGTGGAGCTCTGCATGTTCTTCATTAAAAGCAATGCCAGCTGAGTAGCTGCATCCATCAGGTATTTTTGCAGAGCTTAGTTTCAATGATATACATTTATTTTTTTAGTCGTATACGTCTTGAGCCAGAACACAGAGTAAAAATCTTTCATTATTTTTACTGGTATGGGTTACAGAAAATTTTCTCTTGGTTAATCAGCAGTGAACTTCCTAAACAAACACCAGACAGAAGGATAATTAAATGTATAGAGGTCCTATGCTCTTTTAGAAATGAAGCACGTAGGCAATTCTAATCTTTTTATTACCTTATTCACCGAAACAGGGCTGTGGAGTCTGTCACCAACTGAATACGTAATGGCCAGAGACAATTTGTAAGATTAACACACAGACTAACTATAGATTATGTAAGAGTTTTCATGGAGTTTTGGGTGGATAAAGAAAGTGGTACTTTGAATTTTATAGATGTAAGGAAATATGCTGTTTTTAACAGAGTATCTAAAGCAGCAAGATTCCATCACTCAAGAGTTTGAAGAGAAGGGATTATTTGACCATGGAGTGCAAATAAATGGTTAGTTGATAATAGTCCTAACATAGAGATTACAAATGGAAAGTAACTTTGCTGCAAAATTACTTGAATACTTTGAAAAGTTAATACTTTGAAAAGCTTAATTTTCAGCTTTTTTTTTTGTATTTGTGGTTGCTATCTTGGAAAATTCAGCAGAAATTTGAGAGGGTTTCCCCTTTCTCGATAAGATGATACGCAGTGTTTTCACAAACAGTATCTCCTCCAGCAGTGTTCGCTGTCTTCTCTGTGCGTTCACCTCTCTAAAGTCTGCAGAGATCTGTTATGGAAGGCTTGCAGATTTGAACTATCAGAATTAATCTTCTACTTTCATTATGCCACTGTAACATATGCTGCGTTCAAACGTAAGTGATGAAACCCACAAAAGTATCGATGGTGAGCAGCTGATGTAAAATAGAGCTGAAGTTTCCGCTCTGAAAGGGCAGTTCAGTTGAAAGTAGCCAGTACGCACGAACCGCTTATGTTTCATATTCACCATCATGAAATAGTGCCTCTGATCTCGTGATGTCAGAAAATAGCATCTCTTGGGGTAATCAGTGTTATGTTTCCTGTTCTGTTATAAAGGTACCAAAGATAGCAGCGGTAAATCTTTGTGCTTCTGAAACTGCAAATAGTAGTAAGTGGGAATCATTTTTAGATGTGTACAGCAAGTAAAGTCAGAGGAGCAGAAAACATAAATCTTTATAGACTCTGCATTTGTTTCCAATGAGTCAGAAAGTGAAGAGCAGTTTTTTGTATTTTTTTTTTAAAAGGGCAAAATATGAGTTAATCTATAAAAAAGCTAAATAGCATAGTCACTTGAGAATAATACTGGCACTTGTTTGTGTTATCCTACAGCTTTGTTAGATCTTTTCCCATTTAAAATTGTTACCAAAAGGATAGAAGCTACTGTGACTTTATTCATAGGAGTATCTTGTTTTTAGGTGGCAAGGAATGCAGCAGCCTGTATTGCTTGCTGTTCAATCACTGTGGTTTTGTTGTATTTGCATAAAGTACAGCTATTTCAGACTCCATTTTTGTGACAGCCTACTGCTTCCTGCTTATCATAGCTTAGCAGAAGGTGGCTGAATATATTCACATGCTGTAGAGAAGAGAACTTAGTGAGATAAGTCTTGGGGTGGGGGGGGGAATATCATTGGATTTTGCTAAGTAGGGTAACAAAGCTAACATCCACAGGTTTTCTTTTGATTTTTCTTCAATATCTTGGATTGTAAGGCGAGAGATTAAAGATTAATGTCCACATGCATTTTTCATTTTAGTACGAAGCAAAATGTTCACTCTTCTGAATCTAAAAATGTGTTACAGTAAAATATTTATCTAGGTCTTGCTATTGGCCGCCTATGACTGTAGATAATGCGAACTTAATTGGTAGAAGATCAGATGACTGCGGAAAGAAAAATTAAAAAGTAGACAACTGAAAGTTTCCCAAGTGCAGTAAATAAAACCACAATTTGTTTAGTATCTTCCTTTCGTAACTTTGCTATTAAATTCTTTCTGTTTATGTGAATAGTTGCTGGTCAAATTAAAATGGAAGACAGAGACACAAAAAAAGAAATTGAGCAAAATGAGAAGAGAGATCATAGTGTATTGACTAAGGAGGCATTTAATTTTGCAGAGGAAACAGAAAGGTATGAAAAAGACAATGATAATGGCATATTTAGCTTTGAATTACAAACGTTTAGAACATTCAATGTTTACATTAAGTCAACTCTCCTAAGAACTGTGCTCATTTCTACTGTCTTTTTTTCAGGATAGTATTAAACTTTCCAGCATTCATTTAAAATCTTTTATTCAACAGGGCTCACTCCACTCTTGACGACATTTTAGAAGGAATTCTCCATGCTGTTCCTGCAGATGAGGAAATCCAAGAACAACCTCAGGCACATGCCCTTGGGTTAGCTGATAATTGATATTTTGTTCACAAGTTTCTTGTTTATCTTCTGTATACAGACCTATGTGGGACTTCAGGAAATGGACTGTCATTCCTCAGACAGTAATGTTTTGGGGAGCTCCACTTGGAGGCATCATTCAGAACTTTCAGTATTAAATTGTAGGGCAAAGAATATCAGGCAGTTTCCTGCAGTTGAAAAGTAAATGTTTCAAACAGGCAAGGAAGTGCATCATTTTTACAGAAATTTGAGATAATTTGCCAGAACGGTAGATTCTCTGAGGTAATGAGAAAAATGTATATTAAGAGAATAAAATCGTGAAAGATCTTTAGGAAAAAAAAATCTTTAAAGAAGAGTTTGAGAAAGCCATTGTGCTTGGCCACATAGAAAGAAATGAAGAAAATGGCAGGCATCGTATCTACATCATTTTAAGAAAAAAATGCATAGCCCAAATAACTTTTTTTCCTCTTAGAACCAGAGATAAGAGCTTTAAACTCTGAACAGCTCCACAGTAAATGCCAATGAGTAGTCATAAGTCATTCTTAACATATATCTTACTAAGGAACACAAGATAGTCTTGTGTTCAGCATCAGGATTTTTTAATATAGAAGGCAAACTGTCATGATAATCAGGAGGATTTTGCTGATAGGGCAGTCTGATTCCTGCAGTGTGTATATATAGCTGTGTTCATAAGTGGCTCAATCCAAAGCCCATTCACACTCATAGTCAAACTGCTTTTATGTAATGCACACAAGGAATCATTGGAGCCTGCTTATGGATGTGAAGGTAAAGCACATCTGTAGACTTGGTGGGGAGTGATTGTTCAGAGGTTGGTGGGGCAGATGTCCATTACAGGTCAGGGTAAAAGTAAAAAAGCATCTAGTATCTCCAGTGGCTTCTATTTTAGTACTCTGTATTCATCTTCTCTAAAAGAAAATACAAAAAAAAAAAAAAAAAAAAGGAATGATAAAATTCTGTCATTTAAGGGCTGCAAGCCTGAAAGATCCAGAAGATCTTGGAAGGAAGAAGGGAGTAGAGGAAGGTGGAGCTGGGACCAGAAGCAGCGAGCCAGAAGGCTGTGCAGGGAGTTCAGAAGGTCCTCTTCATCTGTAAAGCTGCTGGATGCTGGGATGGGCAGTATTTCACTTATGTTTCTAGCACTGGATTTGTCGAGCTTGCACAGAGTAGTGTTTTGCATTCCTCTGTTTTCGCCCCATCTGGGTGATGTTTCTACCCTGTGATTTTCAAAGAGAGGAAGCTGTTCTTAATCTTTTCAAAGATCCTTGAAAACTTTGGGTTTTTTATTGCTTTAGACTGACAGCATTCTGGACCATTTGCTGGAGTTGCAGAGGGTATGTCTCGTAGTGAGAGAGCAGTTTCCTCTACTGACCTCTCCAAAGCTGGTATTGCCGCCTCTGTGTCCCATTTAGTCTTCAGCCTCTCTGGCTTAGGCACCTAATGGCTTCACGCTGTTGTAAGGACTTGGAGTTATTATCACTATGGTTTGGTATGTACCTGTGATGCATATGCTAATGCTACCAAATCCCTTAAACATCTGTCTCTGTCTAGTCTCTCCTGGCTTTCCTCCAATAGAAACTGGAAGCGGAGAGGAAGGCACAAACTGAAATGAAAGTGCTTCCTCTATTCTAGGACTATTTGAGGGATGAAGTGATTTTACATAGGTTGGCAGCCAAGGTATCTTTCTGCAAGCAGGTTTAAGGAACTTAGCTTTTTAGATCTGTGTAAGTAGTTCCTCTATAACATGCTGCTGTGGTGCCTGTGACACAGCTGTGTTGTCTGTGACACAGCTGTGTTTTTATATTAATGTTTCAGTCAGGACATATGGGAGGGAGTTAGTGTCTAAAATTCAAGAAGTTAATGCGATGATGAAAACATAAGTGAACAATTCCTTAAGCAGCAGAAATATCTTCTCTTTTTGGCCAAGGTTTCCATTTTTTATATAAGATAATTTTTGGTTAACAAGGTGAGCTGCCTCCTGGTTAGAATACAAAGAACTGCATAAAAGAAATAAGATAACAGAAAAACACTTTCGTGTTTCACTTGATTTAAATTAAAAAAAAAAAAAGCCTGCATTCCTGTACTTCAGTCCAGATCTCCATGAGGGACTGTCAAAGCTGACTAGTGTTCTGCAGCTAACGTAAGAGGTTACCATTGTTCAGCATTTATCAATTAAAGATGTTCCTTGTTAAAGGAGGAGGATGTCATATTTACATTAATGTGCGTTTACTGCTTTGCAGAAAAAATCAAAAGAACTGCCCTTTCTTCCGGGAAGAAAAAGACAGTAGACTTCGATTTTCAGGAAGAAGTGATTTTTCAATGTGTAGCACAAAATGATTTAAAGGAAACTATCCTTCAGTGTTGTGAGCATTTAACACTACTTTAGCAATCAGCTATTCATCATCAGTGTTTCACTTGCTAGTTAGGCACCCAAAGTTTGAAATGTCCCTGATTGTTAGTTTAGGAAATGTTGATGGTAACTTTTACACTCAGAGTTCTAGAGGTAACGTGGTAATGCTTGTTCTTTGCACAGCATTAGTATATATGACCCTATTTTCTGTCAGACTTCTAAAATTACTAGGATGGTAGGAGCATGCTTCAGGCTTTGAAAATTATGTTTTCTCATCACAAAGAGGTTCCTGTGTAATAGGCCCAGCAGAGCAACAGAGTTCAGGCTGGTTTCAAGTGCAACTTGATGGATCTAGCCAAAGGGATCTGTAGTGCTCAATTCAGCATGCTGACAAAACCAGAGCATTCTCTTTGAAGTGTTGTGGCTGTGTATGTTTTTGGTTTTGAGTTGAATTAACATGCTTTTTTTTGTTTGTTTTTGTTTAGATACACACCCTGAAGATCAGAAATTCCGCTTACGGAAACGGCTGTCTTCACTTTCTCCATTTAGGTGAGCATCTTCATGAATTAAATTGGGCTTTCTGCAGAAATTTATGTATTCTCTCTCTGCATGAGATACATTTCTTGTCTTCCATGCCCAGGAGGCAAGAGCTGCAATATAAAATTCCATTCTCTTCAACTTGTACAGCTTGATATAAGGAACAAACAAGTGTGTAACTCTTTTAAACTATTTTTTACCTTTTTTTTTTTTCCCTACAGGATAATTGTTTTGGATCAGAGCAGCTGTCCTACATGATTAGAATGGACAGTGGAAAAAATTGTAATATCTCAACTGTTTACTGCAGCTGGTACAATATACTGCCCATGAACTGCAAACCTTTTTGGCCAAAAAGACTTTGAATGCTCACTCTTCATTTAGCTGCAGCAGCAAGTACTGAAAAAAATCTTAATGCTTTACTTTGTAATGCAACTGATACTGTTTTGATACGAAGATCGTATCAGTAATACTGCAAAACTGATCAGTTTTTGGAATCTAACACCACTTACTAAGCTGCTATGTGTTTTCTTCTCTTTCTCTGTATATGTATGCTTTCCTAAGCAAAAGAATTTGTTGTATTATGCAGTTTTCAGTGTTACAGACAAAATGATTGTGATTCTGTGGGCTGTTTTCACTGCTCAGGCTCTCATTTAATTTTTCCATGCTGAAGTGTGGAGCGCTGTGCTACAGCCCATGTGCTGTATGTTTTTCCTTGCTCATTAAATTTAACAAGGGTAATTTCTTGTTTTCTCTTAGTGCTTTTGTGATCTAGAGTTGAACTGATTTGACTGATTAAGGGGATTAATTACTGTGCAAAAAGTTAATGAGAAAAAGATAGTGTTCTTTCTGAGATTGCAACTGCACCAATACGTTCCCTGTCAGTGTTAGACAAGAATATGCGAAGTTCTTTCTGGTTAGCATTACTAAGATACATTCTGTTTAATTAAACTACAGTTTTGGTAGGCCTCATCCAAAAAAAAAAAAAATCCCTCTAATTGAGTTCTGGATCAGGCTTTTGATGGGCACAGCAACTTTTTAATACTGTTCAGGTGCAGGATGTGTAACGGTTGTCCTTAGCCCTGTTGAACAGACAGCGGAATTTTAGCTGCCTTCATGTACTTGGGTGTACCATGTGTTGCTTTTCCATCCTTGTTCTGCCTATCTGTAACTGTTAATTAATTGGGTTTAATGACACTAATAAAAGTTTCTAAGCTTAATGTGCTGTCATTTGGTTCTTCTGGTTTTTATTTGTTATTGTTACTTCTGATCATCCAGTTATGTGTACAACTAGCTACTGATGTAGAGCTTGCTCCAGGGCAGAGGCTGCAAACTGGGACACTTGAGAGGGCTTTCCTCAGAAGAGATCAAGAAAAAATAAAGAAGTCTTTCATCCATTTAGTTACGTCAGGGTAGTGATAGAGCAGAATCACCAGCAGCAAGGAGATTTCCTGGGTTAAGAGCTGTGTCAGTGCATGGCAAACAGTGTTCACTTTACACAATTCCAGGCAGAAGCTCCAGATTTTCTAATCTGGGCTCATATCAACCACAGGTATACAGTTCCCCGCATGTGTGCGAGTTCTGCATCCTCCCCACAGGCAGAGGAACATCATACTCTTCATACATGCTGCTGGAACAAGGTCTTGTTTTACATAGGCAAAGGGCTAAGGAAAGACTAATGTTGTATTGCAGATTTTGCGAAGAACACACAGTAATGACGCATGCAAAAGTTAAACCACAGGTTTTAATGTGTGATCGCTTTGGGCAATGTCTGTGTGGTTTTGTTATGTGTCAGAGCCTTGATGAAATAAAGAAAAAAGTCATTAGAACTTGCTGGTCTGCAGCAGTGTGGTGGAGCGGAGCAAGCACGTGAGTTTTTACATGCACATAATTAAAAATCACTTTGGCTTGCAACATGTGAAATCTTAGCTTCTTGGATTTCTTTCTCTATTTTATCTATCAAACCAAATGGTGAGCAGACTGTGAACCATTTTCCTATCTCTTTTTAATCTTAATGTGGAAAGTTAATATTTCTGTTGGTAGAGAGCCTTTCTCGTAGCCCATAGCTTGTCTGCTCTCCTTATCGAGGCCAGAACACAGCAGTTGGAGATCTCAGTTGTTCAGCTGCTTGTACTTTTCCAGAATTACGTTTAGAGTGAATGTAAATCACCCTAATAACATAAAGCATGGACGCAAAAGCTGTAATTAACAGGAAGAATTAAACAAGGACCAGTGAAAGACAGCAGAAAAGATCAGAGGGGGCCCATCTAATGCTGCTTTTCAGCCTCCCCAAGAATGAGAGGCCAATTAATTAAATTAAAACAGTGATACTGAGCTGTTCTAATTCCTCTCTAAGGCGCTAGCCTGTGAGCAGTTTTGCATGCAGAAAAGGGGAGAGAGGAGAGTCAAGAAACGGGGACGGAGATTGGGTGAGGATGGGTGTCCTGGCCCCCTGCCACCACAGTCTGGCCTGCAGGTGTTTTATTTCTTTGGAGGCCCTTGCAGAACCCTGCATGCAGTGAGGTCATCAAGTGAAGGTATGCAAGGAAAAAAGCAAATGCTCATTTGCTAAGCAGCAGCTGAATCCTCAGCTCCCTTGTATCTATCATCACACTGGGCTTGTTTTATTTATTTATTTATTTATTTATTATTATTTTGGGGGCTGGGACTCAGAGAGGAAAAACATTGGTCCCCAAGGTTTTATCATCATCATGTGTGTGGATCCAAATCGTCTTTCTGCATATCAAGGCATGGACTGTGTGCTAGTGAGGGAATGAATTTGTTGAGGTGAGCAGCCGTCAACGTTGCTCCCTTCTAACCCCATTCATGGCTTTGCTGCAACAGCAAAAGCTGTGGAAAATGGTGGAAGGAGATCAGCAAATGGTGTCTTGTGTTGTGAGACTCTTTACCAGCTAGTAAAACAGACAAAGCTGATCTTGTAAACATTTTCCAACGTTTATTAATTCAGTCTGCACCTAAACATACCTGCATGATTTTTCCAACGTGACCTAACACTTCACAGCAAGCTCAGGCCATGCAGATAGGACTTGGTCTGTGCAGGGACAGCAAACAGACGGCTCCTGCCTCTGGCACACTCTGCAGGTGCCAGATAAAGCCGGAGAGCCTTCGGCTGAACTCCAGGGCCAAAGAGTAACTTGTGATTTTCTGCATGGAGGAAAAGTTGTTGCCATGTTTTATCCTTAAAAGACTCCTGAGCCCCCGAGGGGAGGGTCTGGAAGGCAGGGGTGAAATAAAGGCTTGCACTTTATCCCACGGCAGGAGAAGGCAATGGGGGTTGCTCTGGGGAGCAGGGTGAGGACTGCTGGGTCCCCTTGAACCGCTGCTCCCCAGCTTTTCTGCGTGCCTGTGTTGATGAGGCTGTGCTGACATTTCTGCAGGTAGGAGCAGGCAGAGGTCACACATGGTGTGACGGCGTCACCTTGTTCATAGCGACGCCTGCGCGGGGCCCGGGTGTCTCTGGCATGGTTCTTTCTGTCCCCTGGGGACGGTGACCGCAGCACAGCATTTTCAGCAGGCAGCTCTGAAACTGGGCAGGGGAAGAAGGAAGGTTACTAATTGGGATGGAAGCTGGTGTCTGCCTCAGGGCATCAGGCAGAGGCGGTGGGGAGGGCACCCCGCAGCCTGTTAGGGTTTGGGTCAGATCGGGATTTATTGCCAGCCCAACTCTTGGCAGATGCTGGCAGTTTATTGACTATAGAAGTTGTATTCTTTGTGCCCTGTATGTGAATGACCAGTTTGTGATCTAAAACCAAGTTGCTTTGCTCCATAAAATTATGGAAGCAGAAAATGAGCTTGTGTTTGGGCTAGGAGGCTGCTCCCCCCCTTCCCGTTTTATTCTAATGCCCTTCCTGCTTGTACAGCACCTCCTGGGTCAGGTGGGCCTAGGCTTCCAGGTAGGATGGATGGTCCCTCCCCATTTTATAGGGCCACTAACTCATTACCCAGAAGCTCCAGTGAAGTTGTTTTTGTTAGCTAATGGCTTTCTCACCTGCTTGTTCATGAAGGCATAGATGATGGGGTTGTACACAGTGGCTGTCTTGGAGAAGTAGGAGGGCAAAGAGGCGAGAGCCGGCTGGATGCTGATGTCCTTGTTGGTGGCCACCACCAGGGCAAACGTGGTGTAGGGCAGCCAGCAGATGAGGAAGGCCATCACCATCACGACCACCATTCGTGTCACTTCCCTCTCCGCCTGCTGCGTGGTGTTGGCTTCCTTCTGCTGGGCTGCAGCCTGTGGGGAGTTGTGAATAACCTGCCTGTTTGCCCTCTCCCACCAGCACGTCCAGCCCTGGGAGCACTGAAATCGGGCGACAAGGGGGCTTTAACTAAGGTTTTGTGCTCCCGAAGCCAAGCAGCTGGAGCGAGGTTTGGTGGCAGCACCATCCCCATGTTCAGTGCTTGTTTAAAATAAGGGGGAGCACCCGGTCACAAAACCTGCCACAGGTTCTTCATCCTGATGGCAATGGGACTTGTCAGGAATAAGTTAACTCGCCTGTCAGTGAGGAATTGCCTCTCCGTACTGAACCTACAAAACCCCTGCAGAACTGCAGGCCCAGTGCTTGAACATGGGATCCTGGGTGGCTGTGAACAGAGGCCCCGCAGCACTCACCGCTCGCAGGGTCATGAGCAGGTTGGTGTAGGAGAAGAGGATCAGGCCGAGGGGCAGCACGAAGCAGGCGACGAACAGGGCCAAGATGTAGCTGTTGTTGTTGCTGCCGCCCGTGTACCAGTTGGGCCCACACGAGGTCCTCAGCCCTGGAACAAACGAGGTTTGAAACAAATCTAGAACAAACTTAACATGAAAAGACTTCCAGTAACAGGCTCCAAAAGAGCTCTTTCCCCTGAGCGATCCTTTATCTCCCAAGCACCTCTCAGGTTTCCAGACAAGCTCCCTGCACAAGCCCCTGTGCTCTCCAGCCACCCCACGCTTGGAAACGGCAAAAAACGACAACGTGGCACTGGGTACCCCCCGAAGCCCACCTCTCTTACCTTCGGGCACGTAGCTGCTCCAGCCCAGCAGCGGCGGGGTGGTCCACAGCAGCGACCAGCTCCACGTGAAGGCGCAGCCGCCCACAGCATGCCGGTGCTGGAACCGAAAGTCTCCCAGGGGCCCGCAGACCACAACGTACCGCTCCAGCGCCAGGATGGCCAGCGACCACAGCCCCACGATGCCTGCAGACAGGAGGAGGGGTCGTGTCTGATTTTTCCTTATGGAAGGGGTGGCTGTGAGGACGTAAGGTGTTGCCTGTAGGGGACCCAGTGAGCTGCTGCGATCCCTGGAACTCTGCAGGACACAGTTTTGCTGAATGCCGTGGCCCCAGCCCGAGGCCGAGGCAGGCCTCAAGGCTCATGCCCTTACCTGTCAGGGAGACCATGAAGCCCTCCAGCTCACACATCTGTCTGCCGAACACGAAGAAGCCGTTGATGTTGTTGGAGAGGCTGACGGAGCTGCCGCAGAGCGTCACCAGCAGGTTGGCCAGGGCCAGGTTCACCAGGATGTAGTTCAGGGGGGACCGGAGCTTCTTGTACCGGATGGAAACCACAATGACCAGTCCGTTCACGACCGAGGCGCAGACCACCACGATGCTCATCAGCACGGCCACCGACGTGTACATGCTCCGCGGGGCCTGGTGGGGCCACTGGGGGCCGTCGAAAGGCCCCGGGGTCCCATTGCTGGGGGGTGCCTGGGAGCTGCCGGGGGACATCGGTCCTTCCTGGAGCACCAGCACCAGAGAAGCCCGCGTAGATCAGCCTCCCCAGAAGCCCCCAACCCTCTTTATAAAGCCTCAGAGGAGCTCTGTGTTGAAACACCTTAAGCTTTTTTCTTAATCTGAATGGTTTGCCCTCCCTCCCCTTTTTATAATCAGCTCTGTATTCCAGGGGGGGATAAAGAGTGACTTAAACAAAAAACCTGATGACTGCCTGCTGCCTCATTTAATTGAGTAGATAGATTTTTGTTACGTGAGTGCCCCAGTGGTAACACAGCCACATATACATGCACGTACACGTGAATAAATATATATATATATTTATATATACATGTATGTGGAACCAGTCTGAGAGAGCATGCTACCTATATCTATAGTTCTCTATAATTATATATATATATATTTTGTAATATATATATATTGATAATATATACAGATATATATTATATATCTGTATATAGATATATATACAGATAGATATCTATATATCTGTAGATATATATCTCTGTATGTATAGCTATATATTATATATCTGTATATAGATAATATATGTACTATATGCTTTCATAATCTATTGTATATAAATATTTTATACATATATATGCATGTTAAATTATATAGAAAACAAATGTAAAAAGTATATGTAATATATGAATGCATATATATATACATGCATGCATATATTTATTATATACAGGGAAGAGATGTCTAAATTATAAATAAAATATATGTAGAAATACAACAATTAGATATTTTATTTATGATAATACTATAATAGACAAAAGGATGAATGTGTAGTTATATATATGGGGGTTAGGGAGATACTTATATCTATAGTGTGTATATATATACAGAGTTTATAATATATAATATATATATTTAACATATATATTAATAAATTATATAATATAGTATATATAAAAATTGTATACACATCTATACATATGTATGCATACATCTATATATTTATATACCTCTCCATGTATAGATGTATTTGTAGACACACATATATGTATTATAATACTATAGTATTGCCATTTATAGTTACGTATTATAATACCGTAGCATTATGATGTATAAAAGTGCATCTCATGCACACACACACACACACACACACGTGCACATAACTCTGCTGTGCCCCATGCAGGCGGCAGCAGCACGTGGGGCGCAGGACACCAACAAGTAATTACATAGGTGTGAACATTTGTATAGTTACAGGTGCATGAGCAAGTGCTGTGTACCTGTGTACGTGTGTGCAAACACGCCTGGCTGGCGGCTCTGGCCCCATACTCACAGTCAGCAATTGAGGGAAGCGATGCCGGGCTGTACTCGTGCGTATTTGGGCCAGAAATCACAGGTTCTGCCCCTGGGAGACCCCCGGGCACCTGAGGCACTGGCAGGACCCCAGCTGTGGCTGGGCAGCCAGAACCACAGGGTTTTACCCCACGCACTGGGAACACGGTGACCAGCATCTGCGATGGAAAAATAAATTGTCCCTAACGCCCTTCTGCTGATGCAGCGCCTTTGAGTGATGCAAAGTTAATGGAAACTCCAAATGCCAGATTTTGTGTTTAATCCTTGCCTAATCCCCTCTCCTCGACAGTCCCCATGCAAACCTCCCAGCACTTTTGGGGTGGATCAGGGGCCTGGTGGCAGTGGGGACAGTGTGGGTACAGGGTTTGACAGCAGAACGAGCCTCAGCAGCTCCCCATACACCAGTCTAAAAACTTTGGGTTTGCAGCAAGCAAAATGTCCTCAGTGCCCGGGAATGCAAAGCACAGGGGGACTGGGGGCACGCGATGTGACACGACCACGGTATGGCCACGGGGAGACTTGAAAGCTGCACCTCCAGCATCTCCTTTTTTTTTTTTTTTCCCCCTTTTTATTTCGGGTTCTCGTTATAAATATTAACAAATCTGACCAAAAGTACACAGATAATGCTGAAATACAAAATTCCTTTAGGATGCAGGTAAGGACAATTTCTGCAGCCTTCACATTGTAGCAAAACATCGGTATCAAACATTTCACAAGGCTGGCGTGACAACCACCGCTCTGCATGCAGCTGGGATGCACGGACAGTCCGCTTAGAAAAGGCTTCGGTGCAAAGTGATGAACCCCCACGTCCTGCTCCCCCGCAGCCATAAGCCAGTTTCACAGCGACATGCGCTTGAACCCGTCGCTTACTGCTGACAACTTTGCAGGCAGGTGCTCCCACACCCCCAGGGGCTCAGCACCCCGAAATCAGCCCCCGGGCATCGCGGTGCTGGAGCAGCGGCAGATCACCCGGAGCATCCTCGTGGACACGCTGCTGGCATTCAAATAAAATCCATGCATATCTGTAGAACGCATTACAAATATTAAGTTATTAAAAAAGACCCTATGAACATTTTTTTCCCCCCATATCAAACAAGGTGTAACACTGTCGGAACTTGGAAAAGTAAACGGAGGTCTGATTGCTTTCCAAAAGTTGTCAACACCCACGCGCACACGCACACACGGATACACGGCTCAGAAGCTGTAGGTAAGAGATTGAGACCGAACGGAACAGCAGCTCTTCCGAAGGAGTCGCAGTTTAAAGGCTTCAGAAATTTCTGGCAAGGTGCAGCATTTCGCAGAAAGTTTTCACCCGTCGGTGCCTCGTTGGGTTTTGCACGAGAGCCGGCAGGGCGGGATGTGGAGGACAGCTCAGACCTGGTGCCGTACACAGTTCAGGCCTGGTATTCCTGTGCCGTATGCAGAAATTTGGGCCAGACCATGCATGCTGCAGCAAATTGTGTGAGCTGGCGGCTGTGCCTGAGCTGAGCACCCCCAGGAACAGGCTCGGCTTGTAGCACACAGACAGCTTGTGGTGGTAACTGCCTGGCTCCTATGCAATGGCATGCACTGGGAAAGGAGATAAAGGGGAAAGTGAGAAAAATCCAGCCTAAAAGCCAGCTTTCCTGGAAAAGCAGCGGGGCTGAAACTCCCGGGAAGCGGCACGTGGGGAGAGGAGCAGCTGGCACAGCCTGGGGCTGCCCTACTCGGCATTGTTGTTTTATTCCCTGCTTTCACTCCCCATGCCAGCTCCCGGGGAGGTGGCCGGGGCTGGAGCTGCCCCTGGGGGTTTGTGGGGGGCTGCAGAGGTGCTCAGCCCCTCAGCCTGCCAGCTGACTCACACGGGTGATCGGAGGGGACAAGCACATTTCTGGAAGAGAAGCAAACAGTCTTCCTAGGTTATCAGAGAACACAATCATTCCGACGGAGGAGCTTTAAATGCATAAAAGACTGTTTAGGCCCAAACCACAGAGACTGACAAACCACCAGAAATATGGCACAATCGCCTGGATAAAATAGTTCCATGTTTTAGTGATGCCTTTTGCTCATATTAGATACACGAACGAAGACTGATGCATTCATTTTTGCCACTGAATTGCAAGGCAGCAGGAAGGTAAGTCAGTACAGCGACGAGTTAGGAGAGGAGTCAGAACTCTAGTGCATGCAGGTGTGTGTTGAGTGTGTGTGTGTGTGTGTGTGCGCGCGCGCATTTGTGCATTTGCATGCTCATGAGCATGTGTGTGTGCGTGTAAGGGTGCTGAGAGGCATTCTGGAAAAGCCTTAGGGGCCGGGACCCGCTGAGCACAGCGAGGGGCCTCTGCCTTGCTCCCTTGGAAGCGTGTCCCCGCGGCACGGCGCGGGATGTCCCCTCTCCCTCGCAGCAGTGCCTTGCTCCCCTCCGCCCGATGCTGTGGAGGCGAGCAGTCCACGGGGCACTCAGTCGCTGAGGACGGCCCCTGGCAGCTCGTTTGTTAGTGTGTGCCAGCGCTCGATTTTCTTGTCCTTGTTTTTCAGGCAGTCGAACCAGTGCTTCAGCCTCTCGCCTTTGGCATTAATTCCCAGCACGACTCCACCTTGGGAGAGACAGAGAGGAGAGGTGGGTGGGCACCAGCCTGCGAGGCACACCAGGACACACTGGGACACACCAGGACAAGCCGGCCATCCCACCCTGCAGGGAGAATTGGGGAGTGAAAAAGGCAGCCAGGGCTGCCTTTTAGGATGCAGGTAAGGACAATTTCTGCAGAAACGCCCAGCGTTTCTGGATGCCCAGCTCACCTATGAAGTCATTCGATTTCCCGATGTCGTAGTCCCACACGGTGACTTCCAAGGTTTTTTTGGCCAGGTCGCCGTGCTTTATCTCATAGCAGAACTCCTGTGGGGAGAGCAGGCGCCTTCAGGCTGAGCCCACACAGGTCCCAGCGCCGGCAGTGCCATTCCCCGCGGGGAGCTCGACTCCCTCTCCTCCTGCAGTGGCTGGGGTGTTTTATTTTCTCTTTTAAGTCACAGCACTGAGAAAAGCCCCTCAGGTGAGAACCATGAGCAGCAAAAACCCACCTCATTGAATTCAGGGTTCAGTGTTTTCTTCTTCACTGCCGTCTTATGCTTCGACTTCTTGTCCTCGTCCGGTTTCAAGTAGCTGCAAGGAAACCATTCGAGGCAGTCAGCACACAGCCGCTGGGCAGTGTGAGGATTTTCCGCCGTTTTTGTGTCCCAGGTCCCTTCCCACGTTGGCACTCTCCATATCTTGCTCGTAATTCAAAAATTAGGGCTTGCAGCAAGAAACATCACTCGTCTGTCTGCTCTGCTTGTAGCCCTGCAGGTATGATCACTGCCTGCCATACATGTGAGGCAGCTTCCAAAACAACCACGAAAAACAAAGGGAATTCTGTTGTTTCAGGAACCGAGCTTTTCCGATGAGCATTCAAAAAAGAAAGGGTGGATTTTTATACAAACGTCTCCACTCCTAAACAGCAATTGAGTAGGAAGCTGAAAGCATTCTGCTGATAAACTTCATTACTGGCCTCCCACATACCAGGCACGTTTCATCGCAGTCACTCTGTCTCAACAAATGCCATCCCTAAAAGTACTGAATTTGCGATCAGAGCACTGGGGACAGGGACGAGGGATGGGTGCAGGTTGCCAGACCTTCCTGCCATATCCCTCTCCACTTAGCAGAGTGCAGATGTGAAAAATGATGTTTCCTCCCTCAAAAAGAGCTGTGGCCATGCTCCTGCCTGTGGGCACAAAGCAGCACCTCCCCTGGCACCCCAGCACACGGGGGTCACCAACGTCCCTGCCCCACAGGGTGAGGCTGGCTCGCAGCAGTCCACACCATCCATTTTTTGGCTTTTTTATTCATAACAGTGCCTGTATTTTTCAAAAGGAAGACAGCCCCATCATTTACATCGCAAAGCATTGGCAGGACCTGCAAATGTGCCCCCAGCCCCATTAACCAGCCCCTGGAGCCACCAGAGCTATGGGGTGCGATTAAAGTGCTGCCTGACCTAATTAGGCACGCGCTGTAATTACAGCCTTTACAAAGCATGGCAGTGACCTGGTGGGTGCGGGAAGGGGGGGACAGGATGGTGCAAGGCACATCAAAACCATCAGGGACCAGGTGCTGCTCGTCGCAGGGCGGCCACGGGGCAGGCTTACACCTTTGGTACTTTGCATCATTGTAAAATAATTGCTGGGGAATAACACGCTCCCAAGCTGCTACCGTGACGCCCTCGTCTGCATCTCTTAATGAGAAGGATTAATTAACTGCGGGGAGAGGTGAGGTGGGCCAGTGTGGCACGTCACTCACGTTTTGACGTAGGGGTCGGAGTAGCCGTTGGCGTCCATGGCGGCCAGGTGGGCGCAGCGGATGATGCCCACCAGCAGGCCCTGCTTCTGCGAGCTGTACTTGAGGGAGATGAGGATCCGGCCACGCTCCTCCAGCGACTTGTCCTCTGTTTTATCTATCTGGGGGGGGAACACAGCCAGTCCGGGGCTGCTCCAGTGCCGGACGCCCACCACGAGGCCTGCTGGCCTGCACCTCGCTGGCATTGAGCATGGCTCATACACCGAGATTAAAAGCAGCCCAAATGCTGCCTGCTGGCACCTTTCAGGTGTCACACTGCCTCCCTCCCCGCCAACTCACCGGCAGCTGCTTCTCCAGGCAGATGCTGAAGTTTTTGGTCTGGTTGGGCTTCAGTTTCTTCAGCGGGATCCGCGTCTCCCCGATGAACTCGTTGTGGCGGAACTTGTCCTCGTCGCACACTGAGATCCTGAAAGGAGCATGGGGCAGCGTGAGCGGGGCTGTGTGGGGGTTCCTTTTCCCCTGATTTTTTTTTTTTCCTGTAACAGCTTCCCTTCCTTTCACTGCCTGTTCTTCCTCTCTGTCAGACACTCTTGTTGTCGCCCATTTCTCACCTTTCCCAACAGGGCCTCACCTTGCTGGGTCTTGATAAACCCAGGAACAATTCATGAGGGAGTAAAAGTAGTTACAGATGAATAAATAGTGCCCTGCGATCCCATGTCAGTGGAATGAATTGCACATCATGGCTCTGACCGTGGGTGGGTTTTCCATGGATGGCTGGTTTCTCTGTGAGTGGTTTCTCCATGGATGGTTTATCCATGGATGGTTTATCTGTGGATGGTTTATCCATGGATGGGTGGTTTCTCCATGGGTGGTTTATCTGCATGTGGTTTATCTGTGGGTGGTTTCTCCATGGCAGTTTGACCACCAGGGAAGAAGGAGGCAGCGAGGAGCCGCACGGACGGCGTAGCTGAGCTGCACAAGGAACACCAAGTTGGGGGAGCAGGCGGAGGGAGAGAGTTTGGGGAGAAAACCCCACGAGGGGCCATGGGAGTGCTGCTCTCCAGAAATGGCTGCAGCGTTACTATAGATACCCGCAAAGAAAAACACCCCACTGCAACAGCAAAATCCTCAAGGAGAATCTGAAATGCAGGCAACATATTTCTTAGTTCCCTTCCTCCTCTCTCTGTTCTCCTTCTCTCCTCTGCTGCTTGTGCACCTGGGGGAGCAGTGCCCGGTGTGGATTTTACCTCTTGAGAACCAGAGCAACAAGATGCCCCACCCTGCACCTTGTCTGGACGCACCCCAAAAGCACTTCGAGGTGTTAGATGTGCTCGGTCCATCTGACAGCCCCCCCCAGCCCTATAGCTGCCTGGCTGCAGTCCCACTGCTCCGCTGGTGCGGTATTTGTCACTGGCGGGCCAGTGGTGCATTGGCCCCGTAAGTCAGTGCAGAGGCGTGAGTCAGATCGGCACACAGCTCCGGCCCCAGACCTGCCTTTGGAAACAGGCGTAATGCAATTACACCGGCTTGAATTTTATTACGAGGAATCAATGTGATGGAATTTTTATGCCTTGGGTTAGAAAATCAGCTCCATGACAAACAGTGAGCACACGTCTCTGGCAGCCACCCTCGCTCCCCGTTAGGAGCTCTGTACCGCAAGCATCACCCCCTTCCCGCCTCTCTCTTCATTAAACCCGGTCCCTCGTGCCCTGCTGTCGATCTGACAGCTTCCAGCGAGGGCTCCTGACCGCTGGGCTAAGGCCGTGAAACCGCCGCAGCAGAGAGCCGGGGAGCGCACGAGCGATCGCCTCTCACCCAACTTCTCCTCCCACTCCTCCCGGCCCTGACTCACTGCAGCTCCAGCCACCCCGCAGCTGACTCACGGCTGCTGCCTGCACAGGAGCTCCTCCGGCCTTTTTTCCCTTGTGGGAAGGGGAGAATGGGGTCAGCGAGGAATTTAGCCGGGGCCTCGTACCCTTTCCCTGAACATGCACGGACGTAACGGGCATCGGATGCTGAAGATGCAACGCCCGCCTCTGAGCTCCCCATGGTCCCTATAGCAACTTGGGAGGCTCTCAATGCGGGAGCACGATGCCTTAAGGACAGGCAATGCCTGGAAAGAGACAAAATGGCAAGAGGCAGCATCTGGGGTCCAGCAAGGCTTCAGTGCAGGGCTCCAACCAAAACGCCTCTGCATCTGAGCGCAGGAACCACGGAGCAGTCAGACGCTGGCCCGAGGCTGCCCGCAGTTCTGCAGCAGAGCTCGTCCAGGGCTCGTGGTGTAATGCAGTCTGGGACCCCAAATCTCTGCGTATCTGCAGTGTGCCTATTAGACCTGATCAAATACTATTTTCTGAATAATATATTTAATGAGTCATGATGTTTGTCAAACACATGATTAAACAAAGAATTCCTGGCATTCGCAGGCACGCTGAATATCATATGAATAATGCATCGCTCCGCCAATATATCTGGATATGAATAATCGTATCCAGTCTCCGGCCAGCTCCGGTATTTATTACGAATACAATCTATTTATTGCCTATTACACGGACAATTTAAATGTAGGCGGCTGCATTCTGCCCACTTCAATTTCCCCTGCCCTGCAGTGCTGGTGGGGGGCTCTGGTGCTGCTCGGGCTCGGGCTAGACTCAAGGATGGTTTGCTTGATGAATGGATGAGACCTTTCAAGATCCTCCCACCTGCTGCATTTCCTGAAGTCTGAAGGATGAGGAGGGCTGAGGGGGCTGGTTCATTACCAATATCCTGCTTGCCAGTCCCTCGGACATCCCACATGTCCCGTCTGCCCCATGGGGACAAGTGACAGCACCTGGGGGCATGGCTGGGGCTGGGGTCAGGGGCAGGAGCAGCCCAGGTGGGCAGGGAGGCCATGGGGACCCTTCAACATCTCCCCAGGAGCCGGGAGGAGAAGGCTGGTGGTGGCTTTGATCTGTTATTTTTACAGAGACTCCGTGGTCAGGGCACAGGCGGGCAGGTATCCATGTGAGGAGCTGCGACATGTCCCTTCCACCCGTCTGAAAGGAAGGAAATCCAAGCACGGAACTGAAATAAAAGCTGAGTTCTCTGCTTTGTGGCCCAGTTGTAAGAAGCCTCATCTCATCTATGCCTGCCTCAGGATAAAGAAACTCTTCTCTGCCGATGCCTTCTGCCGTAAGGAAGGAGGAAAGGAAATAGGAGGCTGGGGAATTGCTCTTAAGCAAAATGAAGAGCACTTGAGTTTTAGGCACTGGCTCCCCCATGCAAGGGAAAGGAATGGAGCCACGGGCCCCAGGAGATTGTGAGATCGGGGGAACTCCATGAGCCGTAGGCAAGGGAACGTGTCCCCACGTATGGAAATTTTGCCAAAGCTGGGAAGGGATGAGGAAAAACATCTCGTTTGAACATTTACACACCCATCTACTTCAGTTCTGTGGAGCCATTTCCAGGCAAGGCGAAGGCCCCGAGCCCCAGCCTCACAGCCACCCCACATCACCAACTCCTCTGCTTTTTTGCTCACACAAAAACCTTCCCAGGGCGGCAGCGGGGCCACCCGAGCTTCAGAGCATCCAGCCTGGGTCTGCCAGGAAACCTCCCTGCACAGAGGCAGCGCGAGGCCAGCAAGGCAGAGGCCAGCAGTCCCAGGGGACAGCAAAGCACTGGGCACGGTGGGGGACACGCAAGTGCAGCACCCCGAAGGTGTGTGTCAGGGCTTTTGCTCCCTGCTGCGTTTCACCAAAAGTCTCCCTGCAAACTGATTTCCACGCCTGAGAGGTTGCAAATTTCAAAGCCTGCAGTGAAAAAAAAAAAAATACCCACCGCTAATAATAATAAAAAACCAGAGGCTTTCCAGCCCGTCAGGCCTGCAGCACTTTCAGCATGACTAATATTTTCCATGTGAAATAACAACCCGTGGCACTTGGTTCCTCATCTGCAGGCACGCTGCAGGCAACAGGTGGGATCTGCCCCATGCCCCCCGAGCTCTTATTTTTTTTCCCCTGAGGGGAAAATGCTAAACTCTGCCTTCAGATCAAGAGGGTTAGGTGCCAGCCATGGGTCCCTACCGCAGGGTCTTGCGGATCATGTCCTCGTCGGTGATGCCGTAGTAGGTGAGCGTCTCGTTCCAGGTGGGGTTCAGCGTGTTGCGCAGCGTCTTGGTTCGTAGTTTATTCGCCTGGAAGAGCAAAGGAGGAGCGTGGTGAGCGGGACCCCAACCCCTGGGCTGTGGCCGTGGGTGCCCCAAATCCCCCTTCCCGCAGCGGGGCAGCAGCGTGGCACAGCACTTGCTGGCTCATTTGCAAAGCAATCCAGCTCCACATCCCCCTCCCTGGAAACAAGCAGCGAAACGGGAACCTTGGCAGAGGCAGCGAGAGAGCGGGGATTTCATTTATACAGCAGGAGCGAGAGAGGAGGAAAAAAAATAAAAATCTTTTTTCAGGTTCATTAAAAAATACCAATTTGCTGTTCTGGCTGGTTATTTGCATTCCTGCTTCCAGCACAGCTCCTGACTCTGGCTGACTCAAAATAAAAACTCAAAATAACTTCCTGGACGTGCGTTTTGTTAGCAGGGGTAACGCCTCACGGTACTGCAGCTCCGCAGCTGCTGGGGCCGGATCCTGACCCCTCGCCCTATGGCCGGAGGGGGGGTGTCCCTGTGAGGCCCCCCCCCTGCAGCCACCCCTGCCCTCAGGCACTGTTACCTGTGGCCACGTCTCCCCCCAGCAGCAATGTTTATCAGTGCATTTGCAGAAACTGGAAATGACAGATAATATCACTGATGAAAGCTCTCCTGGCTCTCCTGCTTCCAGTGGAACTCAAAATGTGGTTAAAAACTCCCTCTACCGCCCTGAACGTTATGAATTAATTCAGCTGAACCGTAACAAGTAAACATACCTCCCCCCAAAAGGTCTTTCCTTTAGTGTAAAATAAGAACGCAATTAATATTCATAACACATACATTTAGCATTTAAATTCCACATCCCCATCAGTTACACCGTGCTCTCACTACACATCAATATCTTTAATTACTCTTCTCTCCAGCAAGCGCTGAGCTTAAGTAGATGGAAATATTTCCCGTACGATTTATACCCTGCTTTATTAGGATCTGAGGGGTTTTAAATGCAAAAGGAGAAGGAAAACCAAACCACCAAACTAAACTAGAGCTGGTTTCTCCCCACACTTGGGGCTGTCCCAGGACCTCATGAGCCCAATGCCTGCACCCAGTGCTGCTGGGCAGGGGCTGCAGGGAGGCATCGCTGCCCCCAGGATACCCGCGGTCCCTCTGGGATGCTCCAGCAGCCCCTCGGGGCACTGCTGCTCACCAGGGAACCATCATCAGGTTCCCAAGGGAAATTCCTGGGAAGGGAGAGGGGAGTGAAAGGCGTCTCACCTTGCTGGCTCCGGGAAGCAAGTGCAATTTGACGTAGGGGTCGGCCAAACCATTATGGTCCATCGGCTTCAGGCCCTGGAGAGGGAAGAGCAGCAGGAGTCAGAGCAGCAGCGGCATTGGCACTGCGCTGGGAGGCAGAGCCGCCCGCAGGGTGCTCTCACTGAGCCCAGCCTCTGATGCCCATTTCCATGGGGCATCTCCAGGCCGTGGAGCCATCGCGTGGTGCCCCGGGAGCAGGGAGGGAGGAGAGCAGGATCGGTGCCGGACCCAGGCTGTGTGGCAAAAGCAGAGCACGCCCAGGGCTCCCCTGCGTCACACTGGCCACCACACACCTCCGCTGCCAGAGCAGCTGACTCTGACACCCTGCTCGCAATTAATTTGGGGATTAGGGAAATCAGCGCAGTGATCTTCATGGCTTAAAATTACAGGGTTTTGTCATTTAATAATCACTTACGAGCAAACACACACCTCTGCTGTTGTGCTCTTCCCCTGCAGCGCTCCCCAGGGCGCGAAGGCACTGTCCTCCAGCTCAGTGGTACGGCACTGCTGGTGGCACGACCGCGGTCGGAGCCTGGTGCCCACGGGTGCTGGAGCACGGCCACCAGGAAGCCCTCACGGTGCCCCTCACTGATGGGTTTTTACCCGACCCCACCGCTCTCACGGGACGACATGGATCGTGTTTGCTCTGGAGCTCCGGGCGGAGGGGACGAGGTTGCTCTGCCCCGTGGCCTCTGAACAGCCACAGGGCTGGAAATGCTCAGGGGCCATGCCCCAAACCAGCACAAAGCCGTAACAATGTGTACAGAAACAAACTCCACAGGGAAGGGAAGCAACACAAGGGCACGACACACGGAGCCTCATTTTTACTGGTCCTCAGTGGAAACCACAGCGGTCCCACCACAAACAGCCCTAGGCTGCTCCAGCCCAGCTGTGGGAGCCCTTCAGGGGCTGTTCCCCAGTGCCTGAGGGCACACCTTGGCCGGCAGCACAGCAAGAGAGACATCTGGGCACAGAAACCAGGCTGGGGGATGCTCACGGGTTGCCAGGCGCCTAGTGCAGAGTGTCTGGTGCCTGGGATCGAGGTGCATTTGTACAGCTGCTGCTGGAGTGGCCATGTGCAATGGAGGCACAATGATGGAGACCAGGTTTGGGGCAAATTGGAGGGGCAGATGATGGGGTAAATCACTTGGCATATGGGATAACACACTCAGCTGCACGCCGGCAGCCCTGGCTGGCCAGGTTTGCACAGCCCAGGACCTTGGGACCAGCTGCCGACCCCGGGCAGGGCTCCGCATCCACGCTGCCCTGGGGCCAGGCAGCCAAACAAGGCCCAGCGAAGAGGATTTGGCTCCTCCACCAGAGCCAGAAGGATTAAAAATATCAGCAGCAAATGTAGGCTAAATGGCTCTGTTTCAACAGCATTGCAGCTCAGGTCACCTCCCTGGTCCAGACAAAGGGGAACGAGGCAAACACGGAGGATGGGAGGCAGGTGCCAACTGCGGCTCCGCGGACATCCACAGCACACGAGGACAGCCCTGGCTCCTGGGGACCCAAGGGAATGGGATCACCAGTTGCTCATAGCAGAGGGAAGTGAATCCTGCCCACAGGCTCCTGCGGCGGAGCTGCCCCACCTGCCCGGATGCTGCGTGGAAAACGAAGCCATAAGCAAGCGAGCAAATTCCCATGAAAATGGATGGAGGGAGACAGGCAGCTCTGTAATTCACCCATCAAATCAGCTCAATTAAATTACCTTCTGAGGAGGCTATTTAAGGCTTTTTTAACAGATGTGCTACAGAGGATGGGGTGACAGGAGCCTGGAAAATGGCTCCTAATGCTACGTCTGGCTCCCTCCCACGTCACTCTGCGCGGGTTCGGCACCGGCGGGATGTAACGCGATGGCTCTGCCCCCCAGGGACACATGGGTGACAGCGCCATTGCCCCCTCTGCTTGGAGGGACCTAAATCTCCTCTGAGAGAGCTGAAAGGCTGAGGCAGGGTGGCCAAGGGCTCCCCAAGCCCCACGCTGGGGACAAAGTAATCCACCGGCTCCACCAGCACGGCCCTGTGCCGATCAGCCCTCCCTGGGGCACCGATGCTGCGCACGCCTTTCCCCTTCTTCTCCCCAGCTCCGAAATCCCCTCCGCAATCCCGAAATCCCTGCTGCGATCCCGTGGGGACCGACAGCCCCGCCGCTGCCAGCTGCACTCTGTGCCACTGACATTTAGCTAATCAATAGGATTTAATTACGAGGCGGGCTAATCGGGCTGCCTATTAACGCCACGCTGGAGGCACGCAGAAATCGCAGGAGGAGGCTTCGTGCCAGCAGCATCCCCCCGTGGCCGGCAAGCTGCTGCTGCCCAAACCCAGCCCCGGTGCCTCTTCCCAGCCCATGGGGTGCTGCGTGTCCCTGCTTTGCAGGGGCCGTGTTGGCCCTCGCAGATGGGCACGTCAAGAAATCACAGCCAAAGGCTCCCCAGAGCGTGCTCAAAACAAAGGAGTTGTGTTTGGAGGAGCTTGAGGCCTGCCGGAGAAAAGGGGGTGACATCGATGTCCCTGCTGGGGCCAGGAGCTGCAGCTGTGGCTGCCGGCTCCTGCGGCTCGGAGCTGGGAATGTCCCCGCAGTGATAAATATGGATGAGCACATTCATAAGTCGTGTGCCGTGCAGACCTCCAGCGCTCAGCTGCGGGTTCGTGGGGCGCATCCAGGCGCTCGGCAGGGTGGAAGCTCCCGGGTATCCTCCAGGAGCCCCCCGCTGCAGGTGGTGGGCCTGGCACGGTCACAGGGCAGTGCCATTGTGTCACCATGGCTTTGCCCAGCGTTGTCTGAGGATCACCTGTGACTCCTTCCTCCCAAAAGCAGGAGCCCAACGGAGCTATGGGACAGCACAGCAGTGTCTGCGCTGCCCCACGCCCCTGTAGGCCCTGCAGGGATCGGTGCAGCACGCTGGGCTTGGTTGAGCTGAGCAGAAAATGATACCCGAATGGCCATGTGCTGTGCCAGGGTACAGCCCGTGGCACCTCGTGTTATCCAGGTCCTTCTCCATCCTGTTTCGGGAGGGCAGAGCTCTGTGCCATTAGGGAAACTGAGGCACAAAGTGCCCCAGCAGGGCAGCCCCCTGGAAGCCCTGACCTGCAAACCGAGCAGTTGGTGGCTGCAGAGCAGAAAATCGGTGTTGGACCAAGACGGATCAGATTTAACCGAGGAGGGAGGTTATCCAGAGGAGAAAGAAAAACCCTTCTAAGGCGGCCGACGCCGTGCAGCCCCGCGGGACCCGCACGTCCCGGCACTGCCCTGCTGCCCGCGGCGCTGCCCGGCCACCACGGCCCCGCTGCAGCGCCTGGTGTCTGCGCAGCCACAGCCAGCTCCCACCGCCGGCAGCCGGGGTCCTGGCCCTTACCTTTCTGTAGTCAAGTTTTGGCAGCTTTCCCCAGGCGAGAGATGAAATGAGAGCGAGCAGATGGCAATGTAAATAAAAGAGAAAAATGGGAGAATGAGAGCAGAATGGAAATGAACAGGACTGCAACGCTTGAATGTCAGAGCGGCGGGGGGGGCTGTCCCACCCGCGGGCAGGGCCTAGGGCTGTATTTAGGGGGGGGGGTGGTCAGCTGCTGCTATTCCCTTACAGCCCCACTCCAGGGCATGGTTGGACCAGGGATCTCCTTCCTCAGCCCTGCCTTCACTCTCGCTGCTGTCAGAGCCTCCTCTTCCTCGTGGGGCTCCTTCCTCCCCATCTTCCTCCCGCTGCAAACCCAAGCAGAAAAACCCTGCTTGGCTCCGCTCCCAAGCACGATGAGGAAAACCCAACCCGAGGCTGCCCACCGGCTGCGTGCAGCCAGAGCTGAGCTATGGTGCCCCTGGTCCTGCTCCCGACGGGTGCGCACACCCAGCACCTAGCACCCAGCACCCAGAGGGGCTCTGCTCTGGGGTGGGGGCTGCAGGTAATCCAGTTGTCCTTGAGCATCCTCAGAAGGGAAACGGTCCCCTGGGGGTCGCCTGCAGCCCCCCCAGCCCTTCCCAAGGCTGCATGGCCAGGGGTCTCCCTCCAGGCCTCCCCGGGCTGGGTGAAGCAGGGAGGAGCTGAGCAGCGCCCTGAAGCCATGTGCCCAAAGGCAGAGTCAGGGCCTCCGCTGTCTGTTTCTGCTCCAAAACGTGCAAAAAAGAAAAAAAGCCCAACAAAACAACACCAACAAAAAACCCTAATTGCTTCAATCATGCAGACGGCAAAGGAGCTGAGGCAGAGCACTTTGTGGCAGTGATTAGCAGCATTTAAAAGAGCCATTTATAAACTGACAGCCGGTCACAGCGTCAAGTAAATAACAACATCGGGTTGGGTGCTCTGCTGAAAGCCATAAATAGCTGCAGCCGGCTCGGCACGGGGACGGGGACGGGCGAACAGCTCCATCCCATGGGACTGGGGCTGGAGATGGTGCGGGCATGGGGCTGGAGAAGCGGCTGGGGGCGGCAGAGCCCCGGCTGAGCCCCCGTGACCGTCTGCTTTCGGCAGGGCTCCGGCGTCCCCGTATCGCCCTGTGGGGCTGGTCAGCTCCACGTACCTTGGCTTTGTTGATGGTGCAGTGCAGAGCGTTGTTCTCCTGGTCGTAGAGCAAGCTGAAATCCAGCGTCCCCAGCGCGGCTGCAAGAGACACAAGAGGTTGTGAACCAGAGGGACCAGCACCGCTGGCTCCTCGCCCTGTAACACAAAGGGAGTGGATGAAGATGTGATGGAAATGCAAAGCATCCTCTGAGCAAGCCCTAGAATGAAGCAGTGGGGCTGGCATGTCCTGCAAGACTTCGCCCTGGGGGGCTCCTGTGGGGCTCCCCATCCCCAGGGCTCCTCTCTGGGGGGAGCCGGGCAGCGTGGCACATCCCGCACCTCCTGTGGCGCTGCTGGCATGCCCGCCGTGTGTATTTGCACGCTGACACCTTTGAACAAATGAGCCACCAGTGGGACCCATTCCCAGCTCCGGTTTGGCTGCAAACTGTAAATTAAGCCCAGTGAGAATGGAAATACTTTTACGGGTAAGATGAAAAACATCAACAGCCTTCAGCCAGAGCGGCGTTCCCTCACGGCGTCGGCAACCCAGCTGCGGCCACGGCGGTGCTTGGGGCCGAGGGGAAGGGGCGGGAAGGCAGCACAGAGCAGGAGCCTCAGCAACAGAAGTAAATTGGGTTTGAGAAATTCTTTCCCTCTGGACTGACCAAGTTGCACCAAGGCAAAGCAACAGAAAAGCCTTAAAAAGGCACACTTTCCTAAAATGTGCTCGAACCTTCACCAAGGCCCCCCAGAGCCAATCCCCACGTGGACTGGCATCTCCCCCAGCATGGCATCTCCCCCGGCATGGCCTCACCGGCCAGCAGCCTTCAGCCCCCCCAGGGGCTCCAGCCTGTGCTTTGCTGTGCCCACCTCCCCCTACTGGGTCCTCCTGAGCATCCTGCGCTGCCTCCCGGGCACCCGCGCCTCCCCACGGCGCACACAGAGCCAGAGCAGCCAAAAAACCCAACACCACACAATATAAAACCCAAAACAATTTTGCTCAACATCAAGGCAGGGTTTGCTGCCCGGGAGGTAAGCTGGACAAACTCCATGGCAGGACATCAGGGGCCTGATTTCCAGCAGCGGTGCCGAGGGGGGCGGCGGACGTGCAGGGGACCAAAAACCTCCATGTGGTGATTTCACGGTGATCTTCCAGCCCAAACAAGCGCTTGCCTGCTAGCAAACAAAAACCGCTGCTCCAGAGCAAATATTTTGTCTTCAAAGCAAAGAAGGAAAATATTAAAAGTGAGGTTTGTGCCAGAATTACGTGCCCCCCTTGCTCTCGAGTCATTTCATGGCGTGTTAGCTGCTGGCTCAGGTAAACCATGAACCAGTGGGGTTCAGCTGCCAGGCTTGGGGAGATGGAAGCGATGCAGGGTGAGGCCAAATCTGCAACACCTCGTGTGTCACCCCTGGGCTGGGCCCAAGGGGCACCTGCTGAGCAGTTGTCACCCAAAATGTGCTGCGATCAAGGCTCCAAACTGCCTGTGGGGCTGGCAGCGCGGGTGGGGAGGTGGAAGCCGTGCATGGCTGCGTGCAAGCACCAGCGGCACCGGTCCCATGGCTTGTGGAAAAGTCATCAAAACTTGATAAAGCCGGGATTTTGCTCATGGAAGATGAACCCTCTGCTCTCACAGGCTCTCCATCCTCACCTGCCCTTTAGCCAGCTGCTGCCCGCCAGCCACAGAAGGGGGCCGCGGCTTAGCCAGCTGGATTTGGCAGTTTATAAAACAAATTAAAAGCTTGGCGTGGAAACAGGGTTTGGCCAGGAAATGCCGGCAGAGCCTCCTGTCCCCTTGGCGCGGCAACCTGCCCCAGGGTGCAGCGAGCCCGGCCCCAGCAGGATGGGCGGCACGGGCAGGGGTGCATGGCCCCTGCACAGCTCTCCCCCAGCCTGGGGAGGGTCCTGCTCCCCGCAGGGATATGTGCTGTCAATGGTGAGCTCCCATTCCCAAGAAGGGGTCTGCCTTCGTCAGAGGGACGCAAAAACATCATCAGCATGTGTTGCACTAATTGCTTAAAAGCGCGGCCGTATGGAAGTGACAAAAGGGATCAGGGTGACGTGGGGGACTTGGCAGCCGAGGCGTTGCAGGAGGAGCCTGGAGCCAGCGGGGGCTGCAGGATGCGGCCCCGCAGGGGCACGGGCATGGGCACAGCCACGGCTGAGCTGCAAGGTGAGAGCCTGCAAAGCTCGTGGGATCCCACCGGGTGGTGAGCAGGGGGCCAAGGCTGGTGCTCGAGCTGTGAGCATCCCCGGGGTCACACCGAGCCTCTGGGCAGCAGGATTGGGCCCAGAGCCGCCGGGTGCAGCGGCCACGCAGCCGGCTTTGAACAAAGCCCTCGCAGCGGAGATGGAAGTAGATTGTGCTGTTAATTAGGGGAGCGAGTGCCTAAAAAAGAAAAGGGCAGCAATTAGACGAGAAGCGCTGTTACCAGACATATTTAACTCTACTGGGCTATTCTGAATGCTGCCCTCTAATCACACAGACTGCAAATAAAAAAATATAAATAAATGCCTTTGTCATTACATTACAGGCATTACAAAGGCAGCTTAGCGCTCTTCAGGCAGCAGGCAGGATGTATCATTATTATTGCGATTATTCTGCTCCAATGATAAAATAACCATTAGGAGACGTGAACTCATTAGCAGGGTCTGACCCTCCTTCTCGGCCGCGGATCAGGAGAGATTGACGGGAAGGTGCCAGCCCGGGGCCGGCACTCAGCGCAGACTCTGCAAAGAAAAATAAATCTGACTCGTGCAGGAACGCGGCCTCTTTCCCCACCGACCTTTGGGCATTTTGATTAATTCAGCGGGCCGCGAAATTATCAGCGGCCAGACCGTGTGGCTCCGGGCTCGGCCGTGGCACATGTCTGGAGCCCGGGGGGCAGCACGGGGTCCTGGCCCGGCGTGGGGTCCTGCGCCCCCAGGGGACGGTCCCTGTGGTTTATAGCTGATATCTGCCATCAGCGCCCAGGCTGATGGGGAGCCCCAAGTAGCTTCTATTTATACCTGTGGGGATAAATCTGGGTGCTGCTCCCTAGCAGGTCCCTGGCCATGTGGGCAAGGTGCCCTCGTCCAGCGGCAGATCCGGCCCCTCGCCGGCTGGGGACACGTGAGGGGGAAGAGTTCCTCTGCCCGAGAGATGCTGGAGATGGCAAAGAGGCACCAGTGCTTGCAGAGCAGCCCCAGAAACTTCAGCAGAGCCCGGCAGCGATCGCTTGTGAAGGTGTTTCACCTTCCAAACTTGGGGAAGCTTCTGCAACACGACTGCTGTTGGAAAGCCCAGCAAGGCTAGGCGCTGGGAGAAAGCAAGGTGCGCGCTAAAAACTGCTCTAGAACTAATTAAAAAGGAGTCCAAAAGCCTTAAGTCCCTCTGCTTATCAGCATTGCTGCTCCCAAGATAATCTGCTCATGGATTTTGTGCCAGGGAGATCAGAGTGGAGCAGTAAAGAGACTGCTGGGGATTGTCTGGATTAGTGCTCCCTTAGAGAAAGCACAGGTTCAGTAACCTTCAGACCGGGTGTTTTTTAATGCACTATAAAAGATAGGTCCCCGTTCTTCCATTGCTTTAATTTTCCTCTGCAATGGAGATAATTTTAAAGGTCTTGAAAGGCAGCAAGTAATTCTGTGCACTTACAGCCCCACGTGAAATGTCAGTAAATGACTCCTCACGAGGAACAGAAATAATTTTTGCCATTTCCAAGCCGGGCAGCTGCCTCAGCAGGCACGTGCAAGGAGCGACTGACTCCCTGCACCACGGGGAGCGAGGCCCCGACAGCCCCTGGGTTAATTCCTGGAAACAGCCCTGGGAACCACCCTGAGCTGCTCCATGACAAAGTGACAAAGTATTTGGGACATGTCCCGAGGGCAGCACGCTGTCCCGGGACACAGACACTGGGCAGGATGCCCTGGTCCTGCACAAAAGCCCAGCAGGGACCAGATCCAGCGCCCGGCAGGAGGCCTCCCCACCCGGGGAGCTCCGGGGATGGCACAGGTTTGTGGTTGAATGCAACAGGAACAGGAGTGAGGAACGAGCACAACTCTTCCTTCTCTCAACTGCTCCCTGCCTCGCCATGGGTTTTTTTTACTTAAAGTCTATGACAATTAATATTTCTTCATTTCCCAGACACAGTGCCAGCCCCTGGCAAGCTCCAGAGCAGGGAGCTGCTTCTCCACGAGGCTGGTTGATGGATGCTCATCAGCTCTTCTGTCTTCTCCAGGAGGAGTGTTCAGAGGAACACTTATCTGCTCAGAACAGTTCAGAGATGCAATTATGTTTTACAGCACTAAATGGTCCCTGATGTCAGCAGCAATTAGACTTTCAGCAATTTCAATTTAGAGATGGCCTTCAAATCTCTCCCTCTCTCTCCCTTTAATGAAATACGGTATTGCAATTAACAACCCCCCGAAATTGCCTTCAGTGTTAAATACAAAGATGAAAGATCCGGGAAGCCCTTGGGCACGGGGCACCGGGGAAGGGAGGAGGGTGGCAGGGCAGGTTTGTCCCCAGCTCCCCGGGGATGACGCCCGGGGTCCGGCACCGCCCGGCACCTGCGCACGCGCCGTTGGCTCCGGCAGAGCCACGCTCCAGGCTCCGCCGCCATTGGCGGTTTGTTTAGTTTCCCGAGCAAAAAATACTTCTTTTGGCCTTATCTGGATTGAAAAGACGATTCAAAGGTTATAAATAGCAGTGGCAGCATATGCTAAGGAGCTGTGTTTCAGAAGTAAATATCCTCATCCTCCCGGCGCACGCTTCCCCTCCATCTCCCCTTCTTCCTCCTGCTGCCTGGCCAAGAGCACCGCCAGGCGACTCGGAAATTCAGTGCCCCGCCAGACCTTTGGTCCTCTTTACGTCTGTAAGCAGCCAGTAATTAATAACTGCCTTACGACTTTGCCTGCCTCATCATCATCTTTGCTCAAAATAAGAGTCTTCCTAAATAACTTTGGTGGCGTTGCTTCCAGCCGGCATCACGAGCCGTGAGCTCACGTCCAGAGACCTGGGCTTTGTGCTGCTGCAGCCCCGTGAGCCAGCTGCTCCGGTGGGCAACGCGCTGCTCCACGGCCGGGTCTGTCCGTGCCTGAGCACCCCGGAGCTCCTCCAGCCAGCCCAGCTCCACAGCAGCAGCCCTGCCCTCCGGCTGCCTCCCCGTCCTGAAACCCAAAGCCCGGCACGTCCAGAGGAGGGAACGAATCCCAGCCACGGCCTCACTCAGCAGCTGAGGTGGGCAGAGCGCTTCTTCGAGGGCTTGTGCATCCAGCGTCAGCCCCGAGCAGAACAGTCCTTGCAGCTCTCCCCTGGAAGAGCCACATTTCCACACCCTGCACAGCCTCCAGAGCCCTTCAGGCGAGCTGTGGCACTACCCAGGCGCTGCCACAGGGAACGCGCAGCCGCTGGAGGGGCCGTGGCTTGCTCGGAACCGGGGAGCCGGGAGGCGAGGAGCCGCTGCCCAGCTCCTGGCAGGTGGCACATTGCCACCTAGCTGGCATTTCCTGATTTTCCTTCCGAACCGAGTTCCCTTGCCAGCACACTGCCTGACGGCGTGGAAATCAGCCCTGGAGGCTCGTGGCCCTCAGGGACAGGCCAAAAGGCAGAGGGAGGGTGGTGGCCACGGCTGGGAGCTGCAGGCTGCTCAGCTGGGACCTACAGGCTGCTTGTAGGGCCCACGCTGCTTTTCCTTTAAGCCTCCCCCAGTACCATGCAGAGCCCCGGGGTGCCCCAAATGTCTGCTCCCTACCCCAGAGCCGACAACCCGAGCCCCTGCATCAGGTGCCAAAGAAACACACGCATGTGTGCGTGCACACACGCACGGCCCCGCTGCCTGAGGATGCCAAGAGTGGGGTTGGGCTGTGCCGGTGGCCAGCAGCGTGGTTGGTGGGGATGAAGGACTGCAGCGCAGGAACCCAGCCCCGCATCCAAGCCCGCAGCCCTGCAGGGTGCTGGAGGACAGGGGGCTGGTGGCTCTGCTCCATCCCCAGCCCCTGCAGTGCTGCAGGGTTGAGCCACATGGCCACGGTGCCGCTGGGCACCCAGGAACACCAGGCTGGAGAGGTAATGCTGGGCAGGAACAAATTTAGGGGCAAACCAGACAAACGCTGCATCTCCCCAGCCAGAGGCGGCCCAAATCCTCCCAGCTGGTGCAGGAGCACCATCGCTTCTGTGCCAGGGGAGGGAAACCCGCAGGCAGGGGGGACAAACGGGAAAGAGCCGACCTCCTCCCATGGGCCATATCATGACAAAATCCTGCACCTCTGCGGGGCTGCGCTGGGAGCATCCCAGCCCGGCTGCACCAAAGCAGGGGCCAAGGCGGAGACACGAGCACCCAAGGCACCCAGGCAGGCAGCTCGCCCCGCTCCGCACCACGGTGCTACCCGGGCACTGCAGCGGGTGGCCGATGGGTGCTGCCCCCAGCTCTAGCACCGCTGTCCCCAAGCCCTCAGTCAGCCCTTACGTCCCCAAGCCACCATCCAGGCAGGGATGTGCAGGTGACTAATGCAGCAGCCCTGAATCACCCGCTGGGGATATGCTGAAAGACTCCCCAGCTTAGGTGGTGCCTCTGGTCGGGCTGCACAAATCCCCACCCAGCTCCCTGACTGTGAAACGGGGCCATCAAGCCCTCGTCTGGCTTTGCGGCGTGGCTGCTAACCACATAGGACGGACGGGCTCCATCCCACATATCTGCACCCCGACAGAGGCTGGGGCCACCCCACGCTGTCCCCCGGCCGGGAGCCCGGCCGTCCCCACCGCACCCCTGGCACTGCTGCGCCTCTGCCAGGGGAAAACCCAGCACATCTGGCCGAGGAGCGGCGGCGGCGTGGCCGACACCTGTTACACTGCAAGAAACGCTCCTCCCAGCGCCAAGTGGGAGGACGAACGCCCTCCGGCACCCAGCCCCCAGCCCCGCAGCTCCCGGCCTCGCCGGGGCGCAGACGGCAGCGCCCTTGGGTGCTGGTGAAGGTGCCGTACCCTGCGGCCCTGAGCGCATCAGCTCCCGCGCACGCCTCTGCCCCTGCAGCCCAGCTGCTTCCGTGTCTAGTGCCGGGATGAGCAAAGGCGATCTGATAATTAGAGCAGCAAATAACCCAAATCCGGTTAAAGTCGCTGCTAACTGCCTGGCTGGGACAAACAGGGCTTAGCGGGGATGCTCCCCCTGGGCGCGCAGCGGCTCTGCTCTCCTCCTCTTCCTCCTCCAAGGGGAGCGTGACCCCAGCACGGGGTGGGAGCGAGGCAGCACCCATGGGGGCTGCACCCAGAGCATCCCCTGGCCATGAGCAGCAGGCAGCGCAGGGCAGGGCATGGTGGTGGCCATGCCACCTCGCAGCGAGGGGGGGGCCCAGCCCCACTGGCAGCCTCCCAGCAGCCAGGAGCGATGCCCAGGCAGGGCTGGGACATTTGGCACAGGGAAAGCCACCGCCTGCCCGGCGCGGGGCCGTAAACAGCTCGGCTTGGTGGGAGCTCAGCCCACCCCTTCCCCGGGGACGGGCACACAGCAGCGCTCAGCAGCGCTGCCTGCCTTCCTCGTCGCCTCCAGGCTGCAAACTTTGTGCTCAGCCCCCGGCAGGATCTGGCCCCTATGGGCTGCGCTGAGCGGAGACCTTGGTTTTTATCTGACCCGGGGGGAAGCGATGCTATCCCAGCCGCTGCGGCTGGCAGAGCCAGACAGCAGCTGCTCTGCAGCCTGCAAGCTCCACCGAGCCGGGTGGGAAGGACGTTTTGGGTGGGGAGGGGTTAAACCGAACTGCAAACACCTGCATCTGCCAGAGCCTGCTCGGAAGCCCCCCGGTCCCTCTGGTGGAGGCTCTGCCTGCGGCTGGGGGACAAGGAACGGCAGCCGGAGTTTGCAGAGGGCGAGGGCAGATATTTCCCGGCGGGTGCCATTGCGACAGAAGCGCCCTAGCTCGAGCTGGGCGATGCGAGCGCGTTATCGCCAGCTCATCAGCCGGGCGGCTGCACCACCCAGCCGGATGGAGCGAAGGCTCCGAGCCCAGCCGGCAGCCACCAGGGACCAGGAGCCGAGCAGGGACGAGGCAGGGAAGCGCCTCACCCGCATCGGCAAACGCGGCAACTGGTGGCTCTTGGGAGACTTCCCCAGTTTGGGTTCAGCGCCCAGTTTGGCTGCGGCAGGGATGCTCCCGGGGCCACCCCTCCCTGGGGGTAGCACCACGGTGACAGCAGAGGGTTTGTCACTGCTGCAGTGCAATGCCAGGGACGGGCGGCGTGGCCAGGGGAAGGGCGCATGGTGCGGGCAGCAAGACAAGCAACCAGACCCCAAACCCCCCAGCCACCCTCGGCACACAAACTCCCGCAGAAACTTGGCAACTCACTGCAGTCGTCGGATTCGTAGCCCTCGGGGTCCACCGTCTCCTCGGGTGGGGGGCACTTGGCCGGCTGCTGGGCGGGCGTCGTGCCATACGCCCCGAAAAGCTGGTCCACGTCCTCGTCCTCCTCGCGGGGCGCCTCGGCGGGGCTGACGGAGGGCTGGCTGACAGCCGGGCGCAGGGCCCCGCTGCGGCCCACGGCGGCGGGGAGCCCGCGAGGGAAGCGGGGGAAGTAGTCGGAGATCTGTTTGATGGGTTTGATGGGGCCAGGGCAGACGTCAATAGCCATGTGCTCCTGGATACTTATGGTCATTTTCTCTCCTTTTCGGAGTGTCATGCATGCGGCTGTCGGCGCCCAGCGTCCCCGGAGGGAGCCGCGACGGTCCTGGCGGGGGGCAGGAGGCAGGCGGCGGGGAGGCTCGACCGGGCGCCCTACGTGGGTCTCGCGCCCTCAGCCTCAGCCGCCGCACGCATGCTGCTGCCGCCCGCTCGCGCAGCCCTGATCCTGCCAGCGCTGCCTGCGAGCGAGTGAGCGAGACGGAGCGGCGGCGGGGAGGCAGGGGGTGGGCTCTCGGGTGATGTCACCAGCTAGCAACAAAGCGGCACCAGCAGCGGAGGAATGAGGGCTGTGGCCAGCCTCGGCCCCTTCCCCGGCTTGGCCCCCGAGGCCAAGGCACAAGCGGGGAGCAGCCGGACCCTCACCGCTTCCCCCGCCGGCTCCTCGTTACAGCTCGGTGCCCCCGGGCCCCTCGGAGGAGGAAGGTCACCGCGCGGCCCCGGTGCTGCGGGTTGGGGAGCAGAGCTGCCCTGGGAACCGCGTTGTCCCCGTGCCCCCCGGCCATGCCGTGGTGGTGCTGTGCAGCACGCTGAGCACGCAGCCCAGTTTTGTGTCCTGCGGCCATCACCAGCCGGGGCCGCGGCAGCGTGTGGCACTCGCTCATGGCACGCTGGGTATGATCTCTCCAAACCGGCTTTCAGCTGCTGGCATGGAGCAAGGCAGCAGGCAAAGCATCACGGAGCAGCAAGCAATGGGCTGGGGCTACAACACTCCCCAAAGAGAGACAGGGACAGGGATAGGCTGCCTGGTGAGTCCAGCAGCAGGGAAACGGGACCCCTGTGGCATGCACAGGGAGGCGTCTCCAAACGGGGCTTCCACTTGACCTCCCCCTGGGCTCAGACCAATACCTCCATGCTCCCATGCGATGGGAGGAGTGGATTTTTCAGCCAGGACTGCCAAAAGGAGCACCACAGCGAGAACACGGTGCAAGATGCTGAGCACAGCCTCACCCTGTGTGTTGTGGGCAGCTCCAGCACCACATCCTGCTGCTGGCTCGGGGCCGCTGGCGAGGTGCTGGACACGCCGTGTACCTCGGCCACGTCGAGCCAACCTGACAGCACACAGAGCCCACACCAAGACAGGCAGAACTGCAGTTCCTGCAGCCTGGCATGCTGATGTCTCAAACATAACACTCCACTCATTGGAGAGATTCCCCCAAAACCAGCGAAATGACGCACAACCTCTTTGTCTAATGAAAAATTCAGTTTTTCATTCAGATTTTGGTAAATGTTAATGAACTCCCCTGACTCATAACACACTGACACTAGGCAAACTAACCCAATTTATTTCTCGCCGGGAAGCAAACATTTCTCTCCTGAAACATCCAAACTTGTCATCGCTCTGTACCTAGACACGATGCCCACGGATGCTCTAATGACCTGCAGGCTTGGCCTCTACTCCATCCCTCTGCGTGTTTTCAATTTCAGGGCAGCCTCTGCCCGTCACGTGGAGGTGAGCTGTGCTGTTCTGTGCAGCCAGCCCCAAGCAAGGTCCCGAGATGTCGAGCCCCCTTCCCACGTCCCAGGACTCCGAGAGTTTCAGTGTGGATGGAAGTGGAGATGGAAGCAGCCATGGGGCTGGTGGCCCGGCGAGGCCCAGCTTCGGGCACCGCATCCAGGCCGCGGCAAGGGCTCGGGCAGAACGAAGCAGAAACCGGGCCTGGTGCCCAGAAAATAACAGCAATTCCCTCTTAAGGAAAGGGCAAATAAATAAATAAATAAAATCGAGTTACGTGCGAGAGCCTAATGTCGTTACTGCCGTTACACCAGCGTCATTACTTCAAATGCTTCCTCAAAGAGCTCGAGGCCCAGGGAGGCGAGGATCAGGATGCGGGTCAGGGAGCCGAGGCTGTGGGGTTGAGGCGAGCCCCTGAGCTCTGCCTCCTGCAGCACTGTGACAGGGACCAGGCCCCAGCAGCACCCAGGGGAGACACACACAGCCCTGCAGGGCCTGATACACATGGGGATCAGAGCCAGGGAGAGGGAAAGACAAGGCCAAGGCAGCAAACCTCCCTGGGAAGGCCCCAGGGAAGCCCTGTCCCCAGACCGGAGAGATGGAAAGAAACAAAAACAAGACTAATAACCCAGGTGGGAATTTCTGGTCGCCGACTGATCCCAAGACTACCGAAAGTAGCTGGAGCCTTTCCTTAGCTTTTAATGAGTCCCCACCTCGCAAGCCAAAGCAGCTGGCTTTTGACAACCTGTCCTTCCCTACCTTGTTGTGCTGCCTGATGCCTCCTCCCAGCCCCCGGGCTGACCCGGTGGGGCTCCCCTGGCCACAGGCAGGTGAAGGGACAAAAATAGCCTTGAGCTGAGAGACAAAGGCAGGACTCCTCGTTGCAAAGCCTGTTTCCAGGTAAAGCCTTTAATTCCCACCATCTGTCTAATGCCCTGGAATGTGACTTGGTTTGATCCCACGCCCTGCCGGGGTGATGCGGTGCTGTGGTGCTCTGCATGTGGCCTTCATCTCCCTGAGCAGGGCAAGTGCTGGCACCCTCGCCAGCCCCTGCAGGAGGTGTGATGGATTAAACGCCGCAGGGCTGCTCTCAGGGATGCCCCAACCTGGGAGGAAGGATGGATCCTTCAGAGAAAGCGAGATGGGCAGGAGCCATTGCCACAGCTCCAGCCCAGGCTCAGAAAAGGGACAGCTTAGACTCAATTTCAATTCTGTCCTGCACAGGGGGCATGTGCAGAGGCTTACACACATCCCAACGTCACCCCATGCCCCAGGCAGAGCTGTGCTGCAGCCCAGCTTTGTTAGGAAGCCGCCTTGTCAGCACTGCACAAATGGGTGAGCAGGAGCCTTCCTGCAGCAAACAAAGAGGTAGCACATAGATTATAGGCGTACCCGAAAACAGAACCCCTCCTCAGCACACATTTCAACCAAATCAAGCACTAAGCACCAACTTCTGCTGTCAAACTCCACGTTTAAATCAACCAAATTGAGGGCTGATTCCTGCTTAATCCATGCCTCTCCAAATGGCCAGAACAGCAGCACATCTCCATCACTTATCAGAGATTCGATAACTGACCCTGTGGTTATTTAATACTTTCCCAGCTCAGAACCAAACCTCAAAACCAACACCCAAGGATGACACAGGGCAGCACCAGCTGCACAGCTCGAGCTTTCTTCCTGCTTTTTCCCCAACATTTTTGTGCCAGAAATGAGGCGCAGCATGTGCGGAGAGCCCTCCAGCCCCTTGAGGCGGCTCAGGACCAACCTTGCCCTGCTGGCAGACATGAAACACGTGGTTTTTTTTTTCCACACAAGATCAGCCCCAGCTGCGCTGTGTGCATGGAAGGGGCTTCATGGAAAGGCAGTGTGTGCCCTGCTCTGGAAGCACCAGCGGTAGAAGGTCCCTGCCTCCATGGCCGGCAAAGCTCAGCTGAGCTTGCGGCGTGCACTGTGGGCCCTACCTGGTTAAACGCCCCCCGCATTTGCTAAATAAAGCAATAATAATAATGATAACTGGGAAACTTGGCTAAATAATCCTAAGAGGCTTACAACAGGCTGCGCCGATTATGGCTCCCCGGCCGTGCCGTGATGCCAGTGCCCCGGCCCCCACTGCTCCTCGGTGTGAGCCCGGCCCGAGGTTATGTGCTCACCCAGGCCTTGCTCACGGCCATCACTGCACCAGATTTACCCAGCAATAATTACAAGCTGCGAATGAAGTCACAGTGGTAAAACACAGCCCATGTTCTATTATACAGAGCAGACACAAACAAACCATTTCAGAAAGCCTGCGAAGGGCAAATGGGGTTGAGAAGGAGCCCTTGCCCCCCAAAATAATGTTTAAGGTTCCCAGAGAGCTTATGAAACACCCAGCTAATGGCAAGGGTGGATGGCAGCCTTCTTGCCAGCACTGTGCTACCGCAGCTGAACCTTCAAGGATGCTTCCGAAAGGACGGGAGGCGGCAGGAAGGCATCTGCTCTCTGAGCATCTTCAGTGCCTTTCAGAATGGGCCCAGAATAGCTAAACTTTCGGCAGGGCCTGATGTTTAATGCGCAGCATATGTTGCCATTTCGATGTGAATCCCAAAATAGTTGGGTGTTTTGTTTTGTCATTTTAAAGCACTGGGTTTTGGAGTCCTGCGAGGCGCGCTGGTGGGCAGCAGTGCCCGGGTTGGGAGCACGGGGCACGCCCTGGGATTTGGGGTCAGCCTTCGGAGTCTTGCCAGGGCTTTGCCATCAGGAGGCCAGGCAGAGCCACCTACATGCACCACACCAGCTCTTCTCGCTACGTGCCTGCAAGCCGAACACAGACCCGATCCCTCGCTTTCAAGGGAGAGGAGAGCTCTGTGCAGCATCAACTCCTATTAGGCTAATTTTATCTGCTCTCGGTGCCTTTCCGAGCTGGAGTCAGTGTCCTCTGAGATTATCCAGCCGACTTGTCTTAGTACTTTTACCCTTTTACCTCTTCCCCAGCTGCGGCAGGATGTCAGCACCACTTCCCAGGAGCGAAGCCCGGTGGCGATCCTGCAGCACCTTACCTACGACTCGGGCATGGCGCCCAGTGCGGCTGCCTGCCCGCACGCCCGGCAATTTGGGCCCCAGAGATGTCCAGGAGCAGAGTTAACATCAGCATTTGGGGCCTGGCCCTGTTGCCATGGAAATTGATAGACTTTCTGCTTGCATTTTGGTGGGAGGCGGCGTTTTGGGAGTCACCACCAGCTTCCAGAGTTAACACGTGCGAAGCCAAGAGGAGGCAGGGAGCGACGGGAGGGCCGCCTGCCCCGCGCTCCCCGATAACCCACAGCACCGACGCTGCACGCCGAGCTCCGGGGATTCGTGAAATAACATCTTGGTTTTGCAGAATTAAAGAGCAATTTGGCTGCATTAAGGAAGCATTATAGCTGCTCCTCTCCCACGTACGCATCAGGCTAACGACATCCTGCCAGGAGCAATCCAAGCGGAGCCCCCGGTCGGTGCTGGTGCTAAGCCAACGTACCCATCGCAGCCCCGAGAGCTCCGGGCCGGCTGCTGCCCGGCTGTCCCCACACCGTGAGGCTCGCCCAGCCTCGGGGCCCCGCCACCAAATCCCAGCATCACGCTGAAATTTCAATAAGCAGCACACGTTAAAAAATGCAGCGCAAGATGTGCAGGCTGTCTAGCCGTGCAACCTCACGTCGCCCAGCCCAAGGCAGCAAATTTCCATTTTGCCGTGGGGAAGCCCTGGCACTTCCCAGCCCCGCGGTGAGCCAGGGAGAAGAAAACAGCAGAGAGAAAAACAAATGGGAGATGGAGGGAGAGGAGGACAGGTTTAAACCCCAGCGTCGTAATTACTCCCATCTGGGGGGGCACCTCCCAGGTCATTAAGCAGCCAGAGGAGTCACTAGATGGCCCTGCTAGTCCTCTTCATCTGATCGCAGCGATGGATGTTCAGGATTGCTAGTCTAGCTGCTCTGCAGGTTTTTTGGGAAGCCTGCTCCGAGCCTCCCTCTGGGGAGAATGGGGTCCCCGGCACCTCGGCTGGACTACACAAGGACGTTCCCCAGGGACCTTCCTGGTGGCCCCTGGACCTGGGTGTCCCCTTTGCTCCCTGACACCGGCTCTGCTCGCTGATGACACCGCAAGTCTCTGCCTCAGCATAATCATGCTGACAGTGATGGGTGTAAGAGCCAGGGAACCATATTAATGAACATCGTGTCACCGGATAATCATGACATTAGCATTATTGGATTAGAACATTTGCATAATTTGGGCACGAGTAGCTACCTGCACCGAGACATATGTTTACATGAATTTACATCTATTTGCATCCCGATGAAGCTCTTCTGACCGCATCCTTGACAGCTTTTTGGGTGACCAGCCGTGGCCATTGGCAGCTCAGCCCCACGGCCCATCCCCTGCTGCCAGGAACAACGCCGGGCCACCCCGATGCCAACACGAGAGCAGCATCCCTCCTCCTCACACTGCTCACACCCGGCCGGGGACAGGGGCAACAATTTGGTGGCACTGTCAGCTCTGTGCTGCTGTACAAAACAAGCAGTTTGCACCCTGCCCTCCTCAGCAGGGCTCGCTGCACCATCAGAGTGCACCTCTGAGCGCAGCGCCCTGCAGCCCACCCACAAAATGACAGGGGGAGAGCCAGGCAGCGGGCAGCTGCCTGCAGAAACATCCCTGAGTGCTTTCCTAATGCAGCACACACAGGGAGCCACCGCCTCTTTTCGCAGGACCAATAATTATGTGCCTGGACCAACTGGGAGCTGCGTGCTCGCTCCCCAGGCACCTCCAGCCCCCCAGATTACCACCACACTCCTTCCAACACACAAAAAAAACCAACTAGAGAAAAGGCATTAAAACACTGCTCGCCTGGGGAATGTTGCCCCTGTGCTCCCAGCACGGCATTGCTGGAGGAGTCCCTGTCCACCAGCGAAGCAGGGAAAGGAGAGGAATTTGGCCGGTCCCAGCCTCGCGCAGCTCCCATGCACCTTCAAAGCCTGGCATTTAGCATCTCTCTGCTGTAATAACCCACGCTATTAAGTGGGTACATTTCAAAAGTTTAAAAAACCACCTCAAGACCACTGCCTGGAGGGCAGCTGAGAAGCTCCACATGGCTTTGGCGAGCTGTTACCCTGTGCTTTAACTAGCACACGTGGTATTTCACACCAAAGTGGAACCTTCTGGACTCAGTGCGTGAGAAATAGAGACAAACCTGGCTGAGAGGTCGGAGGGACCCGATCTCAATGGGAAAGAGCGAGAAACAGAATGTCTGGCTGACAAAACCCCACTCAGAGGAAGACCACATTTGCCCATGATTGCGCCATTGGGTGCCGATGCCACGCTAAAGCTGACTAACCCCATGCCACGAGCAGCAGAGGCAGGAGCCCAGCGCTGCAGCAGGAGGAGGGACGCCTCACGTGCTGCTGCCGGGACTGGGGACGCGCTGACATTATTTGTGACCACGCAGATGGGACGCTGAATGCAGACCGCTGAGTGTTTGATCAGCCCCGGGGCTGTCAGCATGGCTCACAGCTGGAGGCACCAGATAACGGGAGAAAATTAACCCCCTTCTCTCCCTCCCCTGCCGCTCCAGTGGGCATCTCTCAGAAAAGAAAGAGGCAGGGAAGCAAGCCCAGTAAATCAGCTCTGCTGCTGTACAGCCTCCAGCCCTGTTCCTCCTCGTGCACTGCCAGCAAGGGCCTCAGGCAGAACCCGGGGGATGCAGGGGTGAGGGCTGGGGGATTCAGTCCCAGCTCTTTTTTCTGCTTCCCCACAAGCCCTGTGTGGAGCCGATGCAAGGCAGCACAGTGAGAACAGAGCCAGTCCTAAATACACCAACGTGGGACTTGGCCCGGGCTACAAAAATCCAAGTCCTGTATCCTTCCCTCCCCACAGAGGCAGTGAAGTGAGCAACATCTGATTTCTTCTTCTCCTTTCCCATCTTTTCACCCTCCTTTCCTGATATTTGAGGAACAGATGCACCCATTCATAACCATGCAAAGGAAAAGTGCGCGTTTGCCTTTCCGACTGCAGTGCAGCTGGTGAGGCACAGGAGGGAAAATTATGTTTGGTATGAATACACAAATTATCCGCACTGATCTTATTACACTTGAATGGCAAACTGACAGAAAAAGAAAACACGAAGGAGAAAGGCATTGTTTGGGCTCTGCCAGTGTGGCACCGTTATTGTTTATCCTCTCCAACCACTCCATCATCCTGATCCTGCCACACACAGCACGGGCGCAGACGCTGCCGGAATGAACCCAGGCAAGACACGGGGCCTGGGAGGCAGCAGCACCGCCGGACACCTCGCCTGAAATCCCCCAGCAGGTCTAGGCCAAGCCTCCAGTAACTCTCAGGCATTATCAGCGTTAAAAATATTCATGTTACAGCGGTGCCAATTAGCGTCAGAGCGCAAGAATACACAGGGGTGATATATAAACACGGGCGCAGGGACTCCCTGGCCCAAATCCTCGCAGAGATGTTCTTATTCATCGCACAAACAACTCCCCAAAGCCCAGAGCAGAGCTGTGCAAGAGGAGACGGAAGGAGAAGGGCAGCTCCATGCCCTGGGACCGTCCCCAGAGCAGGACCAGGCTCAACACCTCACACCATGGCCCTGGCTTTTGCTTTGCCGAAAGATCTTTGCGGTCCCTGAGGACCTAGGAGCCACAACACCCAGGTCCGCAGAGGGCTGGGGCGGGATGGTGCTGGCAGCTCCTCCCCGGTGCAGCAGAACAGTCACAAGGTGGGAATACAAACAGCTCGCAAGTCACCTGCTATCGAAACAGGGAAAATTTGGCAACTTTCCTACTTAGCACTTACTACACCAAGGCTGCTCAATGATGCTAATTAAACAGGTACCTCCCAGCCACAGCCAGAAAGATTTATATCCTCCATTTGCATTTCTCGGTTTATTTTTCCACCCTCCAAGGCTCCATTAGGATGTCCACAGTGCGATTGCTTGGAGGAGCTTAATTTTGCATGAGGATCGTTTGTCCATCGTTGACTTGACTGTGGCTCACCCAGGGCCCAGACCCAGCAGACCCTTCCCAGCTCCTTGGAAAGATTTTCTCAGTCTCTTGAGCTTGGCTTCACCAGCAGAAAAATAAAATAATGAATGTGCTCCCAGCTCCAACCCCAAAAACCAAGCCCTGAAGGGAATAGCTCCAGGGCAGCTCCCACACAAGAGGGGTTGCTCCAGTGGGACAGGACAGAGGGGAGGTTTGTAACTGCAAACTAGATGAGATAATGACTCAGGGCTACCTCAGAAAGCAGCAGCCAGTCCCGATGGGGTGGTGGGAAGGTCCCCTTACAGCCCCTGTGCTCAGACAGCCCCGAGCAGCAGAGCTCCAGCCCCCAGTGACACCCATGCCTGGCACTGCAGCAGGTGGGAGACGTGCTGAGAAGGGGCGGAGGTGCTGCCCCTGGGCTGCATTTGATAACTGCAGGGTACCAGGGGTGCTTCAGGAGGAAAGTGGGGTCTGGGGGCGACGGAAGGGCTCAGAGCACAACAGCTGCTGTCCGACCGATACAGGCCACAACAAAATACTTTAAAACCCCAATCCATCTCTCCTGGCAAAATATAAACACATCATGTACAGCCACTCACTGCAGAGAGGGAAAACAAGAGCAATAATCCCTCCAAGATTTTACAAACAGCTTCCAGTGCCAGGCAGAAATCAGCAGAAGGAAAAAGAAAGGCAATGGATGCCCTCAAGTAAATACACGAGACCTCTGCAAAGCACCAGGGACTCAAATTCATTTCTCAGAGGTGCAGAGCAGCACCCTCTGTGCCACATGGCTGGGCTGGCTCCTTTTCTGCTTTGCTATGAAGACAGTAGGAGGAAATTTCTGCAGTGCAAAGGCACAGAGCAGGGGTGCACGAGTACGTGGCTGCCTGCACACACAGCACACATCGTGCTCCCGTCTCCATGCTGCTGTGGAGGGACACGACATTACCATCATCTTGTGCCTCCCGAGCATCGCAGGCATTTCCAGGACTACCTGAACGCACTGCTAATCAGGCACGCTGGCCAGGAAGGAATGTGAATCAGCTCAAGGCAGAAGTCTCCCCCGAGATGCTTACCTGTCACCTGCCATCCTGCGCCGGCTCAAAGTCTCCATATTTAATTGCAGCACCAGCCCTTCCAAACAACTTCCCCATCTCTCCTCCCATCACACCCACCTGCAGGGGTGCGAGGAGGAGGGAAGAGCAACCTCTGGTAGGTTTTATTTTACAAATGAACATCAGAGATCCGCAGAGATTATCTGGCGTTTTGTGCCAACATCCAGGCACTCTGATAGTCTGAGGCCATCCACGTCCGATTCATTAATGGCCAGAAAAACATTGTCTGAACACCAGCTGGTAGTTGATTTGCTTCAGGTGCGCTGAGCCACTACACAGGGTTCCCACAGAGAAAGGGCCCCCTTTCCCCTCAACCTACAGCTGTAAAAAGTACGTAAAAAAATGTAAAAAACTCGGCAGGTCATGGCCAGTGTTGCTGACTCCGAGATCCCACAGCCGACGTTCCCCTACAGCGGCTGTTGTCATGGCAAGCGGAGCGGGAAGGAACAGCACAAGAGGAGGTTAGTCCTTGACGTGCTCCATCCTTGGACTAATGGCAGCTCCCCAGCAAAACAATCCCAACAGCAATTATTGAGGCGCTTTTAAAAACGGGAAAAGCAAAACAGATTAAAAAGCCATTTGAAACCTTGAAGTTGAATGCAGAGCGGAAGGGAGCGCAGAGCAGCCAGGGCTGCACAAGCTCTGTGAACAATGTGAGAAGCAAAGACCCCGACTGTCACACCGGGGTGAGACGAACCTTGGGAGGCTGCAGGGACAGCACATGACAGCATGACAGCCAGTGCTGTTTCATGCCTAGCGGTTACAACACTAAAAACCTTCCATGGAGGGGCTAAGGAGCAGACCTGTGTCCTCTGCTGAGGTACCAAAGAGGGGCAATAGACAAATGACAACTTTTGAGCGCAGAATTCAATTACGCTCCAGCCGTGTGAATCACCATTCCACTAGCTGGATTATTTTCTTTCCTCGCTGGAGCCAGCCCAAGGATTTGGAGAGTATCTGCAACCTGGGAATGGAAAAAAAGTTTTTACTGTGTCAAGAACGGTAAGCAGTTGTTACAGAGCCAAAGCTTTATTGTTTCCTGTAGTAAAACACTACATAAAAGTTGTAAGGGATGGAGAATGAGAACAACAAAATAATAAAAGCAACACAAACGATCAGAGTAGACTGAGCACACAGAGCCCTTCTTGCCCACCCTGAGCCAAGTAAAAAGGCCGTCAACTGGTGCAGGTTTAGGATTATATTCCAACCAAAGCTACAAAACACAACCAAGAGAGATGCAACAAAGGGAAAGGAGATCTTCAATAGAAAATATGTGCACAGAGCTGAGTACATTTATCTATCACATTTGAATGTGGCTGGATCACATTCTCCTGGGCTAGAGACTTCCCTTGACCCACAGGGAGTTTTTCCATAGACAGCAGAATGGTTCTGTTCAAACTCAGGTGGAATTACTCCATGGAAGTAAAATATAGAGATAAGAAAGCATCATTTCTAGTCTTGCTGGTACAAAATAGCAGTCCCAAATTAATCTGTTTTGTAAAACTTGGTCTCAGTAAAAAATCAAAACCATGCCTTAAAGCAGCACAGTAAGCCAGCAGAGATGAACAGGTTCTTGTGTAGAGCTGGCAACCCACAGCTTGGTAAACAGACCTAAGAAGTGAAGATGAGGGTGAAAATATGACTAACCTGCCTGCACTGTCCAGGAATGAATCATAAGAAACAAAAGGAGAGCTAGAAATGACGCGTTCAATTTTAAAAACCTCTCTCCGACTCATTGTAGAGTTTTTGATGAGAAAGTAACAGGTTTTAAGAAAATAGAGTCATTTTTTTTTAAGTGTCTTTTTCCTTCTCCTTCTTTTAAAGAATTAACTTAGGCTGGCAGACCAGACTGTCTCAGGCACAGCGGCAATGACAGAGCAAGAGAGCCTCAGTAGGACTGTCAAAAGCTCTAAGGCAGCACAGGATTTTTCTGGTGGCAGCACACTTCTGAAATTGAAGACCCTGCAACTCTCAGAAGAAACAGCATGACTTCAGCTCTGAAATCATACCAGCATTTCAGGAAAAGCTGACTTCTGGGTTTAATTTTTCAGAAACTGCTAACAATTTTGACATCACCCCTTTCAGCAATGTGGCTGATCAGAGCCTCGATGGCCAGGTTTAAACAACACAGACCACAACACTAGAAGCACCCCTCCGTGGAGAACAAGCTCATCCCTTGCTCTCCAACACTGACGGTGTGAAACCCACGTTCAGAGGCTTCTCTTTAGGCCACCTCGAGGAGCCCACATCATCCAAAGGCTTTGTTTTCGCTTGTCAAAGGGCAGAAGCAGATCACGGAGCTGGAAAGATTTTCTCAGCAACCTGCCATGGTGTGTTAGCTGGAAAAGCAGTACAGGAGCAGTGCTCTGTTGGACCGTGTTCATTTAGAAAGAAAGTCAAGGATTGATTTCCAATCTCCTGTTAGAGCATTCCAGCGCCCAATCTCATTTATCTTCTTACTGCAGCCATTTGTAAGAGCATATACTACATGCACACAAAGCACCCAGCAGCAAAGGAGAGCTGAACAAAAGAGTAATAACCAAGGGAACAGGCTGACATTAACAGGCATGAATTGCTTTTAAATCCACGACTCCGGAGGGAACTTTTTGGAATCCTTCATTTCTTCAGCAAAACACAGGTCAGATCCAAAGCATTTAATAAAAATCCACAGACTCCCACTTGCCTAGCGTGCGTTTTCGTTCAAGCCTCTAAAGATCTAATTGCTCTGGAGATGTCAGCTAATCTGATTGTTCTCATCTGCCAGGCCTTGGAGGGAAATTGCCCATCCTGGAGAAGAAGCAGGACATGGGCACAGAGCTTTCCACAGCCTGACTCATCATGACACCATCACGGCCGGCCAGATGCTCAAGACTTCCAGGAAAATGGCAAAATGCAGGCCCCTGCTCATGCAACAGATTATAAGGTGAGCATGTGGGAGGAGAATCTGCAGAGCTTAACGAGATAAAGTAATTGGAAAGCTTTTAGCTGACTTGGGTAATCGAAGGCAGCCAGCTGGCCGTGGGCTGGTAAGCGTTCTCCCACCCAGAGCTGCAGCGCACACACTGCCCATGACCCCGCCACCAAAGCATCACCCTTGTCACAGGACACACAGGCCAGCACGCAGCCAGGAGGACTGAAAAAGTCATTGCAAACGTCTCCAGGTGTTTCTTTACTCACTGAAGTGCCTCCCTGAGCAGACAGCCCTGTCTGGGAGGGATACCTCAGGGGAAGGGAGCTCAGCTTCAGCAGCTCATTTGGGATGCCTCCACCAGACCCATACCACCTCAAACCAGAACAACAAGGACAAGACATACAAGGAGTGACAACCCAGGCACATGGAGTCTAGTGCAAATCAGAGCCCGCTCTCACCCTCGGGGCTCACAGAGAGAAAATCACCCTTGGGTGAGAAGCACTACAGGGGCTGTGGTCTCCTCACACCCTATTTCAGGAGCACGGGGGTGAATTCCCCTTTCCCCTGAAGAAATCAAAGCCAGGACTGTGAGGCCAGGAGCAGAACCCTGGGCTGAGTTTGGCAGGCCAGAAGAAGCAGCACACATTTCTTCAGCCCCAGTGAGCACTTTGCCCCTTCCAGCAGACACACAGCTGGGCCCCATGGTACAGCACCCTTCTCCCAGCATATGTCACGGGTAGGAAGGGAACCAAACGAAACCAAACCAGAAATCAGGTCAGCAAGGCAGGGAGGACAGGCCAGCACTTCCCCACGTGCTGCTAATGTCTGTACAAGAGCCAGCGTCAAAGAAGTCCCTGCTGGTGGCAGTTGTTGTCTGGAGTGAGGTCTACAGGAGTGGGCAAGTGTTGGATCCAGGCAAGCAGCTCCGTCTTCACCTCCGTCAGCAGCGGGTTCTGGTGTGAACGTACCGTTTGCCTTCAAAATAAAGACAGACAAAAGTTTTGTGTGAAAAGAAGCAAAGGGGAGAGACTTGACAAAGTTATTTTAAATTGCTTTTACCTCCTCAGTGCCATTTTAAGAGCTTCCTAAAAATAATAATCAAGAGAATGTCTGTGCATCATTACTCCACGCTCTGTCAGCAGTCAGGGCCCATTAAACTTTATTAAAGAAAGAAAAGACAGACAAATTGGGAAAGGAGGAGAAAGAAAGAGCTGTGCTGATGGAGCTGGTCCCCTCAGACTGCCAAGTTAGACAGAAAGCCAGGCCTCAGTCCTCAGAGGTTTCAAAGCCAGGTGACAGCACCCACACACCACAGAGCTGGTCCTCCCCTCACCTTCCTGCCCTCTGCGTGCCCAAGGAGGCAGCTTTTTGACCAAGAGGAAGCCCTCATACTCCCAAAGGCTCACGGCGACCACGGGAACCCGAGTGATCACTTCAGCAGAACTCACTGCCTGCCAGACACACTGCTGCCAGCGCAGGGCTGGTGAGGTGGAGGCCTCGGTATTCGTCCCTCTTCTGCTTCTCTGAACCGAAGGGGACACAAATTACATCGGCTCCTGACACTCTGCAGTCACCGCGTTCACGCAAAACGTTCAAGGCACGGGGAGTCCTGTAGATTCCTCCTACCAGCTCCCGGCAAATATCCCAGTTCAAAGATAACCTCCTGAGCCATAAAACCTCTCAATCTGTTTACAAAGACACCAAAATCCAGATTTCTAACTTCCATATTAGACTCCCATGCTCCTTCTTTTATGTTTTGTTTTGAAAGATTACATCAACTATTGCCCTCGGTGCTTTGTGCAAAATGCTCAATAGAAAGCTGGAAGCGTGAGGAGTAAACGTATTGCAAAAGGCAGAGAATAAGTCTAAGGACATGGGGACAGGAGGCCAGGCAGACTGTTTGATCAAAGACCAAAGTACAGACCTCTGCAGAGTGAAAGAAGGCACAAAAATAGGATTTTCATCCTCAGCAGCAGACTTGTTTCCAGATATATTGAGTGAAAGAGGCAAAAGAATGAGTCTTTGTTATTCCTCTATTTTCAAGGAAAAAGCCTTCAATTTAAAACTCCATGAAGAATTACAGAAATAGTGAAAGTAATTTATTTTATAGGTACTCAAGCCTTTATTCACTTAACTTCAAGGCAGACTCAAAAAGACGAAAATGTTTTGGTTCTACCACTTGAAGATGAAAATATTTTTAATTCCTTAAAACATGGAAGGGGGCATACGCTTCTTCTAAGATTCATATTTACAAACGTATTGTACCTAAAACGCAAACCTGAATCATTCCTAACACCGTCACTACTGGAATACATGTTTTATTTATAAATACAGCAGGATCATTTGGTGCTCTGCAGTACCGACACGAGAAGGCAGAGACAGCTCTGAGCCTCTCAGCCATGAAGGCACAACTCAGCTCCTTCACTGGTGGAAGAGGGACGACTCATCCTCATCCTCTGCAGAAATCTCAACCCTGTGGCACTGACAGCGAGCTCTGAGCACACAGGGGCAAACAAGACAGGCCAGCAGTGGTGGGAGGCAGAGGCTGTGGGTCTGTCCCCGACATCTGACTCCAAAGCCCCCCCTTCTCCAGTCCTGCGCCCTCGCTGCAGGCTGAGGCTGAAGGCAGAGGAGGAAGAGCTGGGGTTGTGAGCGTGGCTGCCAACCCATTCTGTCCCGCTGCAAAGCCAGCACTGGAAGACGATGCTGCCTGGCTGGAGCTCTTGTTCATGAGGGAACGAGCCGTCTGAAAACATTTAAGCAACCTTCTTGCCAAACTTGCAAAACAAAAGTCACCTCCCCAAAGACTGCCATGAAGAAAGTCATTAGAGAAATTACTATCTCATTCAGAGCCTAATTGCTGTTAGGACAATTTTTTTTTCCGACATGGAGCGGAGTAGTCAGACCCACTGAAGCAAAATGTTACCTCTTCAGCATCCCTGAGGGAGCAAGGCAGACATCTGAGAAACAGAAGGGAAGGAAAAAAAGTTAATGCTTCAACTTCAAAGATGCCCTGAGAATTTCCTGCCATGAAAATAATGCAGGATGGCTCTGCTTGTCTCCTGTATTAACAGCTTGCATATTTATGAGCAAAAGTTGATGCCTACCCCAACCAGAGAGACACTGAGCCACGGAGAGAGTGACACCACCTCGCTTCTAAATCTAGCAAACTCCTGAAAGACAGAGCATAAATCTCCCCACATTAAATGAGCTGAAAGCAGCGCTTCCTGCCCACCTCTCTCAGCTCCATACCCTCTCCCTCAGTTCTGCTCGGCTGCTCCCAGCACGACAGCCACCAAGACAGCAGCCAGAGGGATGCACCTGAAGCAGCAGCTCTGCCACCCTGGGAGAAGGGCCCAGGTTGGACCTTCGGGGTCCCTCTGGCCACCCCAACACCTGTGGCTGCAGCCACGACGTTTCTTACACCCCTGGGTGCTGCCGTCGCCGTCTCAGCTCCCAGGCTCAGAGACATCGCTGTTTAATGTGGCTCTGTTTAACTGCCAGCTGCTGCACCACTCTTTAAGTATTAATGATTTAGACAACACATTGGCACACAGGCAGAGATGGGGAGACTGTGATTTGCGCTCAGATGTATGCTACTCATTAATTAGCTTGTCTTGTGGCTGTTTTGCCAATATCCCCTTTTATGTCCAAACTACAACTTTCTGCACCCCCCCAGCCCACGCCAAGCCCCTCTCACCTTTCCTCCTTTCAAACTCTTCAGGTAGCCTGACCACACCTTGGCTGTTCCTCAGATAAGGTCCTCAGGAAACACTCTGTAAGGGGGACCCACCAAAGCAGAATGGCAGCCCAGCTGAGGGGAGATCCCCTGCGCTCTTAATCGCCCCCCTGCAGGAGCCAAGCCCAAACTCTAAGATGTGATTTCCACAAATAGCTCTCCATGGGCTAATGAAAACCACCATAAAGCATTGCTGATTTGTTTAATTCTGCTTAATATTCCCTCTCTTTAATAAAAATGTCGTAATTAAGAACAGCGAGGATTTCGCTCGTCTCTGATTGAGGCACCTCTTAGCACATCAGCTGTGCAGCCAGAGCAAAAGATTCACCTCCCTAGGTGGGGGAAAAGGAAGATCGGGCTTTTCCCATGTGCAATTTTCATTCTCTTAAATGGATAAAACGGATAAAATGGATAAAACGCTCTCCATCCAAAACAGTGCATGGCCTTCCTATATGCACTACATCCACTCCATGGCACCCAGTGGAAAGAGGCAAGAGCCAGGGAAAGAGGGAGAATTAGCAGCCTCCTTAGCAGCCATCGCCTCGGAGCGGACACAAAATGGTTAAGGTTGGAAGGGACCTCTGGAGGCCTTCATCTGGTTCACCTCCAGGAACTGGAGCTTCAGAATGAGAAGGAAGTTCAGACCCTCAGAAAACGATGCTTTTGAAACCGTTTGAAAGCAGGTGGTAAAAAAAGAAAAAATAAAATAAAAAATTGGCATCTTCTCAGCTCCCTGCTCTCTTCTCCAACTTTGGCTCACGGGCTGAGGTTGCCTAAATCCCAGTGCAGCACTGACAATGAGTCATTTCGTGACAAACCCCAGGCTTCATTATCTGCCTCACCAAACCCCAGCCGGAGCTGGAGCTGTGTGCTGGAAACCTGCAAGCCTCTTCTTAATAGCTCCTTATTTTCCCTTGGCCGTGCAACCATGCCATCGTCTCAGCCTTCGGGCTTAAGGAGCTCAGGACTGCGAGCAGCTGCCTTTGCAGTACCGCTCCCTGTGGCCCTGGATTTAAGGATGCTAAATTGTTCTACACAGTTAACTTGAGAGCTGAATTAGAGCAGAGGTGAGAAAAAGACAGAAAAAGAAAGCCGGTGGTAGAACAACACCTGAGGTGCTAATACAAAGCAAAAAATTGCTCCCTGTATGGTGTTAGAAAGTTTCAGAGCCTTTTAGAAAAGCTGTAGCAAAATCTCCCTTCTATGTCCTCATCCTGCCACTAAGGATCAGCTATTAAAAGGAGAGAGGATCTTTGCCCCTTGCTCTGCCCTTCCCTCCAGATACAGCAGAGCACGGGCACTGTCCCACAGCCAGGGAGACGCAGCACTGCGTTCTGCTGGCCTCGACACACAGGGCCCATCACCTCCAGCACCCCTTAAAGAGCTGAACAGCAGGAGCAGCCTCTGAGTTTTGGCAGAAAGTGGCATCCAAAGGGACCCATGGTGGAAAAAAAAAAAAAAAGCACAGACAGTGAGAAGCTCGGACCTATCTAAGGAGGGGGAGAGGCACCCAGGCTCCCAGCTCATCACTGCTGGAAGCATTTGCATGCCCCAGACCTCTGGCATCCCAGGGCACATGAACACCTCCACACAGCGGCACGCTTCCTAGGGCACTACGGAGCTGGGTTTGCTCTTCTCTTTATTTTTTGGACTTGCTAGGCTGCTGGCAAAGCACCGGGGCATTCACTGCTGCAGCCTCCTGGACGTCTGACCTGCACAAACCACCTCGCTGCGCCACGCCAATTACCGAATTCCTACAAAACTCCTACACCACTGCAGCCCCTCTCCAGCTGGGCACGCTCCATGCTGACACAGCAAACAATTACTGATATCCTCACCCCCTGACATGTAACCTCCATCACTTCCCAGCCCGTTCCTGACGAAAGCAACCCCCAGCCCGGGCAGAAGGCAGCTTGCAGCCCCCCTGCCTGAACAGGGCAGCCCCTGCTGCGGGGAGCCTGGGAAATAAGCAGCCCCAGCCGTAATGAAGATCTTCACAGTCGGCCAACCTGGCTTAACCTTTTTCTTAGCAGGATCCTCTCTGCGTCTCGGGGACTGTTTTAACTGGGCTCATGAGATCAGTGCAGTTCTCGTTTTTTAAATGTGTCCCCGCGCTGCCTGTCATTTTCAGCTCTCTCCTGCCTAGCAAAGGGAGATCCACTGGAAAGCGTTGACCCCTTGTGCCAAGCTTTGCATAAGAGGTTTTTGCTGGAAAAAGGCATTTTCTGCCTCTCAGATGCTGTTTGCACCGTCATGGCCAGGTGGCAGCTGCTTCGAGTGGCTGGCAGGAAAGCTCCCAAGTGCTAAGCCCTGTACGAACACGCCATGCAGGATGGCCATCGCCTGCTTCCAGCCAGCCTTCAGCACAGCCATGTAGCATCAACACTGGGGTCACACAGACCCCTTCCATCCCACAGAACAACCTGCTGCTCCACTCCAGCAGGCAGCAGAGCCAGCACACCACGGGAAACACCCATCCCTAATGCCACAGCGAGCAGAGGCTTAAATATAAACCCCCCAGGCTGGGGCAGCACTATAATCCAGACAGAGGACAGGCAGAGCAGAAGTACCACTCACCTGATTTGCTTTGCAAAAAAAAAAAAAATTTTAAGAGAACTGCAAATCCACAGAACCTGTGGAGGGAGGGAAGAGCACAGAAACGATTTTATGCTGGCTATTTCCAGCAGGAAGCACGGGGAGGGGGACTGTGACTCCCTGTTGCACTGAAGGATAAACCTGCTCTCTCTAATCCAATTTACGCCTCAACACGCACAGCACAAAAACGACTCGGGAACAAAAGGAGTGGCAGATCGCAGGGCAGCAGGAACGCTCTGGGGGGAGAGGTGCTAAAGGATAACTTAAGGGGTTATTGAATAGATTAGCAAGAACCGAGGAGAGAACACATTTGCATCTCTTTCAGCTGCTCCAGATCAGACGTGATAGCAGCCTCTGCTCTCACAGTCACTTAATTGTTCCAAGGCTGTTGAGGGGGAAAAGTATCTCTATTTTGTTTTTGTCACTGCAGAGTTCTGGGAAGAGCCACTCTCTTTGAGAGCCACCTAACATTAGGAAAAAATTGTATGCAGTCTCACGAAGCTGCTGGGCTTCTGCTTTGCTCCACCACCAGCTCAGATCTGTGCTGCTGGCTCCGCAGGGCACGTGTGAGCTCCGGGCCCTCGTAAGGGGACAGACCCAGGCTGCTGCGGCTCCCGCAGGCGGCTGTGGGCAGCTCCCACCCCAGACGATTACTCATGTTGCAGTATAGGTTCTGCACAAGGGAAGGAGTGAGCTGTAATGCTGTGACAGCATCTGCCACCAGCGAAACAGCAGGGAAAGTTGATGCTGGGCCTCGGCATTGCCAGGTGCACTCCTGAGAGCCTTCTGCTTAGAGGGAGGTCAGCTCCTGCCCAGAAGAGGGGCGTCAGCTTACCGGGGACTCTGCTGCCGACATCGCTGTCGTGCCCCTCCGGCGGGTGGTCGCTCTGGCAGCTCTCAGTGGCGCTGAGGGCAGCCCCCTGCTCGCTGCCCAGGCCGCTGCAGCTCCCTGAGAGGGCAGGGGGGTGGGTGCTCGCCAGCACCCTGCCCGCGGGCCGGCTGGGCTCCCCACTGGGTGCTGCGGGGACACAACAGAGAGAGGCTGCTGGGGGAGGGAGAAGCGGGTACAGATCCCAGACCAGGTCCTAAGAGAGCAGAAGTGTCCCTTCTCCCATCCATGCACCTTTGGGAGCAGGACCAAAGCCCAATTCCCATGCTCCGCTCCCAAAATGGCACCAGTGATTCTGGTCAAGCGTGAGGAGCTGGCTGCAGATGTGCTGCCAGGCAGCCAGGAGCAGCTCTTGACCGCAAAGACAGCCCCTGACAGGCTGCAGGGAACAGTGACCCACCACCAGTTCGACCCATTGCTGCTATCTGAGTGATAACGGAGCAGACCCCAGCTGGAGCCACCGGGCTGCACCAGCACAGGGCAGCCAAGTTGGGGGCAAAACCCCCAAAACCAGGAGCCACATGTTCAAGCACTGCTCACTTCCCACCCTCCGGCCACAAGGAACAGCAGCTCCTTACCCAGTCCTGCTTGCTGCTTTCTGTCCTGCGAGCCTTTTGACCCCACAGGCGAGGGCTTCTCATCCAGGCTGGAGGAACTGAGCTCCGAGTCGCTCTCGCTGTCACTAGAAACCACTGCAGGAAAGATTGGGGGGGAGGAGAGGAGAGAGACAGTTATTCACAATGTTCATAACACTTGCAAAGAGGGTGCCAGATGGATCCAAATAAAACATGAACAAATGCTGACTCGATGATCATGTTCTCCCTCTCCAAAAAGAGCCCTACCTGCAGTTCCTCCACAGCTGTTCATGCTTCCTCTCAAACATGATGTGCTTTTACTTTTTCCAGGTGATTTGCGGTTGAGTTGCACACACCCCAGCAGCACCAACACCTGGAGCAGGTGCACGTACCACCAGCACGTCTCTCCCAGGCCCCGCTGGGACCACAGGGAGCACGCTGCTCCTGCTCTGTGCTTTACTGCCTGAAGCTTCCTGCTGGGGAGCGCAGTGCCCTGCAGCACGGCCAGCTGGAAGCCGGGGTTCTGCTACTGCCGACCTGTGTGTGTGCACACCAGAGCCCCTTCCTCCTGCAGTTTGCTGCCCCCTGCACAAAGCAATATGCTAAAGGCTGGGCAGGGTGCAAGGCAGGGTCCTGGCTCCAGAGTAATAGGATCCTAATAGGATCCACGTTTTAGTAATTCAGGAAGAGGGACTGGCTGCAGGTCCAGCCCTGGTCTCCTCTTCCAAGTGCAGCAGGACCCCTGTGGAGGCTCCAGGATCTCTGAGGAACACACCAGATAAATACAACGTGTATCAAGCAAAAAAGCCCTGCAGTGACTACACAAAGAGCCAACCTTATTAGCCCATCACCCATTCAGCAGATGCTCATTGCTATCAGCACGCTGCCTGGAGCTGTATTACTCCTATGTCCCCAAGGCTTAATAGGCAAGGGTCTCTCCATTTCCTCAAGGAGACTGTTCTCCACTTTCAAGGCCTCTTTATTTATCGTTTTTTAATTATTTTCCCCTGAATCCTGGCACTAATCCTGCTGCTTTTCACTCTCACAGTTTTCACACAAGCTGAAAGAGCCTCATTTTGCCAGACACAATCCGAGGACACTCCCCAGACCGGCAGGCTGTTTCCACTTTTCCATGCGATTATGCAAGCACCTCTCCTGCTTACGCCATTCGAAAAGGTACCTGGGCTGCCAACCGCAGCTGCCCGGCCTCACGGCGCTGCCAGGAGCAGGAGGGACGTGAGCGTGGTGGTATAAATAAGGTGACAGCACTGGGTAGCAAAGTCAGCTGTCAGTTCACCTCTCTTCACCAGCGCTAAAATTCACTACACGCAGTCAGCAGTGCTACAAACCCTTTAACACTGCCCAGGGCACGAGGGCTGGTAGTCTTCCCCCGGCACAGGCAAGCACAAGCTGTCCAACGTTTCTGCCAAGGACCTCCGCAGACGCTCTTGTATTCAGGCAGCAATCTGTACTACACAAAATATTTTATAAAAAAAATAAATTAATACTTAAAATAGCTCTTTTCTGGAGTTAACATCTCTGAGGATATTAAACTGGCTGCCAGTGTTATTGCAAAATGTTCCTGAAGATGCCCTGGCAGGCAGCTCCCCACGAGGCGCTGTCTTAAAGACAGCTTCAGTACTTCCCCAGAGCTTCCCGGGGTTATCGGTAAGCACCATTAATAACAACCCACATGTACCAGGCTCCTTGCTTCAAAACCCGAATCTCAGCTGCCACAACCTTTCTGGCTGTCCAGTTGCCCAATTCCCTTGGCAAATACACTCCTGTCCCACTTGGTTATTTTTCTTTTTGTCCTCCTGGATTCACAAAATCCATCGCTTTATAACGGCTCCTTCCTCCACGAATCCTTTAAAAATGCTGGAAGTCAGGATTTATTTGGAGAAGGCCCTGATGACTCAATGGAGGTGACTTTAGCTGCCTTCCCTTATGCCACTCAGCAGTTCAGAGAGGTCCAGCACAAGAGGAGAAAGATATTAATGACACAGAGGCACTCGCACCACAGGAGCAGCCCTGTCTGCTCTTATTTCCTCTGCTCCCAGTAAGAGTGTGTTTTACCCACTGCACCAACGTTTCCCTTTAAGGTAATTTTTCTCCCAAAGCTCCCAGACCTTCTGCTGGCACTTTCCAGAGCCCAGAAGTCGTAAATCTGGTGTTCCAGCAGTTGCTGATATATCAATAAGAGTCGTTGGACGGCTGTACTTTCAGAGAACGTAACAGATTTATCCCTTTCCATCTCCAGCTGACTGAAAAAGCTCATGAAAAAAAAAAAGCCAAGATCAAGCTTGCAGGAAAAGCAATATTCCCATGGGGCTGGGTCACTTCTCGGGGGCCCGAGTGCCTCTGAGCAGGAGGTGCTGGAGCCCGGCAGCACAGGGAGGGCAGAGGGGAGCCGGGCTGTGCTCAGCCCCACAGCTCAGGGTGAGGGGAGAAATTGCCTCAGGGAAGGGAGCACTCAGCCAGGGCTCAGCTCTAATATTAAATGCATCCATCTGGCACAAGCGTGGCTGCGATGAGGATGGGTCCCTTGACACCCCCCCCCAGAAACCCGACCCGCAGGAGGCTGGCAGCTCTGGGTCACAGCAGGCAGGAGGGTCACACACGAAGGGTTTTGTTCCAACCAAAGCCTCCTGCAGAGCGCAGCGATGTGTCCAAGCAGGAGGAGGGCACCAGGCACCTGCTCTCCCCTTCAGCAGCAGCACTTCAGCGCTGCCTAGGCTTGTAGAGAAGCTGGATAACGCTGTGGTGGCCTGCAAGGCTCGTGACCTGCCCCGGCATGCTGTCTGCTCCAGTGCTTGGGGATTCGGCCTCCAGCACCAGACAAACCCACTGCGTCCCCTGGCAGCCGCTGCTCCTGCACCTCCAACAGCACCGAGCCCAGCAGGCTGCACCGCCTGGCACAGCGCGACAGAGAAACCGCCGGGGACTGCTCGGAGCAGCAGGCAGCCCTAGTGGCAAGCAGCACGAGTTTCAGGATCCTACTTCTTTCTTCCACCCAGTTTCTTCCCGTTTTACTGCAGAACTCGGAGTTCGGAGGAAGCAGAGCCCTGCTGCTTGCTGCTCCCCACCCCCTGGGGGCCCCATCCCGCCCGACCCGGTGCAGAAACCCACCCACGTGCCACCACATGGAGCAGAGCTGTTCCCCGGCACAAGAAATATTACTGCTGTTCTCCCCACGACAATACATTTCTGCCTTAACTAATAACAGGGTTCCCATGGCAACTGCTTGTTTATTACAGAAAAACTAAAGGTAGCGGCAAATCCCAGCATTAGCGAGCGCGAGAGAAATAATGGGTGTGTAAAAATAAAACTTCTTCCCAGTGGGTTTGGCTTTCCTTCCATGAGGCACGTTCCTGCGGCCCCTCGGTCCCGCTGCAGCAGGCACAGCAGTGGCCCCACACAAACCCCTTCCCAAAAACGGACGCATGGGGGTTGTCCTGCCCCTGTTGAAAGGCAGGATGTGGAAGGGACGCCTGCTGCTCATCTCTCCTGGGCTCTGCAGGGCACACCCCTACGCATGTGCTGGCCCCACCTGGCTCGAGGCCCTCAGCCGCTGCGAGCCGGCTGCCTGGCACCTCAGGAGCGGAGCGGTGGGGTGAGACATGGCCGGCCAAGACCACAGGAACCCCACTGAGAGCAGACGACCAGAGCCCAGCACGTTAAATACCATCGCTCATTCCTGAGAACACCCTGCCAAAGAAGTGGCAGGGAAGGGATGCACTTGGTCGAGGGCGTACGAGGTGTTAGCTGGCACACGCCATCCACCACGCAGAGCTGAGCCATGGCCCTGTCAGCCAAGGCCTTGCCAAGCTCTGCCCAGGCCCAGCCGTGATTATGCTAGGCTAGCAATATCCCGGCTATATCACGTCCACGTTGGGAAGGCCTGCCATGCACGGCACGGGGGGGTTTGGATGACAAACAGCAGAAGCCCCAGCGTTGGCAGGTATAAAAGAGTTAAAACAGAGGGGTGAGATGTCCAAGCTCCCAGCTTCAGGGATGAATTACAGCCAGCAGTGCCCATTGAAAGCCGTCCAGAGGACGGGCAGCCTAGCAGAGAACGACAAGGGAAGAAAGCACCAGGAAATAAAACTATAAATTGATATTATCCCGCCCATAAAACAGCAGCCAGCCAAAAATCAGAGTACAGGGAGAAAGGCAGCTTACCACCACATCATAGCCTACCGACAGTGGCTGCACTGTCCTCCACCTGCTCCCGCCGAGGCAGAAAGCACTCCCACAAAACAAGGCTCAACGAAAACGCAGGAAGTGTCCGGGCTCAACCTCTTTGACTCATAGTGTTTTCTGTATCGTGTGAATACCCCATCAATCAGTTCATTTGCTAAGACAGCACCTTCCAAGCGTCTCCTGGAGGGAAGCACAACCATCTATTCTTGATCTAATTTGTCTTTAATTACAAAAGTTACAGTCAGGCTGGGAGTGCTTTCCTGGGGCCTGAAGAGAAGACTTGTAAACCCGACCCTCCTGAGTCCTCTTTATTAAAAGGTTATTTCCCCCTGCAATACGGATAAGATTTAGCTTGAAGTGGAAGAGTGTATGCTGCTGGTACACTAGAGAGGTCTTCTCCAACTGAGGGGATCTAATAGCAAAAGACAGAACAGGAGAGAGGCCAGACGGATCTGCTAATCCACACCAGCAAGAAGTGAAGAGAAATCAAAGCAGACCGGCAACTGTTTTAATTCTGCAGCATCCATCCACTGCTGTGCTAATGACCCTGAATGCTCAGCTCCTCAAGGCTGTGCTGTTTCCCCCCAGCTCACTCCAGGCATGGCACTGGAGTGGGTGTATGAGCAGTGACAGGGAGGACAGATGGAAGAGAGGGGAGAAAAAAGCCCTACAAGGCAGCCCTGTGAATGGGATCTGACACGGCAGCGATCCAAGAACCCACATGTGATACATTGGTCTACTTCAATCAAGGTCTACCTCAAAGAACAAGGATGTGAGCGCTGAAGCTGATAAATCTTCAGGCTTGTCAGTGCTCTGGCCCAGCTCTGAGCAGGGCTAAGTTAATGAACAGCTCCTCTGAGACTCATTTAAAGCACAACTTCCCCCTGAGTTCTCCATGCTGCAAACCCCAGCACCCTCTCCAATGCCTGGGGAGGGAGCTTCACCCTTTTCCAGCCTCAACTGGAGCACACAAGAGGACACAGCCAGCATGGGCTTGCTCCTGCCTACCCACTGCAGAAGAGCACCTCGCTTATCTCCCAGCAACCCTCCCCTGTTAGCTGCATCCTGCTAGCAGCAGCAGAAGCCAGGCCCTTTCTCCCCACTTGCCTCCTGGGCAAGGAGCCCCCAACCAACCTTTGCCCCTGGCCCAGGTGAAGGAACGGCTGGTCCCGACGCCCTCAGCCTCCGACACGGCTGGCTCGCTCTGCCGAGGCTGTGAGTGCACCTCGGTGGGTTTGCTGCTGCTCTTCAAAGGCGTGATGTACTTGGGCAGCCCCTTGTAGAACCACGCGCCAGACCTCTTCCAAACCTGTGGGAGACACAACCAACACCGTAAGTGTGGGTAAACAACTACTGCACCAGCTGGAGGAGCACCAAGTCCTGGCAGACCTCTCTCCCTTCCTGGGCCGGGTCCCTCAGCCTCTGTCCCTTTATCTCTCTGTCACTCATTTTTGTGAGGGTCAAAGACCTGCAGCAGCAGGCATACACAAATGGTCACGCTTGAACACCCAAAACACTGCCTTGTGAGGTTCTGAGCAGCACAACCTTGGCATTCACTTTGTGGAGCCAAGCCAGATCTTCAAACGGGTGTGCTTGAAACCCCCAGAACAAGAACAACACTTAAATAACCTGAACCTGCAGCAGGAAACGGACTGAGAGCACTAAACTGTAATATCTCCTGTAAGAACGCCCTCTACTCTTCAATTTAGTTTTAATGCAGCTTATGATGAAGGAGCTCTATTAAGTATATTTAATATAAAGCCTGCTGTGAGCCAGAGGAAGGGGAGAGGATGGCAGCTCAGACAAGGAGAAATGGTTTCTAAAAACCTCATTCTTTTATGCCTTCCAGCAGTCTAATAATGAGCTAATGAGACCGTCAGGGCAAAAATAAGTTAATATAATAAAAGTATTACTTTGCATTTCATGTAAGGATAGAAACCTTGCACTTCTGTTCAGAGTGAAGGAGATTGTAAGTGTCTGTACTCCAAGTTCCCAAAGCATTTTACATGTAGTATCACCATTGATGGCAGTGGGTGCAAATGCAGATTTCCCTAATTACAGCAATAAGCTTGCGACTTGGATTTTAACTACTGGGCTTAATCAAAGCAGAAGGCAGTGACAACACCTGGCACTCATGACAAGCTCTTATGCAGGCACAAAAAGCAGGACACCACCGTTGCCATTTCACTGGTGGGAGGAGGTCTCTCCTGCAGGTTGCCCGGTTCCTAATCCACAGCCATGAACGCAGAGAGCTAAAATCTCTGTGTTCAGGGTCTTGAAACCCAAGTGAAGGCAATCTGGGTTCAGGGGGGAGCCTGGCAGTATGCTTTTAAAAAGAATAACACCCAGCAGAAGACAGCAGAGCAGCACCATGACCCAGCACACGGTGCAGTTACCGTAAGAGTGCAAGTCAGGAGCTCGCCTGCACTACAGCAGGATCTGGAAACCAAGAGGTGAGCGTGCCCTGCAATTACTCCGTTTCCCTGCTCAGTAGCAGCCCAGCAGGACAGTAAGGCTGCCATGCAAGCAAGAAGCTGGGAAGCCATTTCCTCAAGGGGGAGAAGACAGCAGGTTTTTCTTCCACAGGGGGTGCTCGGGCAGGCAGAGCACTTGACCCAGCCTCTGACCAGCATGCCAACAGCCCAAACAGCGACCCCACACAGTCCAGGCACAAGCTGACACGGCTCCCCCTGCCCCCTCTGCTAGCACATAAGAACCACGCAGCGTTTGGTACAGCTTGTTCAACAGCACTCATCAGTGCAGCATAGAGACCTCGGAGGAACGAGCTCTGCTATCCTGGCAAAACCCATAGCTGGGAATGGCAATGTGTCTTAACTCCGGGACAGGCAACCCTACGTGGAGCCCACCCCACTGCAACCCACGTAACACGACGCAGCAGCTGCTGGCAGGGTGAACCCCAGGTTCCCTTGTCTCAGGGAGGCACACGCCGGGTACAGTGAGCAAAAGAGAGGCTCAGAGCAGGGGCTCCTGCAGCCAGGGGAGCTGCACCCTGCAGGGTGGTCCCCTGCTGCTCGAGGGGTAGCTGGGGCACACGCAGCTCCCCCACACAAGCTGCTGGGGAGGAAGCAGCCTTTCTTTTGCAGTCGTTCTCCGAACAGACCTTGCAACATCTGTAATTTAATTTGAAGCACTGAAGAGACCTATTATCTTCAGGCGAAGTACAATTTAGGCAGACCATAAAACCAATCAGACACAGCAAGGACTGCGGTAAGAACAGGCTGGTCACCCCCAAGTTTCTCCCATTACCCCCACAGCGAGCCCAGTTAGAGAAAGAGTTAAACAATATAACACACCCAGCCCTGATGTAGTAATACCAATAGAAAATTGATGCTATGCATACATATTCACTTCAAATGGGTGCCTCTGATAGAGTTTGCTCTCACTGCAGCAGTACTGAAGTTGTTTTGAGACCAGTTCTAAAATAGCTGCAGCTGCAGGGGAGATGTTCTCCCCTGGAATAAACACATACATCTGCTCCCCCCAGGTTACCTGCACACTCCACCCAAAATGACCCACAGTTCACGTTCTGTTCTGCACTTGGGCACGCAGGTTGGCTTTAGCATCCCTGCATCAAAACGGATCGATGCTGCTGACTGCTCGTCATGCTAGTCTCATTGATTGCAAGTGGCCCAACAGCAAAGTTCCTGCTTGATTTTAAATTAATAAACCTATAACAGTGCTTCGCAGATAAAACTCCTCCTTATTAGCAGGAGTTCGCTCTTCCCAAGAGGAAGAGTTTTGCTCCCACCAGTCCTGTTAGCACATTAGGAGAAATCCTGTCCCAGAGCAGCCTGAGTTTGGGTGGAACTGGGATCTCATCAGAGAGAGCAACAGCCAGCCACTTCCAGCCCCTTGCAAAAAAATAAAAAATAAAAAAAATCCACCTACTTTTAAATAACATTCAGCATCCCCTGCTCTGAGAGTGCTTGACAGAATAAAGAACTGCACCAGCACTACCCCAGACCAGGATGCAGAGGCCCAGTGCCTGGAAGGAACTTGCTGCAGTGGCTCAGGAGCAGTCCTGCTGCTGCTCCCCACCAGCCCAGCAAAACACAGCAGAAATCCATGCCAAATATTGACTACCTTCAGGCTCCTGTCCTTCTGCCTCCCCTGACACCTCATCTACATGAAAGCAAAGCGGAGGAGGACATCGGGGAGAGGAGATACTTGAGCAAGAGGCTCCTCTTTTTGTTATTTGAACCAATTTAATGGCTGTGGCCATGACAAGTCCAGAGAGCTCAATGCATTTTGTAACCCTGACAATATCCCTATTAAAATTGCATCAAGCCACCAGTACAAACACAGGATGAGACTCTATTCAGACAGTTAAAAGCAGATGCGTATTTTATCCAGCACATTCAAGTGCAGCCTGTTAACGTGACCTAAAGGAAAATCACGGGGCCCAGGTGAAACACATTACTGCTCAGGCTTCTTTCTCCTCTTTCCCCCGTCTCTGAGCACAGAAGTGCCAAAACAAGCTCCTAATCAGAGACAACATTAGGACTCGCTGATTGAGAGGAATCACAATGAGCATTCGCAGCCCCTACAGCCAGCTGCTGCTAGCCCCCCAGGAGTTCGCATCACCAAGCCATGAGTCCCCCAGACAGAGAGCCTTGGAAAGCCTCTTCCTGCAGAGCCAAACGCTGCTCTGCCCTCCACTGCTCGCCACGCAGCAGCTGTACTTATTCTGCAGCCCAGGTTGGGCTGTGCAAGAGGAAAACAGCCACCTTCAGCTTTCCATGCCAACAAAAGCGCTATCAGCTCAATCCCCCAGCCTCAGGGAGCAAGTTCTCATGGGCTCGACGCTTGATGAAGAGAAAGGCACCTGCAAAGGCAGCTTCTCTGAGAGGAATTTGTTGCCATTGCCCTCACGCAGCACATGCCCACACGCTCACTTTGTCCCAGCTCCACGCCGCGGCTCTGGCACGCTGCAAACCACTGGCTGGGAAAAAGAGCGAGCGCTCCTCGGCTTCGTTATTTGCATTCATCTGCTTTTCCATAACACAGAGATTTCCAATTACATTATTTACAGCAATCTGTTGTCAACTCCCACATTCAGCACTTGAGGATGAAGAAAATTAAAAGGCAGTGAAATTGCTGTTCGGAGCTTTGTTTCCGGAATAGCAAAATGTATTGCACCTCTGACCCCAACGTTTCTCAAGCTGCAGTGGCTGCCAGCCTTCAACGATTTATCATTCCCCTCTCAATCAGGCCTCTTTTTTTCCTGTGGCTCTATTCTAGAGGACACTATTTTGAGTCTAACCGCTTGCTACCACCCCCCAAAATAATATGGTAGGCTATTGATGAGTTCTCTGAATTGCAAACAGGTGCACATCACTTCGATTCAATCCAGAGTCACCCAAAATAAACACTCCCCTCCATCAGCACAGCATTTTGCCAAGAAATCATCATGCCAGGCAGGAATAACCCTGGGCTATGCTGGTTTATAATGTTCAAAATGGTACGAGCGTACATGCGAAAAGGGAAGCCCTGGGAGCAAAAAAGGGAGGAGACAATTCCATTCTTCCAGTGCGGTAATCTTCTTCCTCTGCATGGTTTATTTTGATAAACCAAGAAATGCAGCCAGCCATGAAAATGTCATTTAGCGGAGAAGAAATTAAAGGGAAAGTGAAGCAGAGGGGGCAAATTAAAACTTTAGCAGGTCCCTGATAGCTGACATGCTCTTTCATATTCGATGGGGTTTAAAAAAAGCTATTTATCTCCCCCCACCCTACTTTAACTGTTTTCATTATCACTACAATTTTGGATGTGTCAATTCAAATGTAAATGTGCATGAACGCTTCCAAGAGGATTTTAATTACGATGATAGCATCGCTAATTATGGATATAAAAAAAAAAAATATATATATATATATATATATAAAGTGGTAATTGAGGGAGGTACTTTGCACAACCTGGTGGTATCAGTCAAAACAAGACTGTGCAGAGAGTTACATGGGCGGGCAGGGATCAGACACAACGCAGCAGGGCAGAAGGTGACGACAGACTTCAGCCACACGCCACTGATTCAACGTGGGCATTGCTGCCCAAGCTGTTCTCCTGCTCATGTGCTCTGCCAGAGGCCTGGCAGCAGGGAATCGTTCCTGCTGTATACATGTCGCTACAAACCTGCGGCCAACGTTTGCTGCAGTCTGGGATCAGCCTCCCCAGTCGCGCCACGGGATTTGATATGCATGCACTAACAGGCCTGCTCCTGGAAGGATCAGCCCACTGGCCCTCCACCTCAGTCTCCAGGAAGGCTCTGCAAGATGCACAGCTGAGGAAGGCAATGCAGTACAATGGGGAGGGAAGAAGGAAGGTTCTTGCCCTTGAAAGTAAACATGAACTTCACTGAATTTGCTCCTAGCCTCACTCGCATGAGCAATACAACACAATCCACACCTGCTTTAACTCCACCTCACTCAGAAGATGTTGCAAAAGAAAGTGTCCACAGAAACCTGGAAGAAGAAAAGGGTTTTTTTCAATAGATGCCTCTGTAAACAGATGGGATAAGTGCTATCTCCAAAAGGCCAGGCTTAAAGCAGATCGGGTCTATCTTATTTCAGTAGGAAGAGATGCACTTATCATGCAGGCGTGTCTGCTGGCCCTCGGGGATGTTCCCTTTGCCAGGAGGAGCACCCAGGCTCTGCCAGGTCCCAGCGATGTCACAATGTGTGACTTTCCTCCTATCACACCTCTGGCAGCTCGGAGACCCCCACCCTGCACACACACATCACGCTGGGCAGCCCCTGTGTTGCCGAACACGCTGCTTTGCTTCTGGATGCTTGGGACGCAAGCAGCAGGCAGAATCCATTAATCACCTCCACTCTCCAGAAATAAGACAGTGTCAGAGCAACTTGCTGCTCATTGCTATGCAGCACAGCCTTCCCAGAGGAGGTTTTCAAGGAAACAGAAAGCAGCAAAGAACACTTCTGAGTGGCTGAGGCTGGGATTCCCGAAGGGATCTATGGGCATCAAGCGTTCAACCTCCACTGAAAAACTGATGTAAACAATAGCTTGCTCCTTGGTCTTCATTTTGACCTAGGCACACACAGATGATTTAGTCATGACTGAAGCCAGCACAGATTTTGTCCACACAGCAAAGGAGCAAAGAAGATTACCACACCACTAAATTGTCACTAAAATTTCAAGCTTACGGGGATAAACAATGCCAAGGAGGGTGGAGGGATGAGAGCTTTACCATGTGTGCACGATGCTGCACACTTTGGCTGTTAGCTACTATATGTGAATGTCCAACCCCACCATGCTGGCTTTACATCCTGGTGGGCCACAAGACTCGCTCACTGAGTGCATAGCAGGGGCTAAAGGGGACAATTTCAGTCCCAGGCCCTTGTCCCAGCCAGATGACACTCATTAACTCTAGCCAACATCACTTAGTCCACCCAGGTTTCTGAATGACCTCCCTATCTCACTTCACTGCCTGGCAGTCTCTCAGTAACAGAGTTGAGATAAATATCATGCCCAAATAGCTAGGGCAGTGGTTCAGAAAATTACAGATTGCAAACACAGCCCTGATGCGGCAGGAATCACCTACCTTGGAAACATCACATCTCACCACACCTGCTGGGGGCTCACGTCTCTTCCTGGCAGGGAACACCACACCAATTACTGCCACCTCCACTCCGGACCAGCATCAAACACTCACCCACGAGAGCTGGCCAAGGCCAGGGCTCTGAGCACGGCCCTGCAAGCTGGGAGGCATTGCCTGAGCTCTGTGGCCTGGGACAAGCCTACTTTAAGCATGCACTTCATTAGCATGGGCTAAAGGAGAACTTTGCTTCATTACCGTGCTGTGCATTGAGAAGGGGCGAGAAGAAAGGTGATAGTGGCTGCTGGTGATGTTACTGCATCAACAACCCACGGGGTTTTGGTGGGTTCCTGAAGCTTCCCGTCTGGATCCCAGGAAACATAACAGGGCCAGTACCTATACACCACATACATCTCTGGTCAGAGCACCAGCACCACCATAAACAGGAAAGGAGACAGACCTGAACTGACCTTTAAAAGAATCAAGAAAAAATAAAGATGAAGTTTGGGGTTGCGAGGTAAGATGAGGCTATTTTTTAGGTAGTCTCCGAGGGAAAGTTCCATCCATTTTCATTAGAGAAGCACGTCGGCCGTATCTCAGGTTTCACGGAGAGAGTGATCTCTGAAGGTTACCGTTCCCTCACACACTGACCGCACGTAACACTTATTGGACAGGTTAATGTTCTTCTCTGTCCAGTGACCATGGCTCCTCATTATTTTTATAAGAAATATACATCAGGGGATGAGAAAAAATACGAGAAGAAGAGAAAAAAGAAATGAAGTCAATTTCAGTCCCATACCCATCTCCCCACAGAACACAGAAACTGCCTTGACCTGCCACACTCCCCACTTTGGGACTGCCATCTGGATTTCAAAACACCTGGATGATTCAGTGCATCAAATTATTAGCAATACCCAGAGAGCTGAAAGGCTCTCTGCCTGCCCTAGTCACACTGCCACTCAAAAATTAAAGACAGAATCCATCATCTCACCCGAACACAAACTTTGCAAGTACTCGCACACAGATAATCCCCTCCTACTTAAAACCCAAGCAACGCTAAATCTCCACAATTAATACAAAAACATTCACCATCTCAAACACCTACAGAAACGCTCTCACTGCACTTCAAAAATTGACGGATCAAGCAGAGCACCCAGGTTTCACAGTTGGTTGCAGTGGTCGGGAATAGCTGCACTGGATTGATGTTCAAGGACCACAAGCAAAAGCTCAAAATAAACTGATGGGAACAAGTGAAAGTCCCTCTGTAATCACTGAACAAATTCACTGGCTTCACAGCACAGCAGCAAGCCTGAAGTTGGTGGATGCTGGCTGGCAGACAAGAACTGAGGCAGGCCATTACTTTTTGCAGTGTAAAGTCAAGGATAAAGGATATAAAAATTTAGAGACCTGCATCAGAAGTCTCACACGCTGGCAAGTTATGGAATTTGACAGGCAGCGGGAGGGGGGAACAGAGTTAAAAGCTGCAATCCTGGTTATTTTTAGAGGGACAAATATTGAAGCTAGGCTACAGATCTTTCCAGTTGTATTAAAGAACCAGCGTTAGCCAAGTTTATCTGCCACAGAGCTAGGAGGAAAACAGCAGCAAAAGGTAACAGTCTCCTTACAACCATAGCTAGAAAAGCCCCACAAAACAATACAGGCTGGAGGGGCTGGTGGATTTTTTTTCCCCTCCATCCCATCACAAACCAAAATTGTCACCACTGTGAGTATCGGCTGAGCCTGCCAGGCCTCCCAAACCCCATATCCAAACCTCCCCACCCCATACCCAGGCAGAGGGATGAGCCCGTGCACACTCAGCACAGACTTAGGGCAGGTGACTGGGTGCTGCCGAGCCCCTTCTCCCCACAGTTAAATTTTACCTCTCTCTGTTCGCTGCAGATCTTGCACAACCAAAGAGGACGTTTCTGGGTTCCAAAGGTTTCTATGCCACATTTGGTACAAACTTTCTGAAACAAGGAGATAAAAGAAAAGGGTAGTGTGAGCAGCCCCCAGCAAAGAGAAGGCTGAGAAGAATCTGTCCCAACAGTTCTGGTTTGCTTTCCTTAAAAATATTAAACATGGCACATTTCTCTTATTTATCCCGGAGATACGCTGATCCTAAGAAGCTGCTTCAGGTCTATAAGGATGTTAAGACAAAGGCAAATCTACAGCATGGTCCCTGACTCCAGGGTGACAAGAGAACTGGACAGCGCAGATCAAAGCACACAACAAATAGGTATTTCTGGAGTGGTTTTTTTTATTCTTCTAAATCCTAAAGCCCAGTCACCGTGGCACAGAAAGCAGCTATAACCAAGCACAAAACGAGTGCGAGTTTGTGCAGGACTGTAAATCCTCTCCTCCCTTCCCTCACACACGTTGCCTGAAACCCCACGGCTTCCCCTCCATTTTGGCGAGCACTTGGCAGCTATTGATTTGTGGCTGCTTAGGGAGCGGGCACGACCGTGCCTACGTGCACGTTTCCTGAACAGAATGCTTGATAGCACCACACGGCATATATCCCTGCACGAGGGAGCTTCCACGTCTCCGCTGGCATTACAAGCCATTTACAACCCGAATCACCTATTACATAATGAAGCTGATGGGTATCAGGCTTGGCTTACAGTTGAATGAGAAATGGGATGAATGCTTTGATCCTCACAGAGCAAAAGCCACTCACAAGAGGGCCCTGGAGAGCAAATCCTTGCTTAGACAGACATGGGAATTTAGTCTTCCCAGCTGGGTTTCACCCATCTCCCCACCGAGGCTGCTCCCCCTCTAAGCCAGGAGCTCTGCTCTGCAGGATGGAGGCTCAGTGCTCACTCCGCCCTCAGTGTGCACACTCAGAGGAGACGAACAGCAGAAAGACGGTACCTGAGGAATGGCTTCACTGCATGAGCAAACGCACCTGAATATTTTGGTCAGCGCAGCCCAGAGGCAGAGCTCTCGGTTCTGCTAACAGCCCAACAGATGGCTTTTGTCAAGGATTCTGCTCTGTCTACATCCCAATGGGCAGTTTAATGGTGTTTTGGCTGGGATGCCTACAGTTTTTTAGGAAGGGCAGAGAAATAAGAAACAACCTGTTTGGTCTCGTGCATAGTGATATTCAAGATGGTGCTACCCAAGCCAAGAGGGACTGCAGATGCAAGCAGCAGGCAGTACCGCAGTTGGGAGGCACCTTCTGAAATACCCCAAATTCTCCCTTTTTCAGAGCAAAACCTGAGGGAGTAACTCTGTCGTAAATACCCTCAAAGATCCCAAACCCCACATATATAGCACATTCAAACACTCCCCCTAGTGGAAGTTTCCCAACAATTTTACTCCTAGCCATAAATTTTGAAAGCTCCAACGCAAAACAGGGCTCTCTTCCTCCCCTTCTCTGCAGACTAGCTGGGAAATCGAGCATCACCCACAACCCCTCAGAAGACATAAAAATCAAGGATGCTGAACACAGCCCTGTTCTTCATTAAATACAAGATAAAGCACTTTCTTCTCCTACTTCTATTTCACCTTTTATACATGATCCTGATACCCTCCGCATGGTAAATTGCACATTATGCTTCGTCTAACTACTGCTATTGTTAACACGGCTGTATTTGCATACATCTTTGTCTTGCCATAATGCATTTATTTCTAAGATAATAAAAACCAATATTAAAATCATTCTTCATTTTGACCTATAAATGCTAAAACAGAAAGTGGCACTTAGAAAATCCATCAGGCTACAAGAGCTACAGAGCCTCTATTCAGCAGAAGGGACTTGCAGAAGGTAAGTCCTCTGCTACATTTCAGATATATCATTACAGCAATCCCTGTTATTGAGCTAAAAGGACCGCAATGACTTTCCAATGAGATGGTAACAGAGCAAAGCTAGCAAGAAAAATATGAACTTTAAAAATCCATAATTCCCTGACAAGTCGTTGCTTATCGCATTCAATGCTGCACAAGTGATGAATATCCCCGGGGACAAGCTTAAAGTAACTGCCCCCTCTGTGTGCTCTGCTGAAGGATCAACTGGTTTTGGGTTCACACCACTGCGTTACAAAGCAGGAAGGGGAAAAGCCCAGGGCACCCACTCAGCATTGCCCTGAGCTCGCACATGGCTGAGAAGTGCAGCCAAGCCGAAAGCAGCTGCAAAACGCACACTGGGAAAAACAGGATCTCACCTTAAATCAACCTCAATGTGAATCCTCCTGAACTGCCCAACAGACTAAAAAGAGAATAATGAAAAAAATCCTACCCCAAAACCAACTAAACAAACCCCAAAAGAACCAGCCCTTCTTCGGGGCTTTCTGGTTACAGCCCCCCAGGAGCCTCAGGCACTCACAGCCTCACTAGCTCTGGGGGTTACTTCTGCAACTGCAAACGGGCAGAGCAGGGAAGGGTCTGCACCGGCTTTGCCTCCACGTGCTAGTGTATGGGGCTTACAGGAAGGAGGTTAGAAAGTGCTGCAGCACTGTGACCTAGCTGGCTTCAGACAAGGTGAGAGCAGAATCGCCAGGGGAAGGAGGCAAGAATACAGCACATCCTGTTATTCTGCATGCTTGAAATGCAGGAAACAGCTAGCCGCCTCCTGTCTGCCAAGCAGCCCTTTATTGTCCACAGACACGTCTGCACAGAGCCCGTGCTCCCCTCTGAGAGAGTTGCCCTGCAGCTCCCCTGTAAGCCAGACCCTTCAGATACTTCCCAGTATCTTCCTGCTGCTTCCTTTCCCAGCCCTTCCTAAAAGAGCTCCTTTCTTCCTGGCTGAGGACCCAGGGGTTCAGAAATGTGCGTTCACCTTCCCAGTCACTGCCTTACCCGTGATCTCTCGTATAACCCCTGCCTTGGTCGAGCTGCTTCTGAAACAGGAGCCGGTGGAGCAGCTCACTGCACAAAGGCAGCACTGCTCATGGCAGCTCCCTGAGCACGGTGGAGGGGCGCTGGGCCCTCAGTGCTGACTGTGAGACCTGCAGCCCACCAACTCCACCAGCGCCAGCGCAGAAGGTTCATCATGGCCTGCACAGCTGCACAGAGCTGCCAACACACGCCCCTACGTGGTAAAGGAGCGGGATTTACTCAGTGCTGCCCTGTGGGACTCCATGGGACAGCTCCGCAGTGATGGGGTGGGTGGCACGAGCAAGGGTCCCCTTGGCTCTGGTGCCCACCAGGGACACCAGGCTGCTCCCTCCCACCCTGACACCAGCAAGTCAGAAGCACTCCTGCACCCACTGGGTACCCTCACCTCTCCCCAGGCACCGCTCTGAGGCGAAGGCACTCACACAGACATCTCCCCAGGGAAAGATGGGCTTCAAGTGCACCAGAAGCAGCCTCCCAGCAGAGGGAGGATAAGGTGGTTGCCTTGGAGACCCTCATCTCCGCAGCAATGCAGTTTAACCCCTGCTTGTCAGGGAGCCCAGACAAGCAATAATCACCCCACAGGGATGTAGGACATCATGTAGGACCTACACATTATGTAGGTCTCCCTACACGCCTGTGCTCCCTTCCAAACAGCACCCGTGCAGTGCTGCCAACGACACAGAGTCACTGATGCACAGGGTAATTTACGTACCATCAAGGTTGGAAACCTTACACTGGTTTGGAACTTAAAGATGGGTTTGAGCCTTTATTTCTCTGTAGAAACATGTTACTGGAAGGTCTAAGGGCAGACCTTGCAGGAAGGAGCAGTAAAGCACACAGACGTTTCTGTAGGTGCCTCTGACGGACGTACATTTCTGCCCTGTCTCTGGAACCCCGGTATCTACCAGGCTGATGCACACCATCTCAGCAGTAAGTGCAGATTAGGCACTTTAGGATCACAAGGAATAAGGTAAAAAGAGAAAACCCTGTGGATTGACAGCACCAACCCAATCAAACAGGGCTAAGTTAACTCTACAGAGCGATCTACTTTCTGAGAGCCCCGGTGGCCTTGCCTGGGCAGATCTGCTACCAGGAACAGGCAGGAGCCCCTGTGCAAACCCACCTTTTTGCAGTCCTGACAGAAGACCGAGGTGCTCCCCAGCAGCCCGAGCAGCTCCCCGCAGAGCAAACACTGGGAGAGGCCGTTTCCCATCGCGTTCTTTCTCATGTTCTCCAGCCGCTCCACCAGGCGCCTGCAGGAAAGAAGGCCAGGCAGAGGTCACAGCAGGTCCTTGGGCACTGCAGAACGGCCCTGTGGCAATCTCAGATCTACAGGAAGAAGCTGTGCCAAAAACCTGCAGGTGTGTGCTCCAGCCTCAGCCTACCTGTGCCTCTCCTGTGCAGTTCTGAGCCCCTTGCTGGGACCGTATGTACTTTCGCTTCAGTCTCTGAGCTCAGTGTTTCCTATTAGCTGGCTCTTGGTCTTCAGGGAATAAAACCCCTGTAAGTCCACCTACCGGTGCTCACCGAGCCCAGAATAAGCAAAACTGGGAGCACCACTGGCAGGCATGGCTCAGCCAGTGGGCACAGGGCAGACAGCTCACAAGAAAGGCACCCAGTACCCTTCAGGAGCTCAGTGCCACCTTGGCAGCATGGTCTCAGCACAGTGATTTCCTGCCTGGGGAGCAGGACAAGGGTTCAGTGCTCAGATCAGGGCAAGTCAGCACATGGAAAGGGCAGAGAGTTAGACTGTTAGACCTGCCAAGCCCTGCTCTGTTTTCACACGCACTCCCTGAAAGCAGCACTGCAGGCATGCGACTTAAGTCTCATTAGAAGCAGGAAGGCCAGACTGAAGCCATCAGACCAAAATGAGCCTGGCTACGGTACAAGAATGCCAGAAACTGCCCCCTGCTTCGTTCGACAGCCTGCTTGGAAGACAGGAAGCACATATGTATGCGCAACGTCCACAGCAGCAGGACCACGGAAGGGAAGGAAGGAGGGATAAGTGATTCGGATGCAAGATGCGGAGGGCATGCAGAGCGAGGCTGCTGTCGTGAGATTGCTGCGTGGCCATTGTCAGGCATCGATGGGGAGGATGACAAACAGCCAGCCCATTTCTCAGAGGCAGCAACCAGCCGCAGCCACGCGTGTGCACGTGGCTCAGTCCTGTTATCCTTGCATCCCCCTTCTCATTAGCGCTAATGTCCCACCAGCCAAGCCCCGCGCTGCGAGGACGGCAAGGTCTGTTTGGAAGAGGCACTGCCCGCGGTGACGAGGTCAGACAGCACAGCCAGGCTGAGCCATCGTTACCGGATTTATGATCCTTGACTTCAGCACAAGAGAACCCCCTGGAGTTAACACAGGCATTTCGGAGAACGCTTCAGCAGGGGAACAGCGAGGCTATCGCTGTGCACAGCTACACCAACATAGGAGCCATCAGCCCCTCGGGGTCGCTGGCTGCTTCCGGGGCTGCTGGGGTCTCCCATGCAACACACAATCGCTGCTCGTCCTCATCAGCACTAACGTGCACTGTGCAGGGACAGAGCTGAGAGCAGGGGCATGAAGCTGGGCCTGCTGGGCTTGGGCTGGGAGTCGCTGAGGCTTCCTGCCTGGCGAGCATAAACCCTGCTGGGAAATGCTGCAGGACGGTGAACTCTCCTGCTTTAAAGACCGTCAGCGCAGGTCAAGCACAGACACAGCTCAGGCCAGATCTCCAGCAGGACTGAGAGCAAATAGAAATCTGCAGCAGCAAAAAGGAAAAGGATGCCTGTAAATCAAATAATTCAAGCTAACAAACCCCATCCAGAGAACTCAGCCAAGTAGAACACAAACCCATTCACTGCTCCAGGCAAAATCCCAGGGGACTGCTGTGGACAAGGGAAAACCTAACGGCGCTGCCAGGAATGGTCTCTGAGCCATGCCGTCCACCAGCAGCGGGTGCAGCTGCACAGCTTGGCGTCTCCCCAAGCCCCTTCCAGAGCCACTGGAGCAGCTGCCTTAGCACAGGCTGCATTTACCAGGGACTGTGTCAGTGGCTGCAACCACAGAAGTCCCAAGGCTCAAAGAAGGCATGAGAAAGGCCTGCGACATGGGAAGACGGAAAAAAAGCTAAATCACATCTTTCCCAACGTTCATCACCTCCAAACAAGCAACATGGGAGGGGAAAAGAACTGACCTAAGGGATGCTCTGACTGATGGAGGCTGAGCTCAGGCAGCCAGGAGAGCCACTTCTCCATCTGCACTGACCTTTCCCTCTGAAGGAAGGTGACAAACGAACGTGACTGTACCCTATGCGCTGCTGCTCGACGACGTCCAATTTCTCTGCCTTGCGGATGACTTCCAGAATGACCTCGAGTTCCTGCGGGCTCAGAGCCTGCATTTTCCTCTGCTTCTCCGTCTGGAACGTGTGCACTGACCAGCCCGTCTGGAGCCTGGGAGAAGGGGTGGAGGGAGGAATTAAGCTGTGAAAGGAAAGCACCCTCCTCCATACAGATCCCATGTTCCTAAGGGCCTCAGTTCAACCACACAAATCACCAGGCATACCTGGAAATAAACAGAAATTTGGAAACTTCCTCCCTTGGTCTACCCCAGGCCTGCAGGATCACTGTGGCAAGCCACTTCCCTCTATGCCTGTGTAGAACAGCTGACATTTCTCCTCAGCTCGCTTGGGGACAGGAGGGAGCTTTCACAGCTCAATTAATTACCATTCAGTAGGGGTTTAGAGGTCACTGGATAAAGTCACACTTGCCAGCAGAATCCAGGGCACAATTAGGCACAGCTGTTTTAATGAGGCTTTCAGGTGAAGGCAGGAGAAGTGGCAGTGGCAAGCACCGTTCCCACTCAGCCAGTGCCCTCCCTCTGACACTGGGTGATCCCATATTTTCTAAAAGCCCGCAGTAGGCTGACCCCAGAGGTTCAGCCAGGAGCAGAGGTGGCAGGAGCAGAACACTGGCTGCCAGAGAAGGAAAGCATCCAAGAAACAAATGCAATTCCAGTGCTTGACTCACCTCCATCTCCTTGTCTTTAGGTCATGCGGTAATTGAACTTCAGTGGAAAATGAGATCAAATGACAAATTCCTAAAACAAAGGAGCTCTGGCAGCTGGGGGATGCTCTCAATTATATATAGGGTGGTGCAGAGATACAGCCTGCCTCCAAGCCCTTCCGGGAAGAGCTGGTGGAACACACTGATGGACTCCTAGAGGTACCAGCAGCACTGCACGCTCCCCTGCAGCCTGGCAGCTCCGCGCCGCAGCCGAGCACCGAGCCCCAGCTTAGCAGGCTCCTGCCCCGTCCACGCAGCTCACCCCGAGGGTGCAGAGGGGTTTGTGTGACAGGCAGCAACTCCTGCCTCGCAGCCAGGCTGCGGATGAGGCTGGTGCCCCATGCCACTAACTGGAAAGCGTTCAGGCCAGCGCCGAGGCTGGAAGGAGAGGAGGGCGACTCACTTGGCACGCAGAGCCAGCTGCCGGTCATTGGGGCACACCCACTGGCCCGTCCCACTGCCAAAAATCGTGTCGGCCATGGCACCAGGCTGGGAGGAGGCAGGGGTCACACCTGTAAGAAGCAAACACCAGCATGAAGCGCAGCAGGGAAGCCCAGGGCAGCGCCTGGCACAGCCCCACCAGTCGTCCCCAAGGGATGTTGTTCCCAGCAAACACGATGGAGGTGATCTGCCGGCGTCACACTCGCTGGAAGCAGACTGACTCGCACCCACAGACAGCAATAAAAACATACCATCATCCTCATGAAATATAAGCCAATAAATACCTTCTGATACTACATTAAGACAAGCCTGGAAGTTTAGATTTTATAGCACTGAAAAAAGGCCGCAGACTCTTTGTCAGTTCCATTATTATTTTTCATTTCCAACCAGAGAAAAGTGTTGTTTGCGAGAACAATCTCTGCCCCATCACCTCTGGAGCCCTAACGCTGCAGTACTGACAGAGAAAGCCACTCTAAAGAACACAAAGAAGCTACAGTTGCTGGGTTTTTACCTCCTAATGGGGTAACAAACAAAAGCCCACGCGACAATCAGAATGAATAGTGGCAAGTCACTTCGTTCATTAAAACTGCCTCCATAATAGCCTGATATTTATAACTACAGCCTACAATAGCAGCTTGTTTGCATTCGCTGATGTTTAAGACAGCACCTCTTTCAGCAGATCTCCTACTGGGGCTCCTGTAACCAGCACGGTCACACCAGTGATCCCCCGCGTTCGGTGACAGCTTCACCGTGAACCGCCTGCTAAAGGCAGCCAGAGCCGACTGCCACACGCTCACGGGAGAAACGCATCCCCAGAAGGGACAGCCTCAGCCCTACCGGCAGCTCAAATGAACAGGAAGCACCAAGGGGCAGAAGCAGCCAAAAGATTTCAGCAGAGGCAAACCCAGTCTTGACATACCAAGCTTTCTTCCAGCTGGATTTGCTCTCCAGCAGAGCAAGTGTCTCATGAGCCTTAATGCATAAATTTCTAGGTATTAATACTTACCCTTCCCAGAACAGACATTTGCCAGCTTTGAAACCATACCTGCTAGGCAGAGATAACGTGCTTAATGCTGTTTGGCAAACACAAATCAGATACAATAGCAGGCAAGTTATATCACCTGCCAACAGTGCAGTAATTCCCAAGAAAACACATGTTGCAGTCTCAATTCACAGCACACTTACCCCCGTGCTGTGGTTCAGCGTGCTGCACCTCCGCCTGCTATCTGCTGCTGACACACAGAGCCTTCTGCTTCTCTGCCAGGCACAGAGGCTTCGCAAGCTGCACGGCCTTGGCCCTTTTATACTCGGGCAGCTTGTGCAAATCGATCTCTCCCCGCGCTGAGCTCACATGTGCCGCACTCGCTCCCCAGCGCAGAAACGCTGACCCGGGCTGCAGCACTGGCAGCTATCCCCTGCCAAACCCACGTCAGCCACCAACCAGGGTGGCTGCAAACCACAACTCAGCAGCCTCCTCTCTGACCATCCAGCTTCTGGAGAGCCTGAAAACCCAGCTCTTACACCAGGCAGGAGGAGGAATTCCAGGCGAGGCACAGACTTCTTTCAGTGCAGGGGACAGACGTGTAAAACAGGTGAAGGCTCCAGCAGCTCCACACAACGCCCAGCAGCGTGGGCTGACTACAGCAAAGCGAGGCAGGGATGCTGCAGGAAGGTTCAGCAGAGAAAGAGGTCAAAGCAGGAAGGACAGAGAGTTGTCACACAGTTTTTTAAACCTTTACTACATTAGCTAAGGGGACCACTCTTGAAAGGAGTCATCCCTATACGAAATCCTTGAACCCTGGCACCTTCTATTTACCAGATACTTTCCTCGCTTTCACTTATGCCTGCATTTCCATTTCGTACCAGAACACCTCCTGCTCTTGTCAGCCCCTTCGTGATCTCAGGCAGGGACAGAACACAGTCCCTGCATGTCCCACCACAGCTCATGCACCTGGGAGCAATCGAGCATTAATGGCAAAGGAACACAGAGGCTCCCACCCCCAGGCCAGTGTTAAGAGGCAGAGAGAAGCTAAAATTTCACACAGCACAGCCGACCCGGGATTTTTCAGAGATTTTCCAAGCCTGTGATGCGTTGTTACAGGATTATATGCACATTTACCCCCCACACAAATGCATATATTAAATTACTCCTCAGCTGTACCACATTCTCTTCCCTCCCACTCACGCACACCTGAAGAAAAGCACAGCCCACGCAATTGATGGCCACTGGCAAGGCTGAATGCATGCAACCAGACCGACGTGACCAGCACTTGGCAACTGTGGGATGTTTATCCTAAAACCTAGAGCTGGAGATCTGCCCCACAGCGCGGCCAGGGCAGAGGAGTTTAGGGCAGAGGAGTTTGCTTTGCCAGCAGCTGTGCCTTCAGGGTGGACAACGGTGCCGAATCCATCCACCCCTCCTCTGCAGAGCTTTATCTGCTCTAACAGAGCTGAAGGCAAGTCAGAATAGAGCACATCAGCTAAGCATTTTTCTCAGGAGAGACCTAACCACATTCTCCAGCCTCATACCACAGTGCGCTTTTCTCAGCATGACTGAACAAAAACAAGCAATGTCATGCTCTTTTGCCTCTTGTTACTGAGCATACGCTTTCTGTTCTCCACCATTCCCTGAGCAGCATCTGCAAAGAGAGAGGGAAAACAAAACAGCCTAGAGATCCATCATATCCCCAAGCAGTCTTCAGAGAGATTATTCCCTAAAATATTTACAGGAGCATTTCCTTTCAGCAGCAGCGAGTATCTGCTGCTCCCTCTGATGTACCCTGGCATTGCAGACGGCGTTGCACCTTTGCCTCTGGAAAAAGATCGAGGTGGTTTGACACAGGTACCTCCGAGAAGGCAACGAGAATGCCATGGGACCGCAGGCCACAGTCTGCTGGGGTGGAAACTGGAGCACTAACAGGGCTGGAGGGAAAGGAACATCTTGCACGGCCCCAGGACTGATGCCAGAGAAACGGTACCAGGAAGACATGAAGCACCCTCCCTCTTATCTCTGTACAGGACAAGAAGTACAGGGGAATCAGCCTCATCAGAAACACTGAGATAGCAAAACCTCGGCAGGCTGAGGAGTCATTTCTGTGGGCTGTGGTGAAACAAGCAGCCCTCTTGCAGCCAGCCCTCACTGCGTTACCTTTTAGAGACGCTGCAGTCAGCACCCACCTCCCTGAACATTCCCTCCCTGTCCTCCTCTCCTCTCCCCAAGGCAGAGAGCAGGGAAGCAGCCGGTCTCCAGCAGCGAGAGCAGGAGAAATCCACAGCTCTTGGCACTGCTGCAAGTACACCACATACAGAATAGAGGGGCAGCACAGGCACTGAGCAGTACAAATAGAAACGTTCCCGCTCCACGATTCTGCTTTTTACTGGAATTAAGAATTACGAGGAAGCCCTTGTCTTGCCGGTACGAAATGACCTGCTTTAACAACCCTCCACCTGTTTGTTCCTTTCCTGCGATGGAGGAAGCCATGTGAAACAAAACCTCATTAAACCCGAGTCCACCTGGCTGCGCTTGGCGGAGAAGCGGTGGGGAGCGTGGCAGGGAAGGAGCGCTGCCCCGCCGTGAGCCACGAGCGGCCCAAGTACGTGTAGCTGAGCTCATCTCTGCCTGCTGCTCTAATAGAGAGCTGCTTCTGCTGCCTCTGTGACGAGACCTGGACCAGCCAGAGAACAAGGTGCCTGACAGCAGGGCCTCCGTCTGTGAGGGGAAATCTTCTGGCAAGGTCTGTGTGGAGGGAAAAGCAGCAGGGTCGTGCTGGTGGCTTGGACCCACAGCCCTGTGCGGTGACCGCAACGCAGCGAAGGAGGAGGCCTTTCCCCTGTGTAGCCCCACTGAAGAAGGTGCTACTGCAGACACAGCCCTGTCAAAGCACTTCAGGCCCTTCTGAGAAAACCGGCCTTTCACGGCACAACAGCAGCCTCAATATAACTCATCCTTACCTTAATAACAGAAAAGAGCCTTGGCAGGTCATGCCAAAGGTCCAGTGAGCACGGTAGCTGCTATCTGACCAGCCCCAAGAGCAGATGCTTAGAGAAGAATAGAAGAACAGAGCACAACACAGTGATACTTTTCCAGAACATCCTCCCAGCCTCCAGAGATGCCTGCATCATGCACTCCCTGAGCCAGGCTGTAGCTCCGTATTTAACACCCTTAACGCTCTTCCGTCCCAAATTTATCCACTTGCTTTTCCAGCTCACGTACGCTTTTAGTACTGTCTTGCTATGCTGAGCCCCTTCCCCGCTCCACCTTGAACACATTTTGACAGTACCTTGACTGCACCAACGTTAGAAACCGAAGGGTCCTGTTGACATTGAGGCAGTCACTGCAGCAGGCACCAGCTCCTCACGGCAGCGAAGGCACAGCTTGCACAAGCCCTCCTGCGGCTGGGCTGATTACAGGTGCCCACGAAGCATGAATCCCTTGGAGCCCTGCAAAAAACAAAAACGTCCTACACAGGCCCATAAGGAGCTCCCCAGCCGGCTTTCACTTGCCTGGTTATTTCGGCTAAGCAGCTCGTGTCTGTATTAATTTGTTTTTATAGGAAATTAATTAGGCAATTTTTTTTTAAATACTTCATTAAAAAAAAATAAAAATTAAACAGTTGGCCAGAGCCGAGCTCCTGATCCCTGAGCTGAGCGGTGCCAGTGTAATTAACTTGCCTGCTCTGAGGGCGGCACTTCCCCCAGGACTCCCCGCTCGCATCAGGTGCGGTTCTGGCCTCGTTTTCCTTTTAGCTGCTGCTCCCTCAAAGACGCGGCGTAATTACTCTCTGCTCCGCACACCAGACCCCATTAGCCCCGGGAAACCTTAGCAACTAAGCGAGTGCTTGCTCTCGTTGCTATGACAGGGGATCAGCGAGGACGGAGGGAGATAAGGGCAACCCAGCGCCGCCAGGCCCGTTCCTCCCGGGAGGCGAGGGAAAGGCTCTTGGTCCAGACGCGGGTCTTCCCCTCGTGTGCTAAGGATCCTCGTGCCACTGCTGTATTTCAAAGCACGTGGCTCTTTCAGGGTGACAGAATAACCCCTGGGGCTGCAGGAGCGTGGTAGAAGACACGTAGGTCACTCTCAAGGTACAAAAAGTCTGAGAGTCGCCACTGGGCCTGTACAAGCACCGGCCTGAGTCGGGGCTGTACTTGTGTGCTCAAGCCACTCTGAGCTGCCCCCTCAGGCCCACAGCCAGCAGTCCCTCAGCCCTCCTGGCGGCCAGGAGCCCGCTGCAGGCACAGCCGCTTCCCAGGGGCTCATCAGGAAGCCAAGCAGTCCTCACCCTCCTGCTCTCAGGAAGGGACAGAGCCAGCCGGAGCACAGCACCCCGCGGTAAGGGGCTTTCTGCAGCGTCTTGCTGTGACAAGTCCCCGCCGTCAGTGCCAGCCCTTTGCAGCAGAGCGCCACACAACACAATCTGATCAGACTTGACTCGTGTTTCTGCGGCTTGGGCCAACAAAAGAAGACGCAGCGCCCAAATAAGCACCACAAAGCCTTGGCAGGCTCAGGGACAACGTTTAAGGAACACACGGAGACACTTTCTCTCGGTCTGTCCCACTGCGACAGCTCAATCCAAGCAGTGCCAGCGGCACGGGGAAGACCTCGTTCAGAGCCATCTATTGGGTTCCGGCTGGCCCAGCTCTGATAAGCACAAACCAGTCTCAGCACACAGGAAAGGAGAGAAATGTTAGCACATAAGGCTAAGCGGGAAAAGGAGCAAGTGGGGATGAGGTTTGGGGGCGGGGGAGAAGGTTCCCATGCACCAGAGCTGCTTCGCAATCCTAGCAGCAGTGGCAAGAAGCCTAAGTGCTTTAAGACGGTGCTTGTTAAAGAGATTGTAAAACACAATGCCCTGGAGGTCCATGCCAGTCCTCTGAGTGGGAAGATAAAATCAGCTCTACAGGAAAACCGACATACGGTACCAACAAGCCCGTATTAATGAGAGGCACTTATTAGCGCAGCTACTTGATATATGGTAAGCTATAAAGAACCAGTTTTTGCCCTCGCAAATCAGTCTTCTGGCTCCCCAGCACCCTGCAATGCCGGGGAGGGAAGCCAGCGCTGTTCCACCTGCCAAGGTGTATCTTTATTTACCAGACTTTGGCCCCGGTTCTTTCTGATCCCCAGCCAGGCAGGTGCTCTGCACCAAGTGAATAATTCATGAAGGCAGCAGGCTCTGCTCTCTGACTCACATTCTGGGGCAGGTTGATCTGGCGTAGGCCTCGGGAGAAGCAAATTAGCATCTAAATGGCTAATTAGAGAGACTCGTTTCACTATTCTGATATGTTAAAAAGCTCAGGAGGCCTTATGTGGCGGGTGGCTGGCAGGGTGGAATCAGCACCTCCCAGCCTCCAGAGGAGCATCAAGTTTCTTAGAAAGAATTGGACGGAGCAAGGAAATGCTGAGCACAGGCCAGCGTTTGTCCAGGAATCCCTTGCAGGAGAACCCCGTGCCAGCCTGTTCCGCTGCTATAACCTCAAGTGAACCAGGAACAGCACTTCCATAGCCGGCGGAGAGACGGCTGCTGCGCAGCCCGGCCACGAGCCTCGCCAAAAACCTGCTACGGGCATGGCTCTGAGCTGCAGAGCAGCCATTCCACCTGGAGGGTGAAAATCCCTTTCTCAGCACCCCGAAGCTTTAGGCATCCCGGGAGGCGTTTGAGCCATATGTGGGCACGGCAGCAGTGCCTCCACGTCCAGCCCTGTTGTTGGTACGACCAGGAAGGAAGCCGTGGACTTTGACCGAGCTGCAGCAGCCACAACACCCCGCACACTGCTGGGCTCGCTGGCACCCGGCGGCGCTCCCAGAACCACAGGGAGCACCCAAGGGCTGCAGGATGGATCCACGTGGCCGCTCCGTGCCAGGCACACAGCCCAGCTCACCAGGACTCACCACCTCCGCAAGGGGAGCCCGTCCAGCCCCGCACTGCTCACTTCTTTCCCCCGCACCTCCACCACTTACGCTCGGTTCACCTGGCTGGGGAGCTTCCAGCAGTGTGCCTTCCCAACGGAGGGTCCTGGGGTGCTCCAGGGTATTCCCAAAGGGGGTGCGGGGTGTCCCCAAAGTGGGTCTGGGGTGTTCCCAAAGGGGGTGCTGGGCTGCCCAGGGGGAAGGGACCGGGAGCCCTGAGCCCCAGCAGCCACCCAGGGCCACCTGCCCTGAGCTCCGGGGCAGGGCACGGCGGGGCAGAACCGGGCAAAGCCCCACCGCCCTCCTCTTCTTCCTCTTCCTCCTCCTCCTCCTCCTCCTCCCCCCCCCCGGCACCCACCTGCGCCTCCGCCGCGCTCCCGCACCGAGCCCCGGAGCCGCCCCCGGGCGCGGCGGAAGCGGAGCCACCTGCACCGCCCGGCCCCGGCCCCCCCGCTCCGCGCCCCGCGGGCCGGGCACCCCCTGGCGGCGGCAGCCCCCGGAGAGACCCCGCGGCCACGGCCCCGAGCGGGGAGGGGAGCGGGGTGGTCCCCAGCTGAGCCCCCCTCCCGGTGCGGAGAGAAGGATGGGGGGGGCGGGCGCTGGACGGGAGGAAGGAAAGAAGACGGGAAAGGGGAAGAAAGGAGGAAAACTACAATAAAATAAAAATAAAAACAAAACAGAAATCGAACAGAACAAAACTAAACGAGAACAGAAAAGCAAAACCTCACGCAAACCCACAGCCACGCACAAAACGCCAAAACAAAAAAAAGACAAAAAGCCACGCAAAACCAAACACAGAAAACAAAAACAAAAATCCCCAAACAAAAACCACACAAAAACGCAGAAAACAAAAACAAAACCCCACCCAAAAAAAAAACAAAAAGCACACACAAAAACAACAGAAACAAAACAAAAACCCCCAAACAAACAAACCCCAAAACTAAGCAAAGCAAAACCTCCCAAAAACCAGCAAACCCAATAAACAACTCACATTTAAAAAAAAAAATCAGAAAATCTAAAAATCGGGGCCCAAAATCTGTACACATGACTCTAACAACAGGCGCCAGCTACAGAAGGTGACCTGGAACCAGCAGCAAAATGTGGCTTTGGGAGGAAGGTGCAGGGCTGCTGCTGTGGGTTAGCGCAGGGAAAACCCCAATCACCACTGAATGCTGTGCTGCCTGCAGCAGGCTCACTCAAGCCGGGTGCTCCCGAATTAACGATTGGGGAAACAATCTAACCACCTCCGGTCTTCCCTGTGACGGGGAAATGCAGCCACGAGGACCACGCGATTGCTCCATTCCCAGGTCTGGAAGCCACGGCACTGTCTGGGCGGGAGGACAGGGGGTTGGGACCCACGTGCTGCTCTGGGCAGTGGCACTGGCTGCGTGTGATGCTGCTCGAGTGGCTCTGTGCAACCCTGAAGTGCCCAGGGGGCTGTAGAGCAATAGGTGCCCCCAGGGCGGGCCGAGATGCTTGCAAGGAACTGCTGTGACAGCTGGGGGTATGCTCCTTGACGTGTCTTGGAGGGGGATCACACCACAGCAGACAAGACAGGCCCTTCCCTAGGCTCTGGGAGTTAAAGCGATGTTATTTCCTTTTGCCTTCCCTGTCAGGACTGCTGTGAGAGGTCTCCCCGTGTCAGCAGAAGCCGGGTCCCCTCGAAGGACGGCACGGATGCAGGGCAGGATGGGGTGAGCCAGGCTGCTCCGCTCACCTTAGCATGCAGCTCTCCTGCTCTCCACAGCTGCTTCAAGCCCACTCCCTCATAGTTCATCACCATAAAAACTTGTCTTGCCTCACATTCTGAAGACTCTCACAAATGCTAATTACTGCCAGAGAAAGAAAAAAGAAGAAAAAATAAATCCTCAGTCCATGCTTTTACTGCCTGCTCAGAGCCTGCTCATAAAAAGCCCAGCAGCCCTGCAAGCCCCATCCCTCCATACGTGCACACCTCATGGAATAAGCTTAGGCAACCTAAATTAACTTTTACATTAATCAAGCTCAAGTCTGAGTACATGCTTTGCTTTCTTTTGGGGTTAGGCAAACGTTGAAAAACATATTAGAGGAAGCAGTGTTTGCATTAATACAGAGCCTGTATTTCCATGGAAGAAAGCGTTTGAAGGTGACGTTTCACACCAGGGTACTCCTCCACACAGTCAATAACATAAATAAATTACACACACGGTTCAGCCAACTTCAGGAAAAAGATAAATTACCTTATTTAGCAAGCAGTACTGGCAGGAACAATAGGCACAGGAAACGACACACATCGCAGAGCCTGTATCCATTCTGCTGTCAAATCAGCTTGTCGAGATCCCCACAGAACCACGAATGCTTCAGAGTCCGACTGCAAAGCTGGGCCTTGAGAGCTGCAAGTCACAGGGAAAAAATATGACATTGCATAAAAGATTTAGAAAGGCTAAATATGAGTTTTATCTTGATAGCACGAAGTCAATTTTTAATACACTCATCTCTCAGAAAGCCGGCACTTCCAATTCCACCCAAAGAACCCTTCAAAATCTCTCTTTTATCGATGATGGGTTTCACTGAATTATTCACCAGCCCACAGCTGCCAAAAGTTTTAACTGTACACACGGCTGGGACTGTAGCGGGCAGCAAGCTGCTCCTGCAGGGCTGTCAGCGACGCTGTCAGAGCACTGAAGATGCCCCAGCTGATGCTGGCCAGCACTGGCACCTTCCCCTGCAACCCTCAGGCGGGCTTAGAACACCCTAAGCAATCCAAGGCCAAACCAGCTGGTTGCTCACCTCTGAAAGGCCACCTCCTAGGGACAGGCAGCCAGGAGGTGTCACACTCCGGGGACATTTGATGCTCCCTTCCTCGTCACCCTGACTGCTCCAGCCCCATCTAGCTGCTTTGCAATTCACAGCAAGGAGCCCTTTTTTTTTTTTTTTTTCCAAGCTACTGTTACTCTGATTGCAATTATTCAGTCCTCAGCAATTCAATTTGTACTTGTCCCTCTAATTATTATTCCTAAGCAAAAAGGTCAACGATTCAGTGACTAATCTGGCAAAGAAAAAAAAAGTCTATAGAACACACCTGTTCAAGAATAAGACAAAGGAAAAGTTTAAAAAATACTGGTGCTTCATAGCAAATTAAGATACTTCTTTACCCATTTTGAAGACAAACTCCCCACTCTGATCCACTGTTTTTATCATTTGCATGAACACATCTCAATTCTAATTCTCATTTCCCTGTTCAAGGTAAGTTTACAGCATCAGCTTTAATATTCCACAAGAAGACTTCCATGTTCACCCCAGCACCTGCAGCAGGACGTTTGTCTTGGTCATTACAACACATTACAAAATGATACTTATTGGGGTCTTAAGCATTTATATCCTAATAAATATATACATCACATTTGTGAGGATCTACTTTCTGACATTGTCTTAGGGCTTTGTATTGAAGGCTTGCCAATTTTCTTGCTTGTGTCCCCAGATCTATAGACTTGCTTAAAGAATGACTAACTTTTCCAGTCAGGATATAGGGCACACTCACACTTCTCCTCTGAGCGGCACTGGCCTGTTGCATTACCCAGGTTTGGCACCAAACTGGGGTCATCATAACACCCCTATCTCACCTGAGGAAACAAGTACAGCACTACCTTCACTTCAGGTAACACTCACAACATGGACAAGCTAAAACCAAAGAGGACAGTGAGAATATTCAAGCAAACTGAAAGACAAATCTCACAACCCTTACAAGTACAGCTCTACTGCTTGAACACAATTACTGGCGAGGGTTGCAAATTGGACTTTATGAAACCATGCTGTATTTCCTTTTAAAATACATATGCCTCCAAGACACAGTGAAATTCTCAGAGGACAGTGGAAAGTTTATTCTTCTTATTTTTCATGTGAATTGCATGTCCACTCACTAAGACTGGAGCCTGGCTTGAACAGAAAAGGTGGGGGGGGGAGACGAAAGGCACAGAGAGCAGTAAGGGGGTATGGGATCTGCCTGGGGACAATGCACCTTCAGAATACACTTACCTGCTGCTGGAGAGCATCTTGCCACCCAGCTGCCTCTCAGCCAGCCTCAGCAGGGGCAGATTAACCAGGAAACGCTGCCGATGGTCCTGCCTGTCCGACATTCCAGATATCAGAAGATGAGTCTCCTTCTGTGTGGACCAGGCCAGCCGCGACCACTGGGCTCTAATTTGGCTGGAAAGTCAGATTTTTGGCATAATAAAATGAAGGACGGCCACCACTACCTACAAGTAATCCCCTTCTCTCAGTCTGCAAAAATATTACACTCACTTTTCAGCCTGGATGAATTATTTACATCCCATCACTGCCGTTCCTGTTTGCCTTGCCTTTCTGCCCCGTGTCACCATCCCTTTCATCTGCACGCACGCTCTGGAGACCTGCTGGCTGCTGTACAGCATTAGTAATAACCATCACTGCAAAATCCCTGCTGGTGACACTTTGAAATCAGACCATTAGCTGCAGTCGGAGAAGTGCTGCCTGCAGCCTGCGGAGCCTCTGTGGGAGCAGCCTCCTGGGAGGCCGATTTCATCACAACCTGTCTGAATGCAGCTGCGAGCATCTGCCAAATTTCACATCTAAATAGATCAGAAGGAGAGAAGGGAAGAGGCAGAGAGGAAGGGGGGGAACGCAACAAAACCAGAACTAAACCTCCCATTATATCCAGGGGCAGGAGGACAAATAAGGCGGTGCATTACTTCAGTGACTGCTGCAAAAGAGCCCGCGAATGCTTTTCATCCAGGCCCACCTCCCAGTTAAGTGCTCTCATCTCTCTCCCCAGCGAGGCTGTTAACAACTCGGCTCACCTCACAACAGGCTCACAGAGTGGCAGGAGAGCTGCGTGTTGCGCCGAGCTGAGCTCTGTTCCCCTCAGCAGCCATCCAAGGAGCCCGGCCATCGCCCTGCTTGGCGAGGTGGGCTAGGCAGAGGGGTTGAAGGGGCAGTTTCCCTTCAGGCCTTCATTGCTAAGTCTACGGTACCTCAGGGAAGCCTGGGCTTTCTGCCACAGCCAGGCACAGGGGGACGCAGTGATCACAGCCAGCACTGGGCCCTGGCCAAGCGGGCAGGCCCGGGCTGGCCCCCGCGCCATGACTGCCCTGGAGACCTCGCTGAGGCAGTGGAGGGGAAGGGGAAGGCCCTGGTGAGATGGAGGGGAAGGTGCCGAGAGGAGGAAAGGAGGGAGCAGGTGAGGAGAAAGGGAAGGTGCTGAGGGGAGATGGGGTGCTGAGGGGAAGGGGAGAGCACTGAGAGGAGGGGAGATGGAGGAGGAAGCCGTTGAGGGAAGGGTAGGTGGAATGGCAATACCTGAGGGGAAACGGAGGGGGAAGGCATGAGAGGAGGGAAGGGAGACGGGGTCAAAACCTCAGGGGGATGTTGGGGAAAGTGCTGAGGGGAGGCGGAGGGTGTCACGGAGAAGGAGGGGATGCTGGGGTCACTGACTCTCCCACCTTCTTTCCCTCCCCAGCAGGCTCGGTGGCAGTGGCACGGGGCCATGCTGGAGCTCCTGCAGCAGCCATCGGGCAAGAGGGCAGCAAGGGCAGGCGGCGGGGGGCCAGGGGCTGCCCACAGGCCCCAGGTGCGAAGCCACCGCCGCCACCAAGCCAGAGCACTGCTGCCATGCGGGCAGGTGAGCTGGGCCAGGGGAAGGGTGCATGGGGAGAGGAGCCATGGGGCTTCCTCAGAGCCATCTGTGGCACTCGACATCTCTCAGTGCTCCAGTGCCTGTGCAGGGCTTTTAGTTTAGCCATGCAGCTTCATTTATAGCTCTGTGCATGCATACCTACACACCTATAACTAAAAGACTCAGTACATGTAACTGCACAGCATAAACAGTAGGAGGCATATGGCACCTGTCAAGAAGTTTCAAGAACTGCCGAAAATGCTGTAAATACCCAGCAGTTTTCTGTTGGTAGCTGCAGAGCAACTCCAACGCCCACCATCCCATGGGCCTGCGTTCAGCAGCAGCATGGTTGCGCCCCTCTGGTGTCTCAAAGCTTCCAGAAATGGTACTAAAAAAATCACATTGCTTGCCCTACGAATGGATGACAGCTTTGGAAAAATCCCTGTCAACAAAGATTGAATTTCCAGCATAAATCAGGTTCAGTAAGCACAGTGAACTCGATGCCAGTGCAGAAGTGCTATTAATGCATTAATGGCCTCAATAAACACATTTGACAGGTGAGAGAATTGTTAGGTTAGCCAATCATATATATAAATATATTTCCCACTTGAAAGTAAAATTTTAGGCCACTAGTATTTTTAGTTCCTTATTACTGGGCATGCACAGGGCACAGCAAGCACTTATCTCATCATCCTCATTACAAAAAGCAGAAAAGCCTCAGTGACAAGGTAGAATTTTTTGCTGATTTATCACATTAACAGGTAAACACCATCACAAACCCCGAAAGCAGAAGGCTCGCTCCGCTGCACCGCCTGAAATTGTAAGTCATGGGAAGAACCCTGACTCAGCCCAAAACTACGCGAAAGGGATTCAGATGGAGGCAGAAGTAAACAAAGTTTTAGCATCAACTTCCACCGTTCTGGACTCTGGTCAAACAGATCTAGGTCTTTCTGCTCAGCTTAACGAAAGCCTTCGATGGGATGGGATCCTTGAGGACCCTGTGGCAGAGGAAGAAAGGCTGCGAATCTACAAGGTGAACAGGAGGAAACGGTACAGGTTGTATATCCAGCAACATTTGCCTGCTGAGCCATGCCTGACTGTCGGGCATTCCCCATTACTTCACGTCAGGGCTTCGTGCACAAGCAGCGACCACACAGAATGCGAAGATTGCTGCAGTTATTTTCCAGGGGAGCAAATGTGAGCTTGTCCTGAACACCGAACAACCCAACAGTCTCCAAGCTGCAATCAGAGCCGTCAAGAAAATCTCTCAACAAGCTCTGTAGTTCGGCGTTGATTGCTCGCTGTTTTGTGTCTGCGTGGAGAACAGAACATTTGCATTTTAAAAACAAACAAAGCAACCTGCTTGCTAAAATACAGATGCAACTTAGGCTACTCCAACAATTCAAAAGTGTTTCTGTCTGCCTATTTGTCTTGCAGGATCACTAGTCAATGCTACTTGTTTATGTCAAAGTAATGCTCATTGCCTGACACCTGAGCTTTTCAGGTATTCAGACACATTGTGAAATTAACAAGCATAGTCCTTGTGGCAGGCACGGAAATTGAGCATGAGCAGCTGAATGATGTTATCTTGTTTGAAGGCTGAAATCATCTGCAGGTACACAAACTTACTGAGTATTTGAAACTGAGCAAGCTGTGGAGTTTGGGAGTAGAATCCAGCCCTTGTCTCCTGGCTTGAGGGTTAATTGTTAAACACAGTCCTTTGTTACAGAAATTCACTGAAAGGGCCCCCAGATTTGACATTCTGAAGCATGGCATATACAAGGAAAACGGAATAGATCTCTAAACATGGGTTTATCCTCATCACTGCACATAACTAGAGAACCATCTGGCCGGTATAAATTAAACACATCAGGAAGCAGGCTGCCTTGTACCCACCTACTTCAACTTCTCATAGTAAAGCAACATCTATCATACACGGTGCTACTATAATATTAAGATAAATAGCCAAGAGTACACTAAAGGAGGTATTTGGAAGTTAGATGGCACATACAAAAGGGAAGTTTTCCAGTTTTCTGAAGCCCTCCTAAAAGATACCACTCTGATTTTTAAACCTTTTCGTAACGTCTCTTTGAATGCGTGATGTTTGAATGCAAGTGATGTTAATATATTTTTTCCCGCTGTTTAATACTTTAAACACTGCATGATGCTCAGATGCTTTCACAGACTTTTTCCAGGAGCAGGGGTATGCTTCAGGATAGCTTCAAAGCTTCCTAGATCCCAATAATGTCATTACATGCAAATCTGGAGCTTTTGCAAGCAGATAACCAGATACACAATAAAAAACAAGCAAAAAAAAACCCAAACTATTATGATTTATCTCATATTCTATTGCATCTATTTCTACTCTGCCAGGGATACCAACGAAATGAGCACGCCTGCAAATTCAGAAGGATTTAAACAACAGATTAAGTGTCCAAAAAAACACCACAGCATTTCTCTCAAAACAAGTTTGTCATCGTCTATTTTGTTTTTATGAAGTTTAATGCATAACACATTCTAGTCTTATTTTTATGCTGTATTTACTAATATAGCATTTGAGCATCTACACTTTTATTCAAAATGAACAAGAAATTCCTATCTAGTTAAATACTTGATATATTTAAAAAGGACTACTGCTTCCACTTGTAGGATATACTGAAACCCATACCAGAAACTGTCTTTGGAAATAAAACTGTATCAGACGAAAGACTCACATACTAGAGGGGATTTTCAGCTGTCCTCAAAGCGCTTTTTCAAGTCTTACTAAACTGACAAAACCACATTTGTAATTTTTAAATACAGATGGTTTTATATAGGAAACGCCTTCCTAGAATATGTAACAAAAGTAGCCCATGATATAAGAGAAACAAGAGTGGAGGTTGTACTGGCAGGATATATTACATATTTATTTCTAAGTAAATACCGAAAACACCAAAAAGCTTTAAATGAAAAAAATGAAGAGACTTCCCTCTGTTACAGTTTTCAGATCATTTATTACCAGTAAAGTAAAAGACAATTTGAAAGTTAGAGTGGGAAGACAGTAAACTTCACAGACATCAAAACACTTGCACAGAGCTAATCAGAGCTTTGCAAATGTTGGAACATAAATAATTTAAAAGGTATCTCTACCAATTAAAATATCTTAAAAAGCACGTAATGAAGTTTGCCTTATAAAAATCATGTGTTTTATCCTAAAGCCATACTGTAAGGATAATTTCATTTCTAATTTAACTAGGAATAATTAATGATTACAACTTAAAATAATCTTCTCTCAGATCTCCTGCAAACAAATTCATTGGAAGAACATTGTCAGAGCAATCCAGGGTCCGTGTTCTTCCTGGGTCCTGTGTCCAACCGTGGCCAGCACCACATTTCAGGAGCAAGGTATGTGAAACCACGAAGCGAGCAATGTTGCGATAGCTTTCCCAACGAGCAGTTTTGTCTGTTTGAAACCCGCACGCTTAGGGGTTGGGTTGTGCCTTCTCTTACACAAGTCTATCTTGGGGCAATGTTTAAGGGACAATCGTGACGTGGACTTAAGACACATCCCCTAAACAGTGTAGTCTGAAACCAGTACATTTAATGACAAGACCATGCTGCTCTTAATAGTTTTGGAGCAAAGCCTACCTGAATTTGGCATCCTGTGTCACCCTGGAATTGTTTTTGGGTCTGGTTTTCTGAGGCAAGTACCAAAGATTAAGGACATTCTGTTCTGAGCTAATAAATAAGTAAAAAACAAAACAACAAAAAAACAAACCATAACAAACTCAAGCCTGGCTTCTTGCTGCATTTTTAGGCTCCCAAATCACTTCAGTTCACACTACAGTATGCTTCCACACCACTCACCCCACATGCACTTATATGCGCTAAGTACAGCTCAAGAACAGGCTCGTGAGTTTTTAACTCACCACAGACAAAATTCACCCTTGGGGCTACATGCTAAATCCTTGTTAAAAGCAGGTACAGAGCTGACATTGCACCAGAAGGTGACCTGCACCTCAGAGTTCTGGAATCCTTGAAAAAGCCACGGCCAGCTGAGTAAAGCCTCTGAGCTGCTACACCACCCTTGCCACCAACACAAGGCACACAACCAGAAACAGACGCTCTCCATACTACACCGCTCTCTGTGAACGCAGAAAAAAATATCTGGGTAAACTAAGAAATCTCCCCATTTTATTTTCATCAAACTCACCATAAACTAATGCACGTAACATCTGGGTAGGCTTTCATAGTATCTGAAGTTACTCCCTTTGGCCCCAAACCACTTCTGCCTCTTGCACGTGGGACTGGTGGGGTTATCCAGCAGCCTAAGGATAGGCAAATGCTACCCAATCCCACTGACATCCTGAGTACCAGAGGGGACATGGACCTTTGCAATGAAAACCTCAACAGGGAAACAAAACTACAGCTGTGGATTTTGCTACCCAATTAAAATTTGACTGACCTTTGTTACCATTTACCTCTTTCTCAGAAATCCTTTAGAACCACCACCATGACAGCATCTCATGTCTGATCCCAACATCTCTGCCCCACTAGTTTCCTGTATACACTGCACATTTCCTGAAACTTTCCTAATTCCAACTCCATTAGTGCAGACATGTTAGCATGGCATCGGTAAAAACCAGGCACTGGAGTTCTTCCAACACCACACTGTCAAGACCTGACTTTCCAACAACACAGGGATAATTTCTGGCCTGATAGTCTTCGTTACCAGTCCTATTACAGGCACACAAATGTCAGCATGTTACACAGACTGCAGTGCTGTAGATGTCATTACAACAAGAAGTCATTACAGAAGATACATCGTGCCATTCATCTAAGTAACTAGAATTACCTGATCCCTTCTCAAACTGCTTTTGCAGCTCCAGGCAGTGATCTCCTGTTCTACACTTCTTCCCAAATCACACCTTCAAACCAGACATGAATGCCATAGGATAAGGTTTTTGTATCTGTTAAATACAGAATTCCAGATTTTCTTTTTTCTTTTTCCCCCCAGCAAATTCCAGAGATTGTTCATCTGGAGGAAAGAGCCCCGTGATCTAAACCAAAATGCATGACAGCTCTGTTTATATATAATGAAACAGCCCGGTAGATTTTCTGCAAGAGAGTGAACTGCCCTTATTTTTGCACATCCCCACAAAGCATCAAATACACTTCCACCTGCCAGACACTATTCCACATTCTTCCTCACCTGTAGTTTTTTCTCTAGGAAAATACTTCCCCTTATTTTCATCTGACTACTGCACTGCAGGGTGGGGTAGGGGAGGGAACTCACGACCTTAAAGGTGAAGAAACAAGTTCCTTACAAAGTTACGTCCCAACAGAAAACTGCATTCAGGCCTTTCTGGTGCTTAAAGCAGGAATTATTAAGAGCTGAGCAAGAGGTGGCGACAGGTAAGGTTCCCTCAGCCTGACTGCAAAGGTACGGGCAGGACGTTAGGTGGGGCTGGGACGGATCGCAGCGAGGGGGCAGCTGGCAGTCAGCAGCCGTCCAGGACACAGTCGTTCCCAAGGTACTCGGCGGTTTCCAGCTCCACGCTGGAGAGGAACCGTCGCATGGACTTGCGGCAGTTGTAATCCAGGGTGGTGGTGTACACAGTCTTGGCGTGCTTCGGGTAGACGATGGTGGTGCTGGTGAAACGCTGGGGCTTGTTGCGGGGCTCGAAGTGGACCTCTGCTTTGTAACTGCGCCACGTGCAGTTAGGGACGCAGATGACCGTCTGACTGCAAGAGGAAACGCTCAGGCCCACCGGCATGTAGACATCGTCGATGAAGTGCTTCTCCGAGTCGTACTTGACCGAGGATGTGTACCTGAAACGTGAGAGGGAGATGTGAGCGAGCTCTGCTACGGAGCAGTGGGCTGCGGTTTCTGGAAAATGGAGCCATCGAGCATCTGGGTTACTCCTCAGTTCTGCACCTGGACACACAATGCAAAAACTGTCTGCTGGTGCCTCACTCATTTATGGGAAGAGAAAAAAGCCTTATGTTAGCAGCACACCTGGCCCTGTTACTGCTTTGCCAGCACCGTGAAACATTTTCTCAACCCTACCGTCCATCATTTTAAGGCTGAGTTGTATAAAGCCTAAGGACATCTTTCAAACTCCAGTGCCTAAATCCAGAGGCCTAGACTCGTGTTTAGGCTTTGCACACAAGCATCCTAATTCCTTGGAGCGCCGAGTCCATTGAAGCACACATTATTTTCTCAGTTTTCCTCTGTCAGCAGTCACACAGGAGCTCTCTGCTATCACTCCCGGCATGGGGCACTGTCTGAAGGCAAACTTTAAAATTCAACCAACGGGAAAAATTTACACATCAAACTCCACCAACAAGAAAATCCTCCACGTCTGGTCTACAGAGCAAAGCTTTCATCCTTTACCCCTCAACAGCTCTGGGTCTGCTTTCACCCGGTGCTAAGCGCCTTCAGCTCCAGCCCCAGGTGGGCTCCTTCCCCGCAGCAGGGCGGCCGGCGTTTTTTACCCTCTCCTGCCCTGGGCTTCCCTTTGATTGCAGCAGTAATCGACTGGGAACCTTCACTTCTCCTAACCATAAATCATGACCTTCAAAGGAGTAACTCACGAGCTGCGAAGCGATGAAGTAAATATGAAAACGATACACTCTCTTAATATTAACTCTTCTTTGAGTTCACACAAGCAGCCACAGTTGATAAAAGTACTTAGTATGAGGTTGGGAGAGCAAAACTTTTCCCCTAATAAAGCATTTCTAGAAAGATGGCTCTGAAGACCTCTCGTGACTACCTTCTGGTTAATCAGTTGAGAGGCAACGTTTTGGAGCAGTGCAATGAAGTAAAAGCAGGACAGTAAAATACAAGAAGTCTTCCTGGAAAAAAAACATATGGGATTAAAAAGAGGCTGAACACTCCTTTAGCCTGTGCAAATGTCCAGGTCCAGGAATGTACAGCTGCATGAGCAATAGCTCTGCAAATAAATTAACTTGACTCACAGGCACTGATAAGGCCTAGCTACTCCTTTACATGCTAACTCATTCCAAACTAGATGCCTGTAACGTAATATTTACCTTATTTCCTTCGGTGGTAAAGGGTCAAACTCAACTCCTTCGCCAAAGGATAAAGGACACAGTCTTGGAGGGCAGCTGGTGAGAACAGGGCTGGGAGAGAACACGGAATTCTGCAAAAATGCAAAAATAATCCCTTTTATGTCCCAATTTGCTATATTCTGTCAAGGTTCGCGTTATGTACAAGGAAACCTGCCAGTCAGGGATGTGCCTACGGGCACCGCCTGCAGGATCCAACTCCACACACCAAGGATGGGGGCAAGGTAAGGATTTTGAAGACAAAGCCCTAACCCTGGGAGCTGACTTCAGAGAAGCCAACACTGGAAATGGAAAGGAAATAAAGTCCCTAGGTACAGCGTAACTTTCTGTAGCATAAACTACGACAATAAAACACAAGCGTTCACATTTATGAGCTCACCTTCAACGCATAGTTAACGCTGCATCAGTCTAGGAGATAGCTTTTTGCCAAATTCACCAGACCTCCCCGCAGGGAGACCACAGCAGAGGATTACTACAGGCACCTCGCAGCGAGCAAACTTCAACTTGCAGCTGTGCCACGGCCCCCACGCACACCAGCCCAGTTCCCTCCCGGCCGCCTGGGCAGGATCTGCTCACCCTCACTGAGCAGGGTGCACCGGAGCACCCCTGAACCCCCCTGCCAAAGGGCAGGGCCGGGGGGCGCTGAGCCCACCGCCCTGTGGCTGGAAGGGGCCGGGGGGTCCCCAGGGACCCTGCAGCCGCTTCTGCGCCCGAGCTCCAGCACACGGCCGAGGAGGCTGAGGGGCAGTTTCCCCGTTCCCCCGCACAAAAGGAACGTGCCCCCCACGCCTGCGGTTCCCGAAGCGCCCCCCCAGCAGCCCCACCCCTCCCAAACCCCCGGCACAGCCCGGGCGCCCCTGCCCGAGCCCCACCGGCTCCCCGGCCCCCCCCGGGGGAAGCACCGGCGGCTCCTCCCCGAGCCGGCTGCCGCGAGCCCGGCGCCCCCCGGCCGGTTTCCGTCTCCTTTCCACCCCCCCCCCCCCCGAAGGCCGCTGCGGGGCCGCTACTCACCGCGGCGGGGGGCGCGGGGGGCTCGGGCTCGGCGGCGCGCTCGGGGCTGCCGGCGGCGAGCGGCCAGGGTGGGTGGGAGGGCCCGGGGCTGGGGGGCAGCCCGGAGTCGGGGCTGTCGAGGCCGGAGTCGCCCCGCTTCTTGGCGTCCGGCAGCTCGGGCACGTCCCGCAGGCTGAGCCGCCCCACCATGGCACCGCCACCGGCACCGGCACCGCCGCGGGGCTCCGCGCCCTGCGCCCGGGCGGCGGCGGGAGGGGGCGTGGCCACGAGAAGGGGGCGTGGTTACGCGGGGGGGGCGTGGCCACGAGGGAGGGGTGTGGCCGCCATGAATGGGGCGTGAGCGCAGTGAATGAAGGCGGGGGCGTAGTGAATGGGGCGTGGTTGTAGCAAAAGGGGCGGGGCGCGGGAAGGGGGCGGGGCTTGCCCCCGGCTCTTTCCCGCGTCCCTGTGCCGCAGCCCGCCGGGGTCAGCGCCCCCCGGACGGAGGGGTGGAAACGGGGCTGGGAGCTGCTGGGAGCTGCTGGGAGCTGCTGGGAGCTGCTCCCTGCCACTCCCTGCCCGCACCCAGAACCCTCATCAACCCCACTCCCGGTGGGCAAGGGGCAACCTGTGGCCAGGGCAGACCCCAGCCGCCAGCACCCACCCCGCGGTGCCGCTGTAAGCAACAAATGCACCCAGTGGGTGCTGCAGGCTCCAGGTGCACCCACACCTGCCAATGCCAATGCGAACGTCTCACACGAGGCCGTGGATCTGCACTCACCAGAGCCTCGGAGCAGCACAGCGGTGCCATGTGTCGCACTATGCCGCCTCTTCCAAGTGCACGAGCCCCTGCTGCCAGCTTTGAGCAAACCAAGAGCGAGGCAGCGGCTGCTGCCAGGGCAGGAGCAGGACGGGAGCGGGGCCGTAACTCTGCCTGGACCCCAGCAGGCAGCACACAGTTGGCAGCACTGGTTGCAAACAAGGGCCTGCAGCAGGCTGTGACGCAGCAGCTTTTAGGCACCGGCTTGGTTCACCCCATGAGCTGACCTGGCCAGGCCACGTCAAAGCAGCTCGGCACGTCCAGAAAACAGTCGCAGGATCCAGGGCTGCGATAACTTGCCCTGAGCAAGCTGCAAGGGCTGAGTATACACATGCACATGACCCCTTTTAAATAATTTTCCTACGCAGATAGAATAGAAAACACTGAGCTGTGTCCCAGAGGTGGGGAAATGAAGACAGACTGAACGTTTGGCTGAAGTTTAACAGCGCCCTTCAAAACCCTCAAGTTCCCCCCCGAGCTGCTCTTTCTCAAACTTCCCTTGAAGATTTGGGCCCACGAAGCCACGCTGCCGTCCTCAATCACGTTTTTTTTTTTTTTTTTTCAGGCAATGCTGCAGAAGGTGAAATAGGAAAACAAAAGCGGTCTTTTCTAGTGCTAGATGAGACTAAGGGAAGGGTTTTTGGAAAATCCTAATGAAATAATCGCGCCATGTCATCAGATTCAGTGGGGGAATACTCTCGTGGAGGGAAAGCAAATGTCTGCAGCCAGCCAAAGTAAACAGTCCCCGGTGCAGTAACAAGCTGTCTGGCCTGATGGGCCCAGCACAAGTGAACCCAAACCCTTAAAAAGAATTCCTCCCCTGCCCCAAAATTAAAAGCAGAGCAGAGCTTTCAGCCGTAGGCGTCTGTGGTTTGCAGCTATGCGGTGCTGGGAACTCCGGATACTTCCTCCAGGAATTTACATTCCTTTGAAGAAATACTATGAGGCTGTTTGTCTTTGCTGAAAAACGCAGATGGAAACAAAAAGAACATTAAGATTTTTTGATTGAAATCTTTGGGGTCTGAGCAAATGCACCGGACAGGTGTTTTGTTCCTTTTGATTTAAATACAATCCCCCCGAAAAGAGCGATTTTTGGTCTCCACAAGCAATGGGAAAGCTGATCGCTTCTCGCTCCAAAATCTCCCATAAAAACCCTTGATGAAATTAGACGCCTCAGAAGGCGCTGCAGCAGTTTCCAGATGAACGCGATTATTATTTCAGAGCTGCCACGGAGCTCCTGGGCTAAAAACCACTCTGCCAGTAATTGAGTTAGCGCAATTTAGGGGGGGGGGGGGGAACCTGCGGTGTCTCCCAGCAGCTGCTCCCTGCAGGGATCGGGGCCGATGCGTGCCGCAGGGATCAGGGCAGCGAGGTCTGAGGGTGAGGATCTCAGCGCCTGGGAACTGCACAGGACCATGGCTGGCCATGGCTGGGATGCTGCAGAGCCATGCAGGCTTCTGGAAATTTTGCTGCTCTTTTCTTACTAACCTTAAAAGACTCCCATGCTGGCCTGAGAGAATTTTTTTCTGCCCTTCCTGCATCTCGTTTCTGGGCTTGGCAGCTGAAACCGAAGTGTTTGGGCAGCCTGAGGTGGCTCTGCAGCCAGCTCTGCCTCCTGCGGTGCCAGTGTCCAGAGCTGACAACTTGTTTGCTAGGGCAAAAGCGAAGGGTTTAAGGAGAATTGTAGCTACCCGATAACCGAGCTACTCCCCTCTGAAAGCCTGTCTCTCTGTAAGCCTCCCATACAATGCGGATCTGTACAAACGCTGATGGCATTGGAAATCTTTTCCCCTGCCTGTTTGTCCACATTATTTTTTACTTTCTAACTACCTGCACGCAGCTGGGACAGAGCAGATATGATACCTTATCAAGATCCTTCTTCCATAAAGGACTTTCCACTGGGGCTGGGCTCGCTCGGTTTAATCAGCAATCAAACAATAGCTACATTGACGGTGATCAGGGCTCCATCACTGTGTGCAGGGTGAAACAACTCAGGAGGACCCTGTGTTACTCGATAACGATGGAAAATTATTTCCAAATGATGGGAAATACCAGGCTGCTCCCGTGGGTGCCGACCGCAAACCCGCCAGGCACCGACTCCTGCTCACAGCCAGGCTTTGAGGCAGCAGGATTAACAGCAGCCCTGGGAGCGGTTCCGGTTCCTGCAGCTCGGCTGGAAGGACACTGAGGGCACGGAGCAGTGCCACCACCCCTGGCTGGCAAAATATCCAGGTCCACGTGCTCCCACCTGGACTCGGGCTCAGCACCAGCAGAGCTGTTCTGGCTGAGATGAACGAACGAGCGCAGGCTTTATACCGAGCAATTCTGGGTGACCTTAGCAATCGCTGCTGTAACCGGCCCCACCTACAGCGAGCCCACGGAGGAATGCATTCTGCTGAGCAGCTTGCAGACACAGCCCAAACATGAAGGCTCCAGCTCATTGTCCCAAGAGCAGCGCGGCCACAGCACAGCATCCTGCCACCTGCCAAGCCGCAGCCAGGGAAAGGCTCGCGGAGGCTCAGACGTCGTCACTCGGATGCTCAGATTCATCGCTGTAAAATTTGGTGGAAGAAATAAACACCCACGTCACCTCACGCAGGCTTTCTCCTGCCTGACGATGGAGGGGGCAGGACCAGCAGAGCAGCAGGAGCAAAGCAAATGAGTCACTAAGTCTCCAAGCTAAAGGAACTCCTCCAGCATTATGTATCGTATGGAAAAAAGGCACTACCTCTTAATTAATTTCAAAGGAAAAAGTTGAGATCCCTCAGAAATCTTTCCAGCAGTTAGTCATCACAGATGATCCCATTCTTTATGGGCACGAGGTCAGCCCTCCCAGACTGCCTCCGCCGTGCCGGGAGCTGCCACAAACGCCAATGCTGCCCGTGCCGGAGCTACAGAAGCCCCCGAGGTGGGGAAGCCAGGAGAGAGAAGAGCTACGAGAGAACTGCAGGCAGACAGCAGTGGCTCCCTGGCTGCAGCACGTTTTGGGAGTGGTGCGGCACGGCCCCGTCCTGGCCGCTGCAGTTGTGGGACAGTCGGACAGAAAACGCCCAGCGGCTGAACGTCAGCAACCATTTAATTCATTGCAGTGTCACAGTCCAACGTACAGCCAGAATTACACCTCGGCCAAAAAACATTAGAAGTGGCATTTTATACAGAAAAAAAACCCCTCTCCTTTATCCCACAGAGATGTAAATCCCCAAAAGCTAACATATATACATACAGACGTGCCAAATCCGATAAATACCCAGGAGTCAGGGGGACGATATCCTTAAACGTGAAAGTAGAAAACTGCCAAGTTGCCCTCTAAAAGTAGAACTCGACTGTAACAGTCTTCAAAGGTTGAAACTAAAAATCCATTTTTTCTTTTATTTCTTATCTCCAGAATGAAATGCAGATAATGAAACAGCAGAAGCCTTCAGGGGAAGATATGTGACGATAACTTGAACATCATATTCAGCTATTCATAATTTAGTTAGAGAATCATCCAGAGTCATAGCAAAGAAAAAAATTAATCTAAAATAAATTATTTAGCCCCCCCGGGGAATAAGGAATCTCTGCAAAGCCGTGTTCCCTCCGCCCCAGCTGTTGTATCTGATAACGTGTGAGCCATCCTGCACACGCACCGTGAGATAGCGCGTCCTCTGGGAAAGGCTCTTCATAACCCCAACGCTCTTCCCAACACCCTTCCTTCTTTTGTCACCCGACGTGAAATCAGGAGAAGAAATAAATGAAGCTAAGCCGGACTTGGGAAGATTTGTAAAACTGGAGTGATGAGAAACTGCCGTCCCTCATAACTGCTGCTGGGGCATCACCGCAGCTGCGCACCCGCACGCTGCAGCCAGGGTCCAGACCTGGGGAGACCCCTGAAAACGTATCATAAAGAGACGGTGTGGGTGTACCTGTTAGCACACACCTCCCTGCAGCAGCAGATCAGTGTTAGGAATACCTGACTAGTGAGGATTTCATCTCTGCAGATTTATTCTTTCTGCTTGAATCCCGTGATCAAGTCCTGACTGTTCGGGCGCAGGCTGACTTGCTGGCTGTGCGGAAGGAGTACAGGGTTTTACCGAGTCAGGCACGAGATCTGCCCTCCCAAAACCACCCAGCCGAGGAGAGGGAAGGGGTGCAGCCCACACCCCTGCCACCACCCAGCCCCCTGCCCTGAGGGTGCACTGGGACAGCACCGAAACACAACCAGGTAGGCACAGGAACCTCTCATTTTCCCCCCCGGTTCTGATGAATCTCTGGGTTTGGGTGCACACAGCTCATTTTCCTGCAGTGTCTCACCCCTTCCTCCCTTCCAGATGTGCCACGGTGAATATTAAAATGCAGAGTGACCACAACCCCCTAAAAACATAGTCCTAAGGCCCCAGCTTTATGTGAGGGGGAGCCCTCCCGAGAAGGCGTCTGACAGCGCGATTACTCCTCACCTCCCAAACTGTTACACGACTTTTTATTTCCTGCAAATCCAAGTGAAGCTTGAGTTAAAATAAAGCAGGCACAACTGGTTTATCTGCCCCTAAATCCACGTGGGATTCAATTGTTTACCGATCGGGCATATGCCTCCCAAGAAAAGCACACAGAGGAGTTTAGGAAGAAATCCAGCGTCACTAACGAGGAGATGACATGTCCCTGCCTGAAACTCCCCTGGGAGGCTTACACAAGGGTCAGGGGAGGGATGCTGATGTCCACAGACCCCAAGCCAGACCCTGCTCTGTGCTGGCTTTGTGGCTGGGTGCCAGCGTGAGCTGGACCCCCAGGAAGGGGGGCCCAGGTTATCTGAATTATTTCACCTCTGGTGCTCCTCCTCTCCCCACGCAGAGGAGGAGGAGGAGAGGAAGGCCTTTGAAGTCTGAGGCTTGTGTAAGCATCCTGTCCGGGGAAGAGGCCCTGGCAGCTGCAGGCTCCAACATTTCCAGCATCTCTCCATGCAGGGCAGCAAAGGGGCAGACCCAAGCCCTGGCCATGCCCCTTGGCATGAGAACCAGGGCTGGTGCCGTACCACACTTATCCCACTGGTACCGTACCACACTTGCCCAGCACATGCAACAGAAATAACAAGGAGCTGGAGATGAGCTCCGTGGACATTTAGTTTGGCCTCCAGGGTATCAGCCAAGGCTCAGAAGGCATTCATTCAGCCCTCTCCCCCTGTTCTGAAAAGGAGGTGCCTTGCTGTTTTCCTGGTGGTTTATGCGTGCCTGTTCTGGGAGCAGGGGTGAAACCTGCACTGGGCATTTCCAATGGTTTCAGTGAAACTGCAGGTGCCTGGAGCCCAGCTGTTAAAGGTTTTTTAGTCCCTTTAGTTTTTTTTTGTTTTGTTGTTGTTGCCCTCCCACCCCCCCCAATAAATAATGAAACAGAGGAACAGCTCTGAAAGCAGGGAGTGAGCAGTAACACCGAGTTCTTAGGCAAAAGCCTTAGTGCTGCAGCAGCAGAGCCTGGCCGGGCTGATGGCTGGGATGCCAAGCGTATCGCAGCCGGATATTCTCTGAATCCACCCAAACCATGTCTGTAGCCGCTGACTTCCAGGTACCTGTTTTCTCCACCACACAGGGTTTCATTCATGCTAAGCTACCTAAAGGCAAACACCTTGGTCAGATTCTCCCTCGGTCTGAGCAGAGCTGCAGTGCCACGGTGTACGATGGTTAACAGATCACAGGGCACGACAATCACGGGACACGAATTTTTCAGCAGCAGCATTCTGAAAAACCTAAGTCCGAAGAGCTTTGCTCCTAGCAACTGCAGCCAGTCCTGAGCAACAGCCTCTTCTTCTGCGGGCTTAGAGTCTTTTTTTGATGAGCTTCTCCAGCTTCCGTATCCGAGAGGACTCCTGCTCCGGCGTAGGAGTGCTCAGCGAGAGGGAGCCGGTGCTCTCCGCTCCAGAGGGCGGTGCCGGGAGGCGCTGGCGGAAGAGGTCCAGCATGCTGCTTTGCTCGCTCCTCTTCAGTCCCTGCAAGAGCAAAGAGCAGTGAAGCCATGAGGTTAGATTTCCCTGATCAAGGAACAGGCGTGCATGATGACAGCCACGGCAGAGCCTGTTTCAAACCTCGATCCTTTGTTTGCCCACCAAGTGCAGATCTCTGGGTGAGCCAGAGACAACTGAGCTGAGCCCCAGCATAGCTATAAGCAAGGTGACTGAACTGAGGAAGTATTCTTCAGTAGCAACTCTACACACTTTCACAGTACAGAGGATACACTTGCCGTAAGGAGTGCTTTTCCCACTCCCAAACCCCTCTGTATTTCTACTGAAAAAGTCCCCAACAATCTCAACACTGCTCTAGCAAATGCAGGATTGGTTCTAACCTTCATGTCTAGTATCTTCTGGAAAGTGTCTGTGCTGCAGTCAGCAAGGAGCTTGATGTAATTGTCAACAAATACAACCGGGGGCTCATGTGGAGCCATGACCACCTGCCAAGACAAGAGGAAAAAAAAAAAAAAGAGATCAGATAACTTTTAGGAGTTAAAGCCACTGCTCAGTTCAGGCACAGGAGCGACAGCAGGACTGGTTTGTCATAAAATAAAATGCTTAAGGAACAGGAAAGATGTTGTATGTGCTGACAGTGACCGAGAGTGAAGAACGGCAAAGTAAAGAGCAGCCTAGGAGCAGAGAAGGGGTCTCTTCCTGCCCAGCCAGCAGCTCTCGGACCGAGGGGCTGCAGGAGCTGTGCATCGCATTGCAAAGAGCAGCAGGACTTTGTCTGCGTGCTTGTCAGCTGGCAGGCACTAGCGTGTTGTCAAAGCTCAAAATTCTATCTCGTTGCGTGGGGAAGCCCTGCTGGGCAGCCGGTGGTTGCTTGGGGAAGAAAGGCAGCGCTGGTGGCAGGGGGGCGCTTAGGGAGTCCCAAGCCCACCGGCAGATCGGGCGGCAGGCGGCTGGAGGCCATCCAGACCCTCCCTTCGGCTGTGCCTCCCTCCTGTGCAGAAGCAGAACAGACACAGCATCTCACAGGGTAACCTGACAGCGCTCTTCCTGCAGATGCTCCCTCCCCAGAACAGCGTGGGGCAGAGCGAGCTGCTTCGCAGCCCTCCTGCTTCGGAGCCGTACGTGTGCACTTGGCTGCTGCGTGCTTTGGGTGCAGCCCCTCCTGCACTCGCCTCTGGGGGGCTGGGATGCAGCGTGCACCCCTGCTGCCTTCTGCCGGAGCTCTGACCCTCCCCATCCCAACAACACGTCACGTCAGGAATAAAATTCAAATGGGGACCTGGAGCTACGAAGACGATTACTGACTCATTGGTGTATTTTCCCTACACGAGCCGTGAGTTCCACAAAGAACACAGCTTTAGGTAATGCTCGGGAGCAGAAGCACCTCTCTGGGAAGTACGTACGCACATGCAGGGCAGAAACAGCCCAGGACCAGACTCTTCCCTGTCTCTGAAAACATTTCCATATGTTTCCACTGACCCATCTCACCCCACGCTGCATTCTGTCACCGAGACGTTTCTTTCTTTCGCTGCACTTCAGACCAATGAAACATCATAGCCGTGTGTACACTTATAAAGCCTTAATTTACAGCCCTTGTAAAAATCGTATGCCAAGATGAAAAGCTGGAACTTCAGACAGCGGGGCCAGAGGAGAAAGGAAACAGCTCTGTGGGACGTGCGCGCTGAGATTCCCTCCTCCGTGCTCGCATCTGCGCTTTCTACGGCTTCAATGAAATAATTTGTTTGTGCCATCTACGGGCTTAACGATGCTCCCGCTGAATTAGCTGCGCTGGTACAAGGCAGGACACAGCACTGTGCGGTGGCACTGTGCGCAACGCAGGCATCGTTTCTGAACGGCCTCTGTACTGTGCAGGAGCCCTGAAAACCCCGAGGAGGAGGGCATTAGGCCGTACTTTTGATGGAGTGAAATGGTTCTTACAAAAAAGACTCTTTAATGGACAATTTGGAAGCAGCAGAGAGAGTCTGAGCACTGACAGAAAGAGACGACCCGCAAGGCAAACAGAGCGGACGAAGACAAACAGTCAGCTCTGGGCTCCTGCAAGCAAACCGTCCTGCAGAAATACCGGTGGCCCAGCATGAACGGGCACTTCTGAGAGGCTCTTCTACCCCATAACCAAGAGACTGGTGCTGACACTAGCCCCAAGTGCTGGGCTGTGGGTTACCCAGACTTCGGGCAATCATGTTCAGCCACTACGATTAACAAATCTGCATCAGCCAACCATTCAGCCTGCTCGCCTGCTGATTATATGGGGCATTATTTTGTAAAATCTCTCCGCGGAGCATTGAACGCTACGAGCGTATCGCTGTTTAATTACTACCTGCTCTGACACTGAGCCCTCACTTGGGGCCGGCAGAAATGCTTTATGCAGCAGCACGGCAAGGATGGGATGTCTGAAAAAGCAGCCGTGCTGCTAATGCAGAGCCTGGGAACCTGCCACGCTTCCACCACTTGTGCTCGCTGCCCGAGGCCCAGGGCTCAACAGCAGCAATCCATCTATGCTGCCTTCACGTCAGCCCCGATGAAGCCAGGGTGATATTAAGGGGACAGAAATTACTTCCACTACTTTTCTGATTGTGTATGCAAGCTTCAAGGAAAGACCTGATTGTGTATGCAGCAGACACCCATCTTCCTGCTCCTGTTAGCAATAAAAAGGAATTTTTCTCCAGGTCATTTCTACGAAAAATTTAGACTTGCTTTAACTCATCTACTAACACCTCAGTCGTTTTATTCCAAAAGCAGAGAATTTCAGAACTAATTTATGAAGTCAGAGTGCAAACTGACCAGTGACGCTGCCTAGGGAGCAGAGCCACACTGAGCAGTGGGCGAGCAGAGGGAGCCCGGCCTCAGCACCCACAGAATCACAGAACTGTAGGGGTTGGAAGGGACCTCAAGAGATCACCGGGTCCAACCCCATCGGGTCCAACCCCTCCTTGCTTTGGCCGTGGTTTGTGCAAGGCTCTCGCTGCTGGCTGGCCATCCTGTCTGACACGGGGTGCCACCAAGTCACATCCCCACGGTGCTGAGAGCGAGCAGGGGACAAGCCCCCTCTGCTCAGCAGAGCACTACTGCAAAGCTCCCAGGGCTTCCCTTGGGATCAAGCCTGACTTCTTATTTCAGAAACACAACAGCAGGGGGAAGGGGAGGCAGGGAGATCGCTTTGCTTGTTACGCTTTAAGAAGACAACACACTGCTTTTGGGTCATTTTCCAGGCACCAGGTCTGGAAAATGAAAAAGGACTCTGGTGAATACAGTAACCCAGACATGTTTGCACTGGCTGTTACACTAGACAGTAAACAGGTGACTCAAGCACGGCTTGGCTCCCCTGTGTGATGGAGTCTGCACAAAGGCCTGGAGTAACCTGAACTGGAGGCTTTGCCCTGAGGCAGACACTTATGGATGTTAGCTCCGATTTTCACGAGCTCCCAAGGAAATCTGGTGCCCCAACTCTTCTAGTAAGCAGAACTCGAGCGCTCAAGTTATCTTGAAAAATGAGGACCAAAACCCAAAGGCTAGGTTAAAAGGGAGCGGCAGCAAAACCAAGGCAGATCAGCCAGGTCTCTAGAACAGCTGGCAGCACACCCGTACGAGCACGCATACATTCACGTGCGCTCTGCAACGCTGCGTTCAAAGGAAGGGCCCCCTGGAATTCGCTCGCTCCGGTTCCCAGCCCAGCAGTCTGGCTGGCAGCTTATCAAAAGTCTTGAGTTACCTTCAGGATCATTTCAGCCCGAGTCATGCCTTTCACCACTATCCGCGTGTAGCTGGCGGGAGCCTTCCTCACCACCTGGGACCCAATGGAGGGCAGATCCAGGAGAACCATCTTCAGGGAGTGGGTGTCCAGCAGCAGCTGCAACAGCAAATTGCACCCCGTTAGCCAGGCCCCCTAAACCAGGCTGCCTTAGCTACTATAATCCAACAGGCTTAAAAGTTTAACGCTTCTCACACTGAAAACATCCTGGTAATTGGGCTGCAGGAGCAGAAGGAACCGACCCTTGTCATGGCACTTCAAGGAGACAAGATCACCCTCGGCTGTTTATCCCCATGGCTATTTATCAGCACCAGTTGTTGATTCTGACAGAGCGCTGCTCTGCTGCTTGCAGTGACTTGTGGCTGCAAAACACCTGGCACAGATGGATTTCTCCATCCTCTTCCCTTTGACAGCATAAACTGAAACACCTTGATTACCTGTAGCTGTGCCATTATTTAAATATCAAGGTCAAATGAATTAACACCATGCTTTCTCTTGCACCTAACCAGCAATTATATCAGGATTTCTGCATTTACTCAACCACTTGATTTTTTTTTTTTAATTATTTTAAAGAAAACTGCAACGCAGAACTACACAATATCCTGTGCTATCTGACACACGAAGCTCACAGCCTGCTGTATGGTGGTTTTTACCAGACCAGCAGCTATACAAGCAGCAAACAGCAGCCACTAAATTCAGCAGAGTGCTCAACCACCGTCTGATAATGAAGTGGGTTAGAATATCATAGAGCAAGTTACCCCAAATACTGCACCCCCCCCGATTACACCGGGTGTGTTTAAAGAGATGAGAAAAAACTGGTGGAGGCTAGAAATCTGAAAGTAGCAGCAAAGGGACTGAGCGATTACCTACTTTGAGAAAAATGGGACATAAAAACAGTCTGAGAAGGACACAGGAGCTTCTTGTAGTAGTTTGTCGTGAGCAACTTGCTTTTCCTTTCTATGATCACACTGAGGACAATCTCACCATGACACATTAGGCAGGTGCTTAGGAGGTTTGTTGTTAGGGTGCTCTTGATACTTTGACTGGCAAAGGGAGAGCTCAGCTGCCCGGGGAGGTGCCTGTGACCTCCTCGCACGTTACAGGGTCAACTGTGGCCACACCACTACACACCTGCTTTTACCCTGCCCTCCACCAGAACGTACCCCTGTTGCCTTACACTGACTGTACAATTTCCAGACAACCACAGAGCACTCAGCTGTACCAAATTCAGGCCATATAACAGTTCTCGGCCCCTTTTTACCAACTGCCTTTTACGTCTTGAGCACAGAAGTGAAATACCACTGCCAATGCGACTGCTTGTTCTTACCTGTTCTGCTCCCACCATACTAATGGGTTTGCACTTGAAGAGGTGGTTAATGAACTTGGGAATGAAGGAGCTGCAGAGAAGAGACAAAATGACACAGATGTCAGCATTTGGAGTCGTACAATATTCTGTGGTAACAACGCATGCAAAAACAGAACAGCACGGCTTTCCACAGAGACACAGTAAGCGCACGGTTCTCCATCTGACTGGGCACACTAAGAATACTAAATGCAAAAGAATTGTACCTGATTGTTTTTTTTATCTATGCTGATCTTAAGAGTTGAGAAGTTGCACACATACTCTGTAAATAAATTCCTAGAGAGTACACATGAAGTATTACAGTACAAGTTCAAGAACAAGCAAACTATTGCACATGACAACTACAGCAACACACCAAGATTTGTACAGCTATTCATGGAGTGGAAGTATCTTGATTGTATCCAGGACCTACATTTCACTGCATACTAGTAATTTCCATAGCATGCACACTACAGACTGGACTTGAGGTCCAGCCAAGGCTGGAGGTCTGCTGGGCCCTGGACATTCGCACAGCGCGGCACTCTTCCAGACAGCTCCTAGCCAACGCAATCAGGACAATGAGAAGTTTTGTGAAAAGGAAAACACCATTACCCTCTTTTATTAACATGGGCTTTAGACTCCAAAAGATTATTAAATTACATACAAAACGGTGCAGAATTTGGCAAAGATAGAAGCTAAGCCCAACATTCATCACCTTGGGCAACGTCTTCCAGAACATCAGCTTTGGTTTTAGCCTTTTGCTTCTTGATACTAGGCTTGGTGGTAGCTTTGCCCTTCAGTAGGAAAGCCAATGCTCCCTTTTAGCAGAGGGGCTGACAAGACAAGCTCCTGCCCTACCAAGCTGCAGCCCCAGGAAAACCCAGAAGTGAGTGTGAGGAGTCAGAGGCAGCAGTGCAAACCCCTCCGGATCGGATGAGCCATCTGTCAGGACCACAACACCAATCCTGTTGTCTTCCTTTTACTGTTTTACTTCCTTTTACTTTGCTTTTACGACGTACTCTGACTCTTTCACATGGCCTTTGTTGGTTGAACGCCTGCAGGGCTCACGTTGTTTCCAGGGCCTTGTCCACGATCTGGTGGCAGGTCTTGGATTTCAGCATCTCCGTCCTAAGTTCTTGCAAGCTGGTCTGGTTTTTGTCCTCTTGAATGAGGTGCTGCGTACGGCGATGATCTAATTTCAGTGTGGTTCCCCCTTGCATCTGTCAAGCTGTTTCCTTTCCATGAACAAGGGAGCATGGACAGCACCTTGTTTGTCCTGCCACCTGTTTTCCAAGCCAGGACTTTTATTTTTCAACCCTTTCTCATGAAAGAATGACAAAAGCGTAACTCAGGCAAGGAGTGTGCCAAGCTGCTAAGCAAATCAAAAGAAATGGCTCAACAAAGAATCTTTCCAAGCAAAGGCTCCTTCCCTCAGACACAGCCGCGACCTCTCTCACTGAATCATCTTTTCCTGGAAAGGTGTCAAGTCGAACGATTTCAAATCATTGCTGAGAACCAGCTACTGGGCTGCCCCAAACAGCTTTGAATTTGGCCACCAGAGAGACAACCTTGGCAACAAAAGCTAAGTAAGAGGAGGAAAAAAAGCCCCGTCTCCTCTTGCACTAAAGCATTAAAGCAGAGATATAACCTATCTTACAAGTCCATTTTTCAGGTGTATAAATAATTCCCAGAGGGCAATTAGAGAGTGCCAAGCACAGCTGGAGCTTAGGCAATCCTGCAAAATGAACAATTGCCAGCAGTTCCGGATGCAGCAGCTTGCTATGAGTGGAAGAGCACAAGAGGTTAATTGTACCTTTGATCTTGCATGTGGGCCCAGCTCTCTCTCTCTCTGTAGGGTCAGGCACGGAGCTAACGCTCACGTTGTGCAGGAGAAACGGGGAGAGCCTTTCTTTCTGCAGGGTGGCAGACTGGTGGGCAAAGGAACCCTCCTGCTCTCCTCTTTTTCTATTTTTTTTGTGCTATATAACAACACGGTCTCCCACAGATAGCCCTCTCTTGCCTGAAACAATTCCCAGGCCTTTTAGGATGGCCACCCACAAGCACTGCAGCAGGGTAAAGCGACCTTCCATCCCAGCACGCCTGTTATTTCACGCTGTCTTATTGGAAACAGCTTCTCAACTCCGGCAGGACAGACAATACAAAACATCAGATCCAAGGACTGCTCTGGTTTTTTGAGGCTTTTTTTTTTTTTTTTTTGTCTAGCAAAGACCATCGAAAGCAGTTGCGCTTAAGTGAAAAATTTGCTCGAGTTTCTTGCCTGGGCTGGGCTCGAAGTTTGGCTCTCGGAGCGTACAGCAGGCGATCCTGACGTGAGCAATACGTGCGTCTCCAGCGGTAAATGCTGCGCACACGGTTTTGTACTCTGAATGCCTTTACTCCCTGCACATCCACGGAGCTCGACTGGATGCCAGAAATCATTTACAGTTTCAGCTATAAAACGGAATCCAGCAAAACCTTCTCCATAGAAGCAGACAAGCCCCCAGCGTAATAATAAAGCAGTGCAAGGCAGAGCAGGAACCTAAAGCACAGAAACCCCAGCATCTGAGAGGCTTCCATCCAAGGGTGTGGCTCTGCCAAAGCCTGTGTTTTCTTTATCCCCTGTGCTGATGATGCATTTAACACAATGCTTTGCTACTAAGGCAGAGATGCAACCACAGGCTGTCTCCCCGGCGGGAGATGAGCTACTAGGGGATATCATTCCAGGCATCCTGGTGTCACTGTTTGCTTCACGCCGCCCTCGAGGCGGTGGCCAGCCCTCGCAGACTCACCCAGGCTTAGAAAACCAGCAGGAGCCTGCTCACTGCAATCCTTCTCCCGACTCCTCTCACTACAAGCAGGAGCCAAAGGCCAGGGTGGTCGCAGGGAGGTGCACTGCAGCTACCCACTGTGTTTAGCTGTTTGTGATTAACGCCCCGCTGTTCTGGCAAAGGGGAGAGCTGTTTGTTTTTCCTGCCTCTCGGATCTCGGCTCTTCGTCCCCGAGGTCAGGTCACCGAGTGCCCAAACGCACCCCAGCAGAGCAGCCCCAGCCACACCGCTGTGGTTTCTGATTTCAGAGGATAAGGCCCGGGGTGCAGGGGAACAGAGCCCTTCAGCAGCCTGCCAGCACCTCCGGGACACCGGCTGCTTCAGCTGCTTCTCGCTGTTTGGAGGAGCGAGGGCTGCACGTTGGTCACAACAAAGCAAAAGCGACAGATTAGGTTAGAGGATTGATGCGATTTCGGGTGGCAATTTTTCTTCTCCCAGACTTGGCTCGGATCCCTCAGCTTTAAATTTAGTGACTTTCGATGCCGTCTCCCCTGTGGTCCTGTAACTCAATACTAGCCCTACACACAACCCATTAGAGCTGAGAAGCGGCTGCCAGTTCAGAGACACAGGCATTAACATACAGAGAAGCACGATGCCTGCTAAAAGGATTTTCAGTGTGGTGGAGCACACAAAAGGCCAGGTACTTATATGAGACAGACCAGTATATTCCATAAGAATTCAGAGCCTCAAACACATGAATTGTGTGCACATTAAAACATCAGAAGGATTTTAAGTAGATAACACACTCTTATCACAGTGCTAGTTCTCCTGAAAAGCAAGTGGCACAGAACTCTAAACACTGTCTGGCAAAACCCCAATATTTAGGGATTGCTCTCATCGAACCCAATTTTCACTTCTGCACTTGATCTACAATGCAGTGAATTCTGGACTGTGTCTTAATTTTCATGTACCACCAATCAGGGCTGTAGTTCTATTAAAAAGATTTTAAAGTGAAGCAGCAGTTTTGTAGGTTTCTGTGGTCTTCTGTGGAGCAAGCTCTGAGGAAGGCCCTCAGTTTAGGTTTCAACGCTTCTCGAATGTGAGAGTTGGGTATTTTATCCGGAGTTTACTCGGTATGTGCTTAGCAATAAAGTTAAAAGGGAGACAACTAAGCTGAGGTATTAAGAGTGTGCTGTGAACAGCTGAGTAAATGTTTTTTTATATTATTTATCACCATGTTAGCGATACAAAATTCAAGCGTAACCACACAGAAGGCTTAAGTGCAATAAATTTTGACTGGGACAGTATTTCAAACAGTGATTATGGGCAATGTCATAATATGATTTATGAGTAACTGCTCCTTAATGCAAACTAATGAGTACCCAGAGATAGAAAGGGGGAATGAAACTCTCAGGCCAGCCTCCCCGCTGCGAAAGCTAACGGTTCTCACGAGAGCCTACTGCATCTTTTCCTGCTGAAGCAGGAACTGAGCTTCTGGTCTCAAACCCACACAGTAACTGCCAGGCCATACAGTTTATTTCAGGATGATTAGCTTATTAGAGATGAATGAAATGTTTAAGTATTTTAAAGAGTGACATATGATACGTGTGGTACTGCTCCCAAGCCTCTACCAGGACAGCCCCATGCAACCAGTTGTACACAACCGGCCAGCTCCTCCCGAGGCTTTTTCACGGGGCACTGGCATGCAGAGCTCAACTGGTCTCAGGAAAGCAGGAACGAGATCAAAGTGTATTCCCAAAAAAAAGAATTTTGGTTTTGAACACAGCTTCCAAGTTTGGACTTCACCCTCAACCCTGATTCCAAAGGCAAGGGGAATTCCCGTCTCATCTTCCAGTTCCTTTCACCCTGCCCAACATCAAGTGACTTGCCAGGAAGACATTTGGAATAACCCTCAAAATCTAAATGTATATTTCCACTCCTTTCTGAAACATTTTTGCACAGAAAAGCAGATTTTAATCTGTTAACTTAGAATTTATTCATTACGCTTGCCATTCTTACAGTCCTACAATTGATACATAAGTTACTTTAAGGCAAATGATGCACCAAAATTTATGTGCTTGAAATACTTCAGCCTCTTAGCACTGAAGGATAAGTAGGTTTCCATAACAAGAGTTGTCAACTCCTCAGTAATAGTCCTCTATATTCCGCCTTTTTAAGATGTCCAGCCCCAAACCTTCCATACTTGGCAAAAACTGACCACTGATCATCAAAATATTTTATGGAATGGTTTAGGCACGCAAGAAGGAACCAATCAGTGCAAACGTTTGAGAAAATCTGCCTCAGCAAGAAACTTGAGACAAGAAATTCAAGTGTCTTTCAACCTTGCCAGCAGCTGCTGGTGTTTGCTGCCCTGCCCCACCTCCCTCTGTGCTCTCCCTGGGTGGGAAGGGTCTTCGCCCAGGCACCGAGAAGGCAAATCGTCACACACAGAGTAGTGAAACCAGAGGCCCTGAGGAATTCTTTACCGTGTGGGTAACTTACTTTGCAAACTTGATGCAGAACTGAGTGAAGTACTTCCTCGTGGATGCCAGGTTGTCGCGGATGATGGGGACGTTCTGCTTGATGTGGAGGATTACCGAGGTGACATAAGGACTCTGATCGCCAACGTGTTCCACGTTCTGCCACTGCATCTGCACAAAGAGGAAAAAACAACCAAAAAGACTGTGTAACTCATTAGGGTTCAAGCGATATGCAAGGAAAACTGTATGAGCTTCCTGCCAAAGGATCTCTAAGGAATAATCAAGAGACTGCTTCTGCAATTCACCACTACCAAGGTCATGTTCTTCGTCACTACACTGACTGATCAAAACCATTCCCAGAACAAAACACAAAGGAGGGAAACCCAAAATGGCCCTTTTTGCACCAGAGCGGAGAGAGATTCTGCCTGGTAATGGGAAACATTAGCAGTAAAAAGGCTTTTGGAGCACCCTACACTGCTTCAATATGTAACAGTTCCCAGTTTTCTGGGATGAAGTGCCCATATAAATCCTGATTACAGGCATTTGAGAAAATAACTGCAAGCTTGCAAAGTCTGGATTCCTGTATGGCAGCCAAGACTTTAATACTGGTGAGACTGATGACAGATAGATGGAAGAGGTAGAAATAGTCTTGAAGTCCAAAACACTCTACACCAGCGTAGCTCACACTGAAAACACTTCTGGTGTACCAGCCAGCATGCCAACTTCACCTTAGCCCAAATACACATTAAAAAAATAAAATGAAAGGTTGAGTAATTCCTTTTGTATTTTCATTTACCATCAGCAGAAATGCAACAGACTGTTCCCTGTTAGCCAGATATGTGGCTCCCTTGACTTCCTCAGAGCTTTATTTGAAAAAATACAGTGAGCACACAGTACAAGTTGTTTGAAAAAAAAAACAATTGGGTAGGGCCTTGATGTCCCTGGCAAAACATCTGTGTGTACAAAGTCTGCTGGATGTTCATGTTCCCCAGTGAAAGTGCTCTTAGCACCGCTACTGTTAGAGACGATGCACTCTGCAATGTGCTTCGTGTAGCAAGGTGGAGATGCAACTCCTCATCTTGGAAATGAAACAGGAATAAAGTGAATATGAAAATCAGGTCAGAAAACTGTGCAGATGCAGAAGATGAGCTTTTTTCTTTTGATTGGGTTTGTCCTCCAACCTTTCTTCAAAAGTTCTGGATTTTGCATGCAACTTTTTTTTAATTCCCGTCTTTAATTTAGAAACAGCTACTTTGCCACCAAAACCCAGCTCGTTCAATTACACCCAAACATGCAGCATAAGTCACTTAATGGGCGAAGAAGCCAAATTCTTTGCAAAATCAGTGTCTGCCAGAGTCTACACACATCCTCTACCACAGCTATCCTTATTTAAGCCAAGCAAACAAAACCCCCAAAGTGCTCATCTCGCAGTAACTGGGTAGCTAGCAGGGAGATTTTTCATCATCTGCTCTACAAGTTATAATTCCGTCTTACTTTCAGCTGGAAGATTGCTTGGAAGACAACTGCTTTTCTACTGCTTGTGGCAATTTTCACAGCAGAAGAAAAGGCTCTGTGCCTGCCTCCCTGATGGATTTGCACACGGACTCCCAGCGCTGGCCATTCCCAAACGAACGGAGCGTCCCCGTACACAGGAACGGCCAGAAAGTGGAAAGGGGCTGCTGAGCTGAATTATTACAACAACAACAAAACAGTAGCCTTCTCATTTTGTTGCTTTTCGTTCCAAAAGCAATACTTTACAACCAAGCCTTTAAAGCACGAGCAGTAAAAATAGCCCTTTGTGTGCGCGCGCGCGTGTGGGTGCGTTCCACCAGAAAAAAAAACAGTAGCTGCGATGAAAGAAATAGCACACATACTGAAAAGTCATCAGAAGAAATATGAGCCCAACTCTTCTGGTAAAGCTTTGTTCCTGTCATTTTAAATTTATTCCCCTTTTTCCCCCATCCTATGTTTTTCTTGGGATATCCACATAGCCTACACACAAAACCAGCCCAAAGGACAGAAGCAGGACAGGAGCAGAGGCATCGTGCTCAGCAGCCCAAGGGAGAAGCCTGGTGCCCGGGGAGCAGCCCCAAGCACCCGCATGCCCCAAGGACCTGGGTGACATGGCTGGCTGCACAGCAGGGACCCGTGATACCCTCAGAGTTGTTTTTCCATAGCACAAACACACAACCCTCAGGATTTTAGGGTGCTTTCTTAAGGAAGGGGAGGAGAAAAGAGAAACCGTGAGCAAAACTGGAGTGGTTTGGTATAAAACAAGAGCTGTACAACGTCCTGCGCATAGTGGAAGCCCTAAAGTGCTCCCAGGTCCATCTGGCTGTGAACCCCATGTCCCCACGTGTCCGTATGTCCCCAGAGAGCTGGGAGTGGGGTGAAAGGGCCAAACCAAGAACCACCAGGTCCCTGTGACATACCCAGTGCAGACACGGGTCTCTAGCTAAAGGGGTTGCTTTGTGCATTTAACCAGGGACAAATCAGTCCCCAAGTCTCCCCGTGCACAACAGCAACCCTACTCGTTAGAGTAGGGATGTAGAGAACATCGTTAGAGGCTCTGGTACCGGGCACAGGCAGCATCCACACCACCAGGCCAGTGCCTTCTGCCCTGACCTCGTGTCACAGGCAGGACAAGGTGGGAGGGTAGAGGAAGGCCAGGAGGGTGATGCAGGCAGCAGATATCGCTGCCTTTGAAACCATTTTAGTTTGCACTCTGCTGTATGCTGCACCTTGTCTGCTGGCTGCAGTGCACTCACACTGACTTTTAATTAGCAGCTGGCAGCTCCAATCGCTCTGCTCTTGGGTTTTCCTTGGATGTTGTGGAGAGATCATTAAAGCTCTGTGCTTAAGCACTTGCTGTTGTCCACTCAATTGTAAGGAAGTGGGAAATTACAGCTGTGCCAGAAGGTTTTTTAGCAAAATATAAAAAACAGCAAGCAAGCTACATAAGGCACTAAAATATCCCCCAGTCCCACTTACATACACAGTTTTACATATAAATTGATGTTTAATTCAGCAAATAAATAAAACCTTATCCAGTGCAATCCATAAACTTAATTGGGGCAAAAATATCTCATGCAGCTTAGCAGTTCCTCTTCCCAACAATTAAACAGCACACCAGGCAACTTAAATGCCACAACATGTTCACAGTACTTTGTTATCCACAAAAAGTACTGTGCAGCAGCAAGTGATTTGCTGTCAGCACCCAAACTTCCCCAGTGGCTGCTGCTCCTTACCTCCAACCCTCCAGGTGCACACGCCAAATTCTGCAACCCCCAGGACAGCAGGGGAATTGCGTGTGCTCTGTCCCAGGGTACCACACCATTAGCAGTGGTACTTGTACCACACTGGTAGCCATGTCACCAGGAGGAAATTGTCTACATATTTGTTCTTCCCACGACAGTTTTCATGAGCTTGCTACTGAGAGCTACTGGGCCCCGCAGAGCGGCAGAGAACAAGGCCCCTTGGAGCTAACACAGCTGCTGGCTCTGCATCGGGGACAAACTATAGCTATCTGTGCCATCAGCAGCTCCAAAATACAGACATGCCTTTCTGGGAGCCCACGTTTATTTCAGAAGCAGCTCTGATATTGAAAATTGTAGTGAACAACTTTCACAACCAGCGAGCAACTGACCACAATCACTAAGCGACAAGAGCAAACCTCTTCACTTAGACATGGGGTGGTGCAGGTGGCAGGCTGAAGTGAGAGCAATGCACTTGCATAAAAGTACCCTATGAGATTTTTTCAAATACAGAATATGGCACCAGGGGTTTAGGGCAAACCCCTCCCCTATCCCACATTCCACTCCTATGGACATGTTTAATCATTCTACACCTGTTGTAGAATTTGAGTAAAGATTATCACCTACAAATTTTGTAAGACAGAGGTTTGTCATCACATCATTTACCCATTTCTTCCAGAACACCTAAGTTCAAGAATCAGCAAAACTGAGCACCATTGCCAGCTGAAAGCAATATCCATGATGCTGTATTCCCTGTTAACTCTCTCAAAGTCACCTGAAGCCAAAGCAGATTTAGAGGTGTAAGTATTTCTTAATTTACTTCTATAGTTACCAAACGTTTTTGCAAGAAAAAAAAAAGTCTAACTCACAAAGGATCAGCAATGTTCAATCTTGGAGAACATCAGAGTGAAGTAAATGAAAAGAAGGTAGTCAGTGGAAGGGCTCTAATGGAGCAGTGGTCTTGAGACAGACATGCCTTCACATCACAGGAAAGTCGGAATAGATCAGCCAAACAGCATCGACTCCTTTAATATAGACTGAAATTTCACACTTCCAAATACTAACTGTGCGTTTGAATAATTATATGTATTTCTTACTCAACTGTCAGAATAATAAGCCAGACCTAAAGGAAAGGCTAGAGGAGGGCGAAGGAAAAAACTCCTGCACCAAACCCAGGTCTAGTAAAGATCATATAAAGGGACTCTGTCGGATGCAAATAGTGGAATGTGTGCACAAGTGACAAGTATTTATTTAGTTAATTTCACAGCACTTAACTTGTTTATATATCATCAGTCTCATCACATATGCTACATTTTACTGGTGTTCCAAAGACAAAAATAAATGGCCCACCAGCTGCTGCTTTCTCAAGGCTGTGGTTTACTTGGGCGTAAACAGTTAGAGCTGAGTGATTCAAACACTGCTACACTAGGTGGGTTCAGGAGGAGATCTAAGGAACTGTCACAGCAAACAAGTGACACCTGCAGTGCCAAGCCTTTCCTAATGGTGATATTTTACTGGGAAAAAGAAATCCTCTTTCCATTTGGGACATGTACAAGCTCTATTGCTAGCTGCATTCCACTTCAAATATTAGCTGGGGGTGGCGGGGCTAGTTACAGCTGGAGTACATCATAAAGCAGAAAGTTATTAAAATTCATGGCAACAAGACAGCGTGTTGATCTGACAAAAACAGAGCTCTATGTTTAATATTTCTAATTAAAAAAAAAGTTCAATCCACTTTTGTTGTCTTCACCTCTGTCTAAAGCAGTCTGGGTTTTCACAATACTTTGGCAAGAAACCACAGCTCTGCATTTCAAACACATAAAACCCAGCAGCGTAACTGCAACAAAATCCTTAAGCACTAATCACATGGGCCTCCCTAGGAATGGCTCCATATGTCCTCAAGAGGATCACAGAAGCAATAGGGCTCGATCCCAATTCCATATTACCCTTCAACTACCTCCATCTAACATCTAAAATTCCCCTCTCAAAGAAAATGAAGATAGCAAATGAGGTGTAGCATTTGAAGTTTCATGCTAAAAAAAAAAGTTCTCCCAATCCTAAAGACTCTTGCTAGCATTAGGATTGGAAAGTCTGAAATAGACACTTGCAGAAAGTATTCTACTGTGTGTTTTAATGTGCTGCAAAAGAATGAAAGCTCTAACGTCAATTATAGTTTTTGGAGTGAAGGATATATTTATAGTTACAGCAATTGCTGCTCTAAGAAGCAATCAATATATTGATACGTCTTAGGGCAGTGTAAAGAATATGTCAAGAGTGAAATCAAGCCATCAGCAGACTCTAAGTGTTACCTCTCCCCAAAACAAATCCACCCTTACCTTGCTCATCGCAGTCAGGGCAGGGTCACAGGCAGCATCCAGGTCCTGTACTAACAGCTGTATGCTGTTGGAGATCACGCTGAAAAAAAAATAAATCAAGCACAAGTTTTAGAACAGTATTCACACAGTATCAGAACTATCTTATTTGACCATGGAAGGAAGAAAATCCACTAGACGTAGCGTTATGCTGTGAATACACATGGCTAAAATTGCACTGAAAAGAACCCTGGAAAATCTGCATGCTGTTCATTAGGAAGCCACACAACGTGCTTCAGCACAGAGCATATTTTTATGCACACATTTTTACAGTTGACCTTTCTCTGTTTTGACATAGAAAAGGGGCTGGAGATCAAAGATGTCAGACTGGGCAACCCCCCTGCATCAGGAAGAGGAGAAACCCCTGAGTACTGATTGGGCCCAGAGGGGAATTCTGCTTAAAATTTAATCCAGTCTGGAAAAAAAAAAAATTAATCAGCTATCCAGTCACAGTCAATATTCTACTACTTGCAGAAACTTGCAAAGATGATTTTAGGAAGTACATCTATGTGAGTTCTGAGTGTGTCTCCCATTTGCGAAGATCAAGGCAGAAGCCTTATTTACGCTATGTCTAGGACTGCAGCCATCCATTGTTTGAGGTTCTCAAAGATATATACCAGACTAAAGGACACACTAGTCAAAGATTTTTTCTTTTCTATTTAAACAGCATAATGTTGCTTAGATATATTTGATCCTACTATGTAAGACTTAGAACCTAGTGATGTGCCTAAAGGTGTAACTGATCCTAAGGCAACGGTGAAGGAACGTGGTCTGCAGCAGCTCAGACCACCCTCAGGGGCACGTAACCCAGTGCTTGCACTGGAGACAGCTCCTGTTAAAAACAAGAAGCAAGTGCATTTCACGAAGTATAGTTTTTAAACACAACTTAACTTTAAATCTGCTGCAGATGCCTGTTTACAGCTTCAGGATTATGTGCATAAAGCCATGTTTTACTCCTGCTCTTTCTCATGATGCTACCACAAATAGGAATTCCAGCACCAGTAGGAAATCTGATCAGTGAAATCAGATCCTTCAAACCAGCTTTCCTCCCCATCATCATCTTTGTGAAGGTCTGGGTACTAATCTAGAATTCACCGTTCAAAGTATTTTTAAGTGTCCAGCTCCTCGTGGAGACACGCTATCACCCGCTCACAGCTTCACGGCTGGCATCTGGCTGGTGCTCTTCACTGCAGCCCACTGAGCACGTCTGTTCCCTTTCCTAGGGCTCTAGCACAGAGACTGGAACAGAATCCTAAATGTAAGACTGTGCCTTCAGAACAATTTGTTTGTAACGGCAAACTCATCCAAAATTAGTTGGAAAAATTACTACGGGAGATTAAGCAAACATTAGCTTTGAGTTTCATGATCCAAAACTTCCACTGGGATAAGAAACACCTGTGGCCATTTCTACTGGTGCCTCTGCTGCGCACCGCAGGGTTTGCTCCTTTGGGGGATTTCACCAGCTCAGGCAATGCCAAGAGAGGCAGACTGAAATAACTGGTCTCCTGGGCACAGCTGATTCCTGCAGGGCGGCTGCTGTCAGGAGGCTGTAGGAAAGAGTTGTGGTTCAGCACCAAAATGAAACACAACCCACTCCGTGGAAGGAAAGTGACTTCATAACTAGTCTCCACATGCCAGGAGTCAATCTAAAGCTGGGTCACCAAGCTCAGGCTCTTGCCCCAAAACCCACAAGATCGCAAACAGGGACAGAAACCAATTTGTCTACACTTCAAAATAAACACACCTGCTGCAGAAGGGTAACACCGCAGCAAATGCGTTGCAAATGCAAAACATCATGACATGCCAACAGAGCTTTGATCCTGGCTATGTTAGAAGCCACACAAAACCTCTGCCCCAGACAGTATTTAACAATACTTCAGCAGCAGCTAATGAATCCCCATACGATTCTGGGCAGATACACAGAAATTTGAAGACAAGGAAGCAAAGGCCACAAGCAAGCTGTTGGGGCTCTAAGAGAGCCCAGCGAGCTCAGGATTTCGGGGTCTCTGAACACTATCCATAACTTCAAAACAGATCAAAGGGGGTGAGGTGGGAAAGAACCATGGATTTCTGGATTTAAACGACCATAATTTTCCTTCTGTTGAGCTTCAAGAAGAGCCCGAAGAAAACGCCTAACCTCCACAGCAGTAAAACCCTCCCAGTCAATTACTTTAAAGGTGTTCGTGGTAGCTCTGCACTCTGTGTGAGGAAAGAAACACTTCCCAGGGTACGTAAGCAGCAACGTTTTATCATTTGCTTTATGACCCTGCCTAAAAAGACATCAAATCCCAGAAGAAACAACTTGTTTGATGTTGAATGAGCAAATGCCAAAGAGAGTTTTATAGCTATGACTTAAACTGACAGGAGACTGAAAAAGTGCTCTATACTGGAACAGACTGAAAGTCAATTAAAAAGTCTTTTGTTACAAAATACATCAGGCCTGATGGTTTGCCAGGTTTGGACATCTTTAAAGTTAAACGCGAGCTATACAATGAAAGTTTCCAAAACACATGGTGTTAGCTGTCCACGACCGACCATCTTGAGGCAGCCACTGTGGAAACTGAGCAGTGACACAAGATAGCATCGCAACCCGAGCTTTCAGTCAGGGATTCAACCTTAAAAAGGTCTGAAAAATATCTAAAGGAAAGGGAGTCTCTGCAGCCTGGGATGGAGCCCAAGACCATGTGAAAAATATGGATGGAGATTCAGTGGGATCCTGCCCACTGGGGCAAGACAGGAGGTATCACAGGAAGGAAGTCTGGAAAAAAAAAATCTTGCTGCTATCTGGGCTGAATCTTAGCTTTAGGGAGAATGAGAGTTGGTGATACAGATTATTTCCCCATCTTTGCCAAGGCTTTCTTTTGTCTGGCATGAGGCAAAACAATTTTTTTTTGCCTCAATTTCCTTCTCTCAAAAAATATTCTATATGTTTGTTAGTGGTGGAGAGGAGATGATGTTAGAGGGGAATATATTTAGCATCAATACATAAAAAGTTATTTTAATGAATGATAATCTTCTCTCAATTATAATCCCCAAATATAAGATTGGATCAGTCTTTTATGACATCTGAAATGGGGTTTGATCATACTGACAAGGCTGCTGATTAACAGTGGGAAGTTAGAGCAGGAAGGAATGTACGGAAATAGCTTCCTTTCTTGAAATGTAACAGCCACCTCACAGAGCTGCCAAGATGCAAATGATGTTTCAAATGGAAACTCACTATTTCCTTTCCTCTTTCCAGTGCTCTTGTTCCTTTGGCTAGGACGGTGGGGAACAACTACATCTGAAGTCTGTACTACTGCTGCTCCTGGACCAGCCAAGGAAGGACCATTCCTTCACCAGGCAAATGCCTTTACCTAGACTGCATATCTGGGTGGATCCTACTGCTGGCTGGGATTTTGTGGCTGTATTACTCCAGCACCATCTGGCTGACAAACTAGGATGTTTGATATGTTGTGGGAGGATGCATCTTCTCAACATACATGCTGAAAGTGTCTGTCTCTCCCGTCAGGTTGATCCTCTCCACTAGACTTGCATCCACTTTTTCTTTGAGTTTCTCTTCCAACTGTTAGGAAACAAAAAAGCAACAGAAAGGTCAGATTTCTTACTTGAAACAAACGTTTTTGAAAACTTACGTCCTGGAAAAGTCAGCTTCTTAAAAACTAAGCTGTGCTCAGACTGCATCCACAACTCAGCCAGTGGACAACGGAAATCTCTCCTTGCTGGACCCCCTAGACACACTGATCTGCCAGGATGGCCTATGGTGGCAAGTCAAAGAAGTAAGCCTCCAACATCACATACAGAACTGTAGCAAGACATGCTAATGTACTAGCTTAACACCGTGGCACCTGTCCTGCTAATAAAGATGTAGTCCAACACCCTGTCTGTGCCCAACCTGCAGAGAAGCAGGATTGCCAGTTCTCGTGGTGAGAGGCCTCGATACAGCCAAACATCACAGCTCATCTACTATCTGTGGCATTTTGAAAGTAACTGGATGTGGGGAGCACTGTGGCTGCAAAGCGTATCAGCATAAATACCTTCTCTCCTCATTCCACCTTGCCCCAATATTTCAGGCGAGCATTTCCCCAAGCCTACTTTGACTTACTGTTTTTCTTGTTCTTATAAAACAGAAATTATGAACCATGAGCAAATCCTTTTTTCCTCTCAATCCCATTAAAACAAACTATGTAGCAAGCACTGAAGGAGAGCATCCAAAACTGTGGCTACAGAGTAAGATTAAAAACATGACTTCTCTCAGGTAGAAACAGCAAAATCAATACTTTTTTTTCCTATGAAATACTGATTATTGAGCTCTACATTCTTAGAACTATGCGATACTATGCAGAGCAGACACTACTATGCATATTTTAGTACTCCTGATTCCTCCAGCCTCCATAGCAGCCTATCCTAGCCTAGAGAGAACAGCACAGCATCTCATGACAGAAGAGGGACTGCTGCTGGGCATCATCTGAGAGGTGCTGTAGAGGAAAGCTCACCTGCTGGGTGGTCGCCAGGCAGTACTCTGCTGTACTAAGGATGCTGCAAATGAGGCAGAGTTCTTCTAAAGTAAACTTCGCCACTTCAGAGCCTTCCTTTTCTTTCAGCAAACTAGTGATGGTGAGCCCGCTACTGCTGCTAGTTGTCCTGGAAAAAAGAAAACCTGTAAGGCTTTCGGGTGTACACACACACATACTGCCAAAATACTCCTAGATTTCAACGCCATAAAAGGTCCTTATGACCACCAAGCCCAATGCTTTGTGCAACGAAGGGCAATGATCTGCAACCAAATTTGCATCAAACATGCAATTACTATTTTGGTTAGGGAGTATCTTTTAGAAAGACAAATGGAATTTGGTATTAAGTCTTCACGCAAAAGGACAATTCACTCATTCACAACATGTCAGGTTAGGATGCCAGCTGAGTACAGCTTTCCCCAGCTAACTTCACCTTCACTGTCAGTTACTCAAAATCTAATTAAAATTTACACAAAAATCTCAATAACTAATCGAGCAACTTGTCGGATTTATCTTCTCAATACCAAACAGATGTCAACACGTATTTGAAACTTTGGTAACCCGTTTTAAAAACTGATGATATCAACATAGAAAATCATAGAAGATGCGGCTTCTTTCCACTGTGCTCCCGTGATTAACTGCTGTGTATCAACAGAGAAAGAATTAGAACAGTTTAGAGTCAGGAAACTCCCTACCTCTCAACTCTTCATAATCCAAAACCATTAAAAAAATAGGACAGTGATATTTATCTTGGACAGCAAAAATGGAGCACACAAAAAAAAACGTGTACAAAGAATGCAACTGAGGTCTGATGGAGAATGCACATAAAATTTTATCTTTCCACTTCTCTGGACGTAACCCTCTCCCCTTCCATCTGTGAAAGATTTTACTGGCTTCAGAAACTCATTCTGCTGCTCCTAGGTTTACAAGGAAAACAAACTGAAGATGGCAAATAGCATACAAAATTATCTGTAGTTAAGTTGGCTATATCTCAAAGACTTCCTTTAGCTTGTGCACTCACCTACATTGGTGTAAACCTCTAATGATTTCCTCTATTTTCACTGCATTTCCATCTACAAGTTTTATTCATGCATATATAAAATTTTACAGAGCAGAAAGTTACAGGTAAGCACTCCAGCATCACACAAATAAACCGCCTTCATTATATCTATGGGCAATGTTGAGCTTATATCACAAGGGAGCTAAGAATCAAAGCATGAACTTTTTCCCAAGCAGCAGGGTATGGGCAATATTGAAAGACAGATCTTTCTGACAAGACTTGTGCTGGCATTTCAAAAGGAACTTCAAGAAACAGTAACTCTGACTGTTAATCAAAGCCAAATATGAATTTAGCTTCCAGGGACCCTTAAAAAAATAAAAAAATGCCATGACAGACCATTTGGTCTCTTGCTGTTTCTCATAACAACAAACTGAACATTTGAGAAAATTGTTAAGTAAATGTAGTCACACTGCTGCTCTGTGCTTTCTTTCACAGTCAAAAATAAGCGTTAACAAGTATGTATTTATTAATTATCTTCACGAAGCATCTGCTCCTCACTGGAATGTCTCACCAGACTGTGCTGAAGCATTTGGGAAGCTAAACTCACTTGGGCAGGTTTCCAGACAGAATTTTCCAGGCATATTCCCGAAGGTACTTCTGGAATATGGTGGTGAGGGCTATCATCGGTTCGCCCGTGCTGAGCTGGGAGCACTGCACCATGCACTTCTTGTAGTAAACAAAGAGGTCGGCACAGCTGGGCAGGACAGCTCCTCCTTCATCCACGTTGGGCTTGGGAGGACCTTGAGCCTTGAAGTCAGCCACAAACCTGTCGATCAGCTCGCTGAGATTTCTAACGCAGGGAAACAACGGGAAGATATTTTAGTATGTTGGGGGAGGAAATGGATGGAAGAGAGAGTAATGCCTAAAACCAGATGCCCTGTCTTGTGACACCAATAAACACGTTTTAGCAGTTCAATAATCCAGCCCCTTCTCATCTCCACCCTCCCAGCACAAACCTCGTGCAGTAATGAAGACTGGGCGGATGAGTAACGACCCTTTGTACTCAGAGCTTTAGTGGCAGCTTCAATCTGTTCTCCAGTCACACAGAAAAGCTCGCAAGTGTGCCAGGACTGGGTTCAGCACATTCGATGCAAGTGCACAAAGCTTATGCTCGAATTTCATTCCTGGCACCGGCAGAAGGAGCAGTCGGACTGCCCATATCAGCGGCCTCGGGGATTGTGGCTTTCAAAGGGATGTGCTCAAAATGGTGTGCCACTTGCCACTGCTGGGTCCCATTTGGAAACCACCTGGTTTTGCATGACGTGACACATCCTTTACAGCAATTTTATTTAGCATGAGCACAAAGCACACTTCCTACTTAAACTCTTTTTAAAAGCACAAAAAGCCCCACTATTGTCTCCAGTGATTCATTATAACCTGGTCCTTACTCAAATATTTTGGTCTTTATACAACAATAAACTTTACTCTGCTGTTTCATCTTGACAAAAAGGCTTTTTAGCATGGCAGAGGGCCAGAGCATACACAGAACAAACAGAAGCCCTCTGATCTTGGGGAGTTCTGCTGGTCCTGCTCCTCCAGAAGCTGCACATCTCTGTCTCTGGAATATATAGACATTTCAGATGACAAAGTATCACTCCACTGACCAACATGAGTTGTGAAGCTCACATATTTTATACTCCTGTTTCCAATACAGTCTTGGTTCTGCTTCTTCCAGCTCTCCCTTTCCCGTGGCACAACCAGACACTTACTGCTGAGGGTTTATCACCAAAGCTTCTGGCTATGCTGTGCCTTGATCCAAATTAAAAAAAAATAATAGCCTGTCGAAGAGATTTAACTTAAAATATTCTCCCAATCTTAGGCAAGTTCACAGAGTACCTAGCAGAGCACAAGAGTCCATGCAAAGGGACTGCATTAAGGCCTCCTGGGATGGGTACAGTCTTACTGACAACACTCTTGCTTATTTCTGCCAAGGAAAGGGGAAAGAAACACCTACAAAAAAACTTCTCCCCACTTTCTACCCTTTCTTTCTACTCACCTTGTGAAAGAGAAAAAACATTCCCATTCCAATTTACCAGCAAATCCCACAACACTGCACAAGGGGAAGAGGTGACATGGCTCTTCTCCAATAAACCTACAGACTGCTGCACCATGGATGATCTGCCTGGGCCCAACTGACCTACAGAGCTGTGCTTGTAATGCCTGGGCTTTAAACTGCAAAGCAAGGCTCTTCGGCTTAAAATTGGCTCCTTGGCTATTCAAGTAGCCTTTCTTGATGCTTGTCGCTTTCTGCTTCGAGTACTTTACGTAGCTCTGATTCTACAACCGCTGTTCCTCAGCTTTGTTACAAGAACTGTAAAAAACATCAGGCTTCTCAACCGATGTGATAAATCTCTACACTGGCATGAGCGATTGAATGCTGAACTGAAGCATCAATTGGATTCGACCACAGCGGAGCAAAGCCCACCTCCCCCCCGAGCTGTACGATAGCCAAACAGACGGCTGCTGCAGGAGGGCTCCCACGTGCTACAAGCTGCAGCATTCCTCAGGTTCTCCAGCAAAGCAGACGTGGCGTGCTGCTGTCAGAAGTCCCGCTGAATTAAACAGCTGCATTTCCACCTCTGCATCTGTGCTTTGCTCCATCTGTGCAACAAAGTGGAGCTTTCTTAGCAGTCACCGGCCGCTTTTTTTTTTTTTTTTTCCATATTCTCCAGGCAAAGTTAGAAATGTCGATGGCTTTTGTTTCTTTATGCTTCCTCCACATGTTCTCCTCCACTCCAAGGCGAAGTGAAACAGGTCTGCATTGCCCTGGTCCCCAAGGTCTTGTCAACTGGGGTGCGGGAGCAAACGCAGCTGTCCAAAATAGCCGGGAGAGGGGTGCTGCAACTTCGTGCTCGTTCTGATCCTAACCTGGACAAACTGCCTCTCAGAGGCAGGCCAAGAGGACCGCACTTATTTTAGCACGAGATGGACACAAGCAAAACATCAGGATATTGTTCACTAAGGGAACTAATATACTATTAATGCACCACTATTAATGCACACCTCAGCTGATGTCAATAAAGCTCTCATTAGTTTCAGCTGGCCCAAACACAAGATGAAGGCTAACAACCTTTTATGAACACGTTGGTTATACAATGGGAGCACAAAATTTGGCAGAAGAATCTGCTTGGGAGAATAACCATGAAGAAGGCAGGAGAGCTACAGAAAACAAACATTTTCTCCATATAGGCTCTGCAAAAAAGCTCAAAGCAAATTCTCAGAATTATCACATCTGTGCTACCAAACTGTAGCATATTTACTGGGAGCAAGACCTGTCCTAATCTAACCAAGAGAAAACCTGAAACGAAATCATACAGTTTTATTCTGGTTCTCAAATCCTTTCATTCCTCTTCTTATTTTCTTTCACTCAGCCTATTCAGAGATTTTTCTGCATCTCTGGCAATCACAAGAGGAATTAGGCAGCTCCTCAGAAACCAGCACGAGAGAAGAACACAGTGCTTAGTAAGTCGGTCTGTTCAGTGGTGTGAATGGCACTGAGCTATCTGGATTGTTTGCAGGATAGTTTCCACTGACTGAGTATTTTGGAAGTCCCTCTGCTCATGCGGCTGCAAACACCCACTGCAAAGTGTCAGTTTGCTGAACAATCTGAAGGACGCATGCCTTTTAGCACACTTAAACACAGCTCTGCATACTCGCAACACTGCAGACCCGACAGAGCTATTGCTCCTGCAGAACTGCTCAGCTCACTCATGTACACTTCTGTGGCTCTGACAGACCACAAAGAAGAGCTGAAGACACATATCCCAAAGGGAAAGAAATGAAATATGCTTCGCTGTTAAGAAACCTGATATTTACATTGCAGTTAAGAGTGGAGAACAGCATCTTTATAGTCTTTCTTTCAGGTATCTCCTCTTAAATTGCTGCAGATTTTGGCACTGTGCTTCTTTAAATGGGTATGGAAACAATTTTTCAGAAGAAAAGGGCCAGGCTGGTTTCTGCCCCAAACTTAACACAACGGTGAACGGTGGGAACTGCCCCACTTCTCTCGCTGTTCAAAGCCCAAGCACACAATTATCTAAGCAACTCCTCATTTTCAGACATCAGTAACAGATTCCTCAAAAGTTCAATCAAAGGGGGAAGAAGAGCGAAAATCAAAGAAAAGCAATTTTTGGCAGACAGGACAGCATGGGGAATACTGTGGCAGTTCTTCTTTGAACTTCTTGCAGCCTGTGGCTATAAAGCTAATATAAAACATCTCAGAACTGTAAAAGAAAAGGAAAAAACCCAACTGAAAGGAGTAGGAGCACACTGGGGTAGAATTACCAAAACGGGGATTAAAATGGCCCCCAGTGAGATGGGAAGAAGTATTCAAACAAGTTAGTGCTCAGATCACTGAGGTGGGGGGAGGCTAGGGAATCTGCTTCCCTTCGTTTTACTGCAGAGCGAAACCTAACCTTGGCATGACAAACCACTGCGCGAGGTTTTATTTACTTACTTACTTAAAGGCATAAAAGATTTGAGGGACATGGGAAACCTTTTTCAAGATTGCTATCTTGGAGTTTGGACAAAATCAGGACGCTAACTTTGACTTATAATCAAAGTCCACGTGGAAGTCCATGGAAGACAGAAGGGCATAAGATAGCTGAGGTACATGAGGCAGATTCTTGTTTTTCCTTTCTGGCCACTGACCTGGACTAAAAGACTATCGTCAACATTTTTTCAACCATCTCCTCTCCCAGCTGACAACTGCTGTTGTCAGAAGTGCTTTTTAAAAACCTGGTGTGAATAAAGGTGCACAAAAAAACGTGGGTGAGAGCTGTAAAAACTTCCCAGAGTTCTAAGCTGAAAGTTCGCCTCATCCAAGTTATTTTGCTGTAACTCAAAGAGGAAGATGAAGAAGGGTTCTAGGGATTAAAACCCCTAAACAAAGCCTGACAAAGTCCCAATCTGTGACCGATGATAATGCTATCTTACTGCCAGCTCATCTACAGCAGCTTTCATCTGAGGATCTCAAATAACTTATTTCTATAAAGCAAATCTTGAAACTCCTCTGCCATGAAGCCACTTGTGTATTTTACAGAAAAAGCAAACCTACTATTTGTGGAAGACATGAGACGAGAGAAAGGCTTATGTCTGCAGTGAGAATTGCAGAGGCAACAGAAGCAATTTCAGAAACACTAAGCCTCTTCCGCAGAAAGGCAGCGGGCATCATTCCTACAGGCTTTTGCAATTACAGATGAAACCAACATCCACAACCCTCTGAATGCTCATTTTTGCTTAAGCAAAGGCCTTACTCATTCTAACTTTCTTCAACCACGAGTGCTGCTCGTAATGAAATCAGAAATCAAATTTTCAATAAACTTCATTTTCTGGAGACAGAACCTCCTACAATGCAACAGTAATGCATGTCCAAAAGCAAAACTAAAAGAGCACACTGGCTACTCACTTGTCCTGGGACTCGATATACACATAAAGGTGAGGCTCAAAGCACTTGGAAACAATGCCATGGAAAGGATTGTCAGGGGCCTTTGGCTTCTTTGGCTGTAAGAAAACATTGAGAGTGTTAGTTTCCAACTTGCTCTGTAAACCTAGAAGAAATTGTAATACAACAGCACGGAGGATCTAAGCTCTCAGAAATACTACAACACTAAAGTTTGTTGTCAAATAATCAAAGGCATATAATCACCAGTATATACAAGGTCAGCGTGTCCCAGTCTTCCCTTGCTTTTACAGAGCTGTCAGTATTCCAAAGAATTATCTTTTCACTTTTAAAATACTATTAGCCTTCAAGGGAAGGCTGCTCCCTACTAAAAGACTTCAGTAGAAAAAAATCTTAAATGCAGTAACAGGACTCCCCAGGTCACCTCTGAAACGAAATGCAGCAGTTATTTGGAAGTAACATTGAAAAACCCCTACATTTTAGAACATTAAGGATAACAACTTGAAGCTATGGACTTCATCTGGATGACTTTTATTTAGACAAACAGAGTGTAATTACTGGAGCTGGAATTATACAGGCAACATTACAAGATTACTTTCACTGTAAAACATGTTTCTGGGGATGCAAAGACTTCTATTTTAAAAATCACAGAGTGTTAAGCACAGACGCCGTTTGGGAGTCATCCAGTTTACTCTCACTTCAGTTCAGTACTGTACTCTACAAAGTGGCCAAGCACATCTCACTGTAGCCACTGGGACTACTCATATGCTTAAATATGTGCATGTTTAACTATCAGGCCGGACAGGCTCTTTAAACTTGTCTTTGCCCTACAGCTAGATTTCATTTTATTTTTGAAATAATTTTCCTTGTTGCTGTCTGGCAAGCTGACAACTTTTCACTGCCTGCAGAGAGCTCTGGAATGGAATTCTTGCCTCTCTCCACAAAAGGCCAGGATCAGCTCCTAGCCAATGAAGATACAAATTTTTCCAGTTGATTTCTTTTTTTAAGCATAAAAAAGCAAAACAAGAGAGCCTAAAGGACGTTCTCTCCTACATAACAGAGATGATGGCACTAAGTCATCTGCAGAAATTGCTAGGCAAGTATTTCTCAGAAATAATTAAGGCTCAGAGACGTGATGAATACGAACATATGGCTGCAAACTTAAAGTGAGTGAACAGTTTTATGGAGGCCAGACCACCTCTATGAGACTGGCTTCATTAACCTTTTCACTAACAGCAGGGATGGAGAACGTAAGTTTTTTACAGCCTTGGGAGAGAGCCACTGCCCAGCATCCTCTACCCCAGCCGCTTTGCCAGTGCCTGCCCGTTCCTGCCGGATGCACACACTCATCAGAGCTGGGAGGAAAACAATAGGTGGTAATTACAGAAGCCTTCCAGTCGCCAAGGCTCCACAATGGCAGCGCCGGCACAAGGTTGCAGATTCGTCATGTTTACGATTTACCAGGCTGGAAGAGCTGAATCCTAAGGCATAACTGGTTTTTCGCGTGCGTGTGCCTCTGCATCATGCTGCTCCCAGTATGTCTGGTGGAGAGAATACTAAATCTTTTCACAGTAGCAGCGAAGCTGTATTTCTGAGTGTGCAATCCTGTCCAAAAGCTGCAGATGTTTAAGCTATTTCCTCCTTGAGTTTGATGGAAATAATAAAAGGTTACTGTTGTCACAGTAAGGAGGTCTGCAGCTGGCCCAGTTTCCTTTCATTACTATCCAAAGTAAACAGATTAAACCTAACTGCTAGGATCACTAAAAGAGGTTCTTTTTAATATGGATTCCTCCCCCCTCACTCTTAGGCTCCCTCTTACATTCACAAGTGTCTTGAATTCTCAGAACTGGTGTCTTGAAGGAGTTCTACCACTCAACCCTTCATCTTCAACCCTTCCTTTCCCTTCTCTTCTCCATCTGCTGACAGCAGAAAATGCGACCTGCAACCTGAACTCACTGGCACTAACCAGTTCTTGGCATTTTGAAACAGAACTGTTGGGGCCTGTGGTGTCATGCAGGTGCTTCCGGCCAGGGCAGAGCGTTCCACTGTTCACTAAAACCAGCCCTAAACCACCTAAAAAGGCTTTGTGATTTATCTCTTCACTTGCATTCTGGCACTACTGCTTTCTCCCAGGATGTCCCCTCATCTCAACGCTGCATACCGGAGCCAACCTTCTTTCAGCCACTGCAGAGAGCAGAAAGAAAGCTCTTCACAAAAAATACATCACACGTCTCCCTGAGCTCCCAATCTCATTCTTCTAGATCACTGATAAAGTCTGGCCAGTACCAGCTCTCCACACTGCATTTTAATGGAAAAAACAAAACGTTGCTTTATCATTCTGCTTCAAGACTACTGTGTGGTGAGGGCAGAGGGCTGCCCTCCAGAGGGGATGCACTGCACCCAGCTGTGCTGATGGAAAGCTACCAGCCCACAAATGATTTTGGGGCATGGATCTGAGTAGGTCCTAGGTCCCCAGTCATGTATCAGGCTACCACCTGTAAACAGCCCGTGAACTCACTGAGCGAAGGGAGGGTACCTATCCCAAGCAACATATAATTGAATGCTTAGAAAATATCTGTCTGGTGAGTAAAAAATAGAGGGCTTGCAGACTTTGATACTGGTGCCAATTAAAACAAAAGTGCTTACTATTCACTCCTTTATTGTTTGCAGAGAGCTTTTGAAACCCAGTGCTTTTACAAGCGGTTAGGTGTTGCCAGCAACGCAGAGGTAATGGATGAAAAACACTACAGATATAAAAATCCCAGCAGTAATATATTTGGAGTGAAAACCTAAAACTGACACTTGAAAGTTCAATGAGCTGTCTGATGACTCCAGACTTAGTCTGCTTGGCTGACAAGGCAAAATATGAATTGCAACTCCTTGTAGTGGGAGCTCCTCCTGGGATCTGAAAACCCAACTATGCTAGTTCATCTTTCTTTGACAGAAGTCCTCCAGTTACATTTGAGCTGTTGCTGCATGGGCTAGAACTGAATCCTGCTTGCTCTCATGTGACTGGATTGTCTCTGCACTATTAACTGAAATAAAGATTGCTTTGGTTTCAGTGAAGCGAACCACAGCAAACCACAGTCATACTGGGAGCTTGTATGCTGCACAGAGAAACAAAACCGTGCTAAATGAATTGCTGCGAAAACAAACCCTTCGAATCAATGTCACAGGAAAAGCTTAGGTACCACCAGAGATTTTGACACAGAGACTGCCTCACTGAGGACAGGAGAGCTTCAGAAACTTACTTTTTCTGCATCACTTTTTTCAATTACAATCTCATCTGTCTCTGTCCCAGCTTCATCCTCGAGAAATGGGTTGGTAGAGGGAGGAGGCACTTCTGGCTTTTTCTGTGTTAAAGGTTAAAAAAAGGAAACTCCTTAGAGAACAGTCTGTTTTGACTCACAGTCCACAGAGCCACATCCATGTTTTGCTTTACTAAGCCCTTCAAAGCACTGTACAGCAGTTTGTCTTCTCCAAGCACAGTGGTGACTGCAGACTTCAGTGTTTCACCTGTAAAGCCTACTCTTCTTACACCTACGCTCACCCAACTCTACCTCAGTCATCCCTGGAAAGGGCATTTTGATCAATGTGAAACTCCCATTCTCTCAAACCCCATGCTCCAAAACACGTGGTCTCCATCAGGAAGACCCATCAGGGCTCCCTGCTGCTTCAGCAGCTCTCAGATGCAGAGCCCAGAAGGGTACAGAGAAGGCTCAAGCAGAGCTCAGAGTGGTTCCTCCAGTGGCATATTTCTTTGTATTCTCTTAGAGAGCCATGTGTCGTCAGGAAGCTTAGATGAGGTGGCTCCTGTGCTCTGACCATCCCCCTCTCTCCCAAAAAGAGGTTTCTGCTCAGGTTTTATTTAACTTGCAGGTAAAAGCATCTGAATTTACAATTCTAGCTGATGTCTTTCTCCTACGCAAGTAGAGGCGCACGTGTCAGGGTGGCTCTTGCTCAGCTGTGACTTGCTCCTAAATCCTTTGAAAACACAACACGTAACTGCAGGACTGGTGACACCACCCCTGACAGGAGGCTCCAAAACTCTGCTGCTGCTGCAGTAAATCCTACGTTATTGCTCCCATGACACTGCTCATCCCCACTGTGTACTCACTAGATAGCCGTTTAAAATTATGGGCTTCATTTTGTGTTTAAAACAGGTCAGATGACGACATCTCGAGTGTCATAGCCTCTAGGTACATCACATAGACAGGAGGGGAAACTTCTTTTTTTTCAAGCCGCACTCTCCCCTTCTGTCTATTTCATTTGTAACAGATTCTGTGCCTACCTTTTCCACAGGGATAACAACCCAGTGAAGTCAATTTAATTAAAGCTGCAAACTTTGTATGAAATTCGTCAGAAAAACAAAGCCAATATTCTTCAGAGATCTAAATTCAGCCAGGAAGAAATCCTTAAAGGACTTCCCTTTTTAATTAGCAGCACCTGCTGATCCACAGCAAATTACAAACAGGCCCAGCAGGCTTGCCTCATAAACTGAATTGTCACATCCAAGTAGGCTTTGAGAAACCAGCTGGCCAGAGCAGTGAACCTCAAACCAGTGGCTCCTGAGCCACATGTGGGCTCTGTGCTCCCAGGGCACTTGGCTGGCAGAGCACTTAGATGAGATTTCAGGCATAAAAAGCAGAGAGATGACCCCAGAGGTATTCACCGAGGTGTTTCTCTTGGCTCTGCCTTTACAGCCTACCAAACAAGACACTGAAAAGTGGAAGCTATCGACACCCCTGCAAGATAAATTAACCCAGTGTGAGACTGGAAGTTGTTACCATGGGGTAAACGTGTGGTAACTAGAAATGAACAGAGGAGACGACTTTCAGTTATAATGTGTCATCGATATGCAGAGAACAAATATTATAATGCAGTCACCGTGCCGTAATTACTTCGTGGTTCTCCATACCAATGTGGCTTCAGCTGCAAACAGCAGCGTCCAGGAGAACCAACGGAGTACACAGTCAGCGTAGTTTCCGTCTTGTGAGCCCTACACCATCCCCTCTACCGTAACTACAAGATCAGAAATCACTTTCTCAACTACAATCCACTGAATACAGTCACACTAAACATTCCACCTCCAGTGGATGCTGTAGCTTTTTGCAGCTTCCCATTACCATAGCTATGTGTAAGATTGGCTTTTTCCCCCCCAGGAAGATGTAGAAAGGGTTGCTCTTGCTTACCACTGTCCCATCACCTAGAGTGCAACCTGAGAAGCGTTTAGCCAGAAGTCCTTCAAAGTTGGTTGTCCTCTGAATTGCAAACAAAAGCAATTTGACCTCAATCTCCTTTGCTCTTGTACGCATTATCTTTGAGAGCTCAGTCCTGAAAGAGTGAGAAAATGGGGAAAATAAATGTGGTTTTCTATAAAGAAAAAGATCCAAAACCTAAGAATGAAATTCATTTTATTACCTAGAGATGCTTTCACCGCAAAACAAGCTAATTCCTAAGATGCTCTCTTTAACAACAAAACTGCTTTATAGATCACACTTCAAACATAACCACAGTTGTTAAGAGCTTTGGGTAACAGGACCCTGCCTTCAAACACCCAGAACACACTGCAGGCAGGAAACTCAGCAGCACCAAATCTCGGGAAGTGCAGTGACTAAGGAGGAACCCAGAACTCCTGCTGGAACCTTCCTCTGGTCCCCTGCCTCTGGCTTTCAAAGAACATAATCCAGAGCACTGACATCACAGTCTGCTCCCACCTTTTTTTCCCCACTTTCTTCTAATATTACTGATTTTTACCTCTGTACACTGAAAATCCATTTCCATACTGTCTTGCTCTCTCAACAGTAAATACAATTTTAGGGTTACTTCTCGGGTTGTTCACTCTCTACTCGCTTTTAATCACATGCAATTTACATACATATATATATACACAAGGAGATTGCCTTTAAAACCCCATGACTATGTGATCAACCTGGCAAAAGACATGCCCAATCTTTTGTTTCAAGGAAGGCGATGCTGCAAGGAAGCGCCACAAGCCCCCCTGCCCCACGCTCACCTTGTGACGTGACAGAACTCCACAGCGATGCGCTCTGTCATGCACCACTCCTGGGGAAACATGCGCCCATATTTCTCCTCATAGTCCACCAGCTGACGTTTTATCCAAGCATAGCGCCTGTCAATCTTATCCAGCCAGGCGACCTGAGATGGAGAGCAATATATTTAAGAACAGTACCTTTAACAGCAGCAGCTGTTAATACTCAGCCTGACTGCTTAACTGTACTGTTGTAGTTTCACAGACGAGCTCGGGCTACTGATCACAGTTAACTTGATCACTTTTAATAATCCTGAAGAATGACTTCTAGCATTTGAAAAGTGCCAAAACACATGCTAGGCTGAAAATCCTATCTTGTGAGAATTAAGAGAGCAAATTCTGTTGAACTGTTATTAAGGGTTTTGGGTTTGCAACTATTAAAATACGTTTTCAACACTTTACAGGGCAGAAAGTGTATCTAACTTGTATTTATTTGTTACAGTGCTGATCTATGAACTTAAAGAAGTTCATAGAAGCTCTAGAAGAGGAGGAAATCATCCTCGCATAAGACAACATTGCCTCCCAACTCATCGGCCAGTCCATATCACACCAACAAGTCACTGCTTCCAAGCCCTCGGGTCAAAGACACTTTACCACAGGAAACTGTGGAAACGTGAACTTTGCATCTTGCTCTGCAGGAGCATTTACAAAATTCAAATGTAGCTCGCAATGCTTCCCTTACATCTTGGTTCTCTTGGAAAAGGACCAGATACTCCGAGAGGTGTTGTTTAATAAATTTCTTGATGATTTCCTGTTTGATTCTGGGATCCAGGACATTTGCAACTAGACACGCATCACGCAGGACGTTGCTGGGTCCACCAGGCCTCTAACAAAATAAACAGGAACAAATGATTTAAGGTTGAATAGCTGAATGGGTGATTGCAAATTGTACTGTATCCAAGTTATCTCGTTTTTATCCTTTCCCATTATTCTTCTCTTTTTGATGCTACTCTATTATTACTGAGGCATCTTTCTACCGTTGGATGAAATTGAGCTCCCTCCATTTCACTGGCCAAAAAGTTCTTCTGTTGCTCAACAGCCAGGAATCCGCCTACTGCAGAAGTGCAGCAACCTCCTTTACAGAAAAGAACCATGGTCCTAGCACTTCTGAAAATTCTTTCATTGTCCTAGATATTCAGAAGAACAGCTAAAGAGAAGTGGCTGACATGGAACAAGAAAACTTATTTTCTACAAAACTGAAGGCCAAAATAATGGGGAAAAAGCAGTCTAGTGATGACCAGCAAGCAACACTTAAAGGAGAATCTGCTGGTCTGTATTGACCCCTATGATGATGATAGGGGAAAATACAGAAAATTTAGAAGCATTAAAAATGCTCTTTTGAAGCTGCTTCGTGTGTACGTAGATCTGCCCTTCATGAAGAACCTGCTCCAAGTAGTTTCCTCATTTCTGTACTTCTGCTAGTTTTATGAAGAAACCAATAGAGCTGGCACTTTGGAAGACAAAACCAGTGTTTTCTTTAGAATAAATTCAAATTCACACCTACCCCCATGTTGTTTGCAAACATTTGGATGCATAATTTGGGGGAAGCACATTTGGTGCCTTAGCCCTAGCCCAGATTTGTATCTGTGCTGAGTAAACAAGAGACAAACTTGGTGGCAGCAGCATGTCAACAGACAGCTTGTGCTTGGCTTTCCCTGGATACAACACAGACTTTTTGTGCCCAACAAATAACCACAAACACAGGTGAGGAACACCTGGATTACATGCCAAGGGTGCAGGGCCCCACTTTGGTCTATAGGGCCGCACAGTGCTTGGTGTAATCCTTGACTGGCTCGCAGATCTCACTGCAACTGCTGTGTTTTAAGAACAGCCTGACTTTGAAAGTCACCGTGATGGGGTTCTCACCGATCAGTGCTTTTTCTGTCTGTGCAAATGATCAGTGTAACAGCACTTCTCAGCTAGACTCAAGATGCAGCGTTGACAGAGGAAGGATGTTATTTCTCTCACACATTCGCTGGAGAGAAACAGTGAGAAATGTGTTCAGCACCCTGCAGCCTGGGAGACTCATTTGCTTTCTAAATTAGCTCCTGAAACAGAGAGATCAAGCCTAGATGTAAAATGAGATAAAAGCTGATGACAATGATGTTGGCTAGTTTTCAGCCACACTTTTCAATGGGAAGAAGAGGGGAAGAGCTTTACCTTTGTACCTTGAGAAGGAAAGGCTTCCTCAAAGTCAGCCAGGATCTGCTGTCCTAATTCATTTTGCGCTGCCTTCACCCTGATGAGGACAGAAGAAACAACTTTTGTTCCATTTTCTGCAAACTTTCCTACGAAGTGGACTGAAAACTAACAGCTACATAGGGTTCTCTTAAGGGACGAAATAAGAAGTATGCTAAAGAAAAAAAATCTACATTAAGAAGGCCTGCATGTCAAAACTGGGAAGGTATTTCCTCCACGAATGACACTTGGAAGACAGCTCCATCTGCACAGCATCAGCCCCTGAGCTCTACTGGAACGAATCCTCGATGCTCTCGCGTTGCTGCAATTTAGTATTTCAATAATGGCCACTTAATCAGCTGAGAAATCAGCAGGGCTCCTTTAACGCCAAGGTGATCGATTTATAGCAGATCTTCATACTTGTTTCTGTTGATCAAGTTTCAAAAAGTATGAAGTTCTTGTGTTAAAAGCACAGAGTCTCAATCTTCATAGCGAACCTTTCACAGCTCCAGGTGCACTGACCTATTTTTAAATGCATCCATGTGCATGCTGTTGGCCGTGGTTTTATCCTATAAATCTTCTGTCTTAAGCAGCATAAGAGCAAAGGTATGAGACGGGTGAAAAAGTCCGAACAGATCACAATCTCGCTCTTTATTTAGCTGAGAGAATAAGGCTTCCAATTTCCAGAAATAAAAGTCAATATGGCTTAACTGATACTTCTAGGGAAATGGAAATGCCTACACGTACTGGAAAGAGCCAAAATAAATAGTTAGGCACTTACATCCCTCTGCAGCCCTCACATTCTTCCATCACTTTTTATTATACTGGAAACACTTTAAGGACTAAATTGATTATTCAAAGCAGTGGATTTTTCCACTGAGATTGATATGTTAGAAAGAATGGCTACATTTACTTTTGTGAAAGCATTTCAGACTGTGGGAAGAATTTGGGTATTTTTTTGTTTACGACTCCTCAACTTCATCAAGGAATGATCTGTTTCTTTAATCTTCCCATTTTAGGTCCATTAGTAGCGGAAATGCTCCGCTCCAAGCTGACCTGACAATGCTGGAGAATAGTCTGAATTCTTTAACGGTGCCAAACGCCAAAAATTCTAGTCCTTTAAAAGTCATGGCTGAAATATAACTTTGCATCTGTGATTTAACTGTAAGTGCGACCTGCCTTATGCAGGATTTATCTGGGGGGGATTTTGCTTGGAAAGCTTCCTGCCTGCGATGTCAAACTTAATTCTCACTCAAGCTTTCTGTTTCACAGGATGTTTAGAAATCTTTCACCCTTCCAGGTACAGATCCACAGTTAACACCTTCGTAACTGTAAAACAAAAGGGATTCACTAATGTGCTGAAATAGATGGAGCAGAGAATTTAAGCGAGGAGGAGGAACTCAGCCGAGCAACCACAGCTACAGGCATACAGTAAGCATACTAACCCTGGGTTGAAAAATTTCATCTTTCCAGTGATCAACAAACAAACAAAAAGCCTTAAGTTTTAGGAGTCACATGAATTAATGAGTTTGCATAAACACTGGACCCATGAGCTGTGGTATTTCTTGCCTTGCATACAGCAGGGGCCTTCCTGTTAGACAACAGCTGCAGCACGAGTACAGTGGGAGCACTGGAAAGAACAGCAGCCAGATTCCTCAAGCCTCAACAAATTTAATAGAGGCACTGTCAGGCAGTTAAAAGCTCTGTCCACGGGCTTTGTTGTTTTAGGCTTTGATTCAGGAAAGTACTTAAGGGTATCCTTAATGGGGATTCTCATATCCTCGAACTAAGAAACTTGCATGAATGCCTTGCTGAGCTGGGATGTTAAAGTAGTATTTTTTTAAACCTGTGCTGCTTAAAAATCTCTTGAAAGCAAACAAGGAAAATGAGTTTTTTATTTTTTTTTAATGTTTTGAGAGATAAGGATGGGGCAGAGAAACCAAACCGGCCAAAGGTTTAAGCATGTGTGAGCAACAACCGGGTGCCTCAGCACCCTCCCAGTAATTATCGCTTTCTGTAAGCACACAATCCCACACAATTATTTTTTTTTCCCACCAGCACACGCAGAGAAACAAAAACATTTACACCGTGTTTTTCCAGAAAGATTGCTTTAGGCGGAGAACACAGGACAGCACTTGCTTCAGCCACTGGAGCTTCCTGCTCCCCATGGAAAGCTCAGAGCCCTTCTGTAGTTGGGGACAACCTTCCTGCAGCAGGAAGGGAAACTGCCGGGGTAAAAGCCTCAATCCCGGGGCGAGCTTCACTCGTGTTCACCGCTGAAGGACCGTTTGTGCGTGTCTAACAGAGCTTGTGTTCAAATACTTACAAGAAGTGAATTACCCACTGAGGCTCAGCAAGCTCAGGCACTCGCAGCTGGTAACAGATTTCGGATCTCTCCCCAGGCTGGTTTTGTACACATCTCCTTCCCTGACTGAATCCCTCCCGGCAGCCTGCTGGGGTGCCCAGCAGCCATCCTGGCTCGCCGCAGCGGGGAATTGCTTTTTCCTGGGGTCGCTCACATGTGCCAAAACGTTTGGTTACATGAGCAGAGATTTTTGGTTTTCTGACTTTTGTTTTATTACTAGTGGCTTCTTGTACTGTTTCCCCACCATAAAAACAAAACCAAAAAAATCCTCACACTTATGCTTCAAACGACAAAAATTACTAGAAACTGCAATCCCTTTAGCCAAAGCTACCAGAAGTCTTAAACTACGCCTGGCAGCTCACTGAGATACAAAGAGGCTGAGCTAGCCTGTTCTGCTGGGGCAAACTTATAATCTTCCTTTTTCCCCCCAAATACTTTCCAAGCTTTTTTCCACTATCTGCAAGGCTTTTTTCATGGGTGGGTTTGTGACCACTAATTGTAAGCTCCCCCTACAGATAGAGAACAGAAGAGAATTGAGAGATAAAATTTTGCTACTTACTACAACAAAAAACCTCCAATGCACCACAGCAGAAGTAGTTTTAGGAACACAATTAGGAGAAGGCTCACATTTGGATGCGAATTATGTCATTTTTACATCAATAATCAACAGGATCTCTCCAAGAACCCAACTGAGAGCTCAGTCAGGTTTCCAATAAATACTTGCAGTGGGATTTTGCTTGGTTATTTTCAAGGAGCTGGAACAGGTAGAAAGCAACCTATAAAACTTAAGCAGGAACTTAGATTGAACCCCACATGACAAAGATCACATCTAACAGCGCTAAGCATCTAACATGGTCTCCCATTCATATTTGACTTCACTCCATTCATGCCGAGAAAGAGAGGCTCTTTATTAAATAAAGCAAGAGAATCCACTCGTCTAGCAGTGTATATAATAGATTTACTGTATGTGATACTTTGGTTACTGTCACAGTCTGCGCCAAAATCCACTAAAGCATTTCTTGCCTTCACAAACATCCAAAAGGCTTCAGTTGTGCTATTAAACCAAATCCACGAGATACCAAACCCCAGTAATTTCAGCCTAAAAATAGCACTGCGAGAAGCCAGGCAAACTTCCTTTGATGTTTCATGAATCGTGGAAGTATTTCCAAGCAAGGAGAGAGAAGTCAACTCCAAACTGGGCCCCAGTAGGTAGATGGGCAGTCCAACTGCAGAGCAGATATTACCACGCTGGAGACCTCCCTGTAGTAATTTGCTGCCTGGATGTCAAAGTGGTAAAGAGACCCCAGCAACACCCTGGGTGCAGTTCTCCTCTCACCCCACAAGCAGCCACTTCTATCACTACCAGATGGTGCGACTCGACTCTTGCTGCGTAAACACTGGGAGGAAAGCCCCGCAGAGGCACTGCTAAAAATAGGAGGAACAGCCTTTCTTGAGCTTTTCAGATCCTTATCTTGAAAGGAGAATAAAACAAAGGAAATTCTCCTCCATGTCCCTGCCAATCTCTCTGGTGTGACTTGATACCACTGTGCCTTTTAGCATTGTGATGAATTGTTCTCTTTAACTACCAACAACTACAAAAGTAATAAATAATCATCCCCTAAAAAGCAAAAGCCAGCCAGAGTTCTGCACCAAGGCTTAAGTTGTATGTGGCTTTAAAATGGCCAGTGACAGCAGGTTTCTGTCATTACCAATCTGGAAGAAAACGAAGCAAGTTATCTTTCTGAGCATGAGGCTGGAATAGACAACAACCTAAATTCAGAAGAGCATTGACATATGTTTATCTCTCTTTGATGTTTGTGTTCATTTCAACAAATGCTTACGGTCAAATGCTTTGTTAAAACAAGGCTCCATCTTTTCTCTCTCAAGATTTAGGGTGGATCTTTATTTTGTTCAGCTTCATTGATTCCATCTGGGTTTTCTGGAAGATGTATCCATACCATATAGAAGGTCCAACAGATTTACATGGAATTATTACAAACATATCACTCAAACACTTTTTCCCATCACTAAACAGCACAGGCAGCCAGCTGCCATCTTAGCAAAGGCAGTCACCACAAAATTAATTAGTCACCAAAACCCTAATTAATTAGAAGACTCCTTGAACTAACTCTATAATGAGCAAAGTAATCTCAGGCATCAAGAGGATGGTGGTGACAGATGTGTAATTTTCAAACTGAAAAGAAATGCTATCAGATACAGTTGTATCATTAAGAAGGTTCATCCCAAATGTTAATAGGCTGTTTGCACCTCTGAGCTGTGCTCAGCACTACTACAAGCTGCTAAGTAAACATCATCTGTGTGGTGCAAGGGAAAATAAGCCTGCTGTAAAGCAGGAAAAGTAGGTTTGGGCCAGGGACAGCAAGGTAGCCTAGAACAGGGAGGACCTGTTCTCTTGACGCCCAGCTGTAAAGTCACAAGTGAGGACAGTAGGAAAGCTGGTGGCTTAGTCACCACTGAGCCTTCACATGCCACTGCCGAGAATGGTGGGCACTTGCTGCTGGAATTGCACTAAAACTCACCAAATTTAAACGCATAATTCCGCATTAGAAAATCAGGACTGTACAAACTCAGCACAAACGACTACAGCAGTCAGGCGTGGTGCATGTGATTTTGGGAGGATTCGCTACATGCCTCAGATCTCAATAGAACTGGGCAACAGTGGCAGGTTTTGGCAGCAGAAACTCCATGTATGAGAAAGCACCACCTCGGGATTTACAACAAACACACCTGTATGTGAAGATCACATAAAACAATTTGCTCTTCCATGCATTACTCCAGGTAAGTAAGTTAAAAGCCAGTCAATGAGAAGCCCAGATCATTCACGAATTGCATCCATATTAATCACTGTTATTTAACAGAACAGGCTGCTCAAGATTTGAGCAAACTGTCCAGTTTTAACCTGTTTGTTTTGGCTGGAAAGAATTTCAAAGGGCCATGTCCAGCCTTTACATTCCTGAGGAACTGATTCTCTCTTGCATTTTCTAACTTTCCTTCCCAGCAGGCATGCAAGTACTCAGTGTTTGATGACTTTACCTTTCAGAAAGCTGCCGAATCTGAGGAATCCCCATGTATTTGTTGAAGTGCTCTAACACATTCACAACGCCTTGGAGGAGGTTGGCAACTTCCCCATACTGTCTCCTCCTGGTCATAGCCCTGTAAAGGAAATTAAAGATTTAACAAAGCAAGTCTGAGGAAAATCTTGGGTGGCAATTCCACAGGTTACCTCATCCATACCGGGTCATGCCAGTTTCTACTGACATTTATTTTTCTAAAATACACAACTCTTCATTAACATTCCAATGCAGCATTAAAATTTCACTTAACTGATGCTAAAATAAACCAATGCAGGACATATCTAACAAAGCTCCAGAAAACATAAATGTCAAAAGCAACATTTGGCAAAGAACATGTAAACTACTGAATGCATCCACTTCCCAGTATGGGTCCGGAGGCAGTAAATGTTATTTTACTATAATGACCTGAGTTAAGCCATTCGTCATCACACACAAAGTGTGAGTTAAAGCTTCACAGGGAGGAGAATCATTATGCTGAAAAGCCATTAGCCTTGACTTTTTTGTTAATAACTTTCACAGGGAACTTGCAGAAAAAAACAACTTTATTTTTATTTCATCCTTTAGGATCATTCCAATGGAGACAGCAGCCTAAGTAAAATTTAATTCTGAACACTTCGCAATCCAGCGTTCGTGCAGAATTTGCTACAATCCAAGAACAGGCTGTGCTTGGGTCTCACAACTTCACAGATGCAACATGTAAAAACTGAACTCCCTTAGCCCGTGTTTCTCAAGCACATTAAAAAAAGAAAACCACAAAGAATTATTAGAACCATCTAACCCCACTTCATACACAGTACAAGCTGTAAGGCTGCTTTGAACTCGTTCTCAGAATTACAGTGGACCTTCCAGAAAGCGAGATCCCATTCCAGTTTAGGAAGAGACCGCTAAGAATCCCCCCAAACCCCTGAAGAGCACATCCCTAATGACGATACCTAACTGGACAGACTGCCTTACACTTTCATGAAGCCAGACTCTCATTCCCAACCTATTAAGTAAACTTCCCTCCAGAAAAATAAGCAGCTGTTACAGACCTACTCAGAGCACTGCACTGAAATTAAGAACTCAGCAGTGGTGTCAAAGTGCCACTAAAATTCATGTGCTTACTCCAGTGAGTCCACTCCTCCTGCCAGCATGTGCAGGTGATTGAGGGTGGTGATGGAGGTGGTCAGATGACGCTTGGCGTGATCTAGCTGCTTGATATCCCGCGTGATATCTTTAACCTGGTGAACAAAAAAAAACAGGAGTCTGGTTAAATATCAAGCGACTGCAACAAAGTTTTAAGGAGATGAAAAGGGGTCTCCCCGTTTTAGCTCTGCAGCCACGTTAAAGCAAGGCCAAGGGTACAGATGCAAAGCATGCTTGATGGCAAATTACAAACCAGGCAGCAGCAAAGACAAAAATCAGTGCCCCCCTCCCCTTCAAAGGCTAAGACAAAGCTGCCACTCACCATTTGTTCTGATTTTTCAGCCTTGTCTTTAATATCCTTAATTTTACCAAAGAGTTGCTGGATGGCTTTCTGAGCTTCTTCCAGGGCCTGAAAAAGAATCAAGGTCAGAGCAGAAAGAAAACCTGCAAGCAGTTTTCACCTCTAAGAAACATTCAGTTGCCTGGTCTCAGTCAGTGGAGGGGAGCAGTTTTGTTACAAAGAAAATAATATCAGCCCAACAAAAGCCGGTGTACAATGATGCGCATAGTAGGATTTTAGCCCAGGTGGACTAGTGCTTCAGTATTCATGTTACAACAATGTGCTGGCAAAATCTGATCAAGACATTCTGTGAAAGCACCTCTGTGACATGACCTGGAGGTTTAAGGTTACCGCAATAAATTTCCGTTCACTAAGCGTAGAAAAATATGTAGTTACTCCTGATTAATATGCATTTAGAGTAGGGAAATGAAACCTCCACACAAAACCCCAATGTTCCACCAATCCTAAATCAAAAATACACATCACATACAGAACACTGAGTACTTGCCTAAAAACCTCGCTGAATTAGCAGGATATTATCCTGTTGGGAAACGCCCTGCTCATTTGGCAGATTGCTTTGGGGTGGGCAGTTCAGCCTGCCACCCACAGGCATGAGGAGCGGAGGCACCCGTCCCACGCACAGAGGTTCAGCAGGACCTACGGAGATCCAGCGAGGGAAACGGACTTGGCCCGCATTTTTTGTGCTGTTTTACTGCAGGTTGCTTTGGGGATCTGGTTGTCTTTATACAGCCATGGCGCATCTGACCTCACACGAGCAGCGTGAACCACACGTGGATGCGATGAGCGAAGCCACATGTCCGAAATCACATGTCCAAACTCTGACTTCTGAAGTAACTCAACACTTTTCGCCTTCCCGGCCTGATAACATTTCCAGCTCCAGCCCCGTTTTGTTTCCCCGCTGTTAAGTAGGATTCTAGTCCTCTTTTTATATCCAGCCCCATGACCAGGGTTACGGGGCTAGCTACAAGCTCCTTCAGCAAATAAATTTAACACATCTTCATTCTGAAATGTAGGAGCAAGCTATCTGCCAGGAGGTTTTGCTGGAACGTAGCTGCGTTATAATAAAAAGTATAAGAGTTGGAAACGTTTTATAATTCGTTTTCCAGAGGGGAAAAGTCTCTTCTGAAATATCTTCGGAATCATGTGAAAGTTAACACTTCACCCATTAGTGTCACACAGCTGTCAGATGGCATGTTTGGGAAGTGAAGCGAACACAAACGTGCTACAGGGACACCTCTATTAGAAATGACCACCACCACCTACCTTCTCATTTGGCTCCAGACTAGTCACCTTTCAGAATGAAGTTTTCTGTCCTGCTTAAAGGCATGTGGGTTAAACCCAAACCAAAGACCTGAAGAACACCCCTTGCCTCGTACGTAACTACAGGCTCTGCACCAGTCCCAGGGCACGGCTGCAGCACATCGCTCATGTGGAGCATGAAGCATGCAGCAACCACCCTGCGTATCCTGAGATGTGGATAGGTTTGGAAAATAAATAAATCAGTCTTCGATTCTTCACAGATGCCAATTGCTCGGCTTCCCTTTGATTCCACACTGACAATAAATGCTAATTTCTCTTATCCCAGGGAATTCAGTGGAGCTGCTGAATTTTCCAGCAGGAGAAGTGAGGATTTAACCCACCCAAAAAAAGATTCCCTGAGAAGAGACATTATCCAATTATCCTCCTTCATAGCCAAAGCCAAGGCAACCTCATAAAAATCATTCACTCTTTAGATCACCTCAAGCCAAGGTGCAGCAATAGGTCCAAGTCAGGACCTCAAGCAATCTGAACGGGGGAGGCAAGGTGAGAAGCCTGTGGGGGCCATGCATGCAATGCAGCATGACAGAGCGATGCTGGCACTCTGTAGGACCACTCCAAGTTCCCAACTACCCACACACTTCTTAAACGCATCTCGAATACCATTCCCCTCCCATACGGTTCTTTTTTCCAGATACAGGCTCAGACAGCGCCGCAGCTCTCCTTGCTGATGCACGGCTGCCAGCTGAACTCCAAGACCTTCAACCATCCTCTGCAATCCTTCCACAGCAACTCCAACTTGCTCTCCAAGAAAAGCAGTGCTCGAGCTGCTACTTTAAGCATCAATACTTGGTTCGAAGTCATTTGCTCTTGACAGCCTTCAGCAACTTCAGAGTCAACAAGACCATGAGTGAGGATTTCCATCTCAGGTCTTCAGAAGGGTTTTTACAAAAAAAAATCCCTATCCACAAAGGAAAAACTATCTTATCTGTTTTCTTCATGAGACAGAACATCATCTAGTTGGATAAAAGGGGCCTTTTCCAAAGTTCCTGCCCGTAATTTATCCTCAGAGAATGTCCCGATCCAACGAAGATTTAAAGCTGTTCACATAGCAACAGCGAACAAAAGAGAAACCACACAATCTATTTTTCTAACGTACTATTAATAATGCTGTGACAAAAAAACAGACTTTTTTTTTTTAACAGAAGACTGGTTTCTGCCTGAAGCCCACGTTCCTGCTGCTGGCTGTCCTGCGCTCTGGGGGCAACGGGCCTGCTCCCCTCCTCGAGGCTGCCCCTGGAGCAGCGAGCAAATTCAAGTGGGATTTTGTTCTTGTACGCCAAAAACTACCAAAACAAGGTGAACTGGTGTCATCACCTGGTCCTGACACTTATTGCTTTACCTCCTTAGAGTCTCGGGAAAAACATGAGAGACGACACATGCTCTGCTCCAGCCTGGTCAGTTAAAGATGTGAGGCCTCCTGCTGCTGTGCAAAATGGCCTGGCTGTAATTTGGGGAAAGACACGAACAGCAGCTGCCCCTCTGTCCAAGTTCTATGTTGCATCTCTCAGAGAAGGGTATATGTTCCTACAGCTGTTAAAAAAACAACACAGAACTCAACAGCAACATTAACAGACCTGAGTAAACCAGAATTGCTCATAAACACTGCCTTCATTTCTTAAAACCTGCTTACAAACATTTGCTTAGCCATTAAGACAAATCTTCCACTAGTTCGAGGGCTACTCTCCTAAAAAGAGATGCATATTTGAGCTAGAAGAAACTAATTCATTGATGTGCTTGTTTTTTTAAATGTAATTTACATAATAGAGATGAAAATATTTTTCTTCAAACACAAATAAGATTTGTTCAAAGTAGCATCGTGTGAAAATCTATTTCTTTTTAGTCAGAGGGGCGCTACCAAAGAGATCCGAGGGAAAGCTCAGAACAAATCCAAAGTGTTATTTGTTGCACAAAGTCTACGATTAAACTTTTTTATGGTTCTTCTTATGGAAACCAATGAAAATTTTTTGGCTGTAACATTCCAAGTGCAGCGTCCAAAAGTAAAATATTGCACATAAAGGAAGGAAATAAGTAAAACCAATAATGGGGAAAAAACAACTTCACCATCCTGGTCACTGTGAAGACAGGGGAAAGAAAAGCGCAAAATCACCTCATGTTTGATAAATGGTGTTCATTATTAAGAAATATGAAACTGACATCTAAGGCAGGAAAGCAGGTCTAATTGTTCAAGGAATAATAAATAGATTTATTACTGTGCATAATGATTACTCTTTCGCCTGTAAAACGGGAGATGGGAAACTACAGACACGTAAAAAGACCACACTTGAGATATGGTAAGAATGCATTTCCTTCAGTAAATTCACACTGCTCCCATTAAGACAGCGAATCGTGAATTTTAAAAGCCTTTTCTTACTGCTTTTGTTGTTGTTTTATTAATAGAGGATTTATTGTGGACAGAAATTCTAAAACCAGAAGCGTATCAAGAGGAAAGGAATTGCTCTCTCTCTGACACAGCTGGTTTACACGATGAACAACACCCACCAATCTTGCTGTTGTGGCCTGACACAGGGGTCACCTTGCAATATTATTTACTGGTTTCCTCACCATACATGCAAATTTATGGCACTCCCAACTGGCCTGCAAAAGCTACGTTATTGTATTTCCTTCCCTAAAAGGGCAGTTCATTTCAAGGGCTGAGGACCACTAATAAATAAAGTGGATACATGATCTGTTATGCTTATATGATACACGGATGTCAAAATTAAGCTCGCAATGCCCTGGACGAACACCATATGACTCTAATCAGCAAGCGAGCCTGTAAGCTATGATTAACCCATCAGCATTATTTGTTAAAGCTTCGTGCAACCTCTGTGGTCCCTGGATGCCAGGCACCAGCTGAGAAACACAACTCCGGCAGGACTCTGCCCGAGAGGGGAGCGATCGGTCGTGGTGCCCAAGTGCCTTTTGCTGAGCTGTTTATCCCCAGGGCACCCCAGCTGCTCTGAAACCAGTGAATTTAGGAAGAGGGCAGGACCAGCAACGGAGCAAGATGGAGCGTGCGATGCAAGGCAACAGGCTTGGCTGCACGTCGCTTGCCCCTTCTCTGGCATGGGGTGTCTCACCTGCCAGCCAGGCATGGGTCGGCACAGCCCCAGCACCTTCAAACAAGGGACTGCAAACAGGCTCCTCCGCCAGTTCTTGCAGGGGGAAAGGGGTCTTCCAATTTAAGAACTGGATGGATTTTAAGCAACCCCATTTTCCAGCCAGTCTGTGTTTATACAGTGGAAACTCCCCTGCTCCTGCGTTAACAAAAGTGATTTAATGCAGAATGTTGAGAAGATGCACACAGGACTTGGAAAACCCAACTCTGTAGCACACGTCACCCCCAGGTAAGCTGGACAGACCTTGAGCTACACAGGTCTTCATCATCTTCTCCAAAGCAGGAGGGAAAAGCACAGCACATGAATCAGCTGCAGCTCTTTAACCCTCTTCACCTTGAGATGCAACAGGAAAGGAGTCCATCGAACACCAGTATGAAACAAGAGGGAGCAGTTAAAGCATGAATCACGAAGAAAAAGACGGCCTAAAAAATATCTTTCCTTGGCATCGTCCCAAGCAACTTCTAAGGTCAGTCTGCACATCGTCACTTGTGGCACCTTTTTATCTTGATCTTCCAAACAGCAAAAGGAGGAAATAAAACAAGCCAAGTGAGAAGCGGGGTGAGACCAAGCCTAACGGAGCAATACTGGCACGAATTTAGAATTCAGCATTTCGAAGTGAAGCGTCCTTTGAAAGTTAGCGTTCCCGCGACTTACAGTATGAAGTTCACACCACCAAAAACAGCATTAGCAACAGTGTTCGAGCCTAAAACCAAACTCAGTGAATTACAGCCTCTGCAAATCCCCAGAGCTGCTGCAAATGGACATAGCATTCTCCTTCCCTCCCCCCCCCAGGCACAGCTTCTGCCCCCTGCTACAGAGCCACCGCATCCCTCCAGCCGAGCAGCGGTGTCTCCTTGGTGGGTGTGCTGATTTCTAGACATTCATCCCATCAGGAATCTTGTGCAAGTAAACAAATACTGAAGTGCTAGAAAACATGCAAACAGAGGAATTAAAAGAGCGTGTTACTACAAAACACTGTTTATTTGGGGAAAGAACAAGTTTTCAGAGGCAGTTTGCTTGCTTAGGAAACTCTGAGCTTTGGGACGATCTGAACCAACACTGTTCTGTCTCCAGCAAGGGTTTTAAAATACCTTGATAGGTTCCATATGCTCCCTGGTGTTGTTCTAGAAACGTGCTAGTTTTATTTCCTTCTAGCCAATATACATTTCAATTGGATGTCGCTACTCACATCAGAAAGCTGCCCTCTACTAAGTATTTTATAGACGCCTGACACATCTGCCAAATTCACAGCATCCAAATGTATTTTTAATGCTACAAATTGGGCTGTGGTCAGGATGCTGAGAATTTAACGCTCCTGGATCGGTCCCCGCTCTTGAATACAGTGTGTTAATGCTTCTTTCATTTGCTGCCACACTTACAGCCCAGATCAATGAAAATCTGGACCATGACTAAAAATAAGTTCCCATCCCTGATTCTCAAAGGAGCCTCAGCTGCAGATTTCAAAGAAACCCTTGCATACTGTGACCAGCCTAACAATTTCTGCCACTAAAATCCCACACAAATGAGTCCCTCCAGACCGAGAAAGGCTAGAAATACACTTTTATTCTCAGTCTGATTTCATTTTAGAGAAAGCTCTTAAGTTTTACAGCGATGGATAAACTGCTGCAGCTAAAGCCAAGAGGGCTTGTCCATCAGAGCACTGTGACAACACACCACAGATACCCAGATAATTCCCCTGAGCAGACAAACCTGTGAGACACTCATCACCCTTGGTTTTGATTTTAGCAAATTTCCACCCTAGGATTCATCAAATGCTATGTAACCACCACAATTGCCGTGAAAGAATGTAGTTTTCTGTCATCAGCTCTAGTCCTAACCTCTACGGCTGCACAGGAGGCTTTAAATCAAAGCAGATTACGTCCAATACTGCACCGAGCTTAAAATTGCTACTCTTGTCCCTTCACTTAACCCTCCAAATCATACTCAGGAATCAAAATCCGTGCTCTGAGTAGCTGCACGGACACTGGCAGACAGCAGATGTGAAGCAGGAGGCGATGTCCCACGTAGTGCGGGTTGAAACCTTGCAGCCCAGCTCCTGAAGCTCACTCCCGCGTTAAGCCAGCGCCCTTTTCAGCTGTCAGTTGTATGGCATCGCCCAGTCCTGCACGATGAAGAAAGGTGGTGGTGTGCTGTAACTGACAGCAGTTTTATTGGTCTCTCTCACTCAGGTGAGTAATTTTACCTGTCGCAGCAGCACAGGTTTTACATCCTGCAGCCAAGTTCAGCAACCCGTCGAGCTGGTGCTGCTCAGACTTCGCAAGGTGAATTCACAGTCAGGTTTAGACCTTAGGAGGCCAGATCTAGATGGGGAAATGGATGACTGCATCCCGAACCCTACAAATTGGGATTTCGGAATGGAAATGCTGACAGCTCACCTGCCACAGGCATGGAAGAAGCACAGCTGGAACAAACACTGCCACTCACCAAAAATGGGAGACAACAAAAAAAAGGGGAGGAAGAAAAAATTCCATAGTAATACAATCTCCTGCCTGTTATTGGGATTTCTATTTTCAGGCTGGGCTTCTCGCTTTGCTGGCACCCAAAACCAAGCAGCGCTGGCTGGGGAACAGCCCAGGCTCCCTTTGCAACCTGCCTTTAACACCATCACGAATAAAACATCTCTTACCAGCACAAAATGTGACCTGCTCCCCAGCCTCGGGCGGCAGGACGACACGGCGCATTCGTTACCTCTTGACCCAGAAGCAAGAGGCAAGGTCACACTCGGACCCGCCTCGAACCAAGCTCTGCAGCAGATGGCAGAAGTTATGCCTGACCTCTTCGGGCAGTTGCAGATGCCAGTTTTAATGGCCAGTAGCCAAAAGAATAATAAACAGCACTATTTCTTCCTAGCGTGCCGTTCACCTGAAACCCTTTTCAATAAATATGTTCTGGGCTAGAAAGAGCTCGCCGTGTCTCCTAGATGGGAAGGACATTGTCCAGCTGTCATAATTCACTAGGGAAGTGACTCTAAATGAATATCACATTTGATTTATTCTGGCAGCTCAATTTCTGTTTATTATTCTCTGGTTACAAAAGAATATTGGGACTTCAGTCAGCGGGCTGGAGCCTTACAGAATCTGTGGCACGACTTTTTTTTTTTTAATCTATGAAATTACATAGCCTCAGACACAGTATTTAACCCTCATCCATTCATCACCTTAAAACAGTGAAATCTAACATTTGCTTGTTTGTATTTCAGAACACTGAACCGTTCAATAAAAAATGAACAATACGGCTTAGCCCTGCGGGAGACAATAGGCCAGAGTCGGTGCCTACCACATCAGGGGTGGTGACACAGAAACGCCCCCAAGTATTTTTTAGACATAGGTTTAATTAGTTATTGAGCTCTCAAGGTGATTTTCCTTGTCTGCTCTCAATGCTCACACAAACAACCCCAGCAGAGCCCGGGCCCCTCATCGAGACACAGCAGCAGCACAGCAGTGCCGGCCACGAGCCAAACCTGCAGCCAAGGAAGCAGTGTGCACTTTGATGCCTGGAAGAGAGCACTTATTTAAATAAATGCAGAAACGAAATCAAAGTACCTACGGCAGGAGATCAGAAAGCATTGGCTACCTTAGCTGAGAGCCAAACACAACCTGTAGCCCAAAAAGCCACCTCTACACAAACAGGTGGAGGTCGGAAGGGAAGCTGAAGCAACGGCGCTGTTTAATCAGCGTGTTTATGCAAATGCTGCACAAAATCAACTCTCTGCCTGCCAGGCTGCTGCTGCCTGTAAGCCAGCACTCGGAGCAGGGGAGGACAAGCTCTGACTCCAGAGACACCACCCGCCGGCTGCCCTGCAGCTGAGGACGTGCCAGCTAAATAGGCACCCGGCAGCCAGGCTGACACCACCAGCAGGGGAGGGCCACGCTCCCTGCTGCTGCTCTCTGCCACTTGCAGCGTCTGCACATCACTTTTTCTGCTCGCCGTCCGTCTTCGTTTCTTTTCCTCCCATCTTCATCTCTTCTCCTCCCTATATTGGTTCTGCAACACGTTTCCTGATCACTATGGAAAACAACAGCCACATTTTACTGAATTCCAGCTATGACCTTGTAAAACCCAATAACCTGTGGGCATTTTTCTATGCCAGACACATCCTTCCCCTCCTTCCACAGCCTTAACGACCGCCAGACGCTGCAGCACGCGGGCAGAGAAGGCTGCCTGGGACTCACCGCAGCTGCAGAGCTGAGCCGTGTTTATTTTTACATGAGATGAGAAAGGACAGCAATGGTTACCCAGCCCGGGATGGCTAATTAAGCTGTCTACTGCTGTGCCGGGTTCAGGCTGAGCAACAAGAATATATTTGTATTCTTTAACCACAGCAGCTGCCACCCCTTTTTTGCACTGCTGTAGTTAAGAAGAAAACAACATATTACTGTTCTCATGGAGCAAAGCAAAGAAGCAGGAGCCAAACAAAGCAATCCCAGTTATCAACTCGTATCTCCAGCCATGAGAAACACGCACAGCTTTTCCCAGCCCAGAGCACATCCCTTTCCTCTTTGAGTTAACACTTAACTCTGGTCTAGCACCGACCGAGGCAGGACCCTACCGCTCCAGGACACCGAGTGCTAGGAGGCGTTTGGACACAGCCCTCATTAATAGGCTTTAACTTCTGGTTAGCCCTGCAGAGGTCGGGCAGTTGGACTACATCTTCAAAGGCTCCTTCCAACTGAATTATTCTGTTCTATAAGCAAAGCTTTTGTTTAAAACAGCCTTTACCCATTGAAATTCAGTTATTTACTTTGTGCGTGCGCGCGCACAGGGCAGGAAGGGAAAGATGGGCCACAGACAAAGAGGTTTTGTTTGTTTTAAGAGTCAAACTATGAAGCCACAAAACCACTGGGGATGTTGGAAAGCCCCTTGAGGTCTAAGTTCCTACCAAAACAGACTTCACACAAAGCTGCCTCACCTTTATTGACGCAAGCCCCTGTGCCCTGCTTGACACTGTTAAGGGTTAAACCAGACTGAAAATGCAGAGACTGCTTCATACAAGGACAAGAGCAGGATAGGTGAAGCAGCTTCAGCCAAACAAGCAGTAAAGGCATGTCAGCTGCTGTCAAAAAAATTACAGCCAGTCCATGTAGAAGGTTCAGCAATAAACACAACTAAAAAGAGTGACAAATAGAAACGCACTGAGCGCGTTACACATCCAGTGGAAAAATCTATGGGAACTTTTTATACTACACCCTGGGGCGAAGAGGAAATTATACCACAACTGGACTGGAGCTCCTAGCAAGGTCAGCCCAGACTCCAGTCCAGCAGCAAATCTGAGAAAAACCTTACAAGAAAAAAAAAATCGGACAGCGCTGGCTCCCCAGAAAGTGCAGGCACAGCTCGAGCCACGTATTGTTACAGCAGAACTACGGCAGCTCCTGCATTCCCAGCCTCTCCCAAGGCAGCAGAAATAGCCCAAGTCTGGGACTCCCAAGGAAAATTTTGTTACACCCTGCAGAGGAATGTTCCACCCACGGCTGTTGTTTCCTCCCATAAAAGGATCACTAGTGAGATAATTTCTGAAGTTCACGGCATTGTCTGCAGGCTCTACTGAAATACCGCACCAGGAAGGGGAAGCCAAATGAGCCAGACTATTTTAAGGCTCTCGCATTTGGAGGAAATTCTAGGGCAAAATTTCAAAAAGGCAGATGCTTTGAACTGAGAAACATTACGCTCCGTGGAGAGGAGAGAGCATTCTTGTCTTCAGAGCTGCTTCAGTAACTCTTTTGGGGCCACATCCATTTGATTACTTTAGTTTTAGGTTTAGAACTTGCTTTTTCAGAGACATAAGTACTACTTGCTATGAACGTGTGTATGTGATCAAGACGTTTAGGCAACTGCTTAAAGGTTAATGACTGATGACAAAAGCTGCATCCTTCACACACCTACGGTTCACCTCGAAGGCCTGCTCGCTCATCTCAGCACGCAGATGGAGCACAGACGTCGTCCCCGGCGTTACAACCACCATGCTATCAGCCAGAAGTCTCAATCACAGGCAGTATCAGTGGCTGGATCTGCAATTAACATGTTGAACTCGCTAACCCTGAGGTCTCCTTTTCTTCACGGAGCACGCAGAGCACATTTCCATAGCCGCATACAAGATACTCACCACTGTGCCTGACGGGGATTTCAACTGCTCCAGCTGGGAGAACAACACGCAGCACTATTCAGGCACCTCACCGGCAGAGCACTGCCCTGCCTCAAAAACGAGGCTGGGCTCCCCCCTCCTGGACAGCCACGAAGGTGCAGCTCTCAGCAGGGCTGAGTAAAAGCTCTGCTCCTCAGCACGAGGGGAAGGCGCTTTGCCAGCAGCTGCTTTGGTAAATGACCCCATACCCAAAGAGAAACCAAGTTGTGATGGGCTACACAGCCTCGGTTTGCCTTCTAGGAACCTGCTGGGTATCAATGGTTTCCAAATATGCTATAAAAATAAAGATTAGTCAGTAACAGCTCCCTGGCCCTTGAAGCAACAGCCTACACGAGATTCCCAATCCCCCGTTTGGCAGCTAAAGCTGCCAGGAGATGGAGAAGCCAAGGCTGAGCTCCCTGAATCAGCTTCTCCACCCACGGCGTGTGCTCTGCGAGGACAGCAGGGACGGCAACTGCTGGTGTGCGCAGCTCTGGCTGCCCCCATGCACCCAGCACCAGAGGGGCGCAGCTACTGTGGAAAACGGAGAGAAGGGGACTCGGCAGGGAACCCTCTCCTGGCTTGCTTTGGCTCGCACAGGAACATTTCTGTTGTTCTACCACTGGAGCTGAGGTTTGTGTTTCCTTGGGAAGGAAGTCAGGGATTGAGAGGATGTTTATAAAAACCGTGCTACTTACTCTCCAGACAAAAGCAGCTCCTTTAGCTCCGATATCATGCGGTCGGGCAACCCTGGCAGATCCTGGTTACGGTTTGCACCACGTGGGGTTAGAAGAGAACACAACTGAAGAGGTATTTGCAAAACACCTGCCAGATCCAAGCTTACAGTAAATGCACAGGACCCTGAGCTGCCACTGAAATCCAAGCAGCTGTAACATCAGAATTCACGGGCACTTTTATTTACAGCACGCGCTTTCAAGGAAAGGATGGATTGCGCCGTCCTTGGATTTCAATGGGTCAATGGATGGAAATATGTCAAAAGCCAGGAATGGGTCTTTCAAAAGCTAGGTTGTTGCAAGTACTGCATCCTATGGGCTACGGACATCTCACGGTAACAAGCCATTATAAAGGGAAAGATGCATTAAACTTCTTGCTGGGGCTGCTTCTAAGCTTTATTTCCAACCTATTGCAAAAGCTGGTTGCCACCCACTTCTTTATTAATCAAGGGTGCGGTAAATATAAATTGCAATAATGATCTTCACCCTGGGCTTCCTAAGGAGACGCTCACAGGATGATGACACTATCCATCTATGCGTACGCTCCGTGCCAATTTCACAGGAAATATTAAAATCGTGAAGATTACAGTTTCCTACAAATTGAATGAGATCTGTAGAAGAGAGAACCTCACGTTACTGTAAGACCTTTCAAACTACAAACTACTACCAGAAAAGACAAAAAGGAAAAACACTTCAGATAGCACTGACCTCCTTCCTAGCAGAGCACTGTCTTGTCTTAAGGGCACCGTGCTTTCAGCTCTATTCAGACTTTCTTACCATGTATTGTAAAACAAAGCGTCTGCCCTGAGTGGGAGAAGACAGGCCTCTTGCTCTATAAAAATTTAACGCCCTGCTCAACAGACACACCACAAACACATTCACATTTGAAGTTTTTTTTGTTGTCTTTTTTTTTTAAACTTGGACAGAAATTTAATTGGTTCTTTTACAACCAAGCTAAACGAAGGGCTGCACGGAAGATTTGCCTCTCGAGTCTTCAGAGCAGGATACTGTCCAAGTCTGTCTCAACAGGCTTTGGGGACTTCAAAGGGATTAAAGAGTAAAAAGCACAGATGTAAGGCAAAGCTCTAAACAACACTCGTAGCACAGGGAGGCTTTTGTCACCCTGCAAGCACCGCTGACTGTGGCACTGCTTCTTTTGTTTGTCTCTCACCCGGTGCATCCTTTGGACCTGTGAGTCCTGAGGCACTTTGGGCAAGTTGTACCCACAGCTCTACTTGATTTATTTATTTTGTTTAAAGCCTTCTCTGAATTCGTAGCCTTCTGAGCCTATTTGAGGCGACAGCAGTAGCAGCTTTCCCCGTCGCCACCAATCATATCCACACTCCGCGAGTGCTGGAGGAGTTTCCAGTCCCTCCTCAATCTCTGCAGTTGCTGCCCCCTTGACTTCTCGTCTCATCCCCGCAGTGACTGCGGGCAGCACTACTCCAAGGTGAGCTACGTCCCAGGAGTGTCCCCAGTTTAACAGCATTACTTGGGAAACCATGCAAACACCGAACTGGTTCTGCTGGGAGAGCAGACTCACATCTAGGTACGCAGCTCACATTTGCCTGAGAACAATACAAAGGCGCAGATAAGGTAAATAATTCACTCGATGCCAGACTCTGTGGCAGAGGCAGGATTAGAAACAAAAAGTTTTTCACCCCAAGCCCCGGTCTCCGTGTGTTCTCCGATGGAGTAACCTCTCTAAATCCCTTGGAGCACAAGGCTGCACACACGGCCTGTTGGAAGCCAGCCAGCGATGTACGTTTTCGTATTGGTCTTTTTCTGTTCTCCACGCAGAGCTCTTTTCACCACTTCCTGCAGGGGCTTCATGTCCCGTTTGCCCAGAACTTATTCTTTCAACACAACAGACTTTATAGGGGGGGGGAAAAAAGTGAGAGTGGGGGCAGCGCTATCACAAGAAAAGAGCAAATATGCGCCAACTGCTACCGCAGCAAGAAGTGGAATTGCTGGAAAAGCCTTGCTGGGGAGGGAACGACTATCCCAACCCAGCAACCCCTTCTTAAATCCGGTATTAAAAAAGATCAATCAACAGACAGAGGAAGTACAGCCGCACCAAATGATACCTCACAATCAGATAACACGCGGACCAAGCTCAGCGTTCACAAACACCATGGCCGTGCTGTTCAATACTGCACTCCGAGCAAACACGTCTGTCAAGAAAGAGACAAACGGAAAACCTGGTGGCCGAATAAGGCACACAAGATGAACTGGCAGTCAGTCATCAAGCTTAGTCACTAGCTACTCGGGATACTTCAGCAAACAGCCCAGTTAGAAGGCTAAATAGCCTCTTATTGATTCTTCCTCAATGGCAAATGTGTTTGTGCCTGTTTAATCCTGTTAGTTTATAATTAGCTTTAGAGAGACGCTACTGCAAGCCCCCTGGTTTTGCTTTTGATTTTTATAATCGATTTCTCATTCACTTCCCTTTGCAGGGTGATCAGAAGGCAGGACAGAACAGCTGCTCAGAAAGCAGCTCGGGAAGTCATTAGTGTAAAAGAGCAGAAACACCTCCCTAACGACGAGAGCAGGTTGCTGCCTGCCAGAGCCAAGCCTCAATTTAGCAGCACAAGATGAGAACCACTGGCTTTGCTCGAGATGAGATACACATACCTGCCTGCCATCCTGTCCCACGTTCGTCTGTCCCCTCACTACAGTTCGAATGTTGTCATCCAACCTCCTGCAGAAAACAATTTATAACGTCAAATCCATTCTCGACATGCCCGACCAAAATAATATCTGGGAATCTTTGAGAGCTACAAAACTGATTTAAAATCCAGAAGCTGGTGCTCCCAATGCTGAACTCATACTTCTTTCTCCCTCTCTCTGTAGGGCAATATCTTACACAATTTAAAGCTCCTGTTGCAAAAATAAAGAATTTACATAATCTAATTGGGGCTCCTTGCATTTCTCTTCCCTTAAGCAATATCACACATTCTCCCTTGTCGGTTTTCATTTCCACTTTTCATATATTAAAGTGCTGTCTCAATCTTTTTCAGGCTGCTGGTGCCAGACTGTGGAGAAACTTAGGTTTTCTCCTGCAGAGTTATTTTTATTTTACATTTACGGTAAGAATAACAACAATAAAAACATAAAATGAGAATTTTCACAATTGCTACTTTGACCTCACCAACAAAATAAATTCTCAGCAAGCAGGTATTCTGGGTAGTTTGTTCTCTCAGCCTTCACATTGTACTAAAATTTGGTACTCATTGATTCCTAGTTCGTTGCAATCCACCATAAAACAACCTGAAAGGCAGATATTACACAATAGGGGCAGGATATTAAAAAAACCCCTCTAATTAGTGATACATTTTTGACTCTTTCCAACTCTATTAGGCTTCAGGTTGATCCTGTCCTTATCTTTTAAACAAATTAAAAGCTCCAATTAGCCACAGCACAGGCTGTGCTTATGAAGCCTTGGTAACAACCAGACTACCGCCCATCAGAGGTGCAATGAAAGGGAGAAACATTTACCTTATTTTCAATCTGATTTTGTTCACAACTTCATCGATGTTTGCCAAAGACTACAACATAAAAAACACAAAGGAAAGTTAACAGGTTTTCCCTCTTTACTTTGATACATACCAGCTGTGATAATCAGCACTTTCTCATGCATCTTACTTCACAAAAAGGAGAACATGACTTTGTTTTACAGGTGGAGGAACAGACACAGGGCAACTCAGAGGCTCTTCAGGTCACATAGCAGCAGCAGAAGGCAGAGCAGTCCAGCCCTGCAGGCCCCTCTCAGCCCAAGACAAGCAGGGTGCTCCCTGCAATTCTCTTTTGGTGCTGCCGGGAGCCTGCAGTCAGCAGGAACAGCCCCAAAATGCCGTGGTGACAGTGACCTCCAGCGGGCAGTGCCGTGCAGAGCTCTCACCTTCCCTGGCCAGGACCCTCCCGCAGAGCCCAGGCACCCAGCGCATGGCTGGAAGAGGCCTGGCTGCTGCTGGAGCTGTAGGGGGGGTGTTCGAGGGAGAAGAATACCTTTCCACCAGCAAAAAGGAGAAAGGAGAAGCCAGCACCACCAGCAAACTGAAGAGAGACACCGGAAGGCCAAAAAGCCAACCCCGCAGAGGGTCTTAAACACGGTAAAACCTGCGATGGAGCTGCCTCACAACCCAGTCCTCAGCCCCGGAAACACCTTTTCACAATAGCTTACTTCAAAACTGCCCCAGGGCTGATCTGGGGAGGACCGAGTATGGATAATGACCCCACAGCAATCTCCTTCTTTACATCTCAAAAGAAACAATGGGTTACACACACAGATGACTCTTCAGTGACATTTCACACGCAACACCTGCCTTATGCGGTTAAACCCCTTGAGGATTCACTAATGATTAACACAGCACAGTTATGAGGTGTGCTGCTACACAAACCTCTGTGTATAAAGCTAATTTATGGCCACAGATCAAAGAACTTTGACTCCAGCAAGCACTTTGGGTACAAAGAAGATGCGTAACGAACAAACCTCATTAGATGAGGATTTAAGAAGTGATTATTGTCACAGCATTACTACATACACTATTGTTTGGAAAAAAAGGCTTTACAGGTTTAAACACTCCTTCGGTCGTTTACTATCAGGCTACTCCTTGCACCAAGGAGAGGGATTTACCGTGAGCACTACTTACTTGCTCAGTGGGAAAGAGAGTGTTAATGTACTCCACAGCATTGAAATCTGCTCTGTCCAGGGGATCTTGGCTGGGAAACACCTGAGGAGAGGGAAGGAAAAGATGCAATCAGTAACATAAAATACAAAAAAGACAATCAACTTTAATTTCTGTAACTTTATGTAATACCTGCTCCTTCCAATTACTTCAGCACCCACTTCAGGTTGTGTTCAGCAGCACCGTCCTAGCAAGCCTGCACAAACGGCAGTCAGGCCTCTCCCCAGGAGTAAGATCTCCAGAGATCTCCGACCTACCAAAATTCCTGGGCACATCAGCCTGGGTAAACACAGATACCATCCGCGCGTGCTTCCACATGCGGGCCAAGCACAATCAGCCCTGTGCAAGGAATTCCCGAGATGCGCGAGAGCCATTAGTCACGCATCCCAAACCATTCTGAGCTTTGCAGTTGCCTGGAAATGATGACCCCTGCTGAGGCCTCGCCCTTATCTTCGCTTGACCTTTGCGAGGCCCCATGGTGAGAGGCAGAGGATTTGGTTTTCACAGCCATGTAATATGAAATGCGATGAATTAAGAAATGGTTGTACAAGTTCTCTGGAGACTTGGGGTTTGCCACTCGCACATGAAAGAGAGGGAAAGAAATGGAATCGGCTGGATGATTCTTCCTACCCCCAGGAAAGGGAAGAGAGCAGCTGTGGTGCAGACAGATCTGTCTTCAGAAGTAGCTCAAATGATGCAAGTACAGCTGGCAAGCTTTGCTTTTTGTGTCCACAGACTGAAACACGCTGCGTTCCCTTCTCTGGTACCATATTTATTTCATATTCATACAGCCATCAGCTCGCTCTCTGTGGTCAAAACCACACCAAGCGAGCACGGCAGCTCTCCCCATCACACTGCAGCACCACCTCCGCACGTCACCCCGGTCACAAAGCCCTCACAAAGCCCTGTTTTAACCGGGCACGCGCGCCGTTCACTTTTCTGCACCTTCTCCGGAGTAAAAGCAGCGGTTGGGTCAGAGTCTTTAAACGAGAACAACTTCGCCCAGGAACAGGCCTCTTCAGCAGCTTTCACCTAGGGGCAGAGCTTCCCAGGCACCTGCCCAGCTCCGCCATCACCCCCAGAATCAGAAAAGCTACGGCACGAGACGAGTAACGTCTCCGCGAGACGTCTCCACCGCCAGGAGCTGTCACACGCTGCTGCCGAGGGGAGGACAGAGCCGCAGGGCCACCTGCCCCTCCGCTCCGCAGCTGCACTACGGCCCCCTCCCGCCCCGCCGCAAGCCCGCACGGCCCCCTGCGTCCGAGCCAGCCCCTCCTCCGGGCACAGCACAAGCGAGCAGACCGCCACCGCAGGGCCTGAAGGAGCCCGAAGGCCGCAGCGGCTCCGAGGAGGCTCCCAGAAGCCTGGGAGGGGCGACCCGAGCCGGTCAGGAGCCGCCTCTCAACGCGCAGGCAGCCGCACGAACCGCGCCGGGCGCTGCTCCCAGGCCCCGGCCCGGCCCCCCCAGCCCCGTCCCGGCCCCCTCAGCCCCGGCCCCTGCCCCACCTGCTCGATCGCGGCCTGCACGGCGGGCGCCAGCTCCAGCGCCGCCTCCAGCCCCGCCGCCAGTTCGGGCTCGTCCTCCTCCATAGCGACCCGCCGCTTCCGGGCCGCGCGGCACGCCGGGAAACAGGAGGACCGAGTTGGGGCGGGGCCTTAACGGCGAGGGGGGTGTGGCTTAACGGGGAGAGAGGGGCGGGGCTTGTGTGGGCGGGGCGGGGGGCGGGGCCTCGCGGCGCGCCCCGGCGGCGGGCGGTGGCGGCGGGCGGCGGCGGCGGCGCGGGCCCCATGTGGCGGACGCTCGCCCTCGCCTCCGCCTTCTTCCCGGGGCTCTTCGCCCTCTGCACCCGGGCGCTGCGCTGGGCGGCCCCGGCATGGAGCCTCCGCGACCGCGTCCTGCTCAGCGGCAGGTACGGGGCTGGGGGGCTGGGGGGCGGGGGGGGGGGGGGCCGAGCCCCGGTGCGGCGGTGGCGGTGGTGGTGCCGGTGCCCGGCCCGGTCCGGTCCGATCGGGGCCCGGCGAGCGCCGTGCGCGGCTCTGAGCCGCCTCCTCTCTGCCGCTTGCAGGCTGGTGTCGACGGTCCAAGCCACGATGGCGACGGTGTCGGGGCTCACGGTGGTGCTTAGCTGCGGGGATGTGGTGCGAGACAGGTAACGGGGGGGGCACGGGGGGCGGTCCCCGTTATTGCGAGCCCGCAGCCAGCCGGGGGTGGCTGGAGAGGGGCAGCCCAACGGACCCCGGAGCAGAAAGCCCGGGAGGGCGGCCGGCGTTGCTCGGGGAGCTGTCGTGGCCCTTCTGGGGTTTACGGGGCGGCCGCCCCGTGAGGAGCTCCGAGCAGAGCCACCCAGGGCGAGAGGCTTGAAGCCAGAGCTGAGAGCAGCAGAGAGAACGGAGGCAGGGAGAGCGTAGCCGTGCCGAGGCAGGGGTGAGCCTTGTGTCGGATTTTGGCTCTTCGCGGTGTAAATCAGCGCAAAGGTTGGCGGCGAGAGCGCCTGCACGGAGCCCGGACACCAGGTACACGCCTGAGCATCCTTGTGCCCGCAGAGCATCGAAGGCCATTCAGGACGGCGAGCGGCCCCGGGTCACTGCAGTGCCTCAGGCACACGGGTACGAAAGGTCTCATCTCACTGCAGCAGGATCCCGATGAGCTAGACCTCAACCCTCTAAAGCCCGCCGTGTGGTCAGGGGAACAATCCCAGCCCCGCGGCGAGGAAGGCGGCTGCCAGCAGCCCCCGCGCTCAGGGCCAGCGGCTCTGTGCAAAGACGCGGCCAGAGCCCCAAATTTTCCGTGTATCTGGGGGAACCGCAGCACAGCGCTCGGCAGGGAAGGTCTCGGGGAAAGACAGCAAGACAGAGCCAGGAAGCACCACAAGGGCTGCAATAAAGCCTGCCGATTTATTTACACAGGCAGACAAGCATTGTACTGCTGGCACTGTAATTGCCCTCCGAAGCCCTGGGCGAGTTGTACCAACAAGGGCTGGTCCATCCCCCTCCCCGGGATATCCCCGCATCTTGGATATCTTCCTGTCTGAAGTAAGAAATAATTCCTTGCGTGTGTTCCTGAGGCAGCAGGAGAGCAAGAGCGGATTTATTCAGGCCCCGAGCTATGTTTCTGTGAGCAGCAGTGGATTCCCTGCTGGTGGTGGTTTCCCTGCCCCTGCAGCTCCGCTCGGTGCTTTTCGAGGAGCCCGGTCCCCGTGCCGAGCAGGGGTTACTGCAGCCGGGTTGTGCAACCGGGATTCCGACATCGTTTGGGAACATGCATCTGCGTGCAATTATTTCCCAACAGACAAACGTCTCACAGGGATTTATTGCCTATATTAAACATCTTGCACTTCACTCTCCCGAGTCTGAGCCAGGCATCTCCAGTTAACTCTGAGGTCTCCAGCTACGTTCGGACACTAACCCGGGCTGGGCAGCCGACAGGATGGGCACGCAGAAGGGACCCAGGCTCAGCATTTTATTCCCACCAGGTGTTGATTCCGGATGTCCCGGGGGGGCATTGCACGCTGCAGGGCTGGCAGACGAGCCGTTGACGCGGGGAGGTGCCGTGCACCTGCCCTGCGCAGCTCTCCAGCCCTGGCACACACCTGCCTGCCGGGCTAATCGCTGTGTGTTTGTGCTTGGCCCTGCGGCGCCTGGCACAGCGAGCCACGACCGGGGCAGTGCCGAGGAAGTGTCCTTGGGGAAGGGAGTGCTGGGCCCCCAAATACTGCAGGCAATGGCTACGGTTCTGCAGACCAGACCCTGAGCAGCACTGGGTCCCTGAGCCCCCGGGTTCCTCAGGAGCTTGGGGTCTCTGTCACTCGTCCCTGTGGCTTTCCTGCCTGATGCAAGGCTGATTGCGTGGCCCTACCAGAAACCTAAAGTCACCGCCTGGATAAACACATCGCTTTTAGAGCGCCGCTCACCTGCTGCCTTCGGGAATTACCTGTCGCTCCCCCTTCACTCCAAGTAGCACGGGTGCAGCAGCACAACCACCTACTTGGGCTCCGGGGTGCCCTCGGGCCGTGCTCTGCCTCGACTCCCCCTCGCTGCAGCGGCAGGCATGGGTCTCCTCCACCGCCACACCTCTTTGTGCTGCTCCCTCCCCAGGCACTGGCTGGCCGTGGAGTACATCTGGGTCCTCGTTCCCTACATGACCTACGACATCTACGTCATGTACCTCTGCCACTGGCACAAGAGCCTGGAGAAGGGCGTAGCGGAGAAGAAGCACTCCCTGGCCAGCGTGCGGAGCTTCCTGCTGCAGGAGCGGCTCATGGTGACCCACCACCTCTTCATCCTCATCGTGCTCACCCCCGTCGCCCAGGTAAGGGCTGTGAATGCAGCCCCGCAGGGGGGTCCCTGGGTGTCACCACGGATGGTTGCATCACAGCGGGTCCTTCCCTTGCCCAACGAGCCTCGTTCCCTGCGTCACTGCCTGTAGCTGCTCCTTGCCTCCTGTCCCCAGATGTCCCTGCCCTGGAGCACGGGGCATGAAGCACAGCTGGGTGTCACCGCGTCCTGCCCCTTGCTCCCAGACAGGGCAGCGTCCTCCTTGCACCCTGAAAGCTTCCCGCGGAGGAGGGTGCCCACCTGCCCCAGAGGGGAGACGCCTCAGCACCTGCTCAGTGCTTTTCTCCCATCTCAGACCGACCTGCAGAGGGTCTCCGCTCGCAGGGTTACTTGGCTGGCATCACATTCAGCACCCGTGCAGCCAAGGCTGCGTCTGGCAAAGCATCGCTGGCAGGAGCCCTGAGCCCAGGGAGATGCTCAGAGTTAGCTCTCACCCACCTCTCCTGAAACCAGCTGGGCCCTGAGCGCAGAACATGCCACGGCGGGGAGGGCCCCGTGCTCACTGCTGTCTTTATTTGCAGCACTTCAGGGGAGAGCTGGGGGACTTCTTCGTGGGCTGCATCTTCACGGCAGAGCTGAGCACTCCTTTTGTATCGCTGGGCAAAATCCTCATGCAGGTACGCGAGGGGGGACGGGGCTCATCGCAGCCACCTCGGGGCCGGGCTCACCGGGTGGATGGGCCCCCGCTGCCCACGAAGGGGTTCGCAGCCCTTCCCCACCCCGCAGTGCCCCTCTCCGTCACGCAGCAGCATCCCATCCCCTCCCACCTCACCTTCCTGTTCCCTCCAAAGTGCTCCTCCCCATCCGCAGCCACTGGCTGCTCCTCCCCTGCTCCTTCCCGCAGCACCGGGGTGCAGGGGGCTGCGTTTGGAGCCCCTTCCGCTCCCCCGCACCCAGCTCCTGGCCTGTAGGGCTGCAGGGCAGCACCGGCTCCTGCTGCTGCATCTCCGTGCTCCGAGCACAGCCCTCACCTGCGCGCGCCTTCTTCCTTCCCCAGCTCAAGATGCAGGACACGCTCCTGCACAAGGTGAACGGGATCCTCATCCTGGTGACTTTCTTCCTCTGCCGCATTCTCCTCTTCCCCTTCATGTACGCGGCCTACGCCAGGCAGGCGGGGATCCCCCTGTACCTGGTGCCTTTCCGCATCCCCCTGCACTGCAACATCGCCAACGCCTCCCTCCTCGCCCCGCAGCTCTACTGGTTCGGGCTCATCTGCCGCAAGGCCGCCCGACTCTACGGCCGCTCGCCCGCCGACAAGAGCAGGTAATGGCCGGCAGAGGCAGCCGAGCGCGGGGGCTGGAGAAGGGCTGTGTCCCCCCCCCGGCTCTTCTGCCTCCACGGCCAGCGCTGCAGGGACCGGTGCGGGGGCTGAGCAGCAGAAGCATCCATACCACGAGGCTGCTCTGGCGTGAGGCAGCCTTGCCAGGCAGCGCCGGCCGCAGCTGGGGGGACTTTCTGGGGGAAGTTTCCTCCACGTTGCTCCTGCGCCTGGCGTCCTCCCGCCCGCAGGGGCCAGCGAGGAGGAGCTCTGCCCCAAGCACGACATTCCTTCTGGTCTTCAGCGCTGTGGCACCAAAGTAACGGTTACACGAGAGGGGCTGGTTACAAATCCCCCCTCTTTTGGGACTGACGCCAGCACAGAGCGAGGCGCGGCGCGAAGGGGCCTGCAGAGCAGCGGCGTAGGCGATGCTGGAGCGCGCCCAGCCCCACGCAGCAGCGCTGGGGCCGGGGGGAGCCGCGTGCTGTCTCTGCCACTGCTCAGAGCCACTCCTCCAGCTCCAGTTTACAGCCTCCAGCAGGGAGCAGAGCCGTGGTTCTGCACAGCCTGTGCCCAATCTTTACCAATGTTGCCCTTAAGCTACAGCTGCATCCAGCCTCCCACACGCACCTCCCTGATGCAGGGCTCAGACTCACTTCGGGCTCTCCGCTTACCCCACAGGGGCTTCTCACTACAACTGCCTGAGGTGTGCGGCTGGCAGGTGGGGATGGGGTGGCTCCCGTGTCCCCAGCAGGGCTGGAGGGAGAAGTTGACACCAGGATCCTCAAACGGTTGCTCCTCACCCCTGCTCACCTCCAGCTGACACCAGCAGCACCCTGTGGGTGCCAGTACAGCCTGAGCTCGGGGTGTAGGGTCCATCCCTCCTGCCCCATCCTGTCCCCCCACAAAAGGAGGCCTGCCAGTAGCAGGGAAGGAACTGGTCAGTGCAAGAGGAACCAGGAACACCAGAGCAGGGTGCTGAGCTGTGTCCTTGATTGGTTCAGCTCATTCCCACCTTCAGTCCCAGTGGAAACAGGGAAAGGCTTCCCTGCTCACCCTGCACCATGGCTGCAGCGTGGGGTTAACAAGCCCGGCAGCTGCCCTCCCTTCCCTAGGCACGGGGCAAGCCAGCACAGCCCGCTCCTCCCTGCGGCTTCCTGCACACGCCTGGGGTTCCCTCTGCTGCAGGGCAGCTGAGAGACCGGTGGCCACTCTGTGCCTTTCATTCCGCCTAAAAGCCAAAAAGAATGGCTGGAAAGGGCTGGCACTGGGAGACCCATTTCTTTGGGGTATCAGGGCTTGTCCCAGCCATGGCTGCACAGGCTGGGAAGAAGACAAGAAAGGGCCTTTTCCAGCACGCAGTCGGTTATTGCAGAAACACTACTGCTACGTTAACTATCGAGATGTTGTAACCCGCTTGCTACCCATTACAAATATTTGTATCTTGCTGGTTTTATTACAAATAACGTGCCTTACGTAAAGACAAAAAGGCCAATACGGCATCTCAGTTTGCACTAACACTGCCCTGTTTACTACTGCACCAACACTGCCCTGTTCACTATTGCACCTATCGGAAGAGACCAATAAATAAAGACTTCTTTCCTCAGTCGCGCCACCGGCTGCTTCTCCCCAACGTGCCATTCGTTGCTGGGTGGGGAGGCACCAAGGCAGCAGGTTACCCACACCTGCCCCGGGGCGGCCCACACCTACTGCCAGAGGTACCTGCCAGTCCCGCAGAGCGCTCGCCTGACTCGCTTTCCCCCCTCCGGCAGCATACAGCAAACACGGCAACCTGCCCGCGACGAGGAGAGGGCTGGCGGCAGGGGAGCCGCAGGAAAAGTGATTTCCCTGATGCCAGAGGCTGCGAAGTCGGAGGCGCAGGACTGGCAGCAGTTGTGTTCGCAGCTATTCACGCTGGAAAAAAAAAAAAAAAGAAAAAGAAAAAAAAAGAGCTGCTCCCAGCCATCTTTATATGGCCCCTTCGTTGCTTAGGTTAGGAGAGAACACAGCAGGGGGGAAATAAGTTCAAAAGAGAAAAATAGACAAAGTTTATTACAGATCTTACAGCTTTCCACATAGCAGCTCCCCTGCGGCAGGGCCGATGCTCTCCCCTGTTGCCCTCATTAGCTCCTTGTGCTGCCCCTGAGCGAGAGGGCTGCCTGAGCGAGAGGGCTGCCTAAGCTCCCAGCTTGCTGAGCTTCTGCAGGAGGGTGCCGCGCAGCTCCTCGTCGCCGACATTGTCCGTGATGGACTCCAGGAAGTGCCTCTCGTTGGCTCTCCGCAGCACGTTGCTGGGGGACTTGTCGGCGGAGCTGAACGCCTCGTACTGCGAGAGGATCTCCAACGCCACCACCACCAGCGGCTCGCTGCACCCGCTGTCCGGCGGCAGCATGGCGGCGACGTGCAGGAGGTGGCAGAACATCTGGATGCAGACAAAGGACACCTCCTCCGCGGGGCTCCTGTCCTCAGGGGGCTGCGAGGGTGACCCCGCGGTGCTCTTGATGGAGCTCAGCAGGTCCGTGAGGCTGCCGCAGTACAGCTGGACCACGTGGAGCCAAGCGTCTGCCGGCAGCCAGGTGGAGCAGCTGGAGCTGCAGAGGAGCTGGAAGCCCCGCAGGAAGAGCACGGAGAGCTGGAGGTAGCAGGCAAACGGCCGGAGGTTGAGCAGGGGCATGTACTGCACGTACTCCAGCGTGTAGGGCACGTGCAACACTTGCCTCGCCAGCAGGTTTGTGACCACGTGCACGAGCCTCTTCCATTCGCTGTGGCTGCACCAAGGGAGGACCTGTATGAGGGCCACCAGGAAGCCTTTGCTGAAGAGATTCACCTCTTCAGGGTTGTCCACGTTGACTGTGAGGAGCGTCAGCATCGTCTCCCTGAGCGCTGCGGACACGCAGCAACACTCCATCCATGCCAGGAGCCCGCTGCCCGGCCCATAGGCTGACAAAGACCGGAATGTCCACTCGTCTTCGGGGAGCTTGCAGATCTCAAACAGCGTGGCTGGGACTTCGTTCTTAAAGTGGTCTCCGTAAAACTTCTTCAGACGGAGGCCGACGGTCCAGTCCAGTGACGCCACCTTCCTGTGAAGCCACGCCAGCGACTGGACCCACACCTCAGGGGAGGGAGCAGCTTCTGGTCTTATCGCCTCACAGAGCTGGCCAAGGGTGCTCAGCACCAGGTCTTTGGTCTCCAGTGAAGGGAAGGGCTGGTCCCTGGGCTGATGCCAGTACTTTGTGTAGCCATCTAGGAGCTTGCAAAGGCTGAGGAGAAGCGGGAACGGGTGGCAGGACTTGATCCAGTCCTCTTCTGGATAGGACTGTATCCCCAAAGCTTTACTGAGGATCTGCAGGCTCAGCTCCGTTTGAACACAGTCTGATTTCAAATAGGGAAGGACAAAGGCTTTGGTCACCTCTGCAGGTGACACAAGTGGAGCAGCTGAGCTTGGCTGCATGAGAAAGGCCAAAAACTCAAGGAACTGCTCCTTCTCCCTTGCAGCGGAAAGCTTCTCCCATACTGCCTCCTTCAGGCACCGCACCACCAGGCTGCGTGGCCTGCCTGGATCGTCGTGTGTCTCCAGGAAGCTCAGCGCTGGGAGGGAGCAGAGGATTTGCGCAAGGAACTGGTGTGATCCTAGGTTGACAACGGCAAGACTACAAACCTGCTTGATAGTGGCCTCAGGGTACAGCAGAGTGAGCCTGGCCACAGAAGCCACAGCCCTGGTAAGGCCTTCGTCAGAGACACTCTTCGTGATCTGGTTCAAAGTCACATTGAGATCCTCCTGGAACCCCTCCACAACCACCTGCAAGTTCAGGGACAGACCTGGTCCCCCCCAAGATGCCAGGACACCCGAGATCACTTGGTTTTTGTCAGTCAATGAAAGCTCGCTGTAACATTCCATGACGGCTTTGGTTACTTGCATCTGCATCTCTCGGGCCTCCCTGTCTTGGCAGGATTTGGCAAAGTTCACCAGAGTCTGCAACAATTTCAGAACTAGCTCTGGCTTCTGGAAGAGCTCTCTGTTTTTCACAAGGCAGTCAACCCAGCCCTCTGAAAAGACCCAGGTCTCTTCAGAAGCAAAGACGGAGCACATCTCTGCGTGCCGATGCAGCTTTTGCTCGATGATTGTCATGGCAACTGAAGACACGAGGCTGGTGTCTGAATCCTTGCTCTTCTGGCTGGTGCTGATCTCCTTGAGAAAGTCCTCGATGGTCTGTGGCAGCTCGAACGCTTTGTGCGTCTCATCCTTACTCAGGCCTCCATTCTCAGAGAAGCAAACCAGGTTCTTCCTGAAGGTGGTAAGCGCGTCGAGGAGCCGGTAGCTCTCGTAGCAGAGATCCTCCGAGCTGTTCAGGATGCCCTGCAGCTCCTCTCCCCAGGCATGCAGCAAGCTGCAGAGAAAGTCCAAACCCACAAAGAGCTCCTCACGCGAGAGCTTGGCCATGGACGAGAAGCTCACGCTTCTCTCAGCCTCCTTCACCTTTTCATTCAGTGCCCTGTGGTGGTACTGGCTTTCAGCGTCGCTGCTCCAGAGGCTGACCACCGAGCTGACCTTGTCCAGGTACTCCGTGACAGGGAGGGGGCTGCCCTCTGCTGCCAGCTCGGTGAACACCGACAGCAGCTCCACCAGGTTGGCCAAGGCGTAGCACTTCATGCGGGGCAGGGCAATGCTCCTGTAGGTTTCCTTTAACCCCTCTACCAGGGCCATGAGCAGGCTGGTGGCAGCAGGAGAGCCACTCAGAGAACCAGGGTCACCCTTGAACCGTTTTGGGGGCTGAAGACCATCATCCAGAGAGGACTCACCCCCATGCTGATGCACGAGGGTGCTGAACGTGGAGATTGTTCTGTCTTCCTGCCCCTCCTCGTGTCTCATCATCTCCCACCAGACATCCAGGAAGAACCTGATGTCCGACTGGGACGTCTCGTTTGCGACGTACTGCACCAAGCGCTCCAGCTCGTTCTGGCGCACAGCGTGGGGCAACGCCAGCAGCAGCTGCACAAAATGCCGGGGCTCGCCGAGGGCCTTGACCAGCTCGAACAGGACGGTGCGGTTAACGTCGGGGATCATCCTTCCCACGGAGAAAAACGCATCTTCCCTCCACTCCTGGTCCAGCGAGGCGGCAGGGGGGGCAGGCAGCAGCACCTTGGCCCAGACGACGGCCACAGCCTCCTTCTTCCAGAGGCTGCCCTGCGGCGGGGAAGGGCAGCGGGCGCCGATCTCCTTCAGGGCGTCGGTGATGGGGGGCCCCACGAGGGGCCACTCGCTTTTGCGCAGCTCGCTCAGCGCCCGCGGCTGGACGAGCCTGGAGGCGAGCAGGAAGGCGCCGTGCAGGATGGCCATCTCCTCGCACACGCCCCAGGGCCCTGCGGAGACACGCGGCGCACCGTTAACCGAGCCCCCCGGTACCCCCGGGACCCCGAACCCCCCGGGATCCCCCCGGGACCCCCGCTCCCACCTGGCTCCATGGCGGCGGCGGCGCGGGCGGCCAACGCTGCGCGCTCCGAGGCCGGTGCAGGCGGCCCCCCCCCGGCGGCTGCCGGCCCGCAGCGGCCCCTGGCGGCGCGGAGGAGGCGCTGCCCGCCCCCCCCCCAAGAGATTTTGGTTTGCCTCAAGGCGTCGAGGCCGAATTTAGGGGAAATCTGCCCTAAAAGGGCGCGGCGGGGGGCTGGAAGGACAGGAGGCGCACCCTCGTCACGAATCACCTTTATTCATGTAAAGGCCGACTGCCAGCACAGTTCAGGCTCAGCCTGACCAGTCTGTGATTCGGTCAACTGCATCAAAAAGGTAAACCAAAATCACATCGAGGGCTTTCCTCCCCCCCTTTAAACTCAGCCCATTCGCTACAGGCACCGACATGTCTCAGTGATTGCTCATGCTGTTGATTTTGCCTGCTTTTTCTGTGAAACTGAAGGCTTTCTCCAAGAAAGGTTAAAAACCAGGCAGCACACCCGACATGCACCGTGTGGGTAATCACCCCCCACACCCCCAATTCATGTTCCACTAGCAAAAGCCGAGTGATTTCATTCTGATGGAATAACCCTTGGACTGTTATTTCCGAGGGTAATTCCACATCAAAGCTAATTACGAAACCATTATATACTTATTTCGAGCTGCCTGCTGGCGCCTCGGCAGAACGCACAGCGCGGTTACACGCCCGGAACCTGAGACGCTCCGCGTGCAAGAGCCCAGAGCAACCTCGTGCAGCACGATCCCAGTGAGATCCACCACAGGCTTCTCGAGCGAACACCTCACCTTGAAAGCTGGGGAACACCTTGGCATGGAGCTGCTGTTTGTTCCAGACCAGCAGAGCTGCATGCTTCAACAAGATAATGACAGTGCTCTCAGGGAGGCGTTCGCTCCGACAGAAGCACTCGAGTGGTCCACGAGCAGCCCCCCCCTTCACCTGGCACCTCACCACCAAAGCGGGGTCTTTGCAATGGCTACCTGAAAGTCCCTGCCCTAAACCGCAAATCGGGACAGCTAAAGCCCATTAATTACACAACTGGATATTCTAATTAATCTAGCAGGCTCTTTTTCAAGTATAATCACACCAGGAATACGTAAGGTTCTCCTCTTAGCTGATGGCTCCTGTTTGGGAGCCACATGCCCAACCTATTCCTTAATTTTCACCCACGTATGAAGGAGCACGTGACATTTGCTTGAGAGGAGAGAGCAGCAACAAGAGATACAAGCGTAAAACAAAACAAACAAACGCATGGGACACTACTGTGCCCTCCCACTGGAAGGGGCAACGCAACACGTCACAGATGATTGGCATTTTGCTCAGACAAAAACCAAGGCACGAATGACCAGCCAGTCCTGCCTCTTTCTCCAGCTAAGCAGACGCCTTCTTCTTCTTTTGCGCAGCAAACCACGAGTCACTCTTGTCTGCTTCCATGGCCTGCACAAAGAAAAGCACGAACATGTTCAGAACTGCAGCTGAGTCAGCCAAACGCCTGGCTGCCCACACTCGGTCCTACAAAACCGGATTGATTGTGAGAAACTCTAATCCAGGGGAAAGCTATTCTGATGGAGAAACTATTTTGTACATATACTAGCAATGAAAACGGGCACTGAAAACCAACATTCTCTGCTGCTGCAAAAACAGATGATTTGGTAATACAGCAATAAAACAGGACGAGTTTCAACATCTTCCCACAGAGCTCATGCTCTACCAGAGCCCCTCAGCAGGGTGTTCATCTGCACTGATGTTACCGCTGCAATTCACAAGTCATTTTTCATAATAAGGTACACGTGAGTGCTGCTGGCAAGCCCAACAGGACACACCACCGCCAGCTGCCCTGAGAGCGAGGCCGGAGAACATTGTCTAGCTGGGACACTGAAGTGAACTTTAAAAATTGATTTGTTTTCTTCAGTAGGACAGCAGCCCGAGCTAAACCACTGTATCACTTGCTTCTCATAAAACTCCAGGTGGAACTAAAAGGAGCCTCTGTGGCAAGAAAATTAGATTCTACAAGCATCTATAATCAGGATGAAAATAAATGTCAGTCTATTACTTACATCATCTAACAGTTTGTCACCATTAGGATCCACCTTGGACAGATCTCTAAACGCTTCGTCTCCCACAAAACAGATTTCATGGCCATCCTAAACCAAATTTGACAGCAGGTAAGTTAGAAAACTGGGAGAGTGAAATTTGAATTGAGTTTATTATTATTTCCAGTACTACTCACAGGATCAGCCAGAATAATCACTTGCACTGTAGCTTTGCCGGGTGTGTCCAAGCTAACCAGAGGTGTTAAAATTTTCTGATTCTCCTTTTTCATCAGTGCTTCAATGTTTGGCAACTTAAACAGAAAACAAACAACATCAACCCCAGTCAGATGAAGCTCACCTGCAGTCAGGTTGTTCTCATCTACAGTTTCCTGTTACGTGCAACTTAATTGCATTCCTACCACCAGAAATATAACCAAGTATCTGTTCAGTGTTATTTTGTGCACATCTGAGATACTTTGCTAATACTAGAACTTAATCTCTCACTAGTCAGCTGGATGACAATAAGAGTAAGGGAAGTGTGATTACTACCTCTTCCTTTGCACAGGAAAAGGCAATCCGCCCAAACGCTGTCCCGTGATCCACTGCTCCTCCAACGGTCTTCAGCTCCAGCTTACACTGAAAGAAAACAAGAAAGCCTAACTTGCACGGACCTCCAGCTTTTAACTGTGGCAGACAATTTCAACGTTGCCCATCCAAGTATTACCCAATGAGTCAGAATTACTCAGAGCAAACCCTAGCTTTTAGCTACAAAATGCAGTTACGAGCCCCAATGATTTAATTTCAGTGCAAAGAGTTAAGTTTACAGTTGCTTTTATCTAGAGATTTTCCTTTAAGACTTTGTTTTCACAGAATGAGAGATTCCTATCACACACAACTCTTAAAGAATTGGAAAGTTTTCCAGGACTAACCTGGTTATCCGCGTAGCCTAGCAAGACCCTTTGTTTTTCCTCATCCTTCTCATATATTTTCATCCCAAGCAAATCAGACCAGTAGTTAACGGACTTATGCAGATCGGAGACGCCCAAGGTTACCTTCAGCACAGGATCTGTAAGATTGCAATAACTGAGGATTAGTTACAAATACATCGCAGTTGTAAACTTGCGGTTTTACATTCTTGAGAAGAAAAGTAACCGAGAAATAATAAAAATACATTCCTGTTCCATAAAATGCCAGAGACAAATGCACAGCCAATTCTAATACCCCACTCACAAATCTCTTTAGAACACAAAGGAGAGCAAGCGCGTACGTTTCACCTTGCTTTAGCTGTTCCTTGTCTTCCAAGTAGAACTTGTAACCACCAGGTGCTTCGGTTTCAAAAACACCAGCTGTGACTTCCTTGAGGGGCCACCCCATCTTCTTTGCATTGCTTACAGCCTGGCTGGACACAAGGGTTATGCCCTGCCAAGAAGAGAACAGACATGCACAATTCCCTGGAGCAACAACGGCCGTGGAGCCACTTCTCCAGCCGCACTAACGCTGCGCCTCCCCGTCACATGCATCTGTGGGGAGAACTCGCTCTGCATCGCTTTCACCCTCGGGGCCCCATTGGCCACAATCGTTGCTCCAACCTGTGCTTGTGGTCAAGGAGATCTGACCATCGCAGACAGGGTGGATAGTGCGTAAGTCCTACTTTTCAATAGTCTGCCTCTACAAATAACCAGAAACAAACCGGATTACTTTCTATAGCAGATGGACCCCACAATCTCCTGAGAAGCAGATATCTCGCTCCTAGAAAATAAGCTTATACTAAGCTTGCACCTCCCACATACGTGGAATGCATTACTCTACCCCTCTTTCAACACAAAGGGAAATGTAAAGGAAAAGGAATTTAAAAGTCTGAGTCAATGCATTGTACAAACTGGGGGAAGAATATTAGCTCGGGGAAAACAATAAGCAAATACACTACAAAAATTTGTAGAAGAAATGAGATCTTTGCTGGCTATCAGCTAGTAAAAAAAAAAAAACAACAAGGAAATATGTAATAACACATAGAAGTGTGTTTTTCTACAGCATGATCCTTCTTAGCGAATCATTTCAGGTTGGATCTGCCAGCAAACATCAGCTGTCCTACGCACAGCAACCACGAATTAGGAAGTGCTCAAGGAAGCCTTTCCTGGACCCTAAGTGAACACAAAGCTGCTCTACTTTTTGCTCTTCCAGCTTGGAGACAACTACAAAAGCAAGAATAAAAAGTGTCAGTATAAAAAACAACTGTTACAAGCTATATATGGAATAGACTCCTAAACAAAAAATAAAAAAACTTATCATAAGGATAGAGAGTTTGCTAAGTTTAGCACTTACCAAAAAGTCATTGCCAAGGCGATATTCTCCAATACCATAGTTGTAAGTCAATTCTGCAACAAAGTGATTGTCTTCTGGTCCGTAGCCCACCATTGTTTTGCTCCATTTTCCATCATAAGGGCTAGAACATCCACATTTATTTTTAGTGAATATGAGAAATAAACACCAAGAATTGCAAGCATTAATATTTCAACAAAGAGCTGCATTTCTAGAACAAAGGCCACAGCCAATCTGGTGCCACAGCACCAATCTGGTGCCCCCCCCCCATTAAGTGAGCAGGAGGTGATGCTTTGAAGAGTTCTTGAGGCAGCTTGTGGCGACCCTGCAGCATGCAGCAGACACCTTCCCACCCCCGGGAGCCGTACTCTTCGGCTGTTGCTCCTGCTCGGGTGACAGAGCCAATTCTACCTGCTAACACCTCACATGCTGCTCGTGCCTGCTTCTCCTCGGCTGGAATGACAGGAGCACAGAATCACAGAATCATCTAGGTTGGAAGAGACCTCCAAGATCATCTAGTCCAGCCTCTGACAGAGCAGGAAAAGAAAGCAGTGACAGGCCGCAAGAGCGCTGTCATCCATGGGAAGGGGGCTGACAGAAGCCTCGGGGGCTGCCAGTATGGATTTTTCACTCAAGCCTTGTGTCTATAAGGCAGTAGATAACTGAGTGTAATTCTGAGTGTAAGTTCAGGAACAATTTTACGATGGAGGATCAGTGTTACATTACAGATGTAATGCGGCAATATTTGTGTTCCAATGTAAGCCCTCTATCTACACACAAAGCAGCACTACCCATTCCAAGGGAAGAATTTTTTTAAAAACCCCTAACTTACACAAAAAGCACTGACACGTAGCCGGCCACGACTGACAGAGGGTTTACGAGAAACGAGACCTCAGCGCTGGGGACGCGCGGCACTCACCCGTTGCAGCTGGCCTTACAGCCCTCCTCGAACTCCTCGTGCCTCAGAACCTGGCGGGGAGGAAACAAAACGGTTAAGTGGGGCCTCCGGAAGGAGAAAACACGGCTCGGAGAGGACACGCTAAGGAGAACACACGGCTCTGCCCTGCCCGGGGTGCCGGGCAGGCGCCGTCCTCCCGTCAGGGGCCGCTCCCGTCAGGGGCCGCGCGCGCTTCCCGCCCTCGGGGGCCGCGCGCGCTTCCCGCCCGCAGCGCCGCGCGCCCCCCGCGCTCACGCTCATGCCCAGCAGCTGGCGGTAGAAGCGCGCGCTGCGCGGGCGGTCGCCCACTTTGAAGACGAAGTGCAGCGCCCGCCGCGCCCCCATGGCCCCGCCGCCGCTCCCCGCCGTCCCCGCGCGATGACGTCACGGCGCAGCGCTGACTGGGGGGGGTGGGGGGGAAGGAGGCGGCGCCGCAAGATGGCGGCGCTGGGGCTCGGGCGGGCGGCGGGGCGCGGCGGGGCGGTGGCGGCGAGGGGGCGGCGCTGGGTGCGGGCGCTGAGGCGGAGCCCGGTGCGGGCCCTGCCGCCGCGGGAGGAGCCGGTTGAGGAGCGGCGGAGCCCGGTGGGGCCGCCGGCCGTGGAGCGGAGCTCGGCCGGGCCGGGGCTGTGGTACGAGAAGGCGGCGCCCGGCGACAGGAGGCTGGGGTGAGGCGCGGCCCGCGGGCGCCTGTGAGGCGGTGCCGGGGTCCCCGCCGCCTTCCTCCCCTCACGCTTTTCTCCCCTCCTCACCCCCAGGAAAGTGGTGACCGTCGCCAAGTCGCGGAGCTTTCGGGATCGGCACGGGAAGGTGCTGCTGGAGGGGCTGCGGCTCGTCAGGGACGCGCTGGAGGCCGGGGCCGTGCCGCAGAGTTTGTTCTTCAGCGCGGCCGGGCACCTGAAGGAGCTGCCCGAGGCGCGGCTAAAGCGAGCCAGCTTGGTGAAGGTGAAGTTTGAGGAGATCAAGAGCTGGTCTGACCTCGTAACGCCGCAGGGGGTTATAGGTGAGTTGCCTTAGGAACCGTCACAGCAGCGCTCAAAGGGAAACTTATCCTGCACTTAATAAGGGGATAACAACCATCTCTGCACTGGCCTCTCCTAGGCAGGCTGGCACTGCGTCAAGAGTGGCATGGTTTGAGAGTTCTCTTCTTTCTGGCCTGCTGCGATAACTGTGAAAGTGGCTGCTAGAGTCAGTGGAGGTGCTAATGCGCATTTTTAATAGCACAGTGCTCACGCTCCGCTGGGAAATGGTTCTCGCTGTGAAGTGACAAACTCCTCACAAACTTCCTTTAAGCAGCGTTTTCCTAAGGCTTTCTCTAGCTCATCTTCAGGGAAACCTGGGTCAGCTAAGACACAGTCCTCTGCTCGGCATGTATTACCCAGAAGCTCATCAGCACTTTGTCTCCTCAGGGATCTTTTCCAAGCCTGACCCTGCCAAGATGTCTTACCCTGCTGCTCAGCTCGCCAGCTCAGTGCCGGTGGTCCTCATCTGCGACAACATCCGGGATCCAGGGAACCTGGGCACCATTCTGAGGTCTGCAGCCGGAGCAGGGTGTGAAAAAGTGCTGCTCACCAAAGGTAAGAGCCTTTCTCTGGGGGAAAAAGTGCTTAGTGTGATAAATGTGGGGTAGGGCAGGTGCTTAAAGATGTTATTCCATGGAGTTTCTAAGCAGTGTCCAGCACAGACAGGTTTCACTGTGGGCAGCAGTTACTGAGTCTTTGTCAGAGCTGCTGCACTGTCCCTGTTTTCCTTCCCTCTTTCTCAGGGTGTGTGGATCCATGGGAGCCAAAGGTGCTTCGTGCAGGCATGGGAGCTCACTTTCGCATTCCCATCATTGCCAACCTGGACTGGGAATCTGTCCCCAGCAACCTCCCTGCCGGCATCCAGGTCTGCGTGGCCGACCACAAAGACCCGGGCGCTCAGGCTGAGGCAGAGCCCTTGTCGCAGGGAGCTGGCAGGTCTGGCTCCACTTCTGGCAACCCCAAGGCTCCTGTAAAATCCAAACCCAAGGCTGCTCCTCCCGAACACGAGGACGGGGAGGGAACGGCGGGTGGCTGCGCCCCAGAGCTCGCCGCGCAGTATTACTACGAGAGCTGGATCCGGGCTCCAGCGGCGGTAGTGGTTGGCGGAGAGACCCACGGCCTGAGCCCGGACGCGCTTCACCTCGCAGCCAGCACGGGTGGGAAGAGACTGGTCATCCCCATGGTGCCTGGCGTGGACAGCCTCAACTCTGCCGTAGCTGCTGCCATCGTGCTGTTTGAAGGGAGGAGGCAGTTGCTGCAGAGGAACAAGCAGGAAAACAAAAGGCAGAAGTTCCCTGTAGGGGGCTGAACCGCTGAGACTTGGGTGCTGAAGCAGCATCTTTTCCCTTTGGCACTCCCCAGAGGAGTTAATAAAATAGCACCTTGGTCTGTTTGGTTTGTAATAAATGAGTAAATTCTGTCAATAAATAGCTCTGGCAGAGGTGGAGCCAGCCCCACTTGCTCCATGCGAGTTCAAGTGAAACGTGAGCGGATTTGGGGCCCCAGCTTACCTGTCTGTGTGCTGAGGGTGGGATGAGAGCTTGCCCTGTGCCTCCCCAGGGTGGCAGAGGGGTTAGAGCTGTGCTCACACCAGCCCCACACGGCTCCGTCGGTGCCAGGATGCTGCTCCTCTCACATCTCAGCGCTGTGCCCCCTGGTGCTCCTGCGCTGCTTGTCGGGGGGCCGCGGGGCTGGCTGCAGGTGGTGTTTAGGGGTCAGGAAGGCTGCGTGGTAGCCACCAGAGCAGGTCCTGCCCACGCTTACACAAAGCCCGTGCCCTAACTGGTGCCAGGAGCTGCTCACCAAGCCCGGCTCTCCCTGGGTCTGGCTGCAGGGTGTCCGAGCTCCGGCACTCGTGCCCGTGCCGCTGCCGGGAGGTGGCAGTGTCTGGCCCCACGCAGCCGCCTGTGCGCCGCTCCGCAGCTGGGCCTCAGCACGGATGAATTATGAATGAGGGACGGGAAGGGTGGGAAGAGGGAGCTGCGGGCACTGCTGCTCGCCCCGAGCGCCCGTCGGAGGGGAACAAGGGTCGGGGCGCTGGGAAGGAGCCCCAGTGACCCCTCCCCACGGATGCAGGAGCGGGGGCTCCCACCCGGGGCTGCACAACGCTCAGCTCCGCTGACAGCTGCGCGCCGATGGACGGCTCCTGTGGCAGCGCTGGCTGCCACCTGTCTTGCTGCGCATTGAAAAAAGCCTCCTCGGCACTGGCTGTGAGCCGCACAATGAGCTGCTCACCGCCAGCCCGCTGTCTCTGCTGGCTCCTGTTTCCCGTTACCACACCGAAATCATCGATGGTGTCCGCTCGAGAGAGACCCGCAGAGATTCAGCCTCTTCCGTGCCTGAACCCTGGTAGCTGAGGGGCTGAGCAGGCATTAGCTCAAGACTGAAACTGCTCCAGCCAACCAGTTTTAGCTCCAGAGACCAGTTCCAGCTCTCTTCCCATCAAGCTGACCCCAAATGACCCAGTTCTCAGGCAGAAAATTGCCGCTTCGCTCCAGTTCCAGCAGCTACCGGCGCGGCTGTGGCATCGCTGCCGCTCTGCGCTCACGGCCTCTCTGGGAGCCCGAACCACAATGTCCAGAGGGGAGCGAGTGTGGGTTCTCCCTGTCCAAAAAAAATCAGCCGCTGCTGTATGACCAAACAGCGCAGACACCGCGGTCCCGGTTCCAGCCTCGCTCTAATTGTCCTTCAAACCACAAACACATCGAGATCGCCCCCAAACCAGCAGGAGCCCGCGGCGCACAGACAGCGCGCGCTAGGTGGCAGTGGGGTCTGGAGGCGCTTCTGTTGTGCACAGCGTGAGCCGAGGCAGAGATCGCTCCGCACGCTCCCTTAACCCTGAGGTGGACGGCAACTCACTGCAGCTCCCAGCTCGGCCCCGCTGTCGCCGTTGTGCTCGCACCGGCTCCTGCCCGCAGCTCGGCCCCACGCGGCCTCCCTGAGCTCACCCTGCGCCGCCGGGGGCTGCCGCTTCCTGAGCGTCTCACGAGTTAATCGCCACCGAACGCGAGAACCTGAAACGTGCAGAACACAGCACGGTTTATACGATTCCTGCCCTTCCGCACCGCCTGCTTCTCCCAGCTCCCGCCAGGGCAGGTTACGGCGTCAGGGTGATAAAAGGGGAGAGGCTGTACGCCTGCCACCGCTGACAAACGAGCTGAAAGGAAACGCGGCGGCTCGCACGACACCCGCTATTCAGCACGGCTCCAGGACACCGCCCTGCCGCAGGACACTGATGGAAGCGGTCGTGGGGGGCCAGGCAGGCGCGGCGAGGCTGCGTCCCCCTCCCCGTGCCTCTGAAACAACAGCTCACGGGGGCGCGGAGGAGTCACCGGCCTCGAGTGAAGGTCCTTTGCGCGGGGCATCCCGCCCTCACCCCGACAGCAGGACGCGGCAATCGGCACCTCGGAGGTCTCGGTTATTAGCTCAGTTTTATTACAAAGTTCCAATCACCATGTACAGTTTTTACAATGTCACTTTTCAGGGGCTTGGCTGTGCTGCTAGGGACTGGGGAGGGATTTTTTTTTGTGTGTGTTTTTTTCTTTTTTCTTTTTTTTCTTTTTTTTTTTTTAAAGAACAGCACCATTAATGTCGGGTTTGGGACACGCCTACGAAAAAACAGCTCAATCAACTAACATAGAGGGGCGGACAATTCATACCAGAGAGAAGGAGCGAGAGGGAGAGGGGACAGGGAGAGCACAAAGGTGAGACCACGGGGAACCAAGGGCAGCCTGGTGGGGTTCCTCCTCCTGGCTCAGAGCAGGAGGGGGACATCCGTGCGCCACGGAGGGGTGGACTTCCCCCCGACGTGCGTGGCCAACGCTTCGTAAGGCTGTCGGTGTGTGGGGCGGGAGGTGGGAAAACTACCCAGGAAGTTCTCACCCCGAGGAGGAAAAGCTCGGCTGCGCTGCGGTCTTTCAGAGGTTGTCAGCAGTTAAGACTTTGTCTTGGCCTCGTCAGGGCACTGTTACTTGAGTGGGAAGGAAAAGTGGGGCAAGGGACAATTTCCTTATTGCTTCCTTAAAGTAATTTAGTCAGCAGAGATTGTAGGAAAGGAAAGAAGTGGGAGAAGGAGAAGAAAAGAGCCCCGAGAACCCCATCCACTGCCTGATGCATATGTTGGGAAGAACACCATGCAAAAAAAGATTTGCCTGCTAGCTAGTGCCGTGTATAAAATAAGGATACGGTAACAGTTCTGGCCTGGTTATTAGAGAATATATCACCATGAAGCACAAGCGAAGTCTCCAAACGCCAACGACTCCCTGCTGAAAGTGCATCTCAAGGAGTTTGCTTAGGAGAAGGATTCACTGCGTAAAACAAGGCACCACAAGAAGGTTGGATACTGGGTCGGGCGTGAGAACACGCTGGAGAATCCATGAGCGGCGGAAGAGAGACCTAGTTTTAAATAACGTCTGTTGGCGCAGAACCCCCCTTAGATGGGCTCGGGTTTTAGCTTGTCTGCTAGAAAGTCGCTGACGAAGGCTTCCACGATCTCCGGCGTGATCTCCTCCACATCCATCACGTACTTGGCCCTGGCCGACATGTCCAGGATGGTGAGCAGGGGCGCGGCCTCGGGCAGGTTGGTGTAATCCCGCAGGGAGTCGGTCATGTCGTCCTGGAGGCCAAAACGAGAGGAAGAGAGGAGCCATCAGCGGAGCCAGGACAACCACGAGGCGCCCCTCCAGCCCTCCCCACGCAGAGCCCAGCCCCGGCTCCCCACACCGACCCCCCCCCGGGTGGGGGAACGCGTTTCGGCTTTCACCGCTGGAGGCTGTTTCCCCATCACAGCCACGATCTCACGGGCTCTGCAGTCACCCGCCTCCAGTCACCGCTCCCCGCAGAGCCCCTCTGTCCAACGCAAGGGGTTCAAGGTCTCAGCAGCAATGCCACGACGGGGCCGGCTCTCCCCACCGGCACCAACCGCTGTGCCCCCCCCAGGCAGAGTGGCACCGGTCCCCTTCTCCACGCTGATCCCTGCCACTGCCCAGAGAGTGAACCCACAATCGCCCAGCGCTGTTTCTCACCCCTCTCCGGCCCCTTTCCTCCCCTCCTTCAGGCACAAGCACCCCCAGGCATCCCCTCACCCTCAGCCCCCCAAGTCCAGAGGAGCCAGAGGCCACCGCGGCCCCTGCCTCACCCCTCCCAGCAGCCCACACAGGGCCTCGAGCGTGCACATGGGGCAGATCAGAAAACGGGAACAACACAAAAACGCTAAGTTTGAGCCAGCAGCGGGGCTCCAAAGGCAGACCCATGGGGTCTGAGGGCACAAAGGACGGAGCACACCTGAGCAACGCGCTCAGCACCGGCTGCCTTCACTGCGGCCCCACAAATCGCAGCTCTGGGCAAAGGGGGAAAACTCATTTGTCACTGCCGGGGCTGTGGAATTCAACCGCCAGCGCTGGGGTGATTCGTCTCCCACAGCTGACACTGACCACGGCGGGGAGATGCAGGGGGATGCAGAGCAGGGCTGACCCCAGAACGTGTGGCATTCGGAACCAGGCATTTCTCCGAGCCGTTTTCCAACGGGAGCGATGGAAATAAACGAATCCAGAGGCAGCTGGTGGCTCTGCAGCGCGAGGCGGTGGCCGGCAGGGTGGTTCCTATCGCGCCTCCCCTTCCACTGCAGGGGTTTCTGGCGCAGGACCACGTGGAAGGGAAGGGAGAGCGGGGCCGGGCCTGGGACCTCAGTGCTGGGGCACTCGGCCGCCCCCGACGCTTCCCACCTCTGGGGCCAGCCCGGAGCCGAGGTGTTGGGACGCCTCGCCCTTTATTTGATTGCTGAAAAGCAACTGAAACATTTTAATCAATGCAAAACCGGCCAGGAAGGCGCCGGGAGAGGAATGGGAGGCGCCTGCTCCGGCCGTGGCCGGGCTGCTTTGTGCGCTGGGGCCGGCGGAGACCCGGGGCCAGCAGCCAGGGCTATTGAGGTGACGGATGAATGGGACGTGCCGGATGCTCCCCATTCTTCGTCCCCGCTGCCGCAGGGACGTCGGGAGCCGCATGAATAGCAGCAATGTTTCAGCTGCAGCCGGCGAGCGGGAGGAAAACGCTTCGCAGGCTCTGGGGGTGGGGGGCAGGTCCCCGACCCTCCCAAAGCAGCCTTCCCAACAAGGGGCTTATTCAGGGGCACGGGGCCGAGCTGGGATGCTCGGAGACCCGTCACGGGAGCGGGAACGCCCGGGCGGAGGGGGCCGAAGGGGCTGCGGGTGGCAGTGGTGGGGGGGCTCACCTCGCGGGGGGAGCCTGGGTGCGGCATCGCAGCCCCTTTGTGCACCGGGCGGCTGCGGGGGACCGCTCGCACTGCGGCGGTGACGTGAGCGGAGGCCGGCCGTGCGCGGCAGGCGAGCAGGCGCACGGCAGCTCAGCGGCTCCCACCTGCCTGGGTGCCGCAGGAGGGGAGCCAGGAGCTTTCTAGAGCCTTGCACAAAGCCTTTCGAGTTCTCAAGCCTGCGGCAGGGCAAAGGGCTGCATGGGAGACAAGAGCATCCCGTTCCCCTGAAGGCCAACAGCAGACCCCCACATCGATACACGCACATCGCGACCACCAACCCAGCTGCCAGCAGCGTGGCGGCTCAGCACACTCCTCGTTCCACACGGGGACAGGCCCAAGAGGAGGGAGCACTGCCACAAAACACCCAGCACCACGGCAGCCAAGCCCCAGGGCTTGCAGTTCTGCTCTCCGGGCAGCCCCTGGCTGTCCCCACAGGCAGTTTTGTCTGGTATCATGGCACAGAAACCAGCCCAGCCCATGGGATCGGGGCTGCCTCCCGCTGCAGCCCATCCTCTGCTGGAAGCAGGCAGGCACCGGCACGCTGCAGGATGCCCAAACCAGCCGTGGGCCAGGCTCCCCCACAGCCAGGGGCCACCCCATCAGCCAGGTGAGTGCACCCCGAGGTCCCTCCTCCTCCTCACCGGACAGCCGGGATGAGGAAACCCCTCTCCAGCAACCCGGGAGGGCTCTGCCCTGGCAGCCTCTCCCCCTCCGGGCAGCCCGGGCTGGCCTGGCCCGGCTCCCGGCAGAGCCCATGCCGCCTGCTCGCGCTGGCACCGCCGCGCTGACTTCGGGTGGCTGCCAACCCATTAGGGAAGAGCCTGGAGCGCCGGTCCCTTCCCACTGCTCAGTCCCTTCCCGCTGCTCGGGGTGGCAAGAACAGCAGCAGCACGGCAGCGAGGAGGGAAGCACGGCGAGGCCGACCTGGCCGCCAGCACGGACTGAAGGCAGAGCCCGGCCGGGTTTCCTGCCCGCGCAGCCGACACACAGAGCCCAGGATGTGAAGCGGCCACACGGGGCTGGGAGCCACAGCGTGGGAGCTCGCTGCTCCCTCAAGCCTCCCAGGGCCTGTCCCTGCCTGTCCCCGCTGGCATTGAGGCTCTTCCGCCTCTGAACAAGCGCAGGAGTGAAAGTGCTGAGGATGATCTACAGCAAAACCTGGGAAAGAGCCCCTCAGCTGCTTTAATCCAACGCAGGCTGCACGGGGACTGAGCCAGGACTCAGGTCCAGCTTTGCTCTATGTCCCCGGCTGGCTGCAGCAGCTCCGTGCCTCAGTTTACCCACCTGGAGAGCACGGACAACACCACCCAACACAGCTCGGACCTGGCAGGAAGCACAGCGAGGCTCCAGCCCAGCGGCTACCGAGAGGCCTGGCTCGGCAGCACAACTGCCGGAGATTGCCGCGTGTGCCCCGGCCTCGGAGGGGCAGGACGCAGCCCTGTGCTCGCAGGGAGCTCTGACATTCTCCTCCCGCTTACCTCGCCTGCCACAAAGAAGAGCAACGGTGCCTCCTCGTCTTTGGCTTTGTACTTGGCAATGATTTTTTCGGCTATGGGCTGAATCAGTTGTTTCGCTGCCTCCGACTCTCCGTCGTCCTCTGAATCTGCAGGGCGCAGACGTGGGGAGACGAAACAAAGAGAAGACACAAAGAGGAGGTTAGGATCAAATGGATGCGAACAGGCCGGGGCGCAGGCAGCTCCATCCCACAGCAGCACCACGGAGGAAACAGGAGCCCGAATGCGCAACGCCAACTTCAAAGCCAAGCGGCTGTGTAGCAATTAGGGAGCCGCTGAAACGCACTTTTCATGTGAGACAGGGCAACATGTCACAGAGGAGCAGCTCCTGCTCCCAAATATTTTACCGCTCACTCCCCTGGTGCTGCTGCTGAAGCACGGGGACAAACAGGCGCAAAAAAAAAAAAAAAAAAAAAAAAAAGCTGGTCTGCAGCTTGAAAAGCATCAGGATGTTTTGAAGACCAAACGAACGAGCTGATCTGAGGCTGCCTGCCACCCCTGCCCGCCACCCACCATCCCTCCACCTTGGGACGGCTGCTCGGCGGCTTTGCTGCTCGAGTCTCCGCGGCAGCGGCTCTGTGAAGGCAGCTTTGATTTGACAGAGGTAGAGTAGAAAGAGATGGAAACATCAATCAAATGCCAGCCACCACTGAAGTTCAAATACCGAGTCGGAAAGAGGAGAGACAGCGTCCTTGAACAGCACCTTGATGAAACGATTTCAATCTGGGGACAACTTTGAGCATTAAAAAGAAAATAAAAATAATAATAAAAAGCAAGGAACGGGCTCCCGGTCCCCCGGTAGCGTGCAGCTTGTGTGGGCCTCGACGCAACCACCCGGCAGGCGCTGCCCACCACCAAAGCTCTGCCTGCGCTTCCCTCCCTGGAGAAGGGGATGCCGAGGACACCGCCCGCTGCCTCCTGGGGTCTCTCCTGCGTGGGTGACAGTGATAAATACGCAGAGCTGCGGGGCTTAGGCAGTGATTGATTTTTCTGCTAACAAATGCTGCTGGCTGGGCTCCAGGCCAGCCCTCGACACTCTGGCTAACCTAGCCCCAAACTCTCCCGCGGCGGACGCACATCGTTCGTGATTTATTCCCGCCCGATGCTCGTTGAGCCCGCTGACACAGCCCCGACCTCACACGCGCTGCGCTCAGCGCATCCCGGCTCCCTCCCCAGGGCTTTGGGCCGCTTTCTGCTGGGGGTGCTGCTGCCTGCAGGCATCGCCCCTGCTGGGCTCCCCGCAAAAGCTGGGTCCGGGCTACCCAGGCACCAGCCGACCTCGGACTTACGGCCTCAAAGCTCAGGTAGCAAAGTGGCACATGCAGCTACAAAGAACGAGTGAGCTCCAAATTGCCACCAAGAGCATCGATGCCCCTGGGGCTCTGCCAGCAGGGCACAGGCTGGCCTGGAGCCTCCGCCCCCACGTCCCCGGTGCGTGCCTTGGTGCTGCACCAGCTGTATCTAACCGAGCACAGCGGCTTCCACCAAGGCTGAGCATCCTCTTGGAGCTGAGCGAGAGCTACTCTAGAGCCCTCTCCCAACAAGCTGTTTGCAGAAAGGTGATAGAAAAACTTCGCTCAGAGCAAGCCGAAAATAACCCTTTCCAGAGGCCTGCAGCGACGGCCCCCATCAATCACACTCAGCGTGGCGAGCCAGTCCTCCCAGCTTGAGGAGAGTATTTTTGGCTCTGTGCTCACATCCCCTGCTGGGTTCTACTGAATAAATAATCAGGGTCAAAAGGAAATCTGAAAGGGAAGATGGGAAAGAGTAAGAGCCACTTTATAAACGCTGCAGAAAAAGGGGTTTTTGCTAACAAAGGGTGTGTGAGGAAGCAGGACGAGCCCTGCCTGTGTCCCAGCAGCCCCCGCATCCCGATGGGCAGGCTCAGGGGGATGCAGGCTCTCCAGCAAAGCCCACCGCGCTCTGCACAGCGTCCCAGGGACAGACACGCTTTGAGAATCAGGGTAATTGCAGCTTCTTGTTGAGCACCCAGAGCTCCCTTGCTGGCCGGGCCGCTGTGCCTGGAGCACACGCCATCAAAGCCAAAGCGCTGGCGGGATTTCACCATCTGTTCCTGGAGGGAAGGGGCCGGGACAGCCCAGCTGTGCTCCAGATGAGCTCTAGGCCCATTTCCAACCGCGGTTGAGCTTCATGGGTGGGTTAGCAGTGGCAGAGGGACACCAGCTTTCAGGGGGAAGCCTGCTCTGTCCTGCAGCCAGCTCCCCACGGAGAGGGGATACCCAAGAAGCAGCAGAGCCTGCAAGCCGCCCTCCGCCACGGCCTCGCTCAGCCCAGGAATTCGAGCCCTGAGCTGTGCTTTCCAGCACAGAGCTGCAGTCCCTTCTGGAGGCGCTTCCCAGCCCATCCTCTGCCTCCTCCGAAACATCCCCCGAGCCTGAGGTCTCAGCTCCAGGAAAGGCCCTTCTCGTCCCAACCACCACCAGCGTATTTCCAGCGCTCTTCAACGCTAATCAGCGTTCCCCACCGCAGCCACCACTGAAGCGTCTTCTGTGACAGCTCCTCTCCGCTGCAAATTGCTGCTCCGCCGCATCCCTCGCACTGCGGGCTGGAGCTGCAGGAGAATTATGGAGACGAGGCCGTGCCACGAGCATGGCTCCGGCAAATCCCTGCGAGCTGCACCAGCTCTTACAGGCCAGGCTGTAGGACTGTCACCCTCCTGAGTCCCTGGAGGGAACACAGCGAGCTGCCAAGCCCCTGGGTCACGCAGACCCTTCCCCGTCAGGATTCTGCTCCGACCCCAGCGCGGCTCCGTACCTACGAAGAGAACGAGGCAGGGCCCCTCGTTCAGCTGCACAGCGTTGGAGTCCGTCAGCTCCAGCACGGGCTTGGGGTGCCAGGGGAACTCTCGGCACTCGACGTCGTTCAGCACCTCCACCCGCCCCTGCCGCGTGATCACCTCGCCCTGGGAGTCCAGCACGATGAGCGTCGGGATGCCTGCGACGGGAGAAAAACACGGGGTTAGTGCCAAAGCATTAATACGGGAACGAGAGGGCGTGGGGGGAAGGATCCGTCCCGTTGCCTCAGGTCTGGCAGAAGCCCAGTTCAACGCTGCCATCACAGCTCGCGGGGTGGGAAGCAGGGTCCCGGGATCCTGTTTCTGTCCGAGGAGAGCACTGTGACTGAGGAGGCAGAGCAGGAAGCTGGGAGACGGCCTCTGCCATCGCCTTCCCTTCCCTGTCTGAGTGCAGGGAGAGGTCACTGCTGCCTGACGCCGACGTTCCTGCATACAGGCCGTGGCTGACCCTGCCCAGAAGCACTGGGCAGAAACCTCCTGCGTGCACGGCAGAGCTGGCACGTCCAGGCACCACCACCCCTGCTTTGAGACACACAACTCACAGCAACACACACAAACCTTCTCGCAGGGCGGACTGCACGCAGCGGCGGCCAGAAAGCAGGGCGCGTTCGCTCCCAGTAGAAACCCCCACGTTTCAGCAGCCGGGAACTCCTCCGTGACCCTCCCACCCGCCTTCTGACCCTCAGAAATAATTGCCCAGTCATTTTCACAGCACGCAGATGTGTCTGCCCGGCCATGGATGTTACGCGGCTGGGATACCAAACCGCACGTGGCGAGGCAGACACAGAGGCTGCAATTACCGACTGCACCCCCTTCGTCACCGGTCCTTGACCTGCGAGGAAGCGGCACGCTGAGCAGGAACAAAGCCAGGGAGCTCCAGTGGCTCTGCTGGCACGGCTGGCCCCAGCCCGACGCAGCAGGGACGCAGTACCCACGGTACGGGGCTCACGGAAAGGGAATTTTGCTGCAGACAGAGCCCCGGTGCCCTGGTCGGCAACCTTGTGCCTCTGGCACGGCAAAGCCAGCAAGCAAAGTGCCCGAGGCAGCTGCCAGCTCCCAGGGAAGCACTTCTGTAACACATAGGCAGGTTAAAACGTTTCTCGGGAGAAAAGCAACCACCACGGGCTATTAAACACAAAGACGTGGACCTCACCCCAGCTCTACAACCCCCGAGCTGCAGCCTGCCAGTGGCTAGGAGTGGGGGAAGCCAGACCCGGTGTCATTTTATTTGTGCCGCTCTTTCCTTCCCTGAGCCCCCACCGGACCGAGAGCCTCCCTCTGACAACAGCTCCGGAGCCGCTGGCTACCTCCCGCACTTCAAATCCATTTTGCAGATAATCACTTCACCTTTTATTACTTTGGAGCCGGCTCCTAGGTTATTAGAAATGCCGTCCTGACGGGTTTGCACATTGCAGTTCCAGCTGCGTGTGTTTGCACCAGCAGCTGCTCAGAGCGCAGAACACCCCGTTACTGCAGTCCCCCAGATGGCACAGGGAGTACAGGGAGCTGTGCCCTTAGCCAAAAAAAGAGCCTGAAATCTAGGATGGAAAGCAGGCATCCAATAAACGGGTGTAGGTGTGCAGCAGAACAGCAAGATTCAGGGTGCGTGCATACGTGCTGACACCAGGAGACTTTGCTGAGTCTTCCCCGGCCGTGCCACCAGCCTGCAGGATGATGGCAGCGCCTCTGGGCAGTGCCACGTCCCTGCCGGGGACAGCACAGGGACAGCCAGGGGAAGCTGAGACTCCCTCGCACACCGGTGCTGGGCTGCAGATCGCTGGCACACAACCAGACTCGTTTCCCCAGCTGGGGCCCGGAGCACAGCGTGCCTCCTCCAGCCCCAGCACCGCCTGCCTGCGGGACGGAGGGCCCGGGTTCTTTCCTTCTGCAACGGCAGCCCCTGGGAGAGGGAGGAACACAGGCACTCTGCTTCGTTTGGGAAAGAAAAAAGAAAAAGGAGAGAGAATCCGTTAAATATGTCCCTCCATACAAAGAGGGACAGGGCAGAGCTGCCCCAGCCCTCCCAGGGATAAAGAGGCTGTGCAGGATCCTCCAGGACCTGCTGGATCCGGCACTGCGCAGGATGGGGCTGGGGGTGTCTGAGCGTCCCGGCTCGGGGCAGAGCACCATTCTGCCCCAACGTGGTAAAACAACAGCCTTGCATTAAAACGAGCACCTGGAAACGCAGCCAGAGTGGGTGTGGGAAGAGGAGAGGAGAAGAAGGGCTCCCAGCAGTCACTAATGGACGTTTTTTCTTCCTGGGATTACTGCAATTTGGGTGCAGTGGGCGTAGCGTTCATTCATCCTGCCTGGCTGCAGCAGACGTCTTAAGAATGGTCTTCCAGGCAGTTTTAAGCACGTATTTTAGTGCTACGACAACACAGCAAAGGCATGGGCCAGTTCTGCTTCTAATCCTGCCTGAAAGGAGCCCTGTGCTGCCCTCCCTAGAAGGGGCACTCGTCCAGCCACACCGGGCTCTCCCCTCTGCAATACCTGGGCAAGCATCTCACGCAGGACGACACCTGCGAGTATCAGTGCGAGCCTGGCCATGGCGAGGGGCCGAGCCAGGCACACCGAGGCAGCGGCGCAGGGCTGGGGTTTGCAAACACGGGGCTCATTTTTGGAACCAGCTGGATTTTGCTCAACAAGCCCGTGTTTGTCTCAATTGGAACAGATGCGACGTGGACCTGCTCAGAACCATCACTTTTCAAATCAGGACCAGCAGCAGCGGCGCCCTAAGGAAGCCCAGGTCCAACTGTTTGCCTAAAAGGGATGCTTCGAGTGCACGGCCTCAGCCCCGGGGCTCACTGGGTGTGACAAAGCGAGGAGAAGGTGCTCACAGCTGAGATTTAGCACAAGGCACCTACTGCCAACCGGCCGGGCTGGCACCATGCAGCGGGGACACCAGCTGGTGGCCGTCCCATCCGATACCGCCCCGAGGAGGCTTTCAGGATGCACAGCCACAGTTGTGACAAGTCCCCATAACGCAGCTCCTGGGAATGAATGGTGTTGAATGTCAGGGGGATGCTGCTCTCGGGACGTGCCCGGCCTTTACGTGGAATGCCTGGGTTTGCACTAACAGTGCCATCAGCTGTCCCTGACCTGCACGAGGCTGCCCCGGCCGCCCCCCAAACTGCAGGAGTGGCGCTGAAAGTCAACAGGAGTGGCTCACGCTGGTGACTTCATCTGGAAAACACACCGTTCCTCCCTCATCGAGGAGACAAAAAAACATCCCGAAAGGAAGGAAGAGGGACACAATTTGATAGCAGGCACCGAGAGCCAGGGGTCAAGCGGCCAGCGTTACTGCCAGGCTCTGCTGTCAGATCCTCGTCACTTGGTCTTTGACCCAATTGCTGTCAGGCATCACCTCACCTCCTCCACCCAGCAACAGCCTCCGAATCACAGTCAGCAAACTGAGGCAGCTCAAATCCTCCTACCCTCACCTCTCAGCACAAAGATTAATTTTAAAAACCGCATTTGTTAGCAATACTCCACCGGGCCGTTTTCTGTGCGGGAGAAACCAGCGTGCTCTTCCCCTGCAGCTACTGCCAGCTCCCAGCACTGCGCTCCTGTGTTTGTACAACAGTGGGTTACTCACGAGCCCTCTGAATTCGAGGCATTTCTCTAGGAAATACACGGACGTCTGTCTGGCCTGGCCTGCCTGCAGGTCCGGGCGAGCAGCTGCATTCCCCTCATTCCAGCCCAGACAGCGCCGCTCACATTCCTCCCCATGCGTGGGGCTGCACGCGCCGGCTTAGCTGCGAGAGCCGCGCAGGAACAGCGTGATGGCTGGGCTTGCAAATCCTAAGGGTATGCCAAGAAAGCGATTTTCTATCACAGAAAGGCTTATTCATTACCTGCTGGTATTCCAAATAGCTCTAAGGCAGGGAGAGGTTAAACAGACTGGAAGGAATTGGGAAATCTCACACTGGCCCTATCCTGCAAGGCACAAAGTATCACGAAATACTACTGCAGCCAAGACAAGCACATGATGATCAGCATCCCACATGATTCGGATCTTTATCCTTTTATAATTCCCACCCCTGTCCCAAACGCTTGCCTTTCAGTTCTCCCCAGACCCGCATCACACATCCAGGAGACGCAGCCAGCCTGCAGCGCTGGGACCGTGGGCTCAGCTCGCAGCGAGGCCACGGCCACTCCTGCACCTCCTCTGGCCAGCCAGCCTGGCAAATCCGGCACACCGGAGTGGAGATTGCAAACGAGCTTTGCTGACTTGGGAAAATTCAGGGCTTGGTTTAGACACGGGTTGTTCTGTTAGACCTACCCCACAGCCACCGGTGATTTCATCTGCTATGTGAACCATTTACTGACCTGATTTCCATATGCACACACACACCAAAGCACCCAGCCACTGAAGCTTCCAGCTGCAAGTACAAAACTGACCCAGAAAACAAAACTCTGATAAATCACCCTGGCTTTAACACGTTTGGGAAATGCCAGTAACACATCAGAAAACTTTGGGCTGATTTCGTGATTTTCCTTCTGTTAGGAGATGGGCGACGTGCTGGATCCGTGCATTTCACCTTTTCCCTGGCACCAGAAGCTCCCCACAAAGCTCTGGCTTCGCTTCTGGTCCCGTGTGGTGAAGGCTGAGGCTGCTGCAACACATCTGCCCCTGCTGCCACTGCCGCCCTGTTCCCGAGCACTGCTGAGCACTCTCCCGTCTTCCCAGGCTCCGTCCTTAAACACCTCACCCACACCTGCTAGCCCTGGTATTCCCCCCTCCCTCCTCACCTACAGCCACCACTTGTTATTTTAGTGCCTTTTGGGGGCTCTGGTAATTGCCGTGAGTCATAACTCCAGAATTTCCTTATCAAGAAGAATCACAGATCAGACATTCCGCAATGAATATTGTATAAGCTTTAGATGAGAATTAGCATAGACGGGCTCAGTTTGACTTTACGCATTAGAAAATGGATTCGGTTCTCATGGGGCTAGCATCTTATGAAAACACAGGGGCCAAATGATTTGTTACTGAGCCTGGTAACACATTTATTTATTTATATATTAAAACCCATGTCCGACATGGAAATCTCATCTGCATTAAGTCTGTTGGCTGAGCAATCTAAATCACCATGAACAAAACGCTCAGAGAATACACCACCGGGTTTTATTGCTGTTTTTTCACCTCCTTAGAAGAAAGCTCCAGAAACCCGGTACAGGAAACCTCTCCTGGCAGTGACTTCCCAGTCGGGCTGCGGAGCGGCCGCCGGGTGTCTGGAACAGAGCCCAGGGCAGGGGTGAAACAACAGGTTTTGAAGTTCCCCCGAGCAACTGCAAATCCCACAGAACCTCAACAGAGCCCCAAATCTCTCCTAAGACACACAACATGGGGCAATTCCCACCCGAGCACAGCGTTTGCTACTGCTCCCGGTCCCCCAGGGAGAGATAGGGGACTTCATCCACGGCAGGCACCACGCAGCCCAGGAGCAGCGCACACAATGGAGAATTATTTCCAAGCAGCCACGACACAAGAAACGACTCTCTCTCAAGATAGTGCTGCACCCAGCAGCAATTTAATATAGGTGGGTATGGCACAGCCCACTGACTGCACGGGGTTATGAATAGAGGCATTCAAGCAAACCCAAATAAAGGCCAATAACTCAACTGACGTCTTACACTAAGTTTTTGAATGCTGTAGGGGCCAACGGAGGACTAAACCAACACGAGGTCTGACCGTCTTGCTGCTTTCCCCGCTCAGCAGCTTAGCGCTGTGCAGGAAGACAAGTTCTTTTGTTGTCCCAGCTCCCGGAAAAGCTCCGCCAGCCTTACAAAAATGAGAGGAAAACCCACCCTGCAGGCACAACCCAAGGCACGTGCTCCTGCGCAGAGGCTGCCCGGCGCAGGAGGCCAGCAGGGAAGGCAGGGCTGCACGGACGCGCGGCGCGAGGACCGAGAACAAAGGCAGCTCCGGGGAGCAGCGCGGCGTTGTCCAAGTTTCGCAGGAAACGGGGAAAGCCAAGCAGGCACTCGAAGAGCAAAACCAGAAGCACAGCAACAAATAAACCGAGGGATGCTGGAGGTGAACAGTAGCATTTTTAAGTTTTACTGGAGGTTCAGGAAAAAGACTAAGTTAGCACGGCCATTAAAAAGACAGAAGAGAGGAACTGCAGGAAGTTTTTTCTTTGCATCAGGCAAAGACGACCGGAGATGAGATCAGTAACACCGATCTGAAAACCCAGCGCTGTGAGAAACCACCGGGATGGTCACTTGGACATTTAACAGGTTACACGCCGCTGCTGGCACGGAGTTGCAGCTCCAAAGGGGGCACCCAGAGGTGCAGTTACAGAGGGCTTAGATGATGTTTGGCAGCATGAGAGCCACCCGTTTGAGGAAAGGCAGATCAGATTGCATGCAGCTGATTTTTCATTTAGGTGCAATAACCACCAGTGGTGATGAGACGAGCCCGTGACATATAGCTCTGCTTGCAGAAAGCTTTGGACACGGCCAGCGTGGCAGCATGCTGCGGCAGCCCAGACTGCAAACCGGCAGGCACCTGCCTGCTGCTGCGCTCCCACAATCACTCCAAAATCAGCAGAAGATGAGGAGTCATTGCCTGTGCAGGGATAAACAACAACCCAGAGCCCCCAGGAAGCAGCACAAGGTTCCCCCCAAAAGCCTCCTTCCCTCCTCTCCCAGTGCACAGGGTAGGAACCGGTCCCCTTCCGTGTTTCAAAGTGACTCTGTGCGTCGCGCTTTGTCCTTGCAGAGAGGTTCCTACTGCGTGGGAAAACCGTGACAGTGAAGCAGGGCTTGCAGTCAAACATGCCCAGATCCCAGGGTCAGTGTCCCTGGAAAAGCACCCCTGCCGTGCAGAACCAGAGGGGTAATATGGGAGCTGTGCCGGCGAGGAAGGGAGCAGGGCACAGGGGAATAGCAAATATTTACATTTTCAGGTCAGCACACAACAAAGAGAGACATTTAAGGAGACAGCGGCTGGAGTTAAAGGGAAAGCTGTTGTCACTGTTTCCCTGGCTACAGCACACTCAGTGCTGAAGTATCCGTGTCTGGACACCTTATTTACAGAAAGTCCCAGTGAAACTGGCAGCAGTCCTGCAGAGCTCAGCCGAAACCGGCACTGGAGAGGTTTGTGAGCGGGCCGGGAAAAAGACAGATGGATTTGGAAAGCTTTTGCCTCATGGGAAGGTAATTAAGAAGCAAACTGATGGCTATTTAAAGCTACCTAACAGTTATTCTTGGTTTGAGGTCAGAGAACAGAGCGCAGCGATGGCACCTGAGCTCACCACAGAAGGGGTGTTCGGGGAGGGTTCCAGGGAGGATTATTTCCCCTGCCCACTGGGCTTCAGCCAAATGCTCATATCAGCAAAACTACCCCAGTTAAGTCAACGCGGATGGATAACCTGAACTAAACACTCAAGGGTTTGGTCACTCCGGGACCCTTCTGCTGATGAGGCTTTGCAAAAGCAATACAGGCAAATAGAGAAGGGTGGGACCACCGGGAGGGTCCCCAGGCCCTGGGGCACCTTTGGCAACACTCCTGCTCCTCTGCCCCGCTCACCGGCGTTGCACTGAAACATTTGAGAAACGCACACACTGCAGCAAGACCAGCAGCTCTTTATCTTCCAGTCCCTTAGCCACAGGTAGAAACTCTGTGTATACGTGGAAGGCTTCCTCGACAGCTATTTACCTTGCGTGTCTCTGCTGTGCAGCTTGGGCCTGCGTGAACAATGCACTGGTCCCCAGGAGGGCTGCTGGGAGCTTTTATCATATTCAGGACACTTTGAAAACACCCAGACAGAGTGAGCCTCTCCCCTGCCCCTCCGAGCAGCCGAGGCTGCTGGATTCTGGCACTGACACATACAGTAAAGGCAAAGCCATGGTTTACATCAAACATGCGCTCTTCTGTAATTCATGTTACTAACATAAACCAGATGCCATCTTCCTCAGCCTCTGCAGAGAATGATCGCCTGCCTTTGCGTTACATAAAACAGCAAGAAAATGAAATTTAAACCTTCAAGAAAAAGCAAAATAAATAACTCAGTAATTAGGCAAAAAACATCCAAGCCAAAAACAGCTTCCAAGTTTCCAGGAAGAATTAGGTTGTTTATGGAAGTCCTGTTTCAACTAACAGCCTGCCTGGCAGGTGGTAGGAATGTGAGTTTGTGGAGAGCAGAAACATGAGGCAGCTCTGCCTGGGGCACTGTGCTTTGCTTTGCTGTTTTCTTGTTTTAGTTAAACAAGAGGAGACATCACAAATATTCAACAAAAGCAGCAGAAAGGAGAGCCACAGGGGCCTTTCCTACCTTGTATGCCGTAGAGTCGATTCAGGCGTGATCGTCTGGCCTCATCAGCATACGGGACCGCTACCCAGGGCATCTCGCTGAAATACTGCTTGAAGGAGTCCTCTGACCTGTGCAACGGGAACAGCACAGGGGATCCTGAGTGCAGCCCCTCTCCCTGCCACACTACTTTCCCTTTTCCTCGTTAAAAACCTGGCCAGCAAGGGCCTTGCTCCATTTCATCAAACCCACCAGGCGAGGGCTGCTAGGAGGCATAAACCTGGGGAGAGCCAGACTAAAAGCCCTCAGTCCCTCAAGAAGGGGTCTGCACTGCATTTTTTTTCTGATATTTCAAACCCTCCAAGACCGGTTGCCGTGGGGCAGTCAGCTCTGCCTGCACCAAGCGTTACCGCTCCATTACCTGTCTGCACTAACGAAGAGGATCTCAAACTTCTGACCCGCCTCCTTGATTTTCCGGTAGGACTCCACCAGGACCCTCGTGAGGCTTCGGCAGGGTGGGCACTGCAAAACAACACGCACGTGAGGACGCTGTCTCCCACCTGGTTCACGGGGCCAGGCTCGCACCCCAGCAGGTCTAGACGATCTGGCCATCCCTGAAAGCCAGACACGATCTCTTCTCTTCTGGAGCCAGGAAGCAGCCTTGAAAGTGGCCGGTGCTTATGGTAAGAGGTCACTGACTGCTTAAATTGCCAAGGAAACCTCTCCCACTTTTAAAATCTAAAAATTCTTTCCCTTCTGAAGGGTCAGCTGAGGGTGACCCGCAACTGCAATGCTGCTGGCTTCTCCCAAAAGGACCAGGACATCTTAACTGCTTAAACACCAACCAGCCCGAGGTCTCCACCCTCCTGCAGAGCTCGGCAGCGACTGCACACCTTGCCTGAGGGCTGCAAAAGGGATGCCCAGAGCTCCAAGTCTGCCCTGAGCTCACTGCAGTTGCTCTGCAGAGCACAAACCACTCACCCAGTGTGCGGAGAAGTAGACCCCAACGTGAGAGCCCTCCAGGGCGCTGCTGTCTAGCGTCTGGCCATTGTTCCTTAGCAGAGGCCCGGCAACAACTTCACTGAAGGGTTTTGGCCCCCAGGGGAACTCCAGACCTAGAGGAGGTTGGGATGAGGGTGGAAAAAAAAAATCACTCCACAAAATAGCAAGATAGACACGCGGCATTTACTGTTTCAAAAAGTTCCACTAAAAAAAAATAAAAATCTGCCTTCTAACAGATATGTGGGATGCTATCTGAGGCATCCTGCCGAGGTTCATCCCCATCTGAGGGGGATGCAGAGCTGCTCAGCTGCCTGGGCACCACCACGGCCCTGCCCCAAGCTCAGCATCACACCCGGGGCCACCTCTTTTTCACAGGTACCTCTGCATCCTTGCCCAAGTCAGAGCAACTTCTGCTTGATGAAGCCTGCTCTGGTTTTGTGCCCGATAATGCATCTTTGCCTTATCCACAGTGTTTGCTTTAATAACAGGGGCAAGGCGGTACGTGCTCAGGAATGCAGTCAGACTGTTTGCCCCTTCCAGATAAAGCTGCTTTGCCGATTCCAGGCCTCACACCCACCCTGCCTCCCGACCAGCTGCCTTTCCACGCAAACAGGGAAGCAGATGGTGCAGGACACATCCTCACAGCCCTCATTCCTCTGTATTTAGGGCTTTAATCGTATCAATTACCCATGTCACTGGGCTGTTTTTTTCTGAAGTTGGACGCAGGGACTTGTAGAACATAAACTAATCCTCTGCACCCCAAAGAAAGCACGTGTGCACACGCAAACACACGTGCTCCAAATCATCTGCTGCCAGCTCCCACGGCAATCGATCCAGCCATCGAGCCAGAGATGAGGAAACATCACAGATGGCTCAGGCCACAACTGGTACTTGCTGCACAGTTTCTGCCACCGGCCACCACGTTCAATATCTACTGCATGGAGAAATGATGGCTGTCATGTGAAGTAACACATTCGACTGGTCAGGTTAACAGCTGAACGTCAGGCTTGCAGAATCTGGGAGTGAGGGCACACATCCTGCACATCTGATGCACATTTTTGCAAATTTGAAGAAGATGGATTTAATATTAACTCCCAACCCACCTTCACAAACTGAGAATGGTGACATTTTTCTGTCTTGTTTGTAAATAACGGGGAATTCACTACCCTACCAAAGCTCTGGTGTCAATGATAAGCACCCACCCTGTATTTTGGAAAGATTTGGCTCCCAAGGTACGGAAAGTCTGGGCGCTCGGTCTGTCTAGCCATGCGCCTCCATCACGGAAAATCTAAACTTCATGTTTCACTTAGTCTAAATTTTTCCTCATTAGCACTTCAGACAAAAATCCTGGAGGGGAAGTCTTTGTTCTCTTCAACAAGCAAAACCAAAACACAAGATCTGGCAGGAACGATGCAGAAAATGTTACACTGAAAATAATACAGTGCCTTGATTAGTCGAGTATGACAATAGTTGTTTCCTTTTTTTCCTTTTTTTTTTTTTGTTTCTTTTTAAACCTCCAACGCAATTCTGAATGAACCAAAATAGCAAGGCAATTGCATGCCAGTGTTTCCAGGGCACACAGGACTCCAGGTCTTACCTTCTGGGTCATCGCGGATTACCAGGAGGCCGTTCCTGCAAACCACCTTCCCGGTGGAAGCATCGATAAATATCAGGGAAGGAATGTTGGAGACTCTGTACTTGTTCCACAGCTTCAGCTGTAAAACAGATCAGGAAGGGAGAGGAAGAAAGGTAAGCTTGGCAGCGTGAACAGGAAGATCTCGGGGCATTCGCATCTTTCAGACAAGAGGTCAGAGGTAAGCAAAGAGATGGAGCTGATGCTTCAGCAATATATTTGGAAGCGTCTCTCCGTGGCCCCTGGCACAGCCTGTCCTTCCAGCTCCTGCAGAGCCGTGCCCCATCCTGCCATCCCTCAGCACCGCGGGCTGGGTGAAAAGCGCCGGGAGCCACGACCGCGCCGTCTCCCTCCTGCTGCAGGCTTGCACAGGGGCGTAGGTAAAGGGCTTCTCCTCCGACCACATCTGCCTCTTTGCAAGTAAGATGGGGCTAATACTTACCAGCCCTGCTCTGTACTTTGAGGTCTTTGTTTAGAAGACATGGTAAGCACAAATGCTTTTAATGCCACTGCTCTGAAGCAATTTGTAATGCTTCCCTGGCTGCTTCCTCCTCTCCCATTTCGATGTTCATTAAACAAACTTAACAATCCCTGCCAAGACACAGCCACACTCAAACCAAGGCCAAAACACAGAAACACGACTCTTCTGCAATTGGGGCTTCCCAGTTTTGTTCCCGGGAGCTGCTTAATAGGTTTGGCATCGGCCTGGGGGCTGCACGGCACAGCTCATCTGTAACGCACTGCCAGCCTCACCGCGGTCCTCCGCCGGCCACGAACAAAAGCCCTGCATGCGGTAACAGCCTCGTGCTGCACGTCCTGGGCTAGATTTTGCTGTTTCCTGGTCATTTTGGCTGAGCAGTGAACTATCAAACTCCTGAATAAATCCAAACCGTAGCACGGTGCCCGAGGGGAAGGAAATGAATCACTCCCTTCCCCTAGCACCAGGCAGTGCTCTGCAAAGCCCAGAGGCCCCCGAGATTTACACCACTGGCACGGGCCAGCAGGGAACAAAAACCAGCAATGGGAGAACTGCAGAGACCATTTCAAGTCCCACCAAATGCCACAGGTAGTGACACCGCACTGGCATCACCCGACACTGTATCAGGCCTGGAGAAACCCTCACCACGCGTGCTGCTGCTTACTTCAGCATCTTACATGGAAAATGGACCCACATCTCCCAAAGAGGCCACAATGCTGCAGATCGCTGTCTCTAGCTTCCAAACAGAGGCAATCCCATTTCTTAAGATATGAATGATTTTGGGAACAAGACACACGAGTGCATGAAAGGGATGCAGCGTTCAGGCAAAGCAACCTGACCTCTCTGCACACTCTCCAGAGATCTGGTGAAGGGGAAAAGTTGCACCCACATTGAGGTTTCGATGGCACTATATTAAATACTTTTTTTTAACATCTCTTTATAAAAGATACCTGAGTGAGTTACAACAGTTAACCTACTTCCAATGCGGTGTACTCAAAATCCTCTTGGGTCTAAAGGAAAGTGTTAACACTGATCTAGGAAGACGCAATTGATCTCCAGCTACTAGGACCTGGAGAATGACTGGGTTTTGCGCTCTACCCACCAGCATTAGGTTTCTGACAGACACATTTCTTGGGACATATCAACTCATTCATAATGCTGATTCACAAACCAAATGGCCCTGGGCGTAAAAAAGAACAAAAATCAGACTAAATGCAAAACAGCCCCCTTGCACTGAGTGTGGTCAAACCACAGAAGGTAAACCCCAGTTCTGTGAAGTTTAAAGGGTGGGGAAAAGCTCTTTATAAGGATCACAAGCACTTAAGAGGGTGCTGCAAACAAAGGGGAAATTACAGCTAGCAATTGGATAGTTCTCCTTAAATAGTTGCTTACATTTCACTTCATTTCGCCAAGCCCTTTGTATATGGAAAGCAGCTCCCCGTAGGGCACCGCGGCGTTTTGTAGCAGTTCAGCTTGGCTGAGGAAGCCGGCAAGGACTGCACATCGCAGCCAAGCAGGCAAAATCAGCTCGCTGCCTCGAAGGAATGGGGCTGGGGCAGCCCAGACCAGGGGATTAAAGGTTTTACCTTGCATCTGCACAAAAGCCGCAACTATCGCACGTCTCTCGACACCACCACGCAGCAATCCTGGGCCGCCCCAAACGTTTCAGAGCTTCGTCCATGCTGAGCAGTGCTAACTATCTGCAGCAATTTGAAACCACACCAATGTCCCGAACAGCTTCAAGTGGGGGATGAAAACCTGTAATAGCACCCTGCTCCCTGCCTCGACGTGGAGATCCAGGAGGTTGGAGCACTTCAGGTTGCTAAAAAGCGCTGCGCTGATTCTCGGAGATCATCCCCTTGTGACGGAAGGCGCCCAGCTGCAGATACTGCCGGGGCCGTCATTTGCACCATCACACGACACGGATGAACAAACGCGACAATTGCCTGCAAGACAACCTGAATTGGGTTGCCATTTTAAGGCTGGTTATAAAAGGCTTGAATTGCAAATTGGTGGTCTTGAAGCACTAACCACATTAATTTTGATGTCTGTATCAGAAAGCACACGAACGCGCTGTTTAAAGTCAGAGCAGTTTGACTCGATGATTCTCCTGGGCATTACGAAAGCTGATTGGAAATGAGAAACGCATGCGCCGAAGGACGAGCGCCAAGATTTACCACCAGTCCCGCGGCGAGGGCCCCTTCCTCCAGGCTCGGCTTTCCAAAGCACATCAGGCACTACTGAGGAGCGAACCCAATGGCTCCTGTTCCTGCAGGTCTGACCAGGAGGAACGCAACCTTGGTAGGAACTGGGCTTCGTGACTTTCTCCTGTATTTACTAGTATTTATGGAATTCACACACCCGTTCATTATTCTCCCCCCAAGCACGCTTTAAGGAGGAGACTGCTCGGCATTGCGTTGGAGGCGCCCGCTGCCACCTCTACTTTTGCCCTTGAACCAGAATTTTAAACATTTTGTTAGTCCCCGAAATCTATTTGTTAATATCATAATGGAATAACCATGCTACAAAAGATACTTCAGGTACGCTGGCAGCATTTAGATGCCTTACACAACAAAAACTCAGTGAGCTTCTTACAAGAGACCCTTTAGCAGGGCTTTTGGATAAAGCAGCCCTGGATATCTCCCTCGAGGATTCCCACACCAAGCCACTCTTTTGTGGTCAAGCTGCAGCTTCCAACAAAGACACCCAACCTCCAGGTAAAGCCTCTGAACAAAAGGACCACCTCTCAGTAAGTTACTCTACCAGTTAGGTGTCCTCGGAGCACAAAGCTGAGGATTTTCACTCACGCAATCAGGAAAGAAGCCTGAGCTCCCTGCTCGGCCAGGTTTGCCTCTGTGGTGTCAGCCGGCCGTGGCGCTGTGCTGAAAGGTGACAAGGGCTGCAAGATGTTACGTACTACGAAAGCCAACCACAACATCAACTCCTCAGCACCAGCAAAGCTTGGGGTGCAAGGAGCAAGCGAGACGCGAAGCCAACGCTTGGGCACACCTCCGTACAGTCACCACGCGGCGCTTGGCAAGGTCCTGCCCAACACTCGGCTAAGTCCTCAAGGGTGGCACATGGGAAGGGAGGAATCCGGCCACTCTCCAAGCACCACACAGGACACCAGCAATGCTCAAGAAGGCGAGCCCAAGAGAAAAAAGGCAGCGGTTGTGCAGGTACCTGAGCAAACGCACGCAGACGCACACCTCTCCGAGGACCGCATGTTGGGCTAGGCGTGGGATGTGGAACACAAATTACGACTCGCTCTGAAACCACAGGAAGATCAGATGATAGCTCGGGCAGCAGAGCTGAGTGCTGCCTCAGCAACTTTCCAAAGCTGTTTTTCCTGTCTTGAAGAGGATGACATAGAAATAACACACTCCACACTCAGAGGATTTGATCATCCATTTAAAGAGGGGATCTCTGCTCTGCTTCCCAACAGCTGTTGCAAATCTGCAGGATCAAGCCAAAGCTAACACAGATGTGGAAATAATCTACAGACTATTCAGCCCCAAATCAGCTGATGCTCTCTGAGTGCTCTTCAGTCCTGATCACGGTGCATGCCTGCTGAATTCGACACTCAACCCCAACCGCCTGCTGGAGAAGGAGTGGGGAAACACAGCCCCTCTCAAGATGCCATGTAGGCTGATTGGCTTTACAGAAACCAATCTGGCTCCTGTGCAGGTGGTTAAGTCAAGAAGTCCAGTGGAAAAAACAGAGTCACCAGATTCCTCTGGTAACCTTATTCATAACGCAAAGCATCGCCACGCCGTGCTGGAGGAGCTGGAAACCACAGCCCTGGGTTTCTCTGCGACTCCATCCACAAGCAGCTGCAAAAGGCTTTAGAATAACCATTTATTATTTGAGGTCTGAGGGTCCTAACCATCTGGGACCTGAGAAGAGATGTTATCAGCTCCATTACGTCCTGTCACCTCCAGCAGGTGACGGGCAGCCCCAGACCACAGGCACTACAGCAGCACAAAGCATCCGTGCCGGTTGTGAGCAGCTCAATGCACCAGCGCCAACTCCTGCATCCCTGGAGGACTTGGGAATACCTCACCACGAGGCACATTTCAGTAATTTTTCCAAATAAAGGTGTCAAACTAGAGGCCACCCCACCAGCAAACCATTGTTTTCTGTGCACAGCAGAAGACCGGCTGGAATCCGGCCGGGGCAGACAAAATCCCCTCCTGCTCAGCGCGCTGCTGGGAAAGGGAACCCCTTCTCCTAACAGCTGCAGGTCGCTATTTCTGGGCGTGCTGATTGATTTATCAGCCCTGGTCGCATTAACTTACGAGCATAAATCCTGAGCTGTAGCGGTTAACGCTGGCAAAGATAAAACACAACTGTTCGCAGCGTGGCTGAAGGGAGCAGGATGCAGCAGTTGCTGTCACGGGAGGTTTGCTCGCCAGCGGCCGCTCCCCTGGGAGCTGAGTTTCTGCGCCGCTGCGGGAAGTGGGACTGCAACAGATGCCACCCCTCCATCCTCCCCTGCATGAGGGGCTGCCTCCATCCAGAAGCGAGGGATTCCAGAGGTACCTGCCCGTGCCAGCAGCAAGGGAAGCATTAATTCTGCACATTTTGCAGCCCTCCCACAGCTCTTATTTCTTGCAGATACCGTGACTGATCCTGTTTGGATTCCCCCCTCTCCTCCCTCAGTGCAGGGCACGGCAGCCCCGTCACAAGCACACGGAACAGTAGGCAAGGCTGACCAACACGCATCAGTCAAGGTGCACGAAGCTCCCGTGGCCAACAAAAATAACCAGCAAACCTGCTTCAGCAGGGGGGAACGGGGGAGGCCGCGAGCCGCTGGGACCCGCACCGCCCTGCTCTCACAGTCCCGCGCTGCAGGGACCCCTCTGTCCTCGCTCGCTCCCCATGTTAAATCGAAGCTTTCACAGTGCTCCTGACAGGGCTTACAAGTGCCAGGGGCCACCCAGGCTCCGTGAAAAGCAGGCACGGGGCCGCAGAACAACAGGCTGCTCCCTCGCCCCATGGGTTTAAATCCAGTTAACGCCTGTCCTGGCGATTCAGGCTGAGCTGAGGAGAAGGCCTCCCCTCCAGGCCGCCCTCGCCTCCCGCAACAGGAGCCCCTCGGCAGGAACGGGGCACGGCGAGGGAGCAAAACCCAGCCCAATACAGGGGGGAGTTTGGGGGCAGTTGGTGCCTGCAAGGTCTGACCTTGTGCAGGAGACCGAGCGAGCGGGCTTGAGGTGAATTCCTGCCTGTTGTGCTGCTGCTTCTCTCTGAAAGGAAATTAAAATCTAATTACAAAACACAATGGTGAGAGAGATGCTGGCTCCGTTAATAAGCTGAGGAGGGAGGATTTGGAGTCGCAGTAAACACAATTGCTGTGAACAACCCGTCGCATGCACTTCCCCCCAGTGGCCACGTCCTGACTGCCTAAGCTGTACACGAGAAAACCCAAAACGAAGCCCCAAAGGCCGCTTGTCACAGCTGCCTCCCTCCTTGCTGTGGGGCTGACCCAGGCCCACGGGTCCGTGCCCCTCACAGGCTCCAGAGAGCCCGGCACTGCCACGCTTTCAGCCGGGGCTTTTGTTCTGCCCCGCCGCACCCAAGGACAATTGCCTTGGAGGCGAAGCAGAAGGAAACCCTCTCAGTAGGGTTTTCTGGCAAAGCCCCTGCCAGCGGAGGACTGCTCTTTATGTATTTCCAAGGAGCTTCGCAGCCAAAGTCCTCAAACGAGGGGACCGGGGCCAGCACAGTCCCCTGCTCCCATGACGCCATTTCCCTCTCTTATCACCCGTCTCCCAGTCATGCTGCGCACCAGCTCCAGCACCACTGGTACCAGTAAGGGGAATGGGAACAGGGGTGCACAGGCTCTGTCCCCACCACAGCCCTGTCGGCCTCATCCCACAACCAAGTGTTTTTCTTTCTCCATATTAAATCCCATTAGGATTTGCACCGCCACTCCACCCGGACCCTCTGTCACCCTGCTGTCCCCCACCAAGGTGACAGCACGTTTATTCTCCTGATGAAGTGCCCCAATTACTGCTCCCTGCGATTTAAAGGATTAAGCAGGCAAGGCGACTGCGAGCTGAGCATTTTATTTCGGGGCAGCAAAGCATATGGCTGCCAGGCCCTGGCGCGCACGCCAGACTCGGAGCACAAGCTGCCTTATTTCCTCCTGACACACATTCAGGCTGACAGACTGGATCTTCCGCAACCCACATCTGATATGAAAACATTTAATTTGAGCAGGACTTAAGGGCGGTTAACATGATCTATGGCGAGCAGAGCCCCGGGGCCTGGCGCAGGAGGCGGAGGTGGCGGGCCTGCCTCGCATGTGCTGGGCTGGCGGCTCCACTGCAGCCGATGACCGGGGCAAAGCAGCGTCTGTCTCAGCACCCAGGTAACAGCACAGGCAGCAAATCATGTAGGGAGGATGCTACAGACAGGCTGGTCTGTCAGTGATACAGAATATGTCCTTTATAAAGCCCTTTTTTCCACGTGATCCTCAGTTGTTCTGAACAGCCTGAAGACGACGCAGAATTTAGGGACAGGGTCACAGCCAGCACTAGGAAATAAACCTCCACGCATTCCTGAGAAATGCCCTTTTTTCTCCAAGCACATGACTTGGTTTACCTCTTAAAAGGCCATTTATACGTAAGCCTCTGAAGACACTTTATAAACAATCCCGCAGTTCCGCTTTGGGTTAAGTGATTTCCCCTTACCCACAGGACAACAGAGGCCTGGGGCTCACGCAGAAACCCACAGCAGAGATGGGTGCGGGACCCAGGAGGCCTGTCAGCACCTGTAACCCGCCTTCTGCTACCTGTTTGTCACAAATAATCGTTCAGGGTCTTCGGGGAGGTCCCAGCGCAGTTTTCAAGCAGCTCACCTGATTCAAGTCCCCTCCACCAGCCCGAGCGGTGAGAGGATCCCTCAGCACCCAGGTGTGCAGTACGTAGGCACCGCACCACTTCGGGGGCTGCCTCCAGCAGGCAGATACACCCCGATGGGAAGCACCAGCATCATTTCTGGCATTTACCAATACCAGCTAATCAGCCACAAAATCAAAACCTGACTGAGGATGAAGACCGAGCCACCCGTCACCCCCTCCCAAGCCGTGTGCCAGGACTGGAACCCAAAGGGTCTGCGTGTCGCTGCTTCGTGGGACACAGCTGCTGGTAAAGCCCCGCTCTGCCTGCACTCAGTCGTCCCCTTACCAGAGCTCTGGAGGTAAGACAGCAAGACAAACACATAAAAAGCAGTGAGGATGGAGGGAGTTCAAGTGTTTGTGGGAAAAATTCAAGACACATGTAGAAGTGTATCATACGTGGCCCCTATAAATTATGCCCGCAAATGACTACCACTGAGTAAGAAACAGCTATGTAAACACTAAGGTAATAAGAAAAAATAATAATTTCTCTCTCTCTATGGGGAAGGAATATTTTTCCATCCATTTAGAGGAAAGGCAAGAAGTGGGGTGGTAGTCTGGGACGTTGAATCGAAGTTCAGGGTCTCTCCTGGTCCCAAGTCTCATCTGTCATCTGAAGCGGGCTGGCTGCCAGAGTTACCTCAGTGCTGCAGCGCGGATTTCCTATCGGCCACGTTTGCTTTCGCTGCTACCGTTCGCTTGAAGGTAGCCAGCATCCAGTGCTGATAGTAATCTCGAGGTCAAACGCCTCGCAATCCCAGATCACTAAGAAAGAAACTCGTTTGAAAAGCCCCATGTTTAGACAGAGTTCCCACCGAACACAAAAGCCTTTTAAATCTGCAGGGAAATGGGGATTTTTTTGTTTTGTTTTGTTTAATACACACAATGAGGTATTGGCGTGGTTTCTGTTTTGTTTTCAGTGGTTAATCCAAAAGGGAACCTTACACAATCAGATAAAAAACAACTAAAAACACCCTCGCTGAGAAGACAATAGGGTATTTGTTAGGACTGCAGTGAACCCAGGGGCAGCGAGGGCTTCAGGACGCCCCAGCTGCGGGGGCCTGGTGGGCAGTGAGCGCCCCAAGCACCACAACGTCCCGTGGACCGGCCTCCACCACCGCCCCAATCCCACGGCCTCTGCAGAACGAGGATGCTGCCAAAGCAAGATATGGAGTGTTTCGCTAGCATCTTCACCCATGCTAATATCTAGCCACAGAGTGAGCTGAAAGTTATTTTAGACTTGTTTTCATTTGAATATACACATATATGGCTTTAAAAAAGTGTAACACTGAGGATGTCAGCAGTATACGTATGCCCTAAGCAAATGAAGTCACATTTCAAATATAAAAATTAGCGCATTCAGCCAACTCATGTAACATCTTCAGAAATCCAAAGGCAAGGAGACTCGAGCGGCGTGGAAGCTCACCGCAGCTTGGACAGACAGAACTGGCAATCACTTGCATGAAGTTTTGGTGCCCACCTAGCTGTCACTTTGCCCAAATGTCTTAGTTTCTTCCTTTCCAATTCAAAAACCATGTAGAAACTTAGAAGCTCCTCAGACACCGTTAAGCTTAGTACAGACGAGCAGTCTGCAGTTATTTTAGCACCGAGCATCACTGGAGACCCTTGTAAAACCACCAAGGCATCTGCCCACTGCTGCTGACGCTGTGAGCACATCCAGGGGACGGGAAACCTGCTCATTCCTTGCACAAAACAAAGCACTTATGTAATTACAAACCCTCACGCTACTAAAAGCGATTACTTTCCTGCAGGTGGATGTAGGAGAGGGTGGATGGTTACAGCACGCCGGGCCGGCCCCCTCTGCAGCCACGTCCACCCCAGCCTCCCAGGGATGCCAGCGCTGACTCCAAGGCTGGCAGCGCTCCCGGCAAGCAACCCAAGGAGCCTTTTCACACAAAGGCTACGCAGCGGCAGAGCTGGGAAGGGACTTACCGCAGCCCTGCGCGTTCTCACAGCCCCAGCTGACCTGAGCAGCGCTGGGGTCTGCGTGCAGAACTGGCACCGAGCTCTCATGGCTCAACGGGGTTTTACGGCTCAGGAGACTCACTCTGTAACCACGCTCTGATCTCAGTCTGCTCAAATTAAGCAGCCCCATGGGCTCCCAAACACCGCTGTGGGAGCGGTTCCCCCCCATGACAGCACCGGGATACCCGGGGGCTTCACATTGCCTGAAGGCAGCGGCAGCTCAGGGCCCGCCACGCCACGTTGCCGTGCTCCCCTCTTCCTCCTGCGTCCCAAACCGAAACTCAGTCCTTCCTCAGCAAGGCTGCGGGCTGGAAATGGAAACCCGATGGGAGTGACGTCTAAATATGAAAATGCAACTGCGAGTCCAGCATTAGCAATTAATCAACTGCACATGTTAAAAACCAGACCTGAATAACCCTAAACACGGCTCCAAGGAAGCCAACACCAAAACAGCAGCAAAAGCCAGTATGGGAGATGAGAGAAACCCTCTCCTCATGTGGCTGCTCCCTTATGGATAGGCTCACTGCACTCTCTTCTAGCTCTTTACAGGATTAAGAGCGAGTGACAGGGAAACAACGCGGGATGAGGATGGAGCAGAGCTGGGCGCCTGGCTAAGCTGCCCACACGCACGGACCCGGGCCCCTCAGGCAGTGCCCAGCAGTGGGGTCCACAACCCCACATCCACTGTTGGTAGGTCAGGGTGGCCCCGTCTTCATTTTAAGCCTTGAGCGACGTTTTGCAACTGCTGAAGCAATTAAAAAAAAAAAAGAGGGTGGTGATAAATCAGGAGAAGGGTCAAAAGCTCCAGCTACATCCTGACTCGACTCACAGAAGTCACTAGATATACGGTTTCTGAGAGCAGCGGGAGTCCATCAGTCAGCGTTCAGACACGATGTGACATCTGGGAGGCCACCACCGACCCCGCCGAGCAGCCTCCCTGTCCCTGGGCTGCTATTTCAAACGGAGACACGGCCCGGTGCGAAGCAGCCGCAGCGACCCGCCATCAACGAGACGCCGCTTCCAGGAACCGATGACAACGCGAATCCCACGGGGGCAGTCGAAATGTCAGATAAGATGCAGAGTATTCATTACCTCCTCCAACAGCCAGAGCCAGCTGGAGGCTGGGAAGCAGAGGTTTCCCCGTGCAGAGCCTGCCCGTCGCCGCTCTGCCGTGGATCAGCTTTGAACCCGGAGGTGCTGCGGGCTGAACGGCAGAGCACAGCCTTGGCTTCTTGGAAATAAAGAGGATTCTGTGCAAAAGAAAGAGCCGAGCATGTGTTCCTTTATAAACTGCCCAACGCTGCTGTGCACTGGCAGCAGCCCTCCTCAGATGTGGCTGACTTTCAGCTGTTACTATATTCAGAGCTTGTAAAGTGCTTTGGGATGATAAAAATCACTGCAGAAATGGTTACTGAAACTGTTTCCAGGAAATCGATCTGTGGAGACAGCGAAAGAGAAAGTCTTGGATTTTCACAAAAGCTTCGACTAGACAAATACCGCAGCTCAGGAAGTTTGGTTTCCTTGTCTTTTCGGCAATAAACATGAGCTGCACCGGGATTTTATTCCATTTGCAGTGAACAAAACGAGCTAAGTCACGGAGCTCTCCGCAAAGCTACAAAGGCTCAGCACGTCCACGGCACCGCCCCGGAGCTCGAGCAGACGCCGTCCCTCGCCACCGAGCTGCCCACCAGGCTGCAGACCCAACGGAGGGAGATGAGAGGGGCTGGAGGACAGTGCTGAGCGATTTGGGAGGAAATCCCCAGCTACAAATTCCCATTCATTTGTGGAACACGAGTGTGCCTTGTCCTGGCACAGCCCTGGCCACAAAGACAGGGCGAGCCACAGAGCCGGCCGGAGACGAGGTGAAGGAACTGCCTTGAGACAAACCAGGCGATGCAGGAATCTCGAATAGTTTGCACTTACAACACAGCCCAACCCTCAGACCGAGAGGGAGCCTGTTCCAACAGTGGCAGAAAACCCCTCGGGGTCACCTGGAGCTGGGGGCTTTCCGGCTCAAGCTGTGGATTTGTTTGGGTTCCTGCTTCGCCCCATTGGGTTTTGTGATTACTGATTGTCTGGATCGAGGTCCCAGGCTAACGAAATGCACGCTGCAGGAACAGTGCTTTTATACGTGGAAATAACGCAAGCCATCTTCAGAGCGTGTTGAGCTTCCTCCTCCTCCAAACTCAGTGCCAGGAAGCAGCGTGCTCGGAGCTGGACGAGCTACAGGAAACACAAGCAAGTCATCTGCTTGCGTCCCAGTGGCCTCCTCCAAGGATCTGCCATCAAGTTTCGGGCTGGTCACCCCCTCTCCACCCTTCAGTCAGAGCTGATTAGATGCAGCCACAGAGTCAAACTCCAACATATTCATCTCATTTGGCAGCTCTGCAGTTAGACTATTAGCTCCAAGCTTTTTCCCCTCTCCCTCCTTCTTGTTCAATTATCTGGCTTCATCTTTATTCCGTTTCCAGGAACACTTAGCAACAGGCTCTTGCAATCAGCCGCCAGCAGGCGAGGATCTGAGGAGCAGATTCGGCAGTTGCTGATGACCTTTTACTACACTCATGCAAATTTTAAAGAAAGTATGTGAACAATTTGCCTTTTAAGTATCCTCTGGTTCCATTCTCCACGAGTTAATTGTCCTTCTGTTTTAGAGGCATCGCAAACACCAGATCTTAGGATTTTACACTAATGAGAACAAAACCCGCGGCTTAATTTCCGTTTATTTGGTGGAATTTTGTTCCGTATCTCACGTGGGATCAGACATTGGGATCAGACCTCGAACAGGCGAAAATTCGTCGGCACCACCTACCCGACCACACCTCTGAACACCAAACCCTGGCTGCGACCCCAGGACTCCTCTCCGCAGCAGGACAAGGCGCGGGTGCTTCTCTTGGCCTCTGGCTTTTACTGGCAGAAATCTGAAGCCTTCGCTCCAGGACACCCCAAGGGTACGTCTGGGGCCTGGCACAGCCTGCGGCGTCCCAAGGAAAATCCAGCAGCTGTGATCTCAAGGGTTAGAGCTTCTCAGCCAAGGCAGAGACAAATGAGCAGGTCGGTGGTGAAGGACATTCCCAGGGGACTCGCCGTGGAGATGCCAGGGGAGCTCCTGCCAAGTCCGGGGACTTAGGCAAGCGTTTCTGAGGACCTCTCCACGTCAGAAATAACGCACCAAACACCGCGAGGCTCCCAGAGGCCGGCAGCACCGACAGCCCTGTAGATGGGGGGCAGGTAAACAGCAAACCTGGCTCTGGCAGATCCCAACACGCAGCAGTCTTGGCAGCCGTGTCAACTCGTACCGGCAGCTGACCAGGCTGGGCGTTCAGCAGACGTAAATCCCAGGAGCTTTCCTGCATCTTCCCTGTTGCTCGGTGAGTTTCCCACGTATACAAACGAGTTTGCAGACACGCAGAAAGCACGCACGAGGACAGCCTGCTCAGCAGGCTGCACAAAGGGGCATCACTGCATTAAGTCCCTTCTCCTTGAAATGAATTCTTTCTATTCGTTTGGTGCAAGAATTCCTCTATTTCTGGCAACGACAAGGACCTGGAGGGACCAGGAGCGTATCAAGGAAGACAGCTTGCTTCCTGCTGCTTCCCGAATGGCGTTTAGAAATAGGGAAATCATCTGCAGTCATCCCCTCTGAAAAGAGGGGGAAAAAAGGCTGGCAGATTCCTGATACTTAAGATGATCTTAAAAAGTATAATCTACTTTTTTCCTTCTTTAAAAAGCTGAAAAATCTGAATAAGCATGTCATTGATCTGCTTGCTGGGAACAGCATCTGGAACATCAGGCTCTGCCTGAGACTGCAGAAGCTGCACAAGAGTTCAAAGCAGCCAAGACTGCTCTCGAACCAGATGCTGCTCGCTCTCAGAGAAACGCCTGTGGATCTGTGTGAAAATGATTAAGCAAAATTGCTCCCTCTTTTTTTTTTTTTTTTTTTTTTTTCAAATTTGTAACTCCAATCTGTTTTCTCTTAGGGGGCAGATGCTCATTACACACACAGAGCACATCAAAGGGCAGGAAGCGCAGGACAGCCGCCCCGCCACCGCACCCCGGGGCACGCGTACCGCCGGACCTGGCTACGGCCGCCCGCTGCGCTCGCCCCGATCCTGCACAGAACAAGAGTCTGATAGCGGCCCTTGGAGGAGCTGAAGGCTTGGAGGACCTGAAGGCTTGTGGTCTGGCAGCTGCTGCAGTGCCACATCTTCACCTCCGAGCTCCGGCGTGGCTGCAGAGGGAGCCCAGCAACGGGGTGAGCCCGAGGGGGACGCCTGCCCTCGACCGAACGCTGCCACGTGGGCTGAGTGTCCAAGCAGTGCTTCCAGAAAAACGTGAGTTTCCGGTCCTGGGAATCGGCCGAGGGGCTCCCGGGCTTCAGATCGGGCTCCCACCCTCTCCAGTGCCACTGGGGACTCCGGAAGATGAAGTGCTCTGGGTGCATCCCCACGCGACCTGCCACACGCCCCAACAAAACGTCACCGCAGCAGCGGTGTCAGCAGCAGATTAAATGAGGTTGGGACCCCAGGCTGCCCGTCATCATAAAACGCCACCCTGTAACCACCAAGGACTGTGAAATAGTGAGACATGTCAGGCTGCATTCAGGGAACAAGCTGATGCTGGGGCTTACTGGTTCTCGCTGGTAAGCCAGCCTTGAGAGTCAGGCTGTCAGAAAGGCCTCTGCCTTGCCAAGGCTCCAAGTCTGCTTCCAGTTCTGATCTTCAGAAAATAAACACCACTGAGAGGTCCCTTTGAGCCCTGTTTCGCCACGTGGCTTCTCCGAGCCTCTGTCCTCTCTCAGTGACACTACAAAGGCAGGCAGCCAGGAGCTACTCCAGCAGCAGCAGTGACAGTAAAAACCGGTAATGTGTTTCTGTAGGGAAGTCTCTTGATGCTTCACGATTCAAGTCCTGCTGTTACAGCATCCCTGAGGAGCCCCACGCATCGGGTGCAAGCCGAGCGTCTCTCCAGGATGGGAAATGCGCTTCCTCTCATTAACTGAGCCCAGGCTTGCTAAGCAAAACATGAGAGACCTGCAACTTCCCCAGCCGGCACCGACAGCGAGCCAGCACCTTCCAATAAGGCCTCTTCAGAGGCTCATTAACGAAATAACTACATTAAGAGAGCATTGCGCAAAGAAATCGGTGCCAGGAATCTCTCAATCATCTGCGAGAGGCTGATCCAAGAGGCAGGACAGGGAGGACTTGCTTGCACAAGCCGGCAGGCAAGGAACAATTTATCCAGAGCCGGGCTGAGCACTGCTGACGGACGGCTGAGAGCCGGCCCTGCCCCAGCTCCTCTGCATTTCAGCACAACAGCTCCCTAAGTGCGATGTGAAGTGAATCCTGACTGCACGTGGGTACCAGTGAACTCCATCATCGGTTCTCCAGACAACACCTTCCCCCTCACCTCAAACAGGGCCTTGTCCTCACAAACGGGACAAAATGCTGGGGCTCCGGCACAGCCGTTTCCCCGTACCCAAGGGTCTCGCATCTTCAACTGCGTGTTTGCTCTTGGCGATCAGCTGAGCCCCTCTTTAAAACCAGAATTTGTTAAATGCCTACAAGTGCGACGATGCCACGGCACGTCCCCATACTACAGACGCACCACGTTGACCCGAGTGCTGGCTTTCATCCCACAGGTGCCAGCCTGAAAATCGCCTTTCCCAGCAGCGAAGCCCCTTCCTGTGCTGCCCACCTAAAGCACGCTGAATGGTATCCAAAGTGTCCTGAGAAACTTCTCCCCGGAGGTTCAAATCTGGGATGCAGATGAGACACATCCCAGTTCTGTGAAACCTTGCACAACGACGCGCAAGTGAAGAACCTGAAATCCTCGAGCCTGAACCCAAACACAGCATCGCTTCTTACCCAAAGCCTGCTCTGCCCCTTCTTTACCCTCACATTGCATGGGGTGACGCTCAGGTCTAAAACTGCTTTCTCAGATCTTAGCCAGCCTCTGCAAACAGCAGGCAGCTTCTGCAGGCTGATCAGGACATGACCCGAGGGGCACCAAACTTTGCGCATTTAATCCCTCACCTGACTCAAAGCCTTGCCCTAAGAGGTGAGAGGTGAGCGCCTGATCAAAGGCCTCATCCCCAGAGCCTCTCATTTATCCCAGTTCAAAGAGCTCAGCGAACTCAAGGCAACAAGTCGCCGGCTCAGATATTTAAAGAGGAGCTCGGGGAAGGGCGCCTGCGAAGCAGGAAGCACAAAACTTGTTTGGGCCTGGAGCTACATTGCTGTTAAACAGCATTGCGCTCAGGCAGGGCTCTGCAGCGACCGTGCTCAGCCATTAAAACAAGCAATTGAGCAGAATTCGAGTTAAATGTGCAGCACAGGAAATGCCCGAGTGCACACGTACCTCCCGGTGAAGGCGATGCTCGGGATGCTTCCCTCCCCCCGCAGCGGATCCGCAGCCCAGCGGCACCGAAGGATGGCCAGGAAGGGGGGGACTGATGCAGCAACGTGCAGGCGGAGCTGGCAAGCCACGAGGAGCCAGATCAAAGAGATGCTGAGTTGTAACTTCTTCAAAAACAGCTACCCAACAGCTGCGCAAACTTCTCTCTCCCTGGTAAATGCTGAAGAGGCACAAAAGATCTCTAGCTGTGCTGGTGGCACGGGTTTGCAGTAGCGACTGGTTGCGTTCTTCCACCCCAAGAGGCTGCGAGCCCGGCACAAAGCCTGGGGTGCGTCTGTTTCTGCTGTGGCTTTCTGCAGGACACAACATACAGCCTTAAAAAACGAGGCCTGGATGAGAGGAGTAAGGCTCACCTCATGTCAGTAAGCACCGGGACGGGCACAACGCCGTTGTCACGGTCCGGCTGCCCGAGCGGACCCCTTCCTTCCAGCGTAAGGACGAGGAGCGGTGTTAAGCAGCCCGAGGACAGGCAAGCCTCCGTCCTCCCGTGTCCCCTGCCCTGGGTGGGCGTTGGGGACGAGCCCCCCAGCCCACTGACCACCTCTGTGCCCTGTGGCTGAGACCAAGGCTGCCAGGAGGCAACGCCACCTAAGACGCGAGGGAGGTGGGATGCAGCTGGGCTCCTCTTCAACTGCTTCTGCCAGGCAGCCCAGCGCCTCATCCATCTTAATCTCTGACCACTGAGAGATGAAAACAATTTATCCTCATTCCCTGCTCTTACGGAGAAGTTACAAGAAATAAAAGTAAAACTAAAACAAAGATCAATGTTATCCTCCTTCTCAGGCAATCCGTTAGTGACCTGGTCTTTCTCAGCATCCCTTTTATCTAGCAAGGTGTTTTGGCTAAAGCTTTGCAGAGAAAAGCCATGTGAGCAAGCTAGTTAAAAACCTGGGACTTTCATGTTTATACAGCCAACTAAGCAGCACAGCACAAAGACTTTTATTCCAAGTCTCTACTGACAAGCCAGCATTGATAAACTAACAAAAATCACCCAAGAGCTAAGAGGTACAGGGGAGGGGAAAAAAGCAGTTCCCTAGGTGTAAGGGCTCAGAAACCCAAGACTCAAGTGAACAACAAGGAAAAGCACCCTGAGATTGGGGGGGCAATTTGTTTGGACTAAAAGCGGAGAACGAACACCACTGAAGATGCAGACAAACCCATCGTCTCCGAGAATTCACCACGTCCAGAGGTGAACCCGACAGATGTCAAAGGTCTAGCTGCATCTCCTCTCCTAGATGCCCCCCCTTCTAGATAAAAAATAATCTGGAACAACCCCGTGAGCGCTAGCGAGCGGCTGGGGACGTGAGAGGAGCCGTGCTGCCCGGCTGCGGAGGTGTAACGCAAACCACAGGCACACAGCGATGAGTAAACACCGACAAAGGAACGCAGCGGAAACTTCCCAAAGTCCCCGATCGCGGCGGACTCGGTGCGCTGAGCCGTGTGCTGCATCCTGTTGGTTTACATACTGTAAATGCGAGAGCCAGGAAAAATCCATCTTCTTTGTCATAACAAACCCTAAGGTAAACAGAAAGGCAAGGCCAAGCGTATTATCCAATTAAACAGGCATGTGAAGGAGAACGAGCGCGCCGGCCATCCGGACGCTCCTGATTTTGGCTGTTTCTCAGCGAGTGCAGACAAACAGACCACGGCACGAAGGGTGCGGGGGAAGTGGGGTGTGCTCCCCCCACGTGGCTGAACCCGCTTCTCCTGAGCAAAAAGCAAAGGAGCTCTGCGAGAGGCACCAGCGTTTCGCAGTCGCTGCAGCATCGCTCCCACCTGCCCTGCAGCAGGCAGCGAGCGGGCTCTGGCTCCCTGGCAGACGCGTGCCCCAGGGGCTGCGTTGGGCTCGGCAGTTTGTATAAACACCCAAACCCAGGAAATTCCCGGAGCAACCCGAATGGAGCCAGCTGGTTTGCAGAACTCAACTCCTACTCGGAAGCAGTTTGCGAAGCCGGTGGCGCTGCTCTGCGCGTCGCGGTTTTGTGAGGCGGTGTCGGGGGGCGCGGCTGCCAGCTCACTGGCGGCACCGCTCGCCGGGACAAGAGGTCCCCCCGCACTGACCCTGCTGCAGGGACAAACGGACACGCAGGACAAAGCTCAGCCACTGCTGGCCCTGTCTGCTTGGTCTCCTCCAGCAGGGCTCTCTCCATGGGGCACCATTGCAGACTGGAAGCTTACGCTCTGTGCACAAATGCACGATGCTTCGGATTCCCGACTTCAACCAAGAGGTGGAGAAAAGCCTTCTGGGGTCACCTCTTGCTCCCCGACAGGCACCAGGAGCCAGCAGCTCCACTCGATGCTCCCAGACCCCCCGGCACGCTGGGTCCCAGCCCACACCTCCGCCCCAGCAGAGCCCCAGGTACACGAGATCCAAATTTACAAAGAAATGGCAGGGAAAGACTTAGAAACTTCTACCGAAAGGTGCTTCTAAGCACAGCACAAAACCTCTTCCAAGCCTGGACATGCTTACAAAAAGAGCAAGGGACTTAAACCCAGCCCATTAGTGAAAAAAATAGGTACACGTCCCAAACTCCGTTCTGAACTGCGCTCCACATCTCACGCCTCCCAGGGAGTCAGCAGGTGGTGGATTGCTGGAGTCTGAACAACGCTATTGCAGGTCTGCGGGCTGAAATCGCCAAAGCATCCCCCTTCCCCCTCTGCAGGTCTAAGGAGGGCCACGGAGAAGATTTAGCACGCGCAGCGAAGGCAGCGGGTTGTTGCGGTTACCTTTCATTCAATTCAAAAGAATACTGCAGCGTGTCCCCAAAGGGAGGCCATAAATAGCGAAGGATTCTGCTTTAATCCCCTATCTATTCCTACCTGGATAATATGGCATTTTGACAAGCACTGCCAAAACGCAAATTTATGGCAAAGCTGAGATTTTTGCATGGCCAGCACATGCTCCGCGAACTCTGGATTCCAAGAGATAAACACAAGCCTCTTGCAGGAGACGTACGGCTTTTCGGATTCGGAAGCCTCACGCAGCTACGGAACTGCTTTCGCGAATTCTGCCTCCCTCCTTCCATCCCAGGTGGAAGCACGTTTTCACCCCCATCTTCCTCCACACCTGCCGTCGACGACCGTCTCTGACACCACCACGTGCTTTTCTGCTCGCTTTTCCTTTCCTCGCTAACACTTTGAAGCCCCACTTCGGGCACCCTGCAAATCCAGCGTGGTTCAGACCGGCGAGCACCCAGAACACGGCCACGTCACACCTGGAGTGCCCCCTGGAAGGAAAACGAGCGGGTCACCATCATCCAGCCTCCCACCTGGCTCTTTGCTTTCGTTCACTGTTCCAGGCAAGGGGTTTCCCCACGCCTCACAGCCCCCCAGGCTTCGGGAGCATCACCCGTTATCAGACCAGCTCCCGACTTCGTTGCTGACAGCAAAGAATGTGCTGACCACAGGGAAAAGGGCTGCAAACCCACAGCTGACAAGCACGACAGTCGTCACCGCCATGCTGCAGACACCCAGGAGTTGTGTGTTCTTAAAAGCCCCTTGACGTACTTCAAAAAAATCCCCAAAGCAGCAGCTTTTCAAACAACGCAGTGCTGCTGGGACCGGTTTTCGTAATGGAAATGCTGAGAAGCACCCTAACAATGGGGGCACTGTGCTGCAAGGGGCTGAGTGCAGCCGGCCCCCTCCCCACCAACACCTCGCCTCTGGGGAAGGAGCCGGTGCCGGGCAGAGCCGGGCACCCCGGAGCGGCTGCACGGGGTGTTTGGCCCGGGCAGGGACACCAGCGGGCACAGGCACTTCCACCCGCTGCACAGGGCTGGGAGTGTGGCCGCAGAGACAGCAGGTTGGAGGCGCACTGCAAAGGGCATCCTGGAAAAAAAAGGGAATGTCAGGATCAAAAGGAAGGGGGAAACCTCCTGAGAGCTTACCTTCCCCTGGGAGACGCATCTTAAAACCAGGCACCGAAACGAAAAGGAAAACGGTGGAGGCAGAAATTCAGTGCACGTGCACGGTAAGTGCAAGCGAATACATTTTGCCCAGCCAAAAAATCAACCCTGGAAATTCACGTCCATCCCCACAGGCACCAGGCAGGATTGTTTCCTGCTCTGTGCTCTCCAGGTGTAACTTTAAATCACTCGCCGATGCGGATTGCTACACACCTCCCCTGGGAGCCTACGCCACAGCCCAGCACAGAGCACGTATCCTGCTGGCCTCAGCGATCAGAGCAGCTAGGTACAGCAGCAGGATGGGGAAAGTGCACACCAGATTACAAAAAAGACACAAAAAGCCATTTCTGACAAAGGGGAAGTGCTGCATCCTTGCCAAATAGCTGTTGTTGGCCACATACCCCTAGGATTCTGTCTACTTGCAAGCAAAATGTGAAGTCAAGGATATTTGTTTGAAACCCACAGGCGGACACTGCAATTCTATTAAAAAAAAATACAACTGGCATTAATTCTAAAAACTTCCCAGCGCTGGGACTGGGATTCAAAACCAGCAATGGACAGCGAGGCCAAAACACACTCGGAGCAGACGCCTGCAAAAGATTCCAAGGGAAATTAGTTGTGTGGTTTTCATAACAAAAGGAAAATAAAATCCAACGTTCTAAAAAGGATTAAAAAAAAAAAAAAAGGCAGCTTCTCTAGCAGACGGTGCCGCAGCACACCGCGCTGTTCGGGGATCGCTCCGGACCTGTCGAGGTGGGAGGCTTGCTGCAGCCCCCGCGTGTCCCCGTGCAGCTCTCAGACGGTGCAGCGAGGGGAAAGGCAAACGTAAAGCCCCGAGCGGGCAGCAGGTCCTCCCCGTCCCCACGGCTTTTACAGGGAAGAGCACAGCTCACGAGGCAGCACCAGCTCTTCTGCGGCTGCAGGAAGGCCCCTCGCTGTCCGTCTGTCTGTCCCCACCAGCAGCCGGGAGCTGTCACCTCCCAGCTTCTCCCAGCGCTGCTCTCCCCAGACAAGCGCAGGGTGGGCTGGGGCTGGACGACCCGCGGGATTTACAGACGGCCCCGACTTCCCTCGTTCTTGTGCGCTCAAGTCAGCCTTATGCCATAAACCTCTTTTTTTTTTTCCTAAGTCATTTTTTTGTAGCTGAGTCACACTGAGCTTCTGCCAGGAATTTTTATAATTAGTGAATGAGAGCAAGGTTTTGCCTGAGCACGCCTGACAACATCTGCTGATGGAAGAGAGCTGCGCTCAGAACCTCGCGCAGCCCCGAGGAGCGCGGCTGAGCCCTTCCTCCCCGCGGCACGGCCGACGGGGCTCTTCTTGCCGGTGTGGCATGAAACATGCCGCTTCTCCTAATCCACATTTTGAGGGGATGGAGATAAACTGGAGCGAAGTCCAGAGGGTGAGAGAGAAGGGAGAGAAACGTGGGCTGCCTCTCGGCTTAGCAAGCGCCTTGCGAGAGCATCCCTATGACAGCGTCGGCAGCTATGCGCCTCGCCATCGAGCTGCATAGCTGCAAAGCCATCGTGCGTCACATCTTCCTTAGAGACAGACGACGGTATAAAGTTCCAGAAAACCACAGAAAAAATAACTTCCTTAACCTCTGTCTTCGATGGACACGGGAGCTGTTTTGCAAGTGAAACTCCAACCTAAAGATCAAGCAAAAGCCACATCCGATAAGCCAAAAGCAGACATCTGGCGTCAGCAGCCTCAGCTATGCACAGGATCCTTCCTGGGCGATCCCAAACCCTCAGCTTTCTACTACAGGTCAGAAAAGCAAACGAATTACCACCCTAAGGATGAAGTCTCCCTGTAGGGTGTCCTACAGAGTGATGCTTGTACCCTCCACACACAACTCCTTCCTCACTTGGTCCTGTTGTTGATATCGTCTTACGTCTGTAGGGCTGCATTACAAAAATGTGAAGGCTGCCAAACCAAGCTCTACAAAGCAAGGATGTGCTGGAAATACATTTTCTCTGTAGCTTTGCTCTGGTCCACCTGTGCATGGTCCTTACCATACGGACACATACCACACGTGCATGAAGTTCTGACGCAGATGGTACCAAGAACAGAAGATGCTCCTCGGGTGAGGAATTACCCGGCCGTTCACTGCGGTGCTGAGCCCTCTTCACTTCACACTTCTCACGTGCTGCTCCAAGGCAAAAATGAAGGCGTTTAGCCGCTGCCAAACTGGGATACTTCTCAAAGGATGTGAATTTATTTTCACAAAATCCTAGAGAGCTATGTTCCTAACGCCTCCATTTTGTAGCTGAAGAAAGGAGGCATAAAGGAGCTTCGGGCATCCAGGTCCAGATCAGCCTACAGCTCGCTTTTTAAAAAATAAATAGCGGTGAGTAGCGTGTTACATGTTTGACGTGCCACTTCCCGTGAGACCATCTGCAGCAGGAGCACACCAAACGTCTGTAAACCAGCCCTCGGACTGGGACCCAGGAAATAAAGGCACCAGTTGTGCAGGAAGGGCGACAAACCCCATGCGAACATGAACCCTGCGGCAGAAGCGCAGCAGGACGCCCATCTCCTTAACTATGACTTTACCCTTCCTGGCTTTCCACAACTCTCCTCGCTCTGGATCCCGTGCCATACAGGGCAGAGGTCCTACATACACAACTGGCCACTTCCATTTCCCTCACTGAGCTCTGCCCGTCCTGTACGAGCAGCGAGGGCAGGGGTGCCAAGGAAAAACACAGCCCATGATCCCATAATTAGAAACTGCTTTGTAACGCGTACAGGGGGCTGAATTAAGTTTGCAGAGGAATACTGTAAATTGGATGCACATTTCTTGTTCCATTTTACTGCCTTTTTTTTTTTTTTTTTGCCCTCCCCCTTATTTGGCTTTGGCTGCACTTCAGATTAAGCTCCTAATAAGGGCTGGAGTTGGACGGGGTTTTTCAGCCCATCAGATTGCAGCCTTCCAAGCCATTGAAATTAGATTCAAGCTGAACTTGAATTTTCAATAGTTTGGCCTAAAGGCAAGGGTGTTAACAACAGACCTGCCAACACCTTCTCTATGAGAAATGTCTGAAAACATGTCTGCACATCAAATACTGCTCAGGCTCTGGTAGACAAAAGCCACAAAGCTAACATCTCGAACCCACTGCTAACTTGCTCAGCCAGTTCTCCTGTCCGTACAGCCCAAACGTTTTCTCTGAAGAAGCAGAGGACCTCTATATTCTCTCTAGGAAAACTCTTCCCCACCGCCAACAGCACGAAGTCCTGCCGTAGTTTCATTATGACAAGGTAAGAGGGAATGAGGAGAGGTCAGGATATCCCAGCGGACGTGCAGGAGCAGACAGATCCACACCAGTTCACCCAGTGCAGGATCCTTCAATCACACACGTTGCTGAGATTGAAGCTATCCCACCAACACCCAACTGGAAGAGCCATCAGAAAACAGCACGTCCTGCAGCCAACTGCTCCTACAAGCAGCAGAAGCTAAGCGTAAGCTTTCTTTTCCTTGCTAAACACACTTCTCTTTTTTTAATCTACACTCTCGGATGGCATGAAAAGCCTAGCCCAAATCCTAAAACCAAGGCAAATGTGTCAGGAGTGGAACACGTCCCTAGTGTTAGATGAAGTGTGCGCCTTCAGATCTTGGCTTCCGTGGAGGAGGGCTTCCAGCAAGACCTCTGCCGGTATCCTGAGCAGGTTTTGTTTCATGTTTTTTAAATTACTGAAGTATGTTTTCTTGAGGACACGGAGGCTTTGACCTCCCTATTACCAAGATCTTTTCAAATTCACATTGCTGGTGTCGTGGGTCTGAAGAGCAGCCCCGGCCGGCTGCTCTCCCCAGCTCTGGAGGCAGCAGGGAAGCAGAGCACTCCTCTCGCTTTGATGATGAATGATAAAGAAAAGGAACGATGGTTTCTTGAACTGCATCCAAGGGAAAGTAACCCTGCTAGAGTGCCTGGCAGGGCATCAGCAGCAATGGAAATTTCAGCTTTCAAAGAACAGCAATAAGACTCCAAAAAGGGGGCGGGGAGACCCTGCAGGAGCTGAGGTGCCACTAATTCCACAGATTGTTTTACAGACCCCTGCTTCTCTCCCATGAAATTATATCCTCGGCAGGAAAACCATCTGGCTCCGAGCTCTTTTGGTAAGTGGAGCGTAAACAGCATGGAAAAGAGCTCATACCTGAGCGAAAACAAGGCTTGGATGGGATGCGCCAGGCTGGTCCTGGACAGGCAGGAGGCCGGAGGGAGGGCAGCCAGACCACCAGGACTTTGTTCCTTTCTTCCGATGGCTGCGGCAGGGGCTTTGCACCCCCCAAACAGGCAGAGCTCGTCCATCACAACAGGAGAGCGCTGGCTGGGATGGCACGGTGCGGCGCAAAGAAGAGCACGGCGACTCCTGCAAAAATGCCTGGACTTGATTAAATTTATTTTCTTAGTAACATTCGGTTCAGCAAGGTGAAAAAACCTGCTGTGCTCTTCAATAGCTCTTAACAGGGAAGGCTGGAGCGTGATCATTCATTCACACGAGAGCTGTGAGTGCAGGATGTGTTAGCTGAACAACGGGGTCTGTGCTGCAGCCGGCACTGGTCACGTTAATAGCGGTTTCTCTGTCAGTACGTGCTTCCACCGGTAACAACGAGGCACCGAAAAAATGCACGTAAACGGCAGTTCCCAACTTTGAAATCAGGAGCTGCCTGGCAGCTTTGCATAGCATGGCATGACCTCGATGAGAATTACGCACCGTTGCGTCTTCGCCCTGCTCGACACCCCTGGTTTGTATAGCTTGAAGCTCCGGACGAAGCAAACACTCTGAGTAATGAGAGAGGAAAACAGAACAAAAGCACAAGAGATGCGGCTGCCCAAGCTCGGGCGAGGCAGAGGCTGTCCTCTGCCACCTCCCCGGCAGTGTCTCATTCGCTCAGTTCCAGGAGTGTCATTTTCTTCATTTTCTTGTTCACAGAGCACGAGCCGTCAGCGTCGCTCCAGGAGCAGGGGCACGGGCAGCCACGGCTGTGAGCGCGCACCACCAGGAGCAATGATTCACATCGTGCTACCTCTTCAGCCTGGGCTTGTGCTTTTGCATAAAGCTGGTTTCTTCCCATGGCCAGCAAACCCTGGGAAGCACACACGGAGCAGCAAAGGCAAGGCACAATCTGTAACCGCGCTAATTGCTGGAATAATTACAAAGTGAAAGAGCAGGCTAAATACCAGAGGGCTGAGCATCCGCACAGAATCGCCTTCCTTCTCAGGAGCTGCCTCACACACACGACCTTCCTCACCACGAGCTGTAGCTGCTAAGCCATTTCCCTGGTTCTGAGCAGATGACAAAATAAATAAATAAATAAATAAATCAGTAATTCTTCTTTTCAATAGATTTGACCTTAGTTTCTCCTTAGTGCGGCAGGATGAAAAGCCATTCCTATTGAGCAATTGAGTTTTTCCTGCAACAGACATGAGCGGGCATGTTCTGAGCATTGAGGATTTCAAACTCAATTAAGTAAAATAACAAATGCTGCACCTAAGGGTTTCCCAGCCCCCAGGAGGAAACGCTTTATACATACCCAGATTTTTCCTAACTTCACCACCGCATGCCTGAGACGCGGATTGAGGGATGAATCACGTTTTCAGATTCTTCACTACAAAGCTCAAAGAAACCCTGAATGTCCTAACCTCCACCTGTGCCACCAAGCAGCAGTTCGACTGCGTCATGCTGGGCTCTCCTGCCTTGCTCCGTGTCACTCGGCGTCCGTCTGTCCTGGAGGCGTGCGGCTGGGGGAAGGATTGGCTCTGGATAACCCACGATGGCCATCAGGAGTTGCTTTGTTTGCTGTGTCACTTCCCAACAGCAGTAAAGGGGGAGGATGTTGTGCCACATGTTGCAGGGGGTCCCACGGAGCCCCAGCTGGGCTGCTCCCCGCCTGCACAGCACCAACACCCCCAAAAATAAGCAGCTTTACCCCAAGGGCGGCCTCTCCTTGTGTGTTTGTGCATACATGGCCCAGCACAACAGCCCCGAGCCCCAGGTGGGCCCGCAAGCTGCGCCCAGGGGTGTTAATTCAGTAATTAGAGGGATGGCCACAGACAGAGGTGGCGTTCGGTGGCCTCTCATCCTATCAAGTTTTATCCTAGCAAGGCTTTCACGCCAGCCGCGCCGCTTTTTCAGCTGTGAAGCCTGCAGTAAATCCTCACGGAGACCAACATCAAAAAGAGGACGCTGGACGGGGCCCAGAGCAGGGCGGCCGGTCAGGCAGCCCGAGCCAAAAGGCACGGCTCACAGGGCATTTTATTCTTCAACAGACTAAAATCTGGATCACTTCTGCAATTCAAAGTCAAGCTGCCTGGAGCACGGCGCCTTCCCAGCCAAGGCAGCGCTGCTGCTGGTCCTGTCCTGTCCCCGTCCCTCTGCTCACCTTGCCCCTGGGGACAAGGCTCCTCCTGTCACCACGCTTCCACCCCGAGAGACACCGGCAGGGATTTGTCCGCAGGGAAAGGCAGGGACACCCACGTCCCCTTCTGTTTTACAACCTGGCAATTAACTGGCTCGAAAACTGCCTCTCTAGGCATAAAACCCGTCCTGGGAGCAACTGGGGCAGCAGACGCCGCTGCACGCACAGCTCAAGCCATAAACACCTCGTGCCAAACGGGGCCCTGGGTGCTCCCGTCACACAAAATCATTGAACTTACGGCCAGGAGGCGTGAGAGTGACTGTCAAGAAAGCACTGCAATGGAGGTGGCCGACAAGGCTCTAAGGACAAGCGTGTCATGAGGGGAGGAAAAACTGCTCATCAGCAGCCCTTAGCTTTTTCCATTCCTTTAAAAAAAATAAAAAGGAATCAAAGCTACGCCATACGTTAGCGCTTAAGCAGTCCCTGCCCTCAATTTCCAGCCACCCGTACCACTCTCTGGAACCCCCTACTCATTAAATGTATTTCTGTGCATCTCCACCAAAACCAGAGACCCAAATGTCAGTAACCTTGGTGGCAGGCACCCAGCAGCTCTGCCCCATCGCAGGAATAAAACCTATTTGTGCATACTCGCACCGTGAAAGCCAGGCAGCAAATCTTCCTATGAAAAACTTCCCATGCTTTCAGATTAGCAGATCAAGCTCAAGGCATTAAGACCTTTCCCGTTACGTGTCTGTGAAATCCAGCTCTGAGGACACAAAACCGGGTCTTTTCTAACCCTGGAACGAAGCGATTTTGGGAGCGTGCAGCGCAGTGGCGGGGGGCAGGCTGGGCTCACGGCGCACGGGGCTGGGAAGTCACGGCGGGGCTGGAAAAGCCGCCGGCACCCGGCAGGGGCGAGGAGGCTGCTGCTCTGCTTCCCTTCCCTCCAGACAACAGGCACAGCAGCTTAATTTGAGCTCCAAATAAAAGCGTGGAAAACAAACTCTCAGGACGGTGCTCTGGCCATACCTGCCAGACGAGCAGCGTCGCATTTGTTTAAGATGGGGCTTTTCCTTCGTGCACAGCGGAGGCACGACGCTGCTCCACACCAGCGATCGCCCGTGCTGCTGGCAGCCTGCACCCAGAGCAGCCACTGCAGGCTCCCCGGGCCGCCCCCCCAGCACCAAGCCCCTCTCCTTCCTACCTGCCAGGCCAAGGCAACGCCATCAGCACTTCCCTAGCACGATTTGCAAAGCTCCCCGAGCACGGAGATGACGGGGAAGAGGTGGTTATGAGCAGCTGGTAATGGAGCAGCAATGCTGTCTCTGTGCTACCGCCGCGAAGCAGAATTAGAGAGGGAGCAGCCTGCAAAATAAACGTGGGGAGTCATCAGCTTAGGATGCAATCAGCGTAACTCCTCGCCCTGTTAAACACTAGCTATCAGTTGATAAAGCAGCGCATTCCTGGACGCTGAGCGCCCAGGCAGTACTTGTACGGCAGGATTTGTAACCTGGTGCCCTTCAACCCGCCCTAAAAGCACCAGAGCGGCATCCAGAAAAACCTGAAGAAAAAAAACTCCAACATCAAGAAGACTCCTAAAGCGCCGGGGATCTGCCGTCTCACCTGATCACCGGAGCCGTCCAGCTGGTGGAGGCTGAAATAAGGGCTGCGGGAAAGCCACGTGCAAACCACCAAATAATTCAGTGCTCAGGCGGGCACGAGGGCACAGGGGCCAGCAGGATCGCCCAGCGCCCACATCCCCTCGACGAGAGGCCACGAGCGGATGCCTAGCTCCAAATAAAACAGCACAACCCACACACAAAATGCCCCATGCACACCTCCAGCCTAGCACGCCATCTTAACTAGCAACGGGCAGGAGGGGATGGAACTGAAATCACTGGCAGCCCTACCAAAATCACTATTCCCCTCTTTTTTGGGAAGGGTCACGCTAGTCCTTCTGAACCATCACAGAGGGCAGGGGAGAGCCAACGTCAGTTCAGACTCACCCGTTTGGATCTTGCCGTTTCGGCTCCCCATCCTTCCCAACGGGTGCGAAAGGTCTCCAGCTTTTCTCTGGAGACTTCGCCCTTACGCGGGGCCTTTCAGCGGAGGATCTCGGAGCACCTTACAACCATTTAATTAAAGCTTACGGCCCGGCCCTGCCAGGGAGGCCCGGGAACAGCCTCCGGCTCACACGGCAGCTCAGCGGCACAAGCAGCTCTTTCTTCTGCGCTGCCGTGACACCCAGCTCAACCGCGAGTGGGACCCCGCAGAGCTGGTGAATATGGCCCGAGCAGCACGCAGCCTTTGGCAGGACGGAGCAGGGGTCTCTGGGGGCAGGAGGGGAGATAGGGACCAGAGGGGGACAGCACCCAGACCCAGGAAGGGCACAGAAAAGCAACCAGAGTGCAGGGGAGAGGAAGGCAGAGCCGCAGCAGCGAGATGGGGGCTTGTGCTGGAGCGACGGCTGGTCCGGTTAAATTTGTGCCCCTTCGTCATTTAAATACCAGACATTTCCCCAGCACAGCATCACCAGGGACCTGTCCAGCCACCTAACAGCCCTGGAAAGCAGGTAAAATGGAAAACCACACTTTTTTTTTCCCCCTGCTTACCTATGGGGTGAGACTTTTGCTTGTTGACATAAATCCGTTTAAACAAAAGTAGGTTCAGACATCTGCCTGCGTACAGTGTCAGCTGCAAGAAATGAGCTAACATCCAGATGCAGTGGCATGTCAGGATTAGCCCGGGCTGGGGCACGAACGCTTCCATGTATGGAAAAATATTGGAGCACTGAAACCATAAGCTTGGAGCAGAGCAAAGTGAGAGGCCCTGTCAATGAAGCTGTGGGCTCAGGTTTAGAGGATTTAGCAGCTCAGATCTGCCACGAGATCCTCAGCACGTATTACCATAAATTTCACACTTTTTCCAGAAGGGACTCCCCTAGCAGTGCGGCGAGGGGGAGATCCTAAACCCGTTTGTTTGCTCTGGAAGCGGGGCTCACACCGCTGGGTGCAATTACCGCTCCCCGCGCGGGGCACGGGCTCGGGCGGTGATGGAGCAGCTCTGGCAGCTCGCGCTCGGGCGCCTACAAGGCGGCTGCTCGTACCTGCCTGCCCACCCGTCTCTGCAAGGGGGCAACGTCCTCTTCAGCTGGTCCGGCACGAATCGAGAGGGCTCATTTGTCAGCACGCTGAGTTCCTGCTCGTGAAGTAAGGGCTATGACTTCATCTCGCCAGTGGAAGTCTCTCGGGAACGACGGAGAAGTAGGATGTCTCCCTCCGGCTCGCTCGCACAGTTGCGATTAGTTCCAGTTGTGTCCTAGTCTCTCCCGCGAACATTACCTAATTCTCACCCAGATTCCTAAATCCTTGCACTGAAACGTGAAACAAGGCTCCTTTCTCAGCTCCCTCCCTTCTGGGGCTGCTGCTGGATCCCGCTGTCACCGCCGTGTCACCCCGAGCCAGCCCGGCCACCACACCTGGGCACCCCAGGATGCCACCAGCTTTTTTTTTTTTTTTTTTTTCTTTTCCCTTTAATGCCTTGGGCACAAACTAAAAATCTGGTAACTCTTGGCAAATTAATTTTAAATAGGGACCTTTGCACCGTTTCTCCGTTACCGTATTTGAAAGTCAGGTTTGATGTAGCCGCAGTCGTAAAGCCGGACAAAACGTTCCCAGAGGACTCCGGAGCCTCTCCCCCTGGCCGGGCGGGTCTGCTCACCCCTCCGCTCCGCTCCCAACCTTCACGGGTGCAAAGCACACAGCGCAGCCTCACAAACCACCCTGTCGCTACACTGCTTTGCCTGGCCTGGGAAATCTGTCTCTGCTTTTGCCCCAGGCGGCACAGGAGGACTCCCGGCGCCGGTCACCCCGCTGCATTCCTCATCCCAAGCACTCCGCCGGTTCTGAGCGAGCTCTGCGAGGTTCGCTGCGCCCCGAGTTTGCTTTCCTGCGATTCCAGCGAGCAGGCTCCCGTCCTCGCTCTCCTACGGGGCTGGCAGCACAGCTCGTGGTCCCCACGGCTCCTTAGGGGCACACTTGGGGCTTCGCTCTGCGGACCAGCTTCTCCCCGACGCTGTCTCCACCGCTCGCCGTCCCGGCGCAGGCAGCAGGAGCATCCTGGGGGCTCTCCCGTCTTTGTTTTGCGAGCAGAGGGGCTCGCTGTGCTCCGGGCAGGGGGCTGATCCCGCTGCAGCATGTCAGCCGATGCCCTGACGCGACAGCAGCAGTCCGTCAGTCAGTCAGGCTAAATAAAGCCCGCAAATTCTTTGCATATTAATTGTCGGTTTCGATTGTTCACGGTGTTGAAAGACGGACGTGAGAATATGCAGAAAACATTCCTGCATCTGTTTAGTTCCACCCTTTCATGAATTCGGCGCGCTCTGAGCCCAATCAACACGACGCTGCGTTTTCTTTGGAAAACTTACGACGATGATCTGATGAGCCATCGTGCAGCGGGACGCACGCACAAGGCGCCCGTGTTGTAATCTGAAATACTTGCACAAATTCTCTAGTGGGAAAGAGAATTCAACGTATTTATGTCTTTTTGCTTACTCATCACCTCCTCGTTTCACTGCCAGCTTCTCCACCGGCCTTATCTTTACTTCGGGACCTTCGGATTTAACCCGCAGTTGTATTTTTTGGCTGTGTAACTTTAGCAGTGGGACCCAGCACGAGAAGGAAGCCGCACCGAGCAGAAGAAGGGACGGCAGCGCCCCGAGCACAGCTCACCACGATGCCGCCACGCGGGGAGCTCAGCCCCCCTGAAGCCAGGCTGCCCACGCACAGCCGGGGGGACAGAGCCCTCCTGCCCCCCTGAAAGGGGATCCCAGAAAGGGGACGATGCTGGGCTGCGGGCACTAGTCTGGAATTTATCCGGATTCGGCACAGGTTTCGTGCACGGCTTTTCCGGATTGTTAATCTCCCCGTGCCTTTTGTTCACGTCGCCTGTTCAAATTACAGGCTCATCGAGGTAGGAGTCCTGCCTGCAGCAGCACGGGTTTGACTTTTGCAGCCTTGGACAGGTCCCCGAAGCGTCTGCGACTGCAGCTGCTCGCCTGTGAAATACATGGCTGTAATGAAGCGCGTCCCAGAGCGGGGCTGCGCGACGTCGCCGGGATTCGAACGCATCAGCCATCCCCTGCCGAAAGTTCAAACAAAAGCCCAACGCGGCGGCGTTAAGGCATAAAGATCAGAAGGGAGGGGAGGAAACGAGAGGAAATTACTGTATACAAAGCACAAGTCACAAGGAAGCCAAACACCCTCACGATGTTTGCGGTGCTCTTCCCTTCCCGACTGTCAGCGCACGGCGGTGGCACTATCACGAAGCGACCTGCCTGGAGAACGCACCGAATACCTCGTGTGTTACACCACGACGTGTTACGGAGCTGGCTTAAAGGATACGTACAGCTAGAAAGCCGCGATTATTCAGTATTCAAGCCAGCCTGAAAGCTCAGGAGTCAGCTTGTTATTTGCTGAAAGCAGGGGGCCTGAAATTATCCGTGAATAGTTCAAAGCCGCAGTTAATTCAACATCTCTCCTTTTAAAAGGACAAAAATCACAGATTCCTGGAGCGTGTAAGCTTCTTAAAAATGACAAACTACTAACTGTCAAATCAAAGCAGCAAACAGAAATCCACATGGCTGATAAGACACACAGTTGCATTTTAAAGAGTAATTAAATATCACTTCGGAATATTTTGCTTGGAACTTGTTTCCCTGATAAAAAAATGGGAGGGGAAGGAGAAAGAGGAGGAGGAGGAAGCAACCCATGTGCACCAAGGAGCCTTTTGCAAGGTAAATGCTCAGGCAAATGCTGCCCGGCCTCATTTCTTCAGCCCAGGGCAGCCCCTGGCACCCCTTGATGCTGCCTGGAGCCCTGCAGCCCAACTCCAACAGCTCGCCCCGTCCACCCTGCCCTGTCCCCGCGTGGGGCAAGGGTGAGCAGCAGCCTGGGCTGATCCCCCCCCGAAGTATCTTTTGACTTTGCCGAGATTAAAACCATAACCCAACTTGTATGCTGGGAACGTTGCTGAAAAAACAGGAATGCAAAACACAGAAGAAGTGAAACCTTATCCCAGGCAGCATTAGCTGACCTCGCCGTGCGCCACTTTGAAACATTAAAAGCGCGTCCATGAGAAGGGATCAGAAACCTCCAGAAAATCCCTCCACCCTCTCAGAAACTGTAACATTTCACACAAACTGCCCCAGGACTAAGAAGCGCCTACAGACAGCTAGAGGTGATGGCACAAAAGGCTTGTTTCGAGTCCTGGAAAAGGAGACGGCTTCGTGCGTTTCAAACCCCAGCGGTATCAAACTGCTCCAAAAATCTGGAGCGGGCTGAGTCACGACCCAAGGCCTAGGGCAGCTTTTTTGGGCAGGACCTGCAGAGGCCAGCTCCCGAGCCAGCTGCACGGCAGAGCAGTCAGAGCTCCTGCTGCTTCCCCCTGCCGTAAAGCCGGGAGGACGCGAACAAAGCACGGGCCTGATCCAGATACCCCCGAGGTCTACGGAAAGACGTCCAAGGGCTTTCAGAGCAGGGCCTCGAATAGCTGCAATTATCAGCCGAAGGACGCAATAAACAACCCGGCAGATGACACACCAGCGAGACACGCAGAACATTAATTTTCCCCCGGGGAAAGCGCTCAGGCGGGCGGCGTTTGGGATGTACGGGGAAATCCAGCCTCCGAGGACGTCGGCGACGTTATTGCAGGACCTGGATTTTACACCCGGACTTGGGGTCTGCTCATCCTGGGATTCCAGTGCAAGACTGGGGGCTTTGCACAGGAGGCGGCTGTTAACTGCACGGAGGGTCACTGCAGAGCTGTACGAAATACGCTCAGAAATCATCTGGAAAAGCGTCATCAACACAGGTTAGAGAATGTTTTGGCTTTGGTGCTGTCCTCATAAAGTGCAAATACCGCGTAGCTATTCCTCGGCCATATTTAAAGCTCTCTGCTGCGCCTCTCCAGCATCGCCCTGTATTTTGCACCTTCTTTTGTGAAAGAGTTACACGCTCAGCTTGCAGAAGAATGCATTGCTGGGGAGGAACTGCGCTGCGTGCTGTAAAGAAGAAAGTTGCTGTGCTTCGTTCTGCAACCTGAGAGTAACAAACGAAACGTCAGCCGGGCATTTTTCAAGGGACGTTTTCATTTCAACATCTGGATTAAGATGCCACAATGAAAAACAGCACGCAGGCTCCCCTTCGCTGCTTTCAGAGATCTCCCATTCTTCTGTTTCAGAACCAGTGAGTTTCAAAGCAAACAAAGAATCAGTTGGTGCTGCTAATGCCTCGCTCCTTACTCAATAGCCTGATGTCATGAGAAGACCAGATTTTTCAAATGTGCATCTCCTCGAGCCAAAGATTTCATATACATTCCCACCCCAAAAACACCAAGTCAGGAATACAGCTGAAAGTGATTACCTCGATATTTTTATGTGATGAAACTCAAAAACTGCCTCGACTGCCTTACAAAATCCTCTGTCAGACAAACCCCCCATCTGTGCTGACCGCCTGCCTCCCAGGCCTCAGCAGAAGGCGACTGCAAGAAGAAAACTTACGAGTCCCTGAAAATCTGGGTGTAACCTCACCTGTAACCAAGGGTTCGAGCCCTCCTCCCCCCAGTAGTTAATACCATCTAATTTAATGGTGTTTCCACCTCCTCCCCACCATTTCTTGCACAGACCTGGCCCCCACCTGCTCACCCAGCAGAGCTGCAACGCCGGCATCCTGCTGCACACCTGCAGCACCTCACCCATCCGTCTGGGGTGTCCTACTAGCAAAGCTCCTACACCTGATGGTCTTTTTAAGCAGAGAGAAAAAGCCTTTTTCTTGAAAGGACAGCGGGCTGAAAGCATGATTTAAAAAAAAAAAAAGGGTCTTTGTTGTAGAAATCTTAACAAGAGGTCGGTCACATTTCACCACCCTAAGACCAACCTTTTAGCTGCAGCGATGAAGACAACGTGCCCCCAACTCACAAGAGGTTCTTCTACCCACGCCCAGCTCAGATCACCCATCGCCTTTGTCAAGCAACTGAAGCAACACCGCCAAAGCTAAGAACACGCTCCTCTCCCTCTCCGTAGGGTGAGACGGAGCAGCCGTTTTCCTCGCACACAGAGAAAGACCACATGCCCCTCTGTCACTGAGCTCAGCAAGAGACACGTTTTGTATTAGTACGGGAGATGATACCCAGACCAGGATACGCAAATCCAGCTTTAGGATAAAGGAAAACCACTCTCTCCCAAGCAAAACATATTTACCAGCATGAGCAAAGAGAGATCTTACAACTGTTTTCAGAGACTTCACTGAGTAATCACAGAAATGTAATAAACGTGTTCTGCATTCGCTTAAAACCAGAAGAGAACTATTTCGGCTCCAGTGGAAACAGTTTGGCCTTCCCAGGAAGCATCTGGGCAGCGTTCAAGCAGATGCATAAATGCAGTGGAAAGAAAACAGAGACTGCAAGGCGAAGCACACAGCGCTGCGCACGAGAGCGGCCACACCAAGAAAGAGGAGTTAGGAAAATGGGGATTAAAAAGAACGAGGAAGGTGACTGAGCCATGTAACAGGTAGAAACAAAAGCAAGGGCAAATAAACAGCAGCAGCAGATAAACTGCTGCTCTCTCAACGCAGATCCTTTCCTCCTCCAGTGCAGGGACCCTTCCTGCACCCTTCCGTATGCAAGGATGCGTGCCAGCACCTTCTCAACCCAGAAAGCGGCCAGTTTCTTAGCGGAAAGCACCCAGATGGCACATAGCACCGCAGCCAGCAGGGACAGCACGCTCCTGCGCAAGGCTCCGCGCCACCAACGCTCCAACAGCCCCCAAACGCCCCCCATGGGCTGAGCACCCGGGAGCCGGGGGATGCTGGTGCTCCCGTGGATGGGGCACACGGGGCACGTAGGCAGCTGGGGCTGTTGACATTGCCGAGCTCCTCAGTGCCTTGGGCAGCCGTCAGGAATTAATGCCGTCATTAAAGCAACCCTCCAAAACTTGAGCAGCTGTTCGTGCAAGCGGCTAACGACAGGGTGATGTTAAACCAAAACCCCAACTAAAACAAAAGGGACGGCTCCACATCTCTCTCTCGTGCTCCGCTCAGCAACTCCAGGCTCTATCGGGAGACAAATCAATTACCAACAGCTGCGTATAGCTCCCCAAACCCCGGCCTGAACGCCTTAATTGAGGGATGTGTACCAAAAGTTGAAGGCCTCCAATCTCATTTGGTAATGGTTTTGTTCTTGAAAAAAAAAAAACACAAATAATAGGGCTGTCTGTGGCTCAGACAGAGGCACAGCGCCATCCTCCTCGTTAATCAAAGGCCTTCCCCACGTCCAGATGTTTGCTGACTTCTCTGGCTCTTTTATTACTGGTTTGGAGACGGAAATCTCTGCTAAAGTTACCCAAATTTAACCGGTTGCTGCAGGACGCACGGACCGCTACGCCCTCGGCCCTGCAACCTGGCATTCCTGAGCTCCCGAGGAATTCCGTGAGGGCGGCTGCTTTCCTAGGACAGCCCACGCTACTCGCACCAATATCCACGGGAGTAAGAGGTTATTTTACTTTCAGGACTGTGGGAATTTTACTGCAAGCCCAGAAAGGAGGCTGGTTTTTCAAACCTAGCAACGTTCAGTGCCTGGGCTTTGGAAAAGGGAGAAAATTGAAAAAAATAATAACATGGAGTGCACCAGGGAAAGGTGATGGGTACACTGATAAATATTTCAGTAGTCTGACAAGCAGGAAACTGTAATAGCTGTATTATTCAGTAATTCTGGGCAACAAAACTGATGCTACAGCCAATACGGGACAGTAAGTCATCACCCCCCAAAGCTTTCACAACCTCAGACCAACTAACGAGCCCGCAGCGGTCACTGCTGGCTGCAGGGACCTCCGGAGGTCTTCCAGCCGCAGTCACCAACACGAAACAGCCGCGGCTTCGCCCGGCCAAGCTCCGAGGACGAGAGCCCACAGCCTCTCCGGGCCGAGGCTGCAAGCTCAGCTCAGTTCCCTGCCTGATTTTCCCACGTCTCTCCCTCCCTTTTACCCCTCTTCTGTATCTACACGATGCTTTTCTTCCAGTAAATCTGTAATTCTCTGGGGCTTGTCTCACATCGGGTTTAAGAATAGCTTTTAGAGCAAAAGAGCCATAACTCAAAAGGACTGTCTACATTTTTCTAATGCTTTTGTTTTAAACAAATTAAGCCTGCAAGGTACCGAACATATGCTAGACATCCCCAGCTCTTGCTGGCATGTAGCTGAAAAATAGAAAGTTTGTGCTTTTCTGGAGAGTCAGGTCATTAGCCCGACTATTTAAAAACCAGACTATTATACAAGGAAACTTCTATCTGCCTGAACTACAGATTATAAATCTCCTGTTTAGAAATCTGATATCCCGACATAATTGCCCTTATAACTTACAAATAGGTTCTCTGTTATCCATAGATTAAGCTTCCACAAAAGCCACATCACATCTGCTTAGTTTTGAAAATATACAGCACTAGCTTCAATTACTTTACACTCTGCACAAAAATAATCCTGAATTTAACTCAGGGTTTCTTGAAATAAGAATTTAAGACCCTATAATCTTTTTATTTCATGTTTTCTCGCAATCTAATAGATGGAAGTATTGGCCAGAACGTAAAATTAATGCCACCTTCCACTCCAACCACTTCCCAACAATTTAATTATGTTACAGTGGAATTTTTAAAGCAAATACGGCGAAGCAAAAAGCCCCACCACCTAAATAATCTGAAATGTTCTGCAGGGAAATGGCCAGCTACTAATTGGAACCACAATCTTTTCATGCCCCTGTAGTAAGAGGTTTGGGTTTTAAAGGCACCGGCATTAAAACCTAATTCCTCTGAGGGACAAAGCAACTCGCCGTGTTAAGCAAACTGACCACAGCCTGTGCTCACGGCTCCCACTGAGACGCGCCTTGGGTTCAAGGGGGGAAGCTGGGGGTCTTCAGCAGCAGCACCCAGGTGCGTCAAGCTGGACATGAGGAACCTGAGGCTTAGTGACAAGAATGACAGCAAACAAGCCAAAATCACACCACCTACACTTCTCAGAAGAGAGGACATCCAACAACGAGCCCAGATGACAGAGAACGTTTCCAAAGATGACTCCGGTGCCTAACGCGCCGCGCCGATGCAGACAGCGGAGGGCTCGGGGTCCTGGTCAGGAAGGAGAAGCCTCGTCCACCCCAGCAGAGCCCACGTTTGAGAGGGTTGCCCCCCGGGCTCCCGAGGCATGGGATTTAAGCCCAGCTCCAGGCGAAGGGCTGGGGGCGAGCCCACCTCCTCCAGGGCTGAGCAAGCGCCCGCTTGGCCGCCGCCAGCGGCTGACAAAGAGAGAGGACTTCGCTCGCCGCGCAGCCCAGCAGCACCCGCGGCTTTCAAACAGCCAGCTGCAATTACGCTCCAGAAAGATGTTTAGAAATGACACTGTGGGGCTCCATCTTTTTAATTATTGCTCAACAGCTTTCAGAGAAGATTACGTTTGTAAAGACTTTTTTTTTTTTTTCCCTTAAACTACCAACACTGAGAACTCGCTGAATCTGAAAACCTGGTCTTTGCCCTTCCGTCCCTTGCAGCCTTGGATCTCAGGGTTTTACAGAGCTCTTTTTGTCTGGTATTTTTCAGTGTCTCAGATGAAACTCTTTAGATTAAGGACTGTAACATGTAGTACACCAAAAATATCAGCTGTTAAATAAATACGAAAAAAGAACAGCACCAATTCAGCCAGCTGCTTTGCCAGGAACTCCCAAACTGGCTCCAGTCCTCTTTTAGATCACCAAATGTCCCCTTACAGCTGACGGAAACCACAGACCCCATCAATGCTGTCCCCAAATCCTTGCCAACATCCCAAAGGTCCCCTGGGGACGCTGCCTGGCGCTCCCAGCGCCGAGCTGCCCCGCGTCCCTCGGCCGGGCAGAGCCACCCGCCAGGTCCAGCCCGTAGCACAAAGCTTACGTCTCGAGGAGCAAACTGCATGGAAGCCAGACGGCTACGAGCACCACACGCTCACATCGCTTACAAAAGACCCACTTTTACCTAAGAACCGGGTTCCACACCCAGCAGACGCCCCGTTCTTCGAGGGGCCAGCCAAGGCCGGGGCACGGCCAACACCCGCCGGCCCCAGCCACGGCCTCGCGGTCCCACCGCGGGCTGTCCTCGGCCCCGGGCTCGCTCCCCTTCCCTCACATCCGTGACTCAAGAAACCGTCCTCAGCAGCTCCCCTAAGTCCGATTTCAGCCTCAGCATCCCATATGAGCGTGGCGAAACCCAACAGCGACGAACGGCACAACCCCAGCCACCCGCTCGTGCCCACCCTCCGCCCCCAGCCCGCTGCCCCGGCCGTGCCCAGGCCCCTGGGGGAGCACAGGAACTTTCTGGAAGGCTCCGAGCCCGCAGCCCCACCGCTCCCCCCTTTCATCCCCCCGGGACAAAGCCCGGCACGACCCACCCGGGGCCGCCCCCCCCCCCCCCCGACCACCACCACCACCGGAGCTCCCCGCTCGCAGCCCCGTTGCGGTCTCACCTTGCGGTGCTTGTCGGCGAAGGGCAGCGCCAGCCAGGGCATGGCCCGCACGGCTTCCTGCCACTGCTGCTGCTCCTGCTCCGCCGACACGAAGACGATCTCGAGGCGCTGAGCTCCGGCCGCCGCCGCCTCCCCCCTGAAGCGCCCGTAGAAGGCGGCCAGGCTGGCGCCGAGCTGCGCGCAGGGGCCGCTGAGGCTGCAGCCGAAGTAGAGCCCCACCAGCGAGACCCCGCGGGCCGCCAGCGCCGCCACCGCCACCTCCTCCCCGTCGGCGGCCACCAGCACCTCGCCCAGCACCTCCGACAGGGCGCCCGCCATCCCGCTCCGAGCCCTCCTTCTCCTTCTTCCCCCCCGCAGCCAGCGCCGGCCGAGCCGAGCCCCGCTCTGCGCCGCGCCCGGCCCGCCCGGCCCGCCAGGGGGCGCTGCCGTGAGGCGCGGCCTCCGCCCGCCCCCGCCGCCTCCGCCGCCGCCGCTCCGGGGCCCGGCCCGGCCTCCCCGGGGCCCGTGAGGGGAAGCCGGGGTGGGGCGGGGGGGGTTGAGGCGGATGCGCCCTGACTCGCCTCACGGGGTCTGGACGGTCTCAGACAGTTCCTGTCACGGGCCCGCTGGCCTCTCGGCTGTCCCCTTGGGTCGCTGCCCGAGGCTCGGCCGAGGGGGAAAGCGCTCTTTGTTCGCAAAATTGCGGGGCAAGGTCTTGTTTAGCCCGGTCGACGGGCGGACCCCAAAACCCGAAAGCGGATCCGGAGGTGTAAACACGAGGAAATGTGGCTGCGTTGAATCACGCCGTCTGGCTGGCTGCGGTACGGGGAGGAAATAAAGCGTAAACGGGGACATGCAAAGCAGGCTTGAAAACGTATCTCCTCTTCATAACCAGAGCCTGCAACCTGCGAGCAGGCAGAATGCAGGGCAGCAAGGTCACCAGCAGCCCTACACCCATGTCACTGCTCTGAGCCCGAGCCACACACTTTCGAGCGGCCGCCCTGCGAGGCCACGGCCAGCACCAGCCTCCAGGGGCCTGAATCCAAGACTTCAGCTTCAGAGCATCCACACACACATGTCTCCAAACGCACAGAGCTCCCCTGGTGCCGCGCAAGCACACTTTGGTGAGGAAAGTGTGCTTGTGCAGGTCAGCCCCCTGCTCCCGGACTGCTTTCCTAGGAGAGCCCCCAAACAACAGCCCTACATCTTGCTGGCTACTGTAAAAGACGCTTATCTTTATAACCCTTCCTTACTTGGCTTTTCACTTGGCTTCTTGTTATTGCTGCTTTCAATTGTATTTAAAATTGTTGTATAGCATCCAGAGCCATTAGGGGATGCTTTACAAATACAATTAATTATCATTATTATTATTACAGCATTACAATCTCTCTTTTCCTTTGCCAAGACCTGCTCCCTAGAGGTGGTTCAAAGCAAGAGGAGTTTTGTCTTGTTTTTATTTGTCCTGCCTTATCTGCTTTAATTAAGCATTTGGGCTCATTAGGGCAAGGAATCTGTTTTTTAAGTCGGTGGCCCTGAGCTCAACAAACCTATGTGGCAATATAAATATTCTGCTGTAAAAATGATATTTATAGCTGCAGTCAACTAAAAATGACCTCTTTTTTAGTGAACCAAGCAGAAATAAGATGCCCTGAAACACAGAACGAGAAAAAGTGAGGGAGCAGCTGGACCTGTCCAAGCAGCATCCCCAAGGTGAGGCTGCCCAAAATGGGGTGAACCTGTGTGAATTCTGGTAGGTTCGGCTGCGAGTGGCCATCAGCTCATGCACAGACCCCGCAGCATCACCCTGAGGGGCCAGAATTAAAGAGGCACAAAGACAGTGAGGGGCTTTCACCCAACAGTTTATTGTCTGCAAAGCGATATTGCCAATCTGCTTTTTTCTACTATTCATTTTTAGAGCCACCGCTTTTAAAACTGCACCGCCCGCATACCGTACCTTTCTCTAAAGTATTTGGCAAATATTTTGCCAAACTATTTGGCAAATAGCATTTGGCAAATATTTCTACTGGCCTTGTTGTTGGTTTCCCCACAATCGATGTTTATTGGGGTCTTTTCCACAAGAAAGGAAATGCTGAACAAGTGGTCCGAAGGAGGGTGAAACCGATGAGTCCCAAAGTGTCAAACAAAGAAGAGAAACCCTGGGAAAAAAAAAAAAAGGATTTCATCCCCGGCTCCCTCCTGCTCATCTCTGCTCTGCATGGAAGCGAGGAAAGCTCGGCGTGTTGGAGGTTCCCGAGCCTCAAGTGACACCTACCGGCAGCGGGGCTCGGGCTCCTGCGGCCCCGGCGGGCGAGGGGCAGCCGGTGCCAGCCGCTGCCCGGTCCCCGGTATCCCGGTGGGGCAGGAGGGATGCAGGTTGGGCTGCGGGAGGTGCAAGCCCAGCTCAGCTCACGCTTCCTGTCTCAATCGGAGAAGCTCTTCACGCTTTATGGCTTCTGCCCAAAGTCGGTGATGCGAGGGCGTGGTGGTAGATGCTCATCAGCCCGAGAAAATTAAGCCCATGGCATTAAAAAAAAACAAAAAAAAAAAAAAAGAAAGGTGTGCTCAGGGTGTTTCCTTTAGCAGCAGTAGCCTGATTAACCTAAAACCATAGGTTAAAGAAGCCACCAAAGAAAACTCCTGTCCACCAGCAGCCTGGTTATCGTGGGAAGGGCTCCAGCGGGGTTCCCAGCACGCGGGTGGCAGCAGCACGCGGCGGTGGGTGCACGGCGGTGCCAAGGCAGGAGGACTCGTGGGTGCCAGCGGGACTCTGGATTTCTCATTGCTTTTGTGAGGCAACTGCCTTTTGGAGAACTTCCATCCATTGTGAACAGCAGCTTCCAGCCTCTCTGTAACCCTTCTTACAGAGGCATGTCTGCACTGGCGATATGGGACAACAGGGTGAGCAGTTCTTTTCTTGTGACCCCAGAAATACAACCTGCCCGATACCCTCTTGAACATGAGAAGGCTGATTGCATTAGAGATCAGGTGAGCATCCTGAGCTGCAACAGGATGTTCCTGCCATCCCCCCTTCTTTTCTACTCCTTCAATCCTCTTTCTTATTGATATCTCTCCTCTGAGATCAGAGGACGCAGCTACAGGGCACAGCTCTGATCACGTGCTCCCAAGGTATGGCACTTAAAAACTGATTTCATTGCAAAAGGCTCCTTAGTTTTTAATTTAGCTGTGTTCTGAACTCCAGATGACACAGGGAGGAGTGGATTTTCCACGGTATCTGGACATTAGCCAGTAGCCAAGTCTTTTAAAAGAAAGGGGGGGGGCTCTTCAAACAGTTGAGCATTTGACACAAATCCATTGTGTTCTGAGATTTTTCTTATTTGGTAGCTCTTAATCTTAATGGTTCCAGACACGGTACATTTGTGAGGTTTATTTTAGTAACGTGATGTTGGCTGTATTTCAAAATACGGACATATATATCTAGAGAAACCCCTGGGTAGCCATCCTGCTGGAAATCTGCAGAGAAAGGGCCTGATTCTGCTCTCCTGACGATGTGTGCAATTGCAACCCTTCTCCCTTCAGCTGCATTCTTCTGGATTTACATCAGCATTGCTGGGAACGCCACGGGGGCCCAGCTGTTGAAACCAGCTCCAACAGGGCAGGCCATCTGTGTGCTCCAGACGGTTCGTAGCCAGTCACACATTAACTCCTTTAAACAGGTCTGTGCTGAGGTACCGGGCTTCCTCAGCACGGCTTCACGTTGTCTGGAGGTCTACACTGAGCGAGTTCAACGATGTTACACCCCGAAGGAATTTGACCCTTCAAATTCTTCCAGCCGGTGTTGCAACAGAGTTAACATCCGGATTGCTGGGGGCAGCTGGGGTCAAGGCTAGCCCTACCTTTGACCCTGCCCATCTGTATGGGGCTCTGGCAGAAGAGCCCTGCTGAACCTTGCGGGGCAGCCGGCAATGTCCTTGTGCCCGTGATGGAAAGGGAAGGAGCAAATGTGCCAGCACGAGGCTCAGCTTGCACAGCCCCCCGTCCTCTCCTGCCGGCAGTGGGACAGCACGGTCCCAACCCGGAGATGTCCCTGACCCTGCTCATCACACCCAGTCTGCTTCCCAGCAAGATCAGGATCCACATGTGACCATGAAAACAGAACAACTCTTCTGAAAATAAATACTTTATTTCAAACAGCAGCAGCAAAACACAAGAAGTGTGTGTGTGTGCGTGTGTGTGTCCATCCGTCCGTCCATCGCAGACCCTCTATACACGTTTCGCTCTGCAGGGACTAGCCCAGGACCTGGCTCCTGGGGCTGGAAGGTATCATTCCCCCCCCTAAGCCTGAAACAAAAGAGTTTTATTCCTCTCATAGTCCTTTTCCCCAGGTTTCTGCCTGGTTCTCTCCCTCCTCCTTGCCAGCCCTGGGTCTTGATCTCAGCAGGGTCACCAGCAAACTTCAAAGTGACTCACACTTGTGCTGTTTGTTGAGGACTGAATGGCACCATCTGAGCCTTATCTGTCCCCTCCTGCCTACCGGCACCACAGGAACCCTCTAGCCATCAGGCAGCCGACTTACAACTGCCAGGCAGGATGCACCTTGTTCACTGCCAACAAATTCTATTTCTTCATAGCTGCCAAAAAAGAGTGCTGCCTCACAGGCAGCACAGACTCCCGCATGAGCACCAAGTGATGTGAACACTGCCTAAGGAAGAGGAAACTGTCCCAAGAATTAAAATAAACTTGGGAACTTTACACTGAACTTTACATTGTTCTCTCCTCATTTGTGAAAAAGTTTTGTTGATCGGTGAATGAAAACCTCTGCAGTGAAACACGCGTTTCTTGACGAAACGAATTCAGGTGAATTTTGCAAGGTGCCTTTTCCCCCTTGAGTACCACCAAAATCAGAAGGAACTGGGGGACCAGATCACAGCAGGATCAGACACTCCATTGTCCTGCAGTGCCCGGATTTTAACATGGCACATCAAATCTCCAAGGCTGTGACTCACCACTGCTACAACCCAGCTTTCCATGATGTCACGTTATAGCTGAAGCAGCAAGGGGGTAAGTGACACATTAACAAGGTTTTACATTTCTGGTTGGTGGCATCACAGCTGTAGGGCACCGAGACAGCATTTAAGCAGCTCCAAAACACACCTCACTTTCCACTGTAAAATTCCACACATTGGAAACAGATTTTGTTACAGCTACTTGGTTACGAGCACCTGTGCAGAGGTAAAATCTCACTCACCTAACGGCCCAGATCCCACCCAAAGCAGGGCCCCTTTTCTCACCAGGTGCCAGGCAAACACAGCCACGGGCACCCCAGCCCAGACGTGGTCCCACCTTCAAATATTTACTCCCCTGCACCACTGCTGAAGCGTTTCAGCGCCTGACTGGTGGACGGGAAATCCCTGTTTTGGAGGGTGATTCCCCAGGTGCCCCTACAGGTGAGATGTCCATGGGATGGATGGAGCAGCCTAGGGCCAGCTGCCCTTATCTTACTGCTGATGGCAGAACGAACATCCCTGGAGGATGCGCTGAGAAATCCCTGCCTTTGATGAGCAAACCTTGTTGAGGGGCTCTCGGCAGACCCGCATCCCCCTGTGTGTGTGTGTGTGACCTTGGGACATTTTTATAGGGTCCCAGCCCTACCCCTGAGCTGGGGGATGCAGCCCACGCGTGTCCCCATCCCACAGACGCTGCTTAACAAACCCACGCCTAGGGGGCTCCTCAGCCTCCCCAAACCCCACGCTGGGCTGCGGCCAACACCTCTGCCTATGTGGGATGCCCCCCTCAAGCTCAGCCCGGCGGGGCCCCGACTCCAAGCCCATGCAGGGCGGCGAGGCCCCAGCGCCCGCCGTGCCGAGCCGAGCCGTGCCGGCCCGCACCGCCCACAGCCGGCACCCCCACGGCCCCGGGGGCGGGGAGGCGGCCCGGGCCGTGCCCATAAGGCGGGCGGGCGGCACCGGGGGAGGGAGATCGGCGGCTCGGCCCATGGCGACGGCGGGAGGTCTGGCGGCGCGGTGCCTGCGGGGAGCCCGGCGCCTCCTCCCCGCGGGCGTCCGGCGGGAGAGCCGGGAGCTGGCCCGGCTGGCGGGGCCGGTGGTGAGAGCCGGGGGCCTGAGGGGATGGAGGGGGCCGCCGAGAGAAACCGGGCCCGGGCGGGAGGGCGGGTAACGGCGGCGGCGCTGAGGGGAGCGGGGCGCTGAGGGGAGCGGGGCGCTGAGGGGAGCGGGGCGCTGCCCGCCCTCAGCCTGCCCCGTGCGCCCCGCGGGGGGAGGCAGGCTCCGAAGCCTCCGTTTTCACCTCCCCTCGCTCATCCTCACCGGGGCTGGCTCGGCTCCGTGCTCCTCTGCACCAGGTGGGCTGGGATTAAAGCATTAAACCGCCACCATTTAGCCCTTCGCTGGCACACGGGTGCTTGCTTGCTGTCACAGGGCTTCCTCATCCTGCTCGCCCCGTGGAGCCAGTGCTGGCTCTGGCAGCCCCTTCCCATCATCTCCCAGCCCAGGTCTGGCAGCACAGCCCTCAGCAGGGTCCTTGTCCAAGGGCAGGAACAGACCCCAGCCTGAATCCCTCAGACACGAAGCTTTGTAACTGAAGCCTTCTACTCTACGTGGTAGCTAAGGACCAGCTTCAGGACATCGCTGAGATGCCCTCGTTGACATCTCACACCGACCTGGTGCAAAAGGACAGCAGAGGAAGTAACGACTGGTTTCTGTTTCTGTAGCAGAATGCATCAGCCCTAGTCCCGTGCCCCCAGTGCTTCTACCTTTGGCACAGTGTGCTGCTCTGTGGGCGTCGATAACCTCAAAACCAAACCTACAGCTGTCTTCCAGGTGTAGGTCTTCTTAGTTCACACTCATTTCGTGTCAAACCCTGTGCTGGAGCAATCTGTACAGACCTCTCCTGCGGGGATTACTCACAGCCTAGACATGGCGGGGCCTGAGAGGATGCTGCATCCGTAGGCAGCAGCGGGAGGTCGGGGCAGGAGAAGGTTTTGTTAGGTTCTTCCTTGGACCCCACAGGAGCTGGTTCTCCAGCGGTCTGGGCTTGCCGACTGCTGGGAGGAAAGGAGCAAGAGCAGCCCCATGGTCGCCAGCCATGCCCGCCTGTCAGTGGGTCTCTAGCTCTTCCCATCCAATCCTAGCTGTGCCACAGCTCTGTGCCTCGCGTGCTGGAGCGGGGCTGTCCTCTTGCCAAGGGAAAATGAGGGCTCGAGCCCAGTCTCTGCAACAGCATCGCCAAGTCTTGCTGTAGCCCCTGGCAAGGAACAAGCAGGCTGGACTTAGCATCTCTGCAGGAGGAGAGGACAGTGTGGTTTGTGGAGCTGAGCTTTTCCCAGATGCATGGAAGCACTGGGATTTTTTATTTTCTTTCTACTTGGTTTTCATGATGGAAAAGAGGCTTTCTAGGGGAGCCGTTATGCCCCAGCTAAACAAAGACATCTGGCAAATTGACTGCAACACCAAAATACCATTGGAGGCAGCAGCCGGTGTTGAAAGACAAAGCCACTGGGAGCCTGTGGGAGGCATACAGCTGTTGGTCCAAACCCGACTGACTGGTCATGGTCCAAACCCGACTGACTGGTCATGGTCCAGCTGCAGGGGAGGGATGGTGCTCATCAGGTCTGAATGGGTGCTCACCTCACCGTTCCTCTTCCCACCTGAGTTTGTAGCCCAGCTGCTGGGGTTCCTGATCAACGTCGTCAGCTCCATATTCTGCGGCCATCTGGGAAAAGCTGAGCTGGATGCCGTGACGCTGGCTGTGTCTGTATGTATGACTCTGCTTCTCCTCTGATTTAAAGCATGTAAATTGAGACATCAAAAAGAAGTCTTGTAGGAATGTTTATCTGATGACCCTGTGTATCAGCACGGCCTGATGCAATGCAAACATTGCATCCACCAAATTGTTCCTTCCTTTGCCCTGAACAGAGGCAGGAGATGGGAGCTGAGCAGTAATGACTGTGCTGGTGCAAGGCCAACAGCTGGTCAGGGAGCTGGAGCTGCCAGACCTAGGTGTGTGTGTGCTGAGGAGCAGCACTGTTTGTAGTCCTTTAGATATTCACCCCGTGGTAGAGATTCCTTTTCACATCAGAACAGGGAAGAGACTATTTAGGTAACATGAATGTGTTATTCTGAGAAACAGAGAAAGACTAGAAACTTCCCAAAAACCCATAGCTGAACTGTCTCCCCACCCAGCTGGGAGGGACACAGTGCTTAGGGACAGGTCTTCCCTTGCAACCCAAGTCACTTGTGTCTCCTCCAGGTCATCAATGTGACAGGCATCTCCATCGGTTCTGGTTTGGCCTCAGCATGTGACACACTGATGTCCCAGGTAAGTTGCAGCTCCCCCTTTCTTGTACCTGGTGGGGTTGGGTTGGGAACATCTCACCTCCTACGCAGCGTGGTCTGGGTACAAAGGGTGGGAGGATGGCAGCTTCCAGCCAGCCTGGGGCTACACGCACTGTCTGGAGCGTGCTCCCTCTGCATGGTGCAGGAGGGGTACAGGCAAGGGACGGAGCTGAGATGGGCTCCCAAGGGAGCACTGGGTCATGCCTGGGTAGCAAAGGGAGGTGCAATCCATCTGAGAAACAGCTAAACCCAACCAGCCTGGTGCTAGCCACTCCTGGGAGCAGGGGGGAAAGGTATTTAATCAGTCTATTGCTCCAGTCTTGAGCACTTGCCCAGATCCTTTGGCTCTTCATAACTCTCACCTTGGTCCTCTGTCCTCATGCAGACGTATGGTGGCAAGAACCTGAAACAGGTGGGCACCATCCTGCAGCGAGGGATCCTCATCCTGCTGCTGTTCTGCTTCCCTTGCTGGGCACTCTTCATCAACACAGAGCGGCTCCTCCTGCTCATCCAGCAGGACCCTGAGGTCTCCAGGTCAGGGGTGAGATTGAATCCGATCCCTCTTTGGTCAGCAGCGTGTCAGGTCTCAGCCCTCCAAGCCCTCCAAGCCCCTGGGTCAGAACAGGGTGACTTCTGGGACCTTGCTTGCTAGCAGAGCCAACAGAAACCCCCATTAACAGGTGAAAAAGAGTCCCTGAACCTTCCCTGGGCCAGTATGCCTGGGATTTAAGGCCTCTGTGTCCTCTGCAGCTGGAGGACTGCAGTGAGTGCCCATCAGCTCTCCGCTTGCTAACAGTGGCAGTGGCTGGTGTATCTCCTCCAGCCCTCCTGGGCTGGGCATTTGGCTGTGGCTGGGTTGCTGGGTAGTCTTGAAGTCAAGGCTCCGTGGAGCTCAAATGCAGTGCTGCTTGGTTTGGCTCTTGCTTTCCTGTATCGTTAACTGAGTAAACATCTCTCTTTCCAGGTTAACTCAGGTCTACGTGATGATCTTTATTCCAGCTCTTCCTGTAAGTTGCTGCTAAAGCTATTAGAAGCTCTGTATCCCTTTAACATGGGGAAAGGAGGAAGGGTCCTTGCACTGCGGATCACAGGGCAGCACGATTTCAGGTTTTACAATGTGCACCTTGATCTTAGGCCTTAATGGATGTGCATCGACCAGTAGCTGCTGGAGCAGCAAACATGCAGCCTTTCATCTTAGTGTGCAGAGGCTTTTACTACAGGCCACGTCTCTGCCCAACAAGTAACAAGCTCTGGACATTGGAACCAGCGGCTGCAGGGCTCACTCAGCTCTGTGATAAAAGCTGCAGCTCACTCTTAGCACATGCAGCCACTGGGCTCTTGGCTGCTTACTCTGTCTCTCTGAAGAGGCTCCTCTAAGTTGGAGCAGTACCCCTGGAGAGTAAGTGCCAGTAGGTTAATGCTTTCTGCCAAGGTTTCCAGACTCTGCTCTCCCATGCTGATGAGGAAGCATGGGAGATCTCCCGTTTGGAGGCTGATCTCTGTGCCTAGCAGGAACGGGACTGGTGCCTGTTGTTACTCTTGGCCTGTGGTGCATCCAGTACCAGCAGACACCAAACTTAACACAGAGCACAAGGTTTCAGGCATCGTGCTGGGCTGTGGCACCCTGACACGGCCGTGTGAGAGCCCTGGGAAGGACCTAGCTGCAGGTGTTAAATTGTAGCTGGCTGCTGAACCATGGTATGGCAGTGCTGATGAAATGAATCCTGACTTTTACAGGCGGCGTTTCTGTACCAGCTGCAGACAAGATATTTACTAAGTCAGGTATTGTGTAACTAACTGGGCTCTGGGCCATGGGTTAAAGGTATTCCTAGCAACATGGATAAAGTTGAGGATCTAAATTCTTCCCGTCGTGGTGAGAGCTGGGCTGAGGAATGTGTGAACCACAGCCTCCAGCTGGCCCTGCGGGACAGGGAGAGCTCATGGGAACCACCCTTGGGTTGCTCCATTCCCCCACTGCTGCCTCCCAGCTCTGCACCAGCTCTGGAGCCCTGCATGCTGCCTTCTGTGTGTCTAACACAATCCAGCCTTACCTGAAGTGAGAGCCACCTTCTTGGCTTTCTCCTTGGACACTGCTGAAGGTCTCCCTAGTATTCCATGGGTGGTGGCTGCAGGTTTGGGGGCTTGGACAGTGCTGGGGAAGCAAACTCCAAAGTCTCTCCTTGGCTTCCAGGCGATCATTTTACCTCAGGTGGTGACAGGAATTGCAGCCAACATCCTCAATGTGGCCATGAACGCCTTCTTCCTGTATGCACTGAAGCTGGGCATGGTGTAAGTGTGAGCAGAGGTGGTGACAGCCCCTCTGGGGGTGCAGGGGTTTGCTCAGGGCCGTAGGGGTTTTTCTTTGGGTGCCCAGTTCTGCAGTGTTCTGCCCAAAGTCAGCCAACTTGGACAGATAAGGCAGGGGGGTGATTTGCTCCGTATCTGCAGTGAGACTTACATGGGTGCCACCAGGTCCCCTGCTGGAGCTGAGGAGTGGCTGAGGGCGGTGTTTGTAATCTGCCTGTTTCTCTCCCCAGGGGCTCGGCTTGGGCCAACACTGTTTCTCAGTACACCCAGGCCATTCTCCTCTTCCTTTATGTGCGGTGGAAGAAGATCCATGTGGAGACCTGGGGAGGTACTGTTTGTGGGTTAGGCCTTCAAAATACCAGCGTCTGGCCCTGGGGATTTGGCACAGTCACCAGCACCTGAGGTGTAGGTCCGACAAAGGCATTACCACCCCCTGACTGTGAGGCGAGGCTGTAGACATGATCGTAAGGCCTTTCTGGGGAACCAGGTTCATTCCTGATCACCCTACCTTCCTCAGGGATGCACCGCAGTACAGCGAGACTAAGCTGATGTGCTGGGAGCTCTGGCTGGGATGCTGTCCTGCAGCGTCCAGAAAAGTGTGTGGCTCCCCTTTGGGGGATGAGAGAGAGTGCACTCACGCTGCTTCACTCCTGCCTTGCAGGTTGGACCAGGGACTGCCTCCTGGACTGGGGCTCCTTCATCCAGCTGGCTGTGCCCAGCATGCTCATGATGTGCATTGAGTGGTGGACCTTCGAGATCGGGAGCTTCTTGGCAGGTGAGTCCCAGTCCTCTTCCTCTGGTGCAGCAGGGCATCCTCCAGCCATGCCTGCCCTAGTGGCCACCTCTTCTGTGTCCCTGAGCATCTCCTGCCAGCAGCATCCTCGTCTCCAGGGCTGATTCTGTAGGATGCTGCATCTGTGAGATGGGAACCATGTAGTCACTGCCTCCTTGTCAGCAAAGGAGGAGTTCTAACTCTGACCTAATGAAGGAAGTGCTGAATCTTTTCCAGGACTGCTCAGTGTGGTGGAGCTGGGTGCGCAGTCGGTCATCTACGAGCTCTCTTCTGCAGCTTACATGGTAAGGGCTGGGTGCATTAAACTGGGATTAGCTTGGGAGGATGCCCCAGACAATGGTGCTGCAGACCAAGGCTGGGGAGGGAAGCAGGAGTCAATACCAATACCAGGCAGGTGATAACTCTCAAGCCTACTGTGTAGCTGCACATCCAGGGCTGTGCTGGAGATGAAAAAATCCCTTTACTGCATCTGCCCGTCCTTGCGCAGAGAATATCCAAACTGCTCACACTGATGTCATTGTGTTCGTGTGTGACTGCTTCACCGAAGTGTGTGTGTGTGTGTGGGGGGGGGGGGTCTGTTTCAATTCCAGCCTGCTCTGGTGCTTCCCAAAAGATTCTGCACATTGGGCAGGGAGTAGTGTGGGGGTGGGTGTTAGCAATTTGCCCCAGATTCCCTACTGGGGAAGAAGAAAATTTGGTGCAGGCTTTAATTGCCACTCACCTCCTCTTTGTCTCCTGATACTCAGGTGCCTCTGGGCTTCAGCGTGGCTGTGAGTGTCAGAGTGGGCAATGCCTTGGGATCAGGGGATGTAATGCAAGCCAAGACCTCCTGCATCACTGCCCTGCTGTGCACAGGTCAGCCTAAGCCCCTGCAGAGGGGAATAAAAGACAGATATCAGCACCGGGTTCAGTTCACCTCTCACAGGGCTGGGGGCACCCCACCAGCAACCCCAACCCACTTGCCACTTGCTTGGGCCCTCTGGGCAGGGTGGGACCCTGGCTCTTCTGCTCTGTTAAGAACCTGGTGCAAAGGCTCCAATAAAAAATGCAATTTAGCATTCTGTCTTCCACCTCTAGAAGGTGGATGGAGCGTCTGGGCAGAAAGTGGAGAAAACAGACTTGTCTTCTATTGCAGTAACAGCTGGAGGTCAGCCAAGCCCAGTTCCCATCACATGAAGCCCCGGAGGTCTGGGCCTGGCCAGGAGCATGCTGCCTTTGAGGCAAGCTGTTCGACTATTTCTTTTTCTTGTAGAAGTTCTTGCTGTGGTGGTGGCAACGTTACTGGGAACCCTAAAGGACGTGGTGGGCTACATCTTTACCAATGACAAGTGAGTTAACAGCTTTTGGAGTATTGGTAACTTTCCGGAGAATGCGATCTGCCCCGGAAGCAGCTCAGAGGGATAGAGTTCATAAACATCCATCTGGCAAATGTGTTCCCCAAAGGTTCCTCCCCACCACCAGGTGTCATTGGGCAGCGTGGATGCTGCTGAGGGTGGGACGATACTATACCCAAGCTGTATGCACTCCCCACAAGTCTCGTGGGCCAGGAGCAGGCTTTGCAGTGGGCCAGGAGATGTGTCAGAACCAGAGTTCCTTGGGACCAGGCATGCTGCTTTCCCTGATCAGTACATACATCGTCTCCACAGGGAGATCGTTACCTTGGTGTCCAAAGTGATGATCATCTTTGCTCCGTTCCACTTGTTTGATGCAGCAGCAGTGAGTATTCCAGCACATGGAGCAATCCCTCTCTGCAGACTGGGGTGCAACGGATAGCACAAGGCTGACTTAAGCTCTTTCTTGATCTGTTAAAATGATACAGGGAAGCACACTGAAAAAGCTGTCACAGCAGCTACTTGCATTACCTGTAGCACCTCAGTGTCCCCTGTGCTTGCAGATGCCTACTGGCATTGCTGCAGAACAGCCCAGTTCTTCCTCTTTTCCTCCTGTCAAGCTTTTTACTAGCTTTTCAGAGCAAAACAAGCAAACTTCTGACATCTCTGAAGATCCAGCTCTCACAGCACTGCAGCAGTGCTCGTAGAACTCATTAGAAAGCAGCATCAGTCTGCTTTCTTCTGTCGTGTCCCTGGGAGGGAGATGTAGGCAGTGTGGACAGCATGCTGAAGTCTGCCGCTCACCCCTCGGTGCCTGCAAATGGCTCCGTGCTCTCTGCCTGGCTCAGCAGCCGGGAGGAGAGGAAACCATGCTGTCTGTGACCTGGTTTTGGTCCCTCTGGGCTCTGTGGGACGGTTCTCTGGGCTCCCCTGTTTGCAGGGCTGTGCCAATACCCCAGCTGCCCTGTGGTGGTACCAGTCATGACACGTGCTGCCCATGTGTTCACCCTCTGCCTGCTTTCCTTAGGCGACCTGTGGTGGTGTGCTGAGAGGCACAGGGAAGCAGAAGCTGGGTGCCATCGCCAATGCTGTCGGCTATTATGCCATCGGGCTGCCCATCGGCATCTCACTGATGTTTGCAGCTAAGATGGGGGTGTTAGGTAGGTGCATCCTGCGTTTGGCCTCGGGAGTCTGGCTGGGTAGGAGCTGCGGGGCCAAACCCTGCACCTTGAGCAAAGGTTCAGCCCTGGGACTTGAGATCCTCCCTCGGGTCGGTGGGGCCGAAGTACACACTGACGTGTTTTGCTGAGGCAGGCTCTGCGTTGCTTCCAGCAACTGGGAAATCTGAGCTTGCTCCCAGCGCAGGACCTACCCAGGTGTTGCTCCTCCTCACTGCCTCTCAGGGCAGCCCTGTTTCTCTTGGGGATGATGATCTCACCCCACTGAAGTCCTAGGGCCTTTTAGCAGTGATTGGCAAAAGCTGGGTTTCCTCAAGCCCATGCTAAAATACCTCTCCATTTTTACAGGTCTGTGGGTGGGGATGATTGTTTGCATCTCCTTGCAATCCCTGTCCTTCTCAGCTTTTGTCATCCGCATGGATTGGAAGAAAGCTGCAGAAGAGGTGAGACTGGTGCTTTCCTGCAGCAACTCTTCAAAGGTGTTAGGCTGGCTCCTGCCCCAGTATGGTACCGCTGTCTCGGGGGGAGCAAAGCGACACAGGATCTGTCCCTCTGCTGTAGCACAGGAGTAGTTTGGTGCTGAGCATGGTTTCTTTGAGAGGGTGGAGGAAGGAGGCTCAAGTTTGCTTGGCTGGGCAGCACATCTCTGCTCTGAGAACGACAACTCTTCAACGTGTTTTTAGGCTCAGATCCGAGCTGGACTGAAAAAACAGCTAGAAGATGTGAACTCCAACGGCACAGCTGCTAACAAAACATCTGCTGTGGGTATGTAACCAGGCCTGACAACAGGGAGGGAGCCCTAATTCTCCACCCATCCCTTCCTCTCCTTCAGGGTCATGCCAGTGGTGTCTCTCCTGTCAGCCCCTATGGCTGGAGAGACCACAGTGTCTGGCACCAGTCCCCGTTACCCTTGTCACCACCCTGGCTGCTCCAGGGAAGAGCCAGAGCACACCTGTCCCTGTTACTGCTGCGTGTCCCAGCCTCTGTGAGCCTTGGGGGAGGACCCTCAGGACTGTCACTGGTGCTCCCAGCTTCAGACTTGGGAACTCCTGACTGCACCTTGGCTTCCCTGCCACGCTCACCTCTCTTGCACAGATTCTATCTCCGTGGACATAGACACCTTAGACACCATGGTACTGCCTGACACCATGGTGGGAGGCGAGAGGCACCACGAGCTCGTCACACAAGAGGAACCTGCGGCCATCTCTGCTCCTCCTCCTGTGGCGTGGAGGGCCCTGATCGTCCGCCGGGTGCTGGCTGCTGCTGCTGCCCTCGCTGTGCTGCTGGTGGGCGTGCTGGTCCGGCTTCTGACCGCTAACAGCTAGAGGCAGCACCAGTGTGCCACTGGGAAAGTGGCTGCGTGTGCAGGAGGGCAGGTGCTAATGTCCCAGGGGGACGGTGCAGGAAGGGATTTCCCCCTCAGCACCTGGTAGAGACACTTGGCTCCATTGCTGGTTAACTGAAAATGGCTTACGCTACATCTGTAGTTCTTAAAGGAGGTGAGCGTGCAGTACCTGGGCTGGACGTGCGTAAGAGCTGGTCGCTTCTCCAGCACCGCCTGGGGGATGTCACTTGGGGGAGGCTGGAGCCTGCCTTGGGGCTGGCCAGGGATGGAGACAGGGACCTTATGCTGCTGTCCTGCTTCCTCCTGGGAGCATTTGTCCACAGCATTTGCTAATAGCAGAGGCTTGTGCTGCCTGCACAGTACCGTCCCTCACACACCACCCTGTGCCTGTGTCTCGGTGCGTCAGAGCCCACTCTCTTGTTGCTGCAGCAGTGCTGTGCAGGGCCAATTGTGTTGGAAAAGGGCTGATGACTCTGCCGGGTCTCTGACCCTGTTCTACCTGGTGTGTGACAGGCACATGGCCTAAATCAGCTCTTCTTTGCACTTCTGTAATGTGGACTTTTGATACAATAAAGTTTTCTGAATAAACCTTGGGCTGTTAATGTGGTATGAACATGACCTGGGTGGGTCACTGGCACATCCAAGCTCTCGGCACGGAGACGCATGTCGAGGGGGTGCTGAATGACCAGTTTTCATGAGAATAACCCTAAAAGCAGCCTCAAACCCCTTGTCCAGGGGCTTGAAGCTGGCTTTGGCTGTAGCCACAGCCAGGACCTTGCACACCTTCCTCACTCTATGTTGCTGCTGAGCTACAGGGGTTGGGTGGTGTCGTACCCCGCTGCGGTACTGCCAAGGGAATGCCTTGGGTCCTCGTGCACTGCCCACCCCCCTGACATTTACACTGAGCCCTGTCCCACGTTCCTGCTCTTACCTGGAGCTGTGTGGAGCAGCGATGCCATGGGTTCTGCAGCACAGCCAGTACTCAGAGATGGGTACCACATCCAGTGGTGGATGGCGTCACCTGTCAGGCTGCGCTGGGTGCCTGTGGATGAAGAGAAGAGGCCATGCAGGTTCAGAGCAGGTGGTAAACATGGTCTTGCAGTGCCCGGGTGTTGGAGGATGCAGAAGGCATGCTCGCAGTCCTGGTAGTTCTGGCAGCACAGCCCTGGAGAGCAGGACAGTCCCTTGCTCTGCCACATGGGCACAGAGCCCCCAGCTTCTCTGCGCCGGAGAGGGTCTGCACCCATGGTGACAGCTTCTGAGCCCCCCCGGCTCCCTGCGCCAGGCTGAGGCAGGATGCTATATTTGGCCTGGCAGAGTGGTGACGGTGAAATCTGACGCTGCCGTGCTGTGCGAGGCTGACAGCTGGAGCCAATGGGGCCGGCTTGTCTTGGCCACCTCTGCTGGGATGAGAGGGGCCCAGCAACTGCTGGCAAAGCACTTGGAGTCAGGAGCTGACAGCAGACGGACCCATGAACCCTTCATCTCCGCTGGAAGAGGAGGACGACCGTCTCGCTCATGGGCCGGCAGAGCCACAGCGGAGCAGGGTATGAGCACTCACAGGGGTGATTTGGGAAGTCTCAGCCCCTACCCCAGCTTGGGGCAGGCTGTGAGCACCTTGCACTGCACACCTGGGCTCCTCTGCACTGCCCACAGTGGGACGCAGGATCCGTGCTGCTCCCAGCCCCGTGCCCTGCCCTGACCCTACCTGCGCTCCCCATCGCTGCCAGCCGCAGGGCACACGCAGCCAGCTCGCCTGGCTGAAGTTCACACCCCGGGTTACACATTGCTCGCCCTGGAGGAGCCACGGCACACGGCAGCATTAACAGAGCGCAGAGGAAGGGGTCGTTTCACTCCCTGGCAGAGCGGCAGCATGAAGCGGGTGAGCCTCCCGGAGGAGAACGGCTTCAGCGAGCCGATGGCCACCGGGCAGCACGCTCTCCCAGCCGGTGGCTGCAGGAAGAAACGCTGCTGGCTTCAGCGCCTGGTACCGGACAACTTCTGGGAGGACACGAAGAAGCTGCTGGTACTGGCAGGGCCGCTGGTAAGGACCCCGGGAGGCGAGCACCGGGGCTGCACCGACCACAGCCGACACAGCGAGGAGCAGGGACCTCGGCCAGCGGAGCCTTCAACAGCTCCTGGATGAAATGAACCCCCAGGGCTGCTAAACACACTGCCCTCCTGTCCCCTAGCCCTGAGGCGTCCCCCGCAGAGGCACCCCTGCTCACCTCCGCCTCTTCTCTCTGCACTCAGATCCTGATCCAGCTGATGATTTTCCTGATACACCTCGTCAGCTCCATATTCTGCGGCCACCTGGGCAAGGTCGAGCTGGCCTCCGTCACGCTGGCCATTGCGGTAAGAATGCTGCAGGGCTGCCGCGGTGCTGGGTACCAGCCCCGACCCGCTGATACTGGGGCGGGATATGGGGACGGAGCTGGGGCTGCCTGTGACCTGCAGGGACAGAGGAGACCTCAGACTTCTCTCTTTCCTTTTAGCTGCTCTCCCTCTCTCCCTCCCTGAAAGCCTTAAATACTCCCCTGTTGTCATTTCTTATTCCTTTTTCCAGGTTATAAATGTTACTGCCATCTCTGTAGGATACGGTTTGTCTTCAGCATGTGACACCTTGATATCACAGGTGGGTAACACTGCCACTTACCCTAACGACACAGGGGTTTCTGGCATTACCTGTTGCTGCCCAGGCACTGCAGAGCCCCAGCAACCACCCCATAACAGGGAGAGCTGAGCTCCCAGAGAAATTCCCAGTCCTTCCCAGGCAGTGCCCAGCGTGCTCAGGACCAGCACTCACTGCCATCCTCTCACCCGCAGACCTACGGCAGCAAGAACCTGCTGCGCGTGGGGGTGATCCTACAACGTGCCACCCTCATCCTCCTGCTCTGCTGCTTCCCCTGCTGTGCCATCCTCATCAACATCGAGCAGCTCCTGCTCCTCCTCCACCAGGACCCCGAGGTCTCCAGGTCAGGTGGTCTCCAGGGGACCCTGCTTTGTCCCTCCCCAGCATGATGGGGGGATGGTGGCCATGGTCCCTCACTGACCGTGGCTCTCGTGTCCCCCAGCTTAACCCAGCTCTACGTGATGGCGTTTGTCCCCGCTCTCCCGGTAAGTCCTGGGTGCTGGCCACACATTTTCCACTTCTGCAGCCCAGCCTGCACTCAGAGCCAGCCCTGGCTCATGCACCCCTTTGCTTTCCAGGCAGTTTTTCTGTACAACCTGGAGACAAGGTACCTGCAGAACCAGGTGGGTCCCGCAGCCCTGAGCCCATGGAGGATCCTCCCAGCTCAGGGATCCCTCAACCACACGTGGATTTTCATCCACGCCACTCCCCATGGCAAGGCAGCATTTGTCTAAGGCACCACAGAGCAGCTCTGCCCTGGACATCGCCCCATCACACAGACAACTGCATCCCTCTGCCTGATGAACTTCCCTTCCCGTGTCCCCATGTTGGGATTTTACCTTCAAAGTGCTCATTTTCCAAGCTGGCGACAACATCAGAAGTTTCCTCTCTCTGGCTGTGAAAGCTGCGGGGATTGGGATTGGCGAGGGCCTCGCCGCAGCTGCTGCAGCCCCATCCCCTCCTGTTTGCAGATGATCATGTGGCCCCTGGTGCTGAGCGGGATCGTCGGTAACATCGTCAACGTGATCGCCAACTGCATCTTCCTCTACGTGTTCCACCTGGGAATCGCGTGAGTAGTGCCCCTGGGGGTAAAAACAACACAAAAAAAGTGATTTTGTGGGGAAATCAGCACCACAAGCTGTAGCTGCTGCTCATGGGGCATGGTGGGACCCTGGGTTCCAGCACCCTGCTCCTGGGGAGATGTGAGTGTGATGCTAACGACCGTTCTTGTTTCCTTTCCAGGGGCTCTGCCTGGGCCAACACTGTTGCTCAGTATTCTCAAACCATTTTCTTGTTCCTGTATATTGTAGGCAAGAAGCTCCACGTGAAGACGTGGGGAGGTAAGGCATCGCTTTCCGGTTCCTGCTTTACACACGTTCCTAAATCTTCCAGCAATTCTTCTGAGTGACTGGTGTTAGTCCTGGAGGGGAAACATTAACCCCAGCCCAGGAACGCAGCGCCGCTTTGGTGGCAGCTCGTCATGTGAGCGCTGGCCGAGTGCCGCGCAGTAAACATTAATTCTGGAGGAAGGAAACCTCCTGCCGAGGTGTTGAGGGTTCAGCCCCAAAGCCGGATGAGCACAGACGTAGGCACGAAGTTGTCCTCAGATGCTCTGCTCGGGGAAGGCTGAGCTGGGCGTTGCACTGCTCCGCTCCACCAGCGGCACTCCTGAGTGCATGCTCTGTGGCCGGAGGTGCCACGAAGCCCACGGGTGTTGTGCTGGGGATCTGCAAACAGGTCCCAGTGCGAGTGGCATGTCCAGCTGCCTTGGGCACCCTCAGGGGTGACACTTTGTCACTCTGGTCTTAATTGGGTGACGTGTCTCCTCTCCACAGGCTGGTCCAGCGAGTGCCTGCTGGAATGGGACAGCTTCACCTCCCTGGCTATCCCCAGCATGCTCATGATGTGCATCGAGTGGTGGACCTACGAAATTGGGAGCTTCTTGATAGGTCAGTGGGGAGGGGGGCTGCCAGGGTGTGATGGGGCACCACAGGCAGCGTGGGGGCTGAGACGGCACTTTGGGGGTGCCTGAACCCGGCGCTGAGCCCTTCTGCCCCCAGGGCTGCTGAGTGTCGTGGAGCTCTCGGCGCAGTCCATCATCTACGAGGTGTCCGTCGTCGCCTTCATGGTAAGGGTTGGGGGTTTTTAGTTCAGACCGGGCTCCCTAAGGGGAATCCAAGCATGGATACGCAGCCAAAATCAACTCCAGCCAACTCCGGTCTCCACATCTCCCCCCTCTCTCCTTGCTCCTGCCTCCCCCTCCCACAGAGATATCCTAAATTAAACCCCGCTCTCCTTCTCCCTTTGCTGCTGCTGTCGCTGCACTGGCCCCATTACCTGGCCAAAACCCTGTGGTTGCAGATCCCGCTGGGGCTCGGCACGGCTGCCAGCGTGCAGGTGGGGAACGCACTGGGCGCCGGCGACGTCGAGACATCCAAGAGGTCCTCCTCCACCAGCCTGCTCTGCACAGGTCAGGGCTGTGCCGCGGCTGGCAGAGCAGGAGCAGGTGGTGGTGCCATCCCCTGATCTTTCCCTCCACCTGCTCCGGGCTCCCCGTCGCTGTCAGGATGCTCTCACCTCTTGGCTCTGTTTTCCAGGGTTATTTTGCGTAGCCATGGGGGCCATTTTAGCCGCCACAAAGGACGTGCTGGGATATATCTTTACCAGCGACACGTGAGTGTCCCCAGCTCCTGGCCCTGGCGCACGGATGTTTGTTCCTAAAAGCAACCGCTGGCTCTTCTCTGTTCCCAGGGAGATCGTTGACTTGGTGGCCTGGGTCATGCCTGTCTACGTCGTCTTCCATTTGTTCGAAGCCATGTGTGTAAGTCCCCAGGGACATTGCTACTGTCACTAGGGGACCTCAGTGTTGAAAATCAACTACCTGAGAGTACCCATTAGAAAACACCAAGCTCATGTAGAGATGCCATCCCTCAGGATGGGGCAGGGACACAGAAATAGCCATCAGAGGCATGGGAAGCCTTGTCCTCAGGGTCTGTTCAGCACCCTGGGGCAGCAGCACAGCCCCAAATTCGGCCCCAGGTGCACCACATGGCCCCAGCCTCCCTCCCTCTCCCCACAGGGCGCCTGCAGTGGGGTCCTCAGAGGCATAGGCAAGCAGAAATTCGGCGCCATCCTCAACGCCGTGAGCTACTACGGCATGGGCCTGCCCCTGGCAGTCGTGCTGCTCTTCGTGGCCAGGATTGGTGTCATAGGTACCAGCCCCAGGGGTGGGAAGCTCTGCACCCCCAAAATCTTCTCCCCTCGGATGGATGCAGCTCCCCCTGCACCACCACTGGCTTGCCATGACCCCTGCCTGGCTCTGCAGGGCTGCTGGGGACTGGGCACACTAGGGCGGACTGGGATGGTCCCTGCAACTGGTGGGAGCTCTAAATCACACTGGGGAAAAGCATTTCTGCTGGGCAGCCCCATCCCAATGTCCCTGCTGACCTCAGTGATGTCCCCGTTGGGTTTGTCTGGTAGTGGTGCCCGGCTGATGCCAGCATGCCCTCACAGGGCTGTGGCTCAGCATGCTCGTCTGCGTCACCATGCTCTGCACCTGCTTTGTCGTCTACATCTCCCGCATGGACTGGAGGAAGGCGGCCGAGGAGGTAACCGCACACCGCGGCAGCATGCCCACCCTGCTGGATGGTCCCCAGCAGCCTCACTGTGATTGTGGCGGGCTGGGATGGCAAAACCCAGGGTTCTGCATCCGGGACCACAGCCACTTCCCTGCGCTCGGCTGTTCCCCCAGGCTCAGCACCGCGCAGGAGTGACCCCGTTGCCACTAGAGGAGCTGCACCCGGGCCCCGAACCCCCCTGCAAAGCACTGCCCTCTGGTACAGGACCGACCCCACCACCCCACGTTCACCTCCCAGCTGCTGCAGTGCGGGGCTGCGTAGGTACGGCTGAGGGCTGGGGCTGTCCGCGTGCCTGCGGTGCTCATACAGCACTGTCGGACCTCATGCAAAACCCTCGAGCCCAGAAGCCTTTGCTGACCCCGTCCCCTTGTCGTTGCAGCGGGGGTGGAAGCGCAGAACGGCGTGGTGCTCACGGGCATCACCAGGCTGGAGGGAGCCACCTTCCAGCTGGAGCCCCAGGGAGAGCCACCGGGCAGCGCCATGTCCACCAAGGAGCTGATCGTCCGGCGCGGGCTGGCAGTGGCTGCAGCCGTCACCGTGCTTGCGCTCGGCATCGTAATAAAGCTCATGACCAGCAAACACTGACTTGCACCTGGGACTCCAGGTACTTTCCTCTGGGGACGGAGACCCCTCCTGACTGACGGATGCACAAAGCACAGACCAGCCAGCAAAAGAATCCAGCACCCGCATGTCCCATCAGAGCAGATGGGTTTAGCCTTTGGCAGCATCTCCTCAGATCCTGCTTGGGACCGGGCTCTACAGCTGCTCCAACACCCAAAACACTGCTCTGGGCTGCCCGACACACACCGAGCATGCGGGTAGCCCCTTCCCTGCCCACACTGCCAACTGCTGCCTGCCGACCGGAGCTGCACAGCCCGGCTCACGCTGCTGCTCCGACAAACGCCAAATAAAGAATAAACCCAGCTGGGCTCAGGCTGGCTCCTTTGGGTCCTGTGCCTGGCACCTGCTGCCCTGCCCCTCATAGCCCCAGGCCCCACGTGGCTTTCGTGGTAAAAGAAAGGTTTTATTCAGCAAGGGTCAGGCTTCCAGTTACAGTCTCAGAGGTAAAAGACTACCAGTACACCAAAAATCAGAAATGAAATTATGCGCAAGATCACCAGCTGCTCAGGCTCTTCCTTAGAGCTGGGTCACAGCAGCTCCCCCTTGCTGGTGCCCAGCACCAGATGCTGTGCACCAACAGTGCCATGTCCCTGGCGCTCCTGCGGTCCCCATCTGTCACACTCATTTTGTCAGGCTTCCCGCTGCTATGAGACAGCTTTATATAGGGATCACAGGAGACACATTACATAGATGATGGGCTCAGTAACATGTGGCTTTCCTTTGATGTGCTTGTGGCATGATCCCCCCATGCCCAAGAGCTTTTCCATGGGCTCCTATTTGGAGAGCAGGACAGAGACACTACCTCCTTCCCACCTGCACTGCTGAGGCAGGACCGATGGCTTCAGTCTGCATCAGTCCAGCAGACCGATTACCTCTTCATTAACTGGGGTTCATTTGCTTCTGCCTCATCAGTGGGTCAGATGCCTTGGAAGAGAAGTTGCAGCAAGAATAGGAATGCAGGACGAGAACGCTGAGTTACGGGCCCGATGTGCAGCTGAGTACAGAGCACCCCTCGTCACAGGAACATCACCTAAAGGGGCACAGAAATGTGGCTGAGTCCCACAGAGAGGGAACAGAGCCCTGTAGGGCCATCAGTGAGGCCCGAGGCAATGGTGGATGGAGGCTGGGACGTGGTGAGGCTCAGGGGATGCAGCTGGGAACACACTCAGAGAGCAAAGAGCCAAAGCTCACCTTTATCACCACCGCTGCCACAACCCCCAGCAGGGCCAAGAAGATCAGTCCCAAGTGGACCTTGTTAAACCGCTTCAAAACGAAGAACTTGACCCAATCCAGCTTCTTCTGGCTGTTAGGCGGATACCGGAGTTTGTTCATACCCTCCATCTTCAGGTCCTTGATCAAGCAGGCACGGTGGTGGGAGAAGGTCTCAAAGCTGTGCTTGCCGTGGTAGGCCCCCATCCCGCTGTTCCCTGGGACACACAACCCGGCCAGGTCACACCACAGGTTTGGCAGGCCAAGCCTCTCACTCATTATGACAGCCGCATTTCTTAACTTCTGTGTTGCAGCCCCAAGGACACAGGGAAAGCTTGCTCACTGTGCTTCTCACACTTGAGAACAGCTGCTGTGCTCCCCCAGGGCAGAGAAGCAACAAGCAGCTCTAACAACCAGCCAGAAATAAGCGAGGACAGCTCGCTGCCTTGAACTGCTGCTGCAGCTCAGGCTGGCTCTGTGCACACACCCTTGAAATTACAAGGGCACCAGCTCTCTCCTCCCAAGGACGAGTCCTGCATTTCCCACTAAATCTATGCTGGGGTGCAGGAGGGGAGGGACGGGGGCTGTTCTTTCACACAGTGGGACATAAAGAGGACATACAGCAACCTGCTGTCAGAAACACCCAAGAGCTCAGCCCACTGCCCACAGCCAGGTTGTCTCTGCCACAAAGCCACGGAGGTTCAACCAGCTGCTCATCCCTGGGCAACTTCACCCTGCATGGGGGAATTGGAGCCACGCAGATGTGCCAGAGTTTTCCTCTCAGGGCCAGCACCAATGCTACTCCAACCACTAATAAGCCATTTCACAAAGGTACCCACTATGGAAATGTATTTAATGGAAAATGCAGCTAGAAGATCCTAAATTGCCAAATGGGGATGACAGATCTAGGATCAGACACTGCCACTGGGGCACGAAAATCAAGTACGTGTAACGAGGGCTTACCCACGCCGCCGAAGGGCAGATCCAGGACCGTGGAGTGCATGAGGACGTCGTTGGCAGTCATACCGCCGCTAGAGGTCTCCGATATCACTCTTTTGATCAGCTAAACCAAAATGAGAGATGGCACAGAATAGAGGAAAATCAAGACAGGCCACCATCCCCCGTGCTCTTACAAAGGGCACACGGGTGTCAGGGTTGTGCTTGTATCCATTCACACCACATCAGGTAAATATTATAGCTTCAGCAGCTGCTGCTGTCATATTGGAGAGCCAACAGGGCTGTCCCACCAGACACAGGAGCCGTGGGTGCCTACAGAAAGTGCTCTGTGGGTGACATGGCTCAGGGCAGGTCTTGGTGGGACACCTCAGTCAGATGACACCTAAAGACACGGCCACACATGGCAGACTTCTGCCAGCTGCAGGAGCAGCCCTAAAACATCGCCTGGCTCAGGGCCAGTGGACAGGGAAGGGGCTCAATGAAGCAGAGTCAATCACGGACACTGAACACAAACCCAGACCCGAAAGGTTTTGTTGGGGGTACCCTACGTGTTGTTGACTCAGTTTTACATTACTTAAGCAGCAGATCAGCACCAGCTGGGCAAAGCTCAGCCCTCCCACACACCGTGCGGTGGTGTTGTGTCAGTGCCGATCCCTGACCTGAATTCCTGAACCAGCACATGATCCTGCATGGGGTCAGGGGACTTGTGAGGAAGCAGCACCTAGCCGAGACATGGGGAAAGGTGCAAGACCAGTGCCCTTCGAGCATGTGTCTGGGGGGCTCTGGCAACTCTGGGGACACATCTGACCCACAGGACACAAATGCTGCAATCCACCCACAAACAGCAGCCAACAGGGCCCAGCACTGAGCCGTGCCTGGAACGGCTGCACCCAGCATCGAGCCACGCAGAGCCTCCTCTGGGGGAAGCACGTCCCTGACCCACCTTCTTGTCATTGGAGAAGACATAGAGGGCAAGGGGCTTCTCCCGACTGTTGATGAACTCAATGGCTTCGTCCACACCCTTCACTGACAAAATCGGAAGCACCGGGCCAAAGATCTCCTCCTCCATCACCTTGGACTCCGGAGAAACGTCCGTCAGGATGGTGGGTGCTGAGGCAAGCGGGAGGGCACAGGACACACGGTCAGCAGCACAGCAAGCAGGACCCACCACAGGGCCCCTGCCCAACACGCGCCACAGCTACCTATAAAGCAGGAGGCCTCATCCGTCTCTCCACCGTGGGCGATCTTCTGGCCTTCCAGCAGGCTCACGATCCTTTTGAAGTGACGCTTGTTGACGATCCTCTCGTAATCCGGAGACTTCTTCACATCTTCCCCGTAGAACTCCTGACAAAGGACAGAGCAGAACCAAAGCCCTTCACGCACCTGCAGCACGGCCGCAGCTCCGGGGCCACCATTTCACAAACTCACGCCTCCAAGGTGACGGGGACAACGGCCACAGCACGAGAGCCTCCGCGCTCACCTGCAGAGTTGCCTTAATGTACTCCACCACCTGGCTCTGGATGGACGGCTCGCACAGGACATAGTCCGGGGCAATGCAGGTTTGCCCACAGTTCATGTACTTCCCCCACGTTATCCGCCTGCAGCAAGAGGGAGACTCAGCCCCTTCCAGCCCCCAGCACCACCACGCCGTTACCCATGGGCCCACAGCGGCCCAGACATGTTCACCATCCCCATCCCCACTGTTCAGCCCCTGCCCTGGGCCTGTGACAGCCCAACCTGCAGGCGACGGCCAGGTCACAGTTCTTGTCGATGTAGCAGGGGCTCTTCCCACCCAGCTCCAGGGTGACGGGCGTCAGGTGCTTGGCAGCCGCTGCCATCACGATTTTGCCCACGGCGCTGTTCCCAGTGTAGAGGATGTGGTCGAATCTCTGCGTCAGCAGCTCCGTTGTCTCAGGCACTCCTCCTGTGACCACCGGGTACAGCTCCTGTGGGGACAAGTGACAGCCTTATGTCGACCCTCACAGCCTCACTGCCCATAACATGAATCTCCACTTATCACACTGCCCCATGCAAACTCAGAAGAAACAGAGTTGGAGGCCAGGGCTGAGTCAGGCTGCGGAGCTGCTTCCACACTTTGAAACCTCCAGCACAGGTGACCACCAGGCTCTCCTCTTCCTCAGCTCTCCCTCCTCACCTAGAGAACGTGTTAGTTCCTGAGAGCAAATTGTACAGCAGAGCCGTGCTGTAAGTGGAACAGCCTCACTGGAACAGGGCAATTGATGTCAGACAAGTGGAGAAGAAACAAAGCTCTATGCTCTAAGCACAGCAGGATGTGAAAAGTGAAGGTTGACAGCCACTAAGCAAACAGCCCCTGATTCTCAGGAAGAGCTAAGCACAGCCAGAATTCGACACAAAATCATGCTTACCTACAGGCCAGCAACCCATACAGCAGCTATTGCAGTAAGAAACACCTGCACAGGCCTTTATACTGTGATGAACGTCAAAAAGACAGGAAGACTATGTAAGCCCAATAGGCTACATGAAAGCGGGAAGAATATATCAGTGCATCCCTGTACACTAAGACTAATTCAACCCTTCCCACATCTCTCATTTTATGCCCTTTTGGAGATAGCAGGCAACTGATTCACCTCTAAAAAAATGGGCCCTTTGAAAGCAAGGCAGGTGTTTCCTCAAGACAGTCCCAACATCAGGCACAGAGCCACACTCACCTGGTCCAGGTACTGGGGGAAGATATCAGCGATCAGCTGGGAGGTGTGCTCACTGACCTCTGACGGCTTCACCACCACTGCATTGCCTGGGAGACAAACCCAATGCGGCTGCTCAACCCTCGTGCTCCTCTCACAGCCCCCACACAGACCCCACAGGTTACTTGGACTTGGGCCACACGTGGGTCCCCACCTGCTGCGATGGCCCCGATCAGCGGCTGCACAATCAGGGTGAAGGGGTAGTTCCAGGCCCCGATCACCAGCACCACCCCCAGCGGCTCGGGGTAGATGTACGCCTCGTCCCGCATTGTCAGCAGGTTCTTCTTCACCGGCTGAGGGGCCGCCCAGGACGGCAGCTTCTCCATGACCAGGGCCAGCTCCCACAACACGCCCAGGATCTCGTGGCTGTACGCGTTGTGCCCAGACTGCAATGACAGGCAGCTCACTGAGGGTGTGGACAACAGGCACCCACCTCCCGAGCCCACCATATCAGCCAGGAGAGGCCACTGAGCTCATCCAGGTCCATGTCCAGGGACATCAGGAGAAACCCAGCAGGGCAAAGGCAGCCCCAGGGGTTGCTGCTTTTCCCTCAGCCGGCAACTGCCCCTGCCCACAGACCTTGTGCAGATCCGACTGCAGGGCCGCCGCGATCTCCTTCTCCTTCTCCCGCACCATCCGCTCCAGGTTCTTCAGCTGCTGCATCCTGAACTCCAGCGAGCGGCACCGTCCCGAGCTGAAGGCCGTCCTGGCCCGCCCCACGACCTGCTGCATCCTCTCCATGCCTGCTGGGCGCTGCGGGGGGAGCAGCGAACTCACCACACCGCAGGGCCCCAGGCAGACTGCACAAACTGCCAGGAGGCAGAGGCGGCTTCTCCAGTGCTGGGAACGCTCAACATGGGGCCACCACTGAGCAATGTTGCACCCAGAGCAAGGCTGGGATGTGCTCACCTTGTTGGGTGTTCTCCTGCTCCTGAGGCAGCCACGTGGAGCAGCCCACCCTCCTCCTCAGTCTGAGGGCTCCTCTCACAGCAAGCTCTGAGGACAGCTGGTGAATCTCCCTGCAGGTGCTTTCTCCTGGCTTAAATTACCCACTGCCCTCCCCTCTGCTCACAGGTGTGTTCTAAGGAGCCGTATCATGGAGATCACTGTGTCCTGCATGGCAGCAGCTGCAGTCTGAGCTGTGTGCCAGCAACCAGCCCGCTGCGGCACAACTGTGAGGCCCTCACATGACGCTGCCATTAGGAAACATCATGGAGGCTTCATCCTGCCTCCCAGGGCAGCGTTTCGGCTTTAGTTGGGACAAGAAGCCTGCTCACAATCCCTGCCTCACAAAATGAAGTTTTAAGGTTCCCTTGCACCCACTACAATCTGCCCTTCCCAATTCTCTTCCACCGTTGCACAACACCAACCTGAGGCCAACCAAGAAAGGAGATGACTCATTAAAAAAAAAAGGAAAAAAGGAAAGTTACCTTCAGAGCAGCTTCTCTCCCAGCTGGTCTCCCAGTGCAAGCACGAGCAGGGACAAGCCCTTCCCCTGACACAGCTGGAGCGCTCTCCTCCCACAACCAAATATCTGGCTCAGGCCCAGGGCTCTTGCTTAGATACAAGGCACCCTTTACCCAGATAAATCCTCGTGCTGCGAATACACAAGCCTTGAATCACAGCTCGTTGCTCTGCATGGGAGGAAGTACTGCTCCTTTTTGTCCTTTTTGTCTCGGGTTCGCTGAAGGATCGGGACAGGCAGCAGGGACCCTCGATGGCCTCTCCAGCACAGGGCGCAGCTACTGCGCGTTGTTTACCAGCAAGAGGCACACAAGCAGTCGTGCTCGTCCCAGGAGGACTGGCTGTGCTGCAATGGCAGTGTTTCAGCTGGGGCAGTGACTCAGAGGCCTGTGCCTGATTGTGAGACCACGTGGCTTTGCTCTGATTCAGAGCATGAAGCCAGGGGATGTTTTCGTGTGCTGCTGCAGCTGTCGGGAGTCAACAACACAGAGCCTGCGCTATCGTTCGGGTGAGAGCAAATCCCAAACTGGCATTTGCAGGTGGGAGACACCGGATGGATGGATTTCCACAGGGCAGGAACAGAAGTGGTCCAGCCAGTCATACCATTCATTCCCCAAGAGCAGGGAGACCACTGCGCTGAGGATCTGTGTTCCTGTCCTGGGGCACATCTGTTGATCAGCTTGACACCTTGCAACACATCTGTGATGTTTGGCCGGAACCAGGAGTGGCAGAGGACAGGCAGCATTCCACAGGAGACTGCAGTGACTTACCACACTTACTTCATTATTTAAATTCATAGAGTTTATTTTGTACTTGCAAAACATATCATTAAAAATACTTATCATATGGATTTTCACCAGACATGAAGAAGTCCCACCTCTTGCACAGCGAATACAATTTTCTAAGAATTACATCCTCTTCCTCTCATCATTTTAAATTTTCTTTAAACAACATTTACTAGGTCCTTTCATCTCAAGTTTCTCCAGTATTGTCTCCCCAAGCTAGAACAGGTCCCATATTATAACCCAGTGCAAGATTATAGCAGACCCAGAAGCTCAAACACAAAGCAGTACACGCACTTTCTGTAATTGTTTTCCCTTCAAGGACTCTGACCAGGAACAGGTTTTTCATGATTACCACTTCTCTCTACAGGCCACAAAGTTGTTTTTTTTTTTGTACAAGCATAAGATATTCTTATTAGTAAAACACAAGCAATGCATATATCTTCTTTGTTATCTTCTAATTGTCAAATAATTGTTAACAGGCATGTGATGAAAACTAGAGCCCCAAAAAGGGTGGCAGCCTACATCACCTGACCAGCTATGGATGATTCTCGCTCATAGGGATCCAGAAATATTTCCCCTCAATTAGAAGGCAAGCTTGGTTTATTCATAACCATCGCTATTGGCACAAATCATTAGCCAGCACAGCAGGAGCACAGCCTGTCTCAGACTTGTCACTAAGAGGGTGGCTCTTTGGAGCACGACAGAAGAGCAACCATCCCAAAAACTGCAGGGAAAACAATGTCAGCCCAGCTACAGCTGAAACGTGAGCTCTTGTTTGTCACTGAAGGAAGCTAAGCAGTTTGGTGTAAGACACAGGGTGTATGTTCCTGGAAGCAGTTCTCTGCATGGCACGGGGTGGTGGTAGGTACTGGTATTTCTTGCTCTTCAGTTTTCCTTTTGAAAGCTTGTACCCAAAGGTCCCTTTCTTTCATTATGGCCTTTTAGTAAAAAAGAGTCCAAGGCTTCTCCCTGTTTAGTGCCTTTCCAGGGCTACTCTTTGTGCTCAACAGCTCACTGAAATAACCCAGCTCAAAAGGAAAAAAAAAAAGAAAAAAAGACATGAAGAAACAGACACAAAGTGAGCACTCAGAATATCTTGCACACGGGTTATGGTGCCTTCTCCTCTCTTCAGTAGTAAGCCATCTGTGAAAGCAAAACACAACACCACCATCCTGTGATGAACTTGCTGAAACAAAACCATTTGTCTTTTTAGAACAGCATGAAGCAAAGCCCCTTCGCTCCCCTCTGCTTCCCCAGGGTGTCACTGGCAGCAGCTCACCTGCCTCCTGTTCCCTTGGCATGCACACACTGCTGGTTATCTTGGACACTGAATGAGCTCCGACTGCTGCCAGGGAAAGCATTGCTCTCTGGTGCCAGGGGGAACCTCTCCAAACCCCACATTCACTACTCTAACAAAGTTTCACCCAATTTCAAACCAGGTCTGCACACAGGAAAAGAAAAAGATGCCTACCTCACTGTAACAGCAACAGCAGTGCTCTGAAACCTGCTTCTCCTTAACACCCACTGAGCCAGCCCAGCCTCTGAACAGCCAGCACAATCAAGAGAGCTTTTCTCTTCAGCACAGACTGGTGATTCTGAGAAAACCCAAATGATTTCAAGATGCTGTGAGTTCCCCCTCTTCACTGAGGAGTCATTCACCTAGACAGGGCTTGCTTCCCTGGCTGTTACTTCAAGGCCTGAGCCAGTTGTTGGCTCTTGCGCTTCCTCCTGCACTCAAATGTGGAGACTAGTCATTTCCTCCTGCTGGTTGGGCTTCTGCACCTCCCCTCACAGCAGTAACAACACAGAACAACGAACTGTCATCTCCTTTTTGAGCAATGGCTGCTCCCTTAAGGCTACTAAATCCCCAGGGCAGGGCCAGGAAGGATGCTCAGCTGAGCTTTGCGAGGAGCAGCCAGTGCAGGCACACATAGTGCCTGCTCTGCCAGCCACAGAGAACCAACAGGAGGCACTCTTGGAGTTTCAGATCCTATTGCTCCACCTCCGGAGGCACCCTGAGTCCTCCAGCTGCTGCCAGCAGGCTTCTGCTTCCTGCACAGACACGAGGACATCCAACCCTTCCTCACTACCCAACTGGAAACAGGGGAGGAAAGAGAAATAACTGAGCTGAGGTCAGAAAGGGGCTGCAACCAGGCAACGAACAAGAGCTTGTTATAGACCTCAGCTTTATATCGCAGCCTCCCCTCTGCACTGCCCTGCTGAAGCAAGCCCTGAAAATGAAATCACACCTGAGAGACCTGTCCAAAATACACCAACCTCCGTGTACCTCTGCAGGGAGTTTCTCAGAGGTGTCACCACCCAGGGCAGAGCAAGAAATAGTACAGAAGCCTACCTAGGAGATATCTCTAAGGACATTCCTATTCTAGATACCATGTGCAAGAGTGAAGAGATATTAGTAATTTCAGATAGGCCAGATATCGTGTCAGGACAAAAAAAAAACAAAAAACAAAACAGGCCAGGCTCTAAGAAAGGACTGCAATTGCAAAGAAAGAACTGGCAGCAGATAAGATGAATTGCACATGCACTCAGGTAGAGAGCAAAGAGCTAAAGCTAACCTTTATCACCACCGCTGCCACAACCCCCAGCAGGGCCAAGAAGATCAGCCCCAAGCGGACCTTGTTAAACTGCTTCAAAATGAAGAACTTGGTCCAATCCAGCTTCTTCTGGCTGTTAGGTGGGTACCGGAATTTGTGCATACCCTCCATCTTCAGGTCCTTGATCAAGCAGGCACGGAGGTGGGAGAAGGTCTCAAAGCTGTGCTTGCCGTGGTAGGCGCCCATCCCGCTGTTCCCTGGGACACACAACCCGGCCAGGTCACACCACAGGCTTGGCAGGCCAAGCCTTTGGCTACTTGTGGCCACCAGCACGGCAAGCAGAAACACAGGAAAGCTTCCATTGCTTGCCAGCTGCAGTGCAAGTTACCTACCAGGATTTTGGCTTGCTACAGTTCTAAAGCATAACTTTTCCCCTATATTCCTGCAGAGAGGACATGTCCTTCTCCACAGGACTTCTCAGTCCCTAAGATGTCCATCTGCACTCCATTTCTCCTCTTCCCCACCCTCCTCTGACTGCACAAACTCCAGGGTTTCAGGGTGTCCCCGTAGGTGCTGTTCCCTATGCATCTGAGCCATGCCCAGCACTCCCCTGGATCTTGCTTCCTCCCTCAAAACACCACATGTGCCTCTGAGACCCAACCTATACTGAGTGAAAAGGGTTTCTCTTGAGTTCCCTTGCAGGGTACACCTCTGCTTCTCAGTCCCAGCACAGCACGTGATGGTTACAGCAGCAGAACGCCGCTGCCTCACCATCAATTTGTGAGCACTGTAGCATCTAAACCCTTTTCTGGAAAGCTCATCTAGCTTTCTGGAAAACTAATAAAAAGAAATTACATGAATCAGCACTAAATGCTTCAATCCTCCCAACAACACGTACCAAACATATTTCCCTCTCTTGGCCCCTCTCCTAAGAGACTTGTAGAATTTGTTGTTGTTATTGAGACCTGCTATACAGAGGTCCTTCACATGTGACAGGCGCAGGAGTACCCTCCTGTACACAGGACAGCCACTGCAGTGCCACGGCACAACAAGCAGCAAGTCACAATGCTTCAGGAGCCCCAGCAACTTACCGACACCACCAAAGGGTAAGGTTGAGAGGAAGAAATGCATGATGACATCATTTACAGTGACGCCCCCACTGGAGGTTTCTGAGATGACTCTCTTGACTACCTGACAGAAGAAAAAATGACAACAACAACAAAATTACAAAGGCCCAGCAGAGACCAGACGTCACCAAGCAGCACTGGGAAGGGAGCCATGGGACAACAGGCTCTCACATTCACTTTCTCTGTCTGACACCTCAGACAAGCCCTCTCCACACAACACTAATTGAAATGAAAAAGCTGGAAACACAGGAACTCTTCTCCACAGCAAAATATTAAAAGTCCCTAGGATCACCTACAGCTGCATGGTGAGCTAGATCCCAAGCAGGAAATTCAGCCTTTTATCCACCCCTCTGTTTCGCAATGCCATATAGATGCTGAGTGCTTCAGCATGTGCCTGGGAGGTTCCGGCAACTCTGCCTGCGGACACGTCTGTCCCACAGGAGACAAAAACTGCAATCCTCCCACAAACAGCAGCCAACAGGGCCCAGCACCAAGCTGTGCGTGGGGAGGCCGCACCCAGCATCGAGCCGCACGGAGCCCTGACCCACCTTCTTGTCATTGGAGAAGACATAGAGGGCAAGGGGCTTCTCCCGACTGTTGATAAACTCAATGGCTTCGTCCACACCCTTCACTGACAAAATCGGAAGCACCGGGCCAAAGATCTCCTCCTCCATCACCTTGGACTCCGGAGAAACGTCCGTCAGGATGGTGGGTGCTGAGGCAAGCGGGAGGGCACAGGACACACGGTCAGCAGCACAGCAAGCAGGACCCACCACAGGGCCCCTGCCCAACACGCGCCACAGCTACCTATAAAGCAGGAGGCCTCATCCGTCTCTCCACCGTGGGCGATCTTCTGGCCTTCCAGCAGGCTCACGATCCTTTTGAAGTGACGCTTGTTGATGATCCTCTCGTAATCTGGAGACTTCTTCACATCTTCCCCGTAGAACTCCTGACAAAGGACAGAGCAGAACCAAAGCCCTTCACGCACCTGCAGCACGGCCGCAGCTCCGGGGCCACCATTTCACAAACTCACGCCTCCAAGGTGACGGGGACAACGGCCACAGCACGAGAGCCTCCGCGCTCACCTGCAGAGTCGCCTTAATGTACTCCACCACCTGGCTCTGGATGGACGGCTCGCACAGGACATAGTCTGGGGCAAGGCAGGTTTGCCCACAGTTCACGTACTTCCCCCATGCTATCCGCCTGCAGCAAGAGGGAGACTCAGCCCCTTCCAGTCCCCAGCACCACCACACCGTTACCCATGGGCCCACAGCGGCCCAGACATGTTCACCATCCCCATCCCCACTGTTCAGCCCCTGCCCTGGGACCGTGACAGCCCAACCTGCAGGCGACGGCCAGGTCGCAGTTCTTGTCGATGTAGCAGGGGCTCTTCCCACCCAGCTCCAGGGTGACGGGCGTCAGGTGCTTGGCAGCTGCTGCCATCACGATTTTGCCCACGGCGCTGTTCCCAGTGTAGAGGATGTGGTCGAATCTCTGCGTCAGCAGCTCCGTTGTCTCAGGCACTCCTCCTGTGACCACTGGGTACAGCTCCTGCGGGGACAAGTGACAGCCTTATATCGACCCTGACTCAAATGAATTACATCTAGTGAGCAGCTCTCCACAAGGCAGACTCGCTTGTGGGCTAGTCTGCAAGCTCTGCTCCTTCTAATAACATGAAACTCCACTTATCACACTGCCCCATGCAAACTCAGAAGAAACAGAGTTGGAGGCCAGGGCTGAGTCAGGCTGCGGAGCTGCTTCCACACTTTGAAGCCTCCAGCACGGGTGACCACCAGGCTCTCCCTTGGCCTGGGGCAGCTGCACTGGAGGAGCCACAAGATGTCGATGAACAACACGCCCTATGCAAAGCTGCACTCACCTGATCCAGGTACTCGGGGAGGATGTCAGCGATCAGCTGGGACATGTGTTCGCTGACCTCTGACGGTTTCACCACCACTGCATTGCCTAGGACACAAGCCCAGCACAGCTGCTCAGTCCTCGTGCTACTCTCACCTCCCATGGGCTCCCACGCAGACCCTTCAGGGGACTCGGGCCACACGCGGGTTCCCACCTGCTGCGATGGCCCCGATCAGCGGCAGCATGACCAGGACGAAGGGGTAGTTCCAGGCTCCAATCACCAGCACCACCCCCAGCGGCTCGGGGTAGATGTACGCCTCGTCCCGCATCGTCAGCAGGTTCTTCTTCACCGGCTGCGGGGCTGCCCACGACGGCAGCTTCTCCATGACCAGGGCCAGCTCCCCCAGCACGTTCAGGATCTCGTGGGTGTACGCGTTGCGCCCAGACTGCGACGACAGACAGCTTGCAAGGGGTGCTGACAGCGGGCACCCAGGGGTGGCCACGGAGCTCACCCAGCCGCACAAGCGCCATTCAAGGCCAGGCCGGGTGGGTCCTGCCCATCCTGATCCCATGGGTGCCACCCTGCCCACGGCAGGGGGTCGGAGCTGGATGATCTTTAAGGCCCCTTCCAGCCCAAGCCGTTTCGCGATCCGACGACTAGGACAAAACCCGGGGGGTTTCGCTTTTCCCCCAGCTGGCAACCCGCCCCGCCCGGCGGAAGGACCCCATCCCGCTGACCTTGCGCAGATCCGACTGCAGGGCCGCCGCGATCTCCTTCTCCTTCTCCCGCACCATCCGCTCCAGGTTCTTCAGCTGCCGCATCCTGAACTCCAGCGGGCGGCACCGTCCCGAGCTGAAGGCCGCCCTGGCCCGCCCCACCACCTGCTGCATCCCCTCCATGCCCGCTGGGCGCTGCTCCCCGCTCAGGGCAGCGCGGGACCGGACGGGGCCGTGCGGGCAGAGGCCGCTCCCCAGACGCCCCCCGGACGCCCCGCCCCGCCCCGGCTCCTGCCCAATCGGCGCTGGGAGGGCGGCGGAGCGGCCGGGCCCATCCCGTACGGGTGTGTGTGTGGGGGGGGTACAGCGAGGCCGCCCCCCTCCGGCCGGAATGGAAGCGGCGAGAGGGGCGTGGCTAGGAACAAAGGGGGGCGTGGCTTTGGGCACGGGGGGCGGGGCCAGGACGCGGCCGTTCGCGCGGTTTCAGGTCCCCGCGCCCCGCTGGAGGCCGGCAGCCGCTGGCAGCGCCGGGGCAGGGGCAAAGTCCCCCCCCTCCGGGCTCCCTTATCTAAGCAGGGGAAGTGGCACGGCGCGGCCTTTCCCCCGGACTCCCCCCGGCACCGCGTCTCTGAGCCTGGTGCTGCTGGAAGCAGCGTGGGGCCCCCTTCCAGCTCCCCCTGCTCGGGTGGGAAGGGGGGGGGGGACGACGCAGAGGCTGCGGTCACAGTGAGCCAAGGGAGAGCAGGGCACTGAAAACACACGTGGGGGATACGGAGGCAAAAGAAGCAAGAGCAGGAGGCTGATCAGCGTAACCTTGCCGCAGCACTCACGTGGTGAACACGAGTCACACATCCAGGGAATGGCACTGACACAAGGCCGGGCTAATTCCAGTTAAATCAGTCCCGCCCCAGCTTCCAAGAACTGCAGCGGATTATTGGGAACTTAGCGCAGAGCTGTTACTCGCTATCATTTCAGACACCGCAGTTCCTCAGGCAGCATACCCAACGCTCTTACAGGGGCCATACGTATTACTCCAAAGCTCCTCAGCCAAAACCATGCCCAGCTAATCCTGCACCTGGTCACTCACCTCTGTGCCGTGCAGGGCCACCAGCCGGGTGCTCGTGCCCCTGAGATGGAGATGGAGCCAAGCACGCACTGCCCCGCAGCTCCCAGGCTGCCCCAGAACCCTACATCCAGGCCCAGACTCCTTGGCCACTGCTCCCCTCACATCAGCTCCAGCTCCATGATGCTTTCCCAGATCAGGGTCTCTCCCAGCGTCTGCCCCCTGTAGGGGGCAAGCTTAAGCCCAACGCGCTGTGCCTGAGCCACCGCTCCCCCCAACACAAAGCCTGGCTGTCCTGCAGCCGGGTGGCTTTGCAAACAACTTGCGGGTTGCGGCTCAGCCAGCACATGAACATTTCACAAGTGATTGTATAAACCTCAGCAGTAACCAGTCTGGTGTGGAAAAGAGTGATGAGCAACTGCCCCTACTTGCACGCAGCAGGCACTATGTAAAGAAAAACAGGCTGGGCTTGATGGCTCCCTTGCACTGTGATACATGAAAAGGAGCTGAGTTCACACTCAAGACGACACAAGGAGGAAAAGCGGGAACTTTTCTCATAGGAGCATCACCTTGTTAACACGCTCTCCTTTATCCTATTTAACATGCTTGCACACAGGTTATGTCGAAGCTCTGTCCGCATGCCATGCTGCCTGAGAGTCCAACGAAAATTAGACAAGGGGCTCATGCTACTGCAGCTAGAGGAAGAGTCTGTGAACTCTTGGAGTATCACATTGTGTCCTGGGTGTCAGCGCTGCAACGCATCCTCTGCAGTCAGCACACCCACAAGAGGATGGCTGCAGGAACATCGAGACCGTTACTTACCCGTGCTTTCCACAGTGGCTGATTTCCAGAGTCTGCTCTCCTGCTTGAAAATTCTCACCCTTCAGCCAGAGGATTTCCATGCCACTGCAGTGCTGCTTGTGCTTGGCAGCACACAGAGCAGGCAAACATCCCAGCTGCGTCTCATCCTGGGGCCAGGAGACTGCTACCGGGCCTGGCTTTCACAGAAACCTGAGGCTCCTCTGTATTGACAGGAATGACAGAGCAGCACCGTGATGCCAGCCTGGGAGATGGCCCCTCATCCTTGGCAGGGACATCTTTTAGCCAGCTATGGACCAGAAACAAGCTGAGGTTGCTTTAAGTGTTGCAAAACATCAGCTGAGTCACCCCGGAGTGGCGCTGGGTGAGAACTTCCCTGGTGACACGCATTTCTAAACAAATAATGCCGACTTGCATCCCTGCAGTACTAGCATAAGCGAAAAAAAACACCCAATGTAATAGCTTTATTCCCCTTTGAGCCACTTGTTCTCTTTCTATTTTATATAGAAAATATTATGAAATTCATTAGTTGGTTAAATGACAAATCTACCCCGTCTGTTTAGGTATTACATGAACAGGTAAACATCCCGATCAAGATTCACATTTTCCAGTATAATACAAGAAAGATGTCAGGCACTTCTGATGAATATCAATTCCATTTCAAACTAGCAGAAACTTTGTCTGAAAAGATGCGGCAAAAAGGGGCCTTATTAATAACCCTGCTGACTGCAAAGATGCAATAAATGTTCATCTCCTTCATGTGGTATCTTTCGTATCTAATGAGCCACAAACATGAAATTCACAATAATCACTTCAATGACAATCCAACTCGGACCTTGTTAAACCGCTTCAAAATGAAGAACTTGGTCCAATCCAGCTTCTTCTGGCTGCCAGGCGGGTACCGGAATTTGTTCATACCCTCCATCTTCAGGTCCTTGATCAAGCAGGCACGGTGGTGGGAGAAGGTCTCAAAGCTGTGCTTGCCGTGGTAGGCGCCCATCCCGCTGTTCCCTGGGACACACAACCCAGCCAGGTCACACCACAGGCTTGGCAGGCCAAGCCTTTGGCTACTTGTGGCCACCAGCACGGCAAGCAGAAACACAGGAAAGCTTCCATTGCTTGCCAGCTGCAGTGCAAGTTACCTACCCGCATTTCTGCTTGCTGCAGTTTTAAAACATAACTTTTCCCTACATTCCTGCAGGGAGGATGTGTCCTTCCTCTCCACAGAACTTCCCAGTCTGTAAGGTGTCCGTCTGCACCCTCCCTCCAGCAGTTACTGCTGATCACCCTGGTTGCAACTAATGGTTTGAAAACACCTTTCACATTAGTCTATGCTAAATGCTTCAATACTCCCAACAACACATACCAAACATATTTTCCTCTCTTATTCTCTCATATTTCCCCGCTCCTAAGAGACTTGTAGAATTTGTTGTTGTTGTTGAGACCTACTATACAGAGGTCCTTCACATGTGACAGGCGCAGGAGTACCCGGGCGCAAGCCAACCACTGCAGTGCCATGGCACAAGAAGCAGCAAGGCACAACGCTTAAGGAGCCCCAGAAACTTACCGACACCACCAAAGGGTAAACTTGAGAGCAAGTAATGCATGATGACATAATTTCCAGTAACACCCCTACTGGAGGTTTCTGAGATGACTCTCTTGATTATCTGACAGAAGAAAAAATGACAACAACAACGTTACAAAGGCCCAGCAGAGACCAACGGGCCCTCGCTTTCACTTTCTCTGTCTGACACCTCAGACAAGCCCTCTCCACACAACACTAACTGAAAAGGAAAAGCTGGAAACACAGGAACTCTCCTCCAAAGCAAAACTTTAGAAGTCCCTAGGATCACCTACAGCTGCATGGCGAGCTAGATCCCAAGCAGGAAATTCAGCCTTTTATCCACCCCTCTGTTTCACAATGCCATACAGCTCCTGAGCGCTGCAGTATGTGCCTGGGGGGCTCTGGCAACTCTGTCTGGGGATACGTCTGACCCACAGGACACAAACGCGACAATCCTCCCACAAACAGTGGCCAACAGGGCCCAATGCCTGGGACAGCAGCCACAGCACGAGAGCCTCCGCGCTCACCTGCAGAGGCGCCTTAATGTACTCCACCACCTGGCTCTGGATGGACGGCTCGCACAGGACATAGTCCGGGGCAAGGCAGGTTTGCCCACAGTTCATGTACTTCCCCCATGCTATCCGCCTGCAGCAAGAGGGAGACTCAGCCCCTTCCAGCCCCCAGCACCACCACACCGTTACCCATGGGCCCACAGCGGCCCAGACATGTTCACCATCCCCATCCCCACTGTTCAGCCCCTGCCCTGGGCCTGTGACAGCCCGACCTGCAGGTGACAGCCAGGTCGCAGTCCTTGTCGATGCAGCAGGGGCTCTTCCCACCCAGCTCCAGGGTGACGGGCGTCAGGTGCTTGGCAGCCGCTGCCATCACGATTTTGCCCACGGCGCTGTTCCCGGTGTAGAGGATGTGGTCGAATCTCTGCATCAGCAGCTCCGTTGTCTCAGGCACTCCTCCTGTGACCACCGGGTACAGCTCCTGCGGGGACAAGTGACAGCCTTATATCGATCCTGACTCAAATGAATTACATCTAGTGAGCAGCTCTCCACAAGGCAGACTCGCTTGTGGGCTAGTCTGCAAGCTCTGCTCCTTCTATTAACATGAAACTCCACTTATCACACTGCCCCACAGAAATGAGAAAGAAAGAGTTGGCGGCCAGGGCTGAGTTAGGCTGCGGAGCTGCTTCCACACTTTGAAGCCTACGGCACCAGGCTCTCCCCTTCCTCAGCTCTCTCTCCCCACCTAGAGAACGTATTAGTTCCTGAGAGCGAATCGTACAGCAGAGCCATGCTGTAAGTGGAACAGCCTCACTGGAACAGGGCAATGGATGTCAGACAGTGCTACAGCTCCTGGGGGTATACAAGCATGTTGGGGTTCCACTGGCCTGGAGCAGCTGCACTGGAGCAGCCACGAGATGGCGTGGAACAACGCGTGCTATGCAGAGCGACACTCACCTGGTCCAGGTACTGAGGGAGGAGATCTGCCACCAGCTGGGATGTGTGCTCACTGACCTCTGACAGCTTCACCACCACTGCATTGCCTGGGAGACAAACCCAGCACGGCTGCTCAGTCCTTACACCCTTCTCACCTCCCACAGCCCCCACACAGACCCAGGCCACATGCAGGTCCCCACCTGCTGCGATGGCCCCGATCAGCAGCTGCACGACCAGCATGAAGGGGTAGTTCCAGGCCCCGATCACCAGCACCACCCCCAGCGGCTTGGGGTAGACGTACGCCTTGTCAGTAGGTTCTTCTTCACCGGCTGAGGGGCTGCCCGGGACGGCAGACTCTCCATGGCCAGGGCCAGCTTCCCCAGCACACCCATGACCTCGTGGCTGTACGTGTTGCGCCCACACTGCAATGACAGGCAGCTCACTGAGGGTGCTGACAATGGACACCCACCTCCTGCACCCAGGGGTGGCCACGGAGCTCACCCAGCCGCACAAGCGCCATTCAAGGCCAGGCCGGGTGGGTCCTGCCCATCCTGATCCCGTGGGTGCTACCCTGCCCACGGCAGGGGGTCGGAGCTGGATGATCTTTAAGGCCCCTTCCAGCCCAAGCTGTTTCGCGATTCAATGAGTAGGATAAAACCCGGGGGGTTTCGCTTTTCCCCCAGCTGGCAACCGCCCCTGCCCACAGACCTCGCGCAGATCCGACTGCAGGGCCGCCAGGACCTCCTTCTCCTTCTCCCGCACCATCCGCTCCAGGTTCTTCAGCTGCCGCATCCTGAACTCCAGCGGGCGGCACCGTCCCGAGCTGAAGGCCGCCCCGGCCCGCCCCACCACCTGCTGCATCCCCTCCATGCCCGCTGGGCGCTGCGGGGAACCGGAGCCTGCCCGCGTGCGCCTGCGAGCCCCCGACACCCCCAAGTGTGCGGGACCGGCCAGGCGCGGAGCCGCTCCCCGCTCCCAGGGGAATGGAAGCAGCGGGCGGGGCTTGGGGGGCGGGGCCAAGTGCATGGGGGCGGGGCCAGAGGGTCAAACTCGCGGGAAAAGGCCCCGAAGGAGGGGGCGCAGGGGCAGCGCCCCCAGCGGCTGCCGGTTGGGGCCCGGCCTCCGGTGCTGCCGGTGCCGGCTCCCCGCGGGCTGTGCCCGGCTGGACGAAGGCGGAGACCCCGCCTGGAGGCCGGCAGCCGCTGGGCGAGGCTGGCAGCCCTGGGGCAAGGGCAAAGTCCCCCCCCGGTTCCCGAGAAGTCCGGGGTGCGGAGGAGGAGGAGGGGGGAAATGCCCCAGGAGGCAGCAGCGAGACGCGTGGGTCTCAGCGTGCTCCTTCCGCCTCGGAGCTGACAGCGTTTTCTATTTTTATTCGGCCACTAAGGAACAATGAAGGAGGGAACTATTTATGGGGAAGTCATTACCGCCAGGAGAAGCGGGAGCTAAGCAGTGCGGGAGGTGCTCTGATCGCCAGGACTTGGCGCAGAGCGGCAGGAGATGTTGATTGAGAATCTGAGCTGCTGCCGCCCCTCTTCTCTTCCCTCCTTGCCTAGCAGCCTCTCGCTCCAGGTCCCCTCCTGGAGTCAGCTCTAAGCAAGGCACCGCGGTTAATTCCCGCCCCCAACAGCAGCCAGTAGAGCCTGGTGAAGGAGGACTTCGCCTTACAGGATAAGATATGCGGTATTTGCTTTCAAGAGTCCACCAAATAACGCAGCTATTCTATACATACACACACAGCTCACACGCCACCCGGACATAACCAAGTTTTTAGCCAGGCTGGCAATCCTAAATTTCTGCTTAAACGCGTATCCTGTGTACGGCTCCAAGTGTTTACTCCTAAATCACCTAATCTGGGCAGTGGCACAACAAGCCAGGCAGATACAAAAGCCCAAATAGCACTCCATCAGAAAAGCGGGTGCAGAAAATTAACAACAGGGAGTAGCTTTAAGGAACCTACAAGAATAAATGCGGCTCAGTTCATTTATGGCATCACTTGTTTTGAAAGCTGAGGCTGATCTCACATTTGCAAGAACAAGATACTCTGCAGTACAAAGCCGCGGTCTGTGGGCTGCGTTGTAGACATAGCTGGAGCACGGAAAATGTGAAAGAGCCACAAAGAAACAATGAAAATGATTGGCACGAAGACTGCAACCAGACTCAACAGCACCACTGGCATTTAGTTTGCTTTCAGCTAAAGAGGAGGGGGGAGCCTGCCACATACAAAAGGCTATTGAAAAGGTGTTTGTCCAAAGCAGCAGTGCCAAGAGTTAGGGAGACCGGGCTCCAACCGACTGAAAGACTTCAAGAGAGGAGTTACTGAGATATACTTCGCTGACCTACAGAAAGGAGGAGCAAAGCATGCAGTTATATTAGAAAGCCACAGCGAGGGTTATGGCTCAGGTTAGACAGCCAAAAAAAAAGTCAGTGACAAGCAGAGTTCAGAGCAGATGACAAAAAGTCAAAGGATCAAAATTAAAAAACAATCAAACCAAACAAACAAAAACAGAAGAAGCAGCATGAGTCAAACAAGAGGCAGGTCACAAGCCAGATCACAAGTCAGCCTGTCTGAATTTCAAAGCCTCAACAAGCTCTGAAACCAAGTGTCCAGCTTTACTTGATCTACAGGAAGGAGAAAGCTTCCCTTTTCAGTGCCCCTGGACTGTACACTGCACAGTGCTGTGGTACCAATGGATCACAACAATTACTGCCTCTGAACCCATAAGGTGACAACAGGAATATCTTGATGTTGCTGGATAAAGTAGCAAGAGCAATGCAGAACCTAGCGAGTCCCAGGACCAACAACTCACATCTCAACTGAAAAATGTTTCTTAAGTAATTTGTAATAGATCAGCTGTGAGTTACATCAACTAGATTTCATCCTCTGTATCAGAGGAAAGGTCAAGAATTAGTCTTCTTGCATATAAAAAGCAGCAAACGTCAGAATCAAGCTACATTTTAGATTTCTCAGTCAATTGTACACATTATGGAGAAAGTGAAAATATGGAAGTACAGAAGAACATGGCGCTCTCGAGTAGATGCTAGAGTTGAACTAGAAAAGCGGTACATCAAGTATCTCCTTTCAAGTTCTATCTTTCAAAAGGCTAAAAAACAACAACAAAAAACAACAACAACAACAACAACAAAAAAAAAAACAAGCACCTGCTGTTCAGTGTGGAGAGCTGAAGACAGAGGACAGCTTCAGGATCTCTTTGGAATGAGCTTATGCAGAAAGACAGGCCATGAGCATTGGCCTCCTGCTGAAGACAGCGAGCAAGAATAGCCCTTTTCTTCTCCTGTTTGCACAGCTGTAGTCTCACTGGCAGGAGTGAGGAGAATGAACTCGAATCCTGAGGGGAAAAAAAAGAAAACCAATAAAAAAATCATGAGGCTGCTTTTCCCAAGAACTATCTCCTAGACTTGTGCGTTAAGGCTTTCACTGTGTTCCTAGATTCATGTTCAGATATTTCATTAGCATTCCCTGCTCACTCACTCCTCATCTTTTATTATGTGCCAGTCATAAGCGCAGGTTTTATTTTTTTAATAAAATGGAAAAAAATGATAGTACAACTAAGAAATACAACAGCTGTATACCAGCTATCACAGCACACCTCAGCTGGGGAGAGGATATTAGCTACAAGCTGGAGGAAACCTGCTTTTTGTAAGGCTTGGACAGAAATTGTAACTTACTGCGATTTTTTTTTCTATCACTATTTATTTATTTTTAGTTCTATACGTGCTGTTTTGGCAGCCCAGTCAGCTCCTCTTTGCTAGAGGCAACAAACAAGCACCTTGCTGAAAGAATGTACAACTGTTACCTAAGAACCTACTTAACATATTTGTTTTCAAAGCTGTTTTAAAAAAAAAACACAAACAAAAAAACAAGACAAAAAACCAACCACCACCAAACCCCACAAACAAAAAACCTCACGACAAACAACAAAGCAAGGTAAACTGTTTTCCCAAAGCAACTGAAAACAAACTCGGGGACACTTTGTGCCAGGGTTATCCAGAGATAATGAGCTCATTGCCCCATCGCCATGAGGTGAGCATCTCTTGACCCAAGTAGATTCAGCTTCCAGGCAACATTCAGCAATTGATTTAATGAGCCAAGTACAGACCGTTGGTTTTGTTCCCCCCCCGAATTAACACCACTGATCTTTGGTTACAGACACACACAAACTCGACTTTACCATAGAAACACTTCTAGTGTCAGTATTTATTTTACCTTAATATACATTTATACAGGCCATAATAAAAAGGCTATTACACAACAGTTCAGTGAGTTATTACCTAGTTTCAAGAATAATGCATGCAATTACAAAGGAGAGGTAGAAACACCGTATTAAAGACCTAAAAATACAAACATTATATAAACAAACACTTTCAAATTAACTGTTGGAATTTCATACAGATAAATAAGGTAAAAAGTACATTACTCTGTCAAAGTAAAGGAAACACATGGTTATCCGAACACTGAAAGAGTATTTTGATGTGTAAGCCCTGTACAACTTTGTCAAATAGTTCAGACCACTGTGTTTAAGAGGATTAAAATGATTTTGTCCTGGAGAATGGTTTATTCAAGTATTCAAGCAGTTGAGTAACAAAAAAGTCCCAAAAATAAAGTAAAGGAACCATTTCCAGAGAAGCTGATCTGCTTAAATACTTTGCAAATCGCTGTCCTGATAATCTCATGGGATGCTTGAAATGATAATGCCTATAAGGCTAAATGAAGCTTCCCACCTCTCCCCCAAAATGCACACAAAATAATCCTGATTCTTCACACACACTGTGTAGATATTCTACATCAATTTATCAGCATCTCAAATCCCAACATTATTTTCTGGTTTTGCGTGGTTCCTTGCAGAACCTCTCAGTTTACAGTATTTCTTGTAATACTGCCCAAGAAGCAAGACTACTGAGAACTGTCATTACACCCCTAGAGACTGCAGGCATTAATGCACATTTCGCATGCACAACAAAAGATGCAACCAAATCTATATAAAAAGCAAACAACCAGCAACTCAACATTGCTATCACTGAGAAAGTCCAGAGCAGTAGTTACTCAAGTATTAGACAAATAGGTATAAAATGGAAAGGTTCACATGAATACAAGTTTTTACAGTTTGTTTGAAAGTCTTCTAGAAGCTACATTTGAAATTCTGGAAAGAATTTTATGTACACTGAAATGAAATTCAGCCAAGTCCATTGTGCCTTCTCTCTCTCTTTTTTTTTTTTAATATAGTTCTTCAAAAATGAATATACAGTTGCTTTAGTAAATTAGTGCAAAACAAAGTGTTTTGGAAGAAGATCTTCAAATTGTATCCACATCAGCTGAAAACCCACTGAGGATTTTGCACAGATGGAGCGCAATTTCTTCCATTACCATTTTCCCCCCCAATAAAAGAACACTTTCTCACCATCCCTTCACAAGACAAGCTGAGCCATGTTTACAACATGCAAGCTCAGATACAAGCCAGCTTAACCCCAAAAGCTTTGAACAGCACTTGCACATGGTTAGGGCTTCCCAGATTCAGTCAGATACATTTTACTGACTATTTTAAAACTTTTTTTTCCACAAACTTTTGAGGGACTCTTCTGAGGGAAATGTCTTTTTGTACCTGATGCAGAAGGATCCAGTCTCTATAGACCTCATGAGGAAAAAAAACCCTGATCATTCAAGTCAAAACACACGTACAAGGATCTGTTTGAAATGTGAAGACAGATTCTTTTAAATTCTGTTGCTAGGAAGAAAAAGGAGCTGCTGGATCTGTAAGGCAAGTTTTCTACAAATGTACTTTTGGAATTTCTCCTCTTTGAGTATGCTGCTGTTTCTTTGGTAGTCACCACAGAAATGTAAGAATCATCTTCCACGTGGGGCAGAACAAGGACAACAATTAAGCTGTAGTGAAAAAGTGCAGTATCACTGAAGTGGTCCCTTATGTTCACACCATCTGGTCCTTGGGATATTCCTACTGCTCATATACAGCCACTGTGCTATAGCAAAGTGCAGAAAGCCTTCGCTCGATGCTAGACTTATCTGAAAACAGAAAGGTCAAAAACAGGAAAAAAGTGATGAATTCAGTGTTATAATTAAATTCTGTATAATTTTCGATATTTTCATCATTCAGCATAAACTTACACTTGTGTACATTTTCTATATCTGCAGGGTCTTGCAGTATTTTAGTCAGTCCTTCCAGCAGCAAGGCTGCTTTGTGGTATCGATATGTAATATCTTCAGTTTGCTGAAACATCTCATCTAGAGCTGCTGACTGAACCTGGAATCATTCAGTAGATTCAGTTACATAAATTGCTTTAGGCAACTACTGAAATGAAAAATTCAGAATGGATTATATTAAAGTGCCATTAATAAACTATTTTTGAGCCTTAATTAAGCTGATCTGTTTTTATGACAATAAGACAACAAAATGCAGTCAGAAAACAGAGCCCCTGTGCTGTATTAGCAAAGGATGTTCTGCACATAAGCTGTAAAAGCACTTTTTGATCTTGTGTGTTTATGTGTTACAACGTATTTTGAAATTACAACAATGTATGAATAAGTATACTCATTCTCATACCTATATTCTCTTGTAAAGAAGTCAAATTAATTGTGCAAGACCACACCATTATCAGGGTTAAGCACAATATTTGCTGGTACCTTTTTTGTGACACCTATGGTAAAAAAAGACTTCCCTCTCAACAAAAAAAGCTTTTAAGTTTCTAGTATGCTTATTGTACCTGCTCTCTGGCAGATATAAAGTTTCTCAATTACATAAAAAAGCTTCCACATGTTTGGTGCCATATTTGCTTTGTATGAACAAGGCCGGTGTTCCTCAAATTGACCTGATGGACTGAGAAAGTTTCTTCTGTTGTTTCTGTGCTTTAGTAAACCATACTGGATAGTATGTCAGCACACCGGGCACTTTTAGAGGCTGCGTGGCTTAGGAGTTCATTTCCTAGTGTTTATGTATCAAATGTGCTGATGGAGGGGAAATACCCCTGAGGAACAGTATCTGCTTTAGCCACAGTTAAGGGAGGGCAGGACGGAAAGTGAAAGACTAACAAAAATTACTATGAACAGAAATCTGGAAACATACATTTTATTTTCTGGTTATGAATAAGAGGTATGTGAGAAAAGGAATCAATGTGTTATTGATCTCAATGTCCTATCATTTAGGTAAAAGGAGTGACTTACCATTTCTACAGCACAGCTGTAAATGAGTTTCTCTGCAGTTACACTGTTGATTTCATCAATGAATCTCTGCTTATCCGAAAAGAAACGATTCAACTTTTCTGTCAGTTTCTTGCACATGCTGATACAGAATTTGTATCTCTCATTGAGGCTTTTCACAACTGGGAAAAAAAAAAAAAAAGAAATTAAACAACAATAACAAAACCACAAACAGCTTAAGTACAACTTCCCCAATGCTAGGCAAAATTAATCTGTTTAATCTTGTGTTTCTAATGTTTACTTACTCTGCTACTAGTACGAATGAAGTATCAAATATATCAAATCTTAATGCTTCAAATTAAAAATCATCCATTTCTTAACAGTTGCTAGTTGTATCTTTGTTTACTATCAGAATTGTGCAACTGTACAGATCTACAATGCTCTTGTACAGAAGACACAAAAATGCTGCAACTTCAGCTTTTTGAGTGACATATAACTAAAGAAAATTCACAAGCCAAGAAAATGAGATTATATTGCACCTACCTTGCTTAACAGCAGTGGATGGGTTCAGTTTCCCTGATTTGACCTGTGCTTTGGCAAGATGCAGAGAAGATGCCAGTAACTGGGCTGCTTTCATATACAGCACAAGCTGCTCTACTTGTCTGGGGAAAAATAGGTGTAATTATATATCAAAAAACCTCTCTCAAACACATCCAAGCCTTAGGCAAACACCACTTTTTATCACAATCCTACACAAGACCCAGCAGCAGCAGAAAAAACAGATGTTTTAAATGTAACTCCACCCCTCCTTTCCCTCCACAAACACCCTGTGTCACGGGTTGAGAGTACATCTGCACATCCAGTAATTGCAGCAGCAAATACAAACTGCTTTAACGTAGACATTTTTAAAAGGAACCCTTCTTCGAGGGGACTGAATGCCTGAGGTCAAGGTCTTACCACAAGCAACTGGCTGTGCTTTTCTTGCAGTGTCATTTCCTATGCCCCCAGTATTCTCACAGTTGTGAAAAGCAAACATTTTGCAGGGATTTTTTTTTCTTTTTCTTTTTTTTTTTCCCAGAAAGGCAGAAAGTAGAACTGCCCTTCTCTACTGCTCCAAATTTCTCCTATTTCTCCTTGTTTCTGATTTTGTATTAGGTCTGATTTGCTACACTGATTAAAGGTCAAAGTTGGACACTCCTTCCCAACCTCCACCTCAGTGCTGCTGCTACAGCCTGGTCAACAGGATCACAGAGGACTTGGATTTGAAACAAGATGGTACACAGATTTCTAGGTTCAGAAAAAAACTACTTCAACACAAGTTTGCAATCCTCGCCACTTTCCCCAGCTTATGTGGCAGGCCAGAAAACATGGTCCTCATCTATCTATTAGCATATCTCTCTCTATCCTTTGCTGTACCTTTCTCATGTCTTCACTTGTTAAAAATGTATTCCTAAATAACATTCTATGTAGTAAATAATCACTCCAAACAAAAAGAGGGCATAGGTTGTCCAAAAACATTTTTGATGCATCTGGTTTTTACTAATTCTCTTGATACTATTTGACCACATACTTACCCCCACTCTTTGCTTAGTTGGCTAATCTGATCAACAACTATGCTCTCTTGGATTTGGTACAGTGATACTGCAGAAGTACACAGGTCTGGGTTCCCTCCCCGTACTGCTGTCAGATCCAGAACACATTCTGTAAATGTCAGCATCATGTTCAGATGACGCAGTGTATCTGTATGTTCTCTCTGTCAGAGGAAAAGGAGATGACAATTTAACCACTATAAGCCATAAGGCAAACAAGTACACTTAAAATTCTTTTTAAGCACTCGAGGATTTTTTGATATGTTAATTTTATGCAGAAATCGCATAGTAGAGTCAGCACTAGAGACTGCAGAACCAAATGGATCCAAAAGGATCAACAGATATTAATTGGTTCTTTCCTAATGATTTCAAGATACTGTAAGCTTATACTTCAGAGTCTTTCGACAAAGCCAAAGGAACTGGGACATGGACTTCTATGTTTGTTGAAACCTGAGCAACTAGGGGAATCACAAGTGAGACGTATTACTCGTTATTATATTATCAGCAACCCAGAAATATGCTTGGTACTCATATGAGAAGCCAGGAGGAATGTTTGGCTTTTATTATATAACAGACTTAATACCTACAAAAGAACTGATCTGAAGCTTCATGCTTATCTGCTTCATTCCAGTTTACACTTAGATCTAGAATTAAATTCTGTTGAAAGGTGGCTGTTGCCAAAGTTTGCCTTTTAAACCAAACAACTTAAACTGGAGTTAACAACTCACTGGTTGTTGGTGACTAAAACAGACACTACATGCATAGTCCCTGCTCAGAAAGAATATCAGTCTTCAAAACTAAACAAACACATCTTAGCAATATTTATAATCTTTTCATTAGTAATGCAGGTCTAAATAAATTTTAAACTCTATCTGTGGGAAGAATACAGTGCACTGTCAAACATTCATGTTATAACATATAGATTCAATAAGTAACCAAACACCTTCCAGCTAGATGTGAATGAGAGAACAGAACAGCAATCTGCCTTGAGAAATTTATAGTCCAACGATAGCATTCTGGTGAAGGACCACACCAACGTGTTTTTAAAGCACCACTCCTCCACACATTTAAAAAAATATAGGACACTCTTCCCACAAGTAGGATTTAATGTCATCTACTGACTGCGAAGAAGCAGTTAAATACAATGCCTAGAACGACATTGCTTCTGTCAGCACCCACGTCCAAAATCTTGGCATTAAAACAGAGGCCTCTTTGGAAGGCTCTGGTGAACAAAAGCAGTCATGTTCCTTTGGTTACCTATTCATATACAAGAAATGCCAGGAATAACTATCAAAGAGAAACGGTCACATTTGCTACAGGGATATTTTCAAGGTCTTAAAAAGGAATATCTGAGATAGTGAAGAGGAAACTACCAAGTGCGCTGAGCAGTCCTGTTTTTACCATGTCTCTGTTTTAGCAGCATTAAACATTATAAAACATTAAATTATTTTTTTTATACCTCCATTAAAGTTTCCTCAGGCAATTCGGGAGCTTCAAAAGTGATAAAGCCCTCTAAGCTGGGAGGCGAAGTACCATAAGGCATGTACTTCAGACTTGGAGCTGCCTCGGCTCCCGGAGGAGAAGAACCCATATAAATACCAGGAGGGGAGCCCATATATACACGGCCACTAGTAGAGCAGAGAGACCCTCCAGAACTGTTTGATCCAACTACAAGAAAAATAACACACACATTCAGTCTAATAGGTTGTTCCATTTTGTAGCTCTGGGGCTGCACATGATAGCAAGTGACAAATCAGTAATCACCACAGATTCACTCCTGGGAGGATCTCTTCTTTGCTCCTTGCACGACTCTGTAGAGAATGCAAGGGCTGCACCTTAATACAGCGACGATTTATAAAACAGATTTTGGAAACTGGCTGACAAGGATTCCAAGGCAGGCAGCCCAATAGGACAGACCAAAGGTTGTGCTATAGTTCACAAAAGCACACTGCTGCAAATATAGACTCCTGCTCATCCTGAGCAGATGCAGGCATTTACCTTGGGATCTTTGATATTTGACAATGTAGCCAACATGCTAAAATGCAGTCAGCTCATTTTGGATGTTGCTTCTGGTAAAATGCATAACAGTGGACAAAAATGCAGAATAAGAGATCTAATTGTTCCTCTCCACCTTTGTCATAGGTGCTGTTAAATCTCCCTATGGTGGAGCAAAACAGTGTACACAAGATGTTATACACTGCTGGACAGTAAATCAGTGCCTCTGGCCTTCTCTTTAGTAGAGAAAAGGCAGAACTCCAGGATTTATCTCAACTTTACAAAGCACTTTTTTGTATGGGCTAGAGGACCTACTGTGCATGGCAGCAAGCAGATTACCATCTCAAGAAGTGGGCAAGCCTGAATATTGTTTGATAGCAGTCCAGAGCTGCCAGGGAAGTCTTACCTGAGGTGGTTCTTGTTCTGAGGACCATATGGGTGCAGGTAGGAGGGGTGGCACTGCTTGGAGGAGACCCAACGGTAAACATGACAGCTCGAGAACTTGCCCCACTTCCCATGGAAGGAGGTGCCACTGCAATTCCATAGGCCCCTGCTGGAGCTGGAAGATAAAATTTTCACACGTTAGTCCCTATTGCATACAGTCATACCATTTTGTAATTATATGCAGCAAACTGGAGTACTGCAACACAACATGCTTTGATGTAAGTCCAAGAATAGTTGTAAGTTCTGACAACAAATAAAACAAGCTGAGTGGACAATCTTGGCGATACAAAAAAAGAACCAAGATGCGGCCTGCATACATCTTTTTATTTTCCATCTCTCTACCCCTACCTAAAGAAAAACAACAGGGGCTCTCTCTGAGAGCCTGAGAACAACATCAGTCCTTCAGCAAAAGACAAAACAGAAAAATTCTAAATGCAGACCATGGCAGGTCTGAAGGCTAAAGACTAGCCCTGTCTGCAGAACTTCTTCCATCTGCTCAAAAACAAGGTGAGAACTCCTGTTGGCCACTTGTGGCAAGGCAGTAACTGTGGGGGAGGAGGAGGAAGAGGAAAAAAAAAGTTGAAAAAAATGAACATGAAAAACGTAGAAAAAATGAACATGAAAGAAGTCATCACATAAGCTGACTTTCAGATGAAAACGAGCTGGAATTTTGAAATGAAACAGCCACAAATGTGGTATTAAAAAAAAAAACAACACACACACAAAACCCTCTAGCTACTATAGGCAGCAGCGATGTTCCTGTATTTAGCACAGAGATACTTTCCCGTCTCACTTATTTTTAAAGCTATGTTAAGGAACTGGAACATATTCCCTTAAAGATAATTTAAAAAAGGCTTCTGTACTGACACTAAAAATTATTGCAACCAACTACTGAAGTTGGAAGCAGAACAAGATCTAGATGGCACTCCATAAAAAAAAACCTAGCACATAAAGTCCAGTTGAATGTATCAGTCTGTTCCTTACCTGTATCCATTGGTCGCTCTGTATTGAGGCTGTCTGTACTGCCTTGATATAACTGGCCGCCAAGGGTAGTCTTTACTTGTTGATCTGAGAGCTTCCCGGTACTAACAGATCTAGACAGGAAAACATGAATGCACAACAAGATTTTTCAGTAAGTTCCTCCTATCTAACTCACAGCAGAGGCTGGCTTTCAGATTCTTGGTATTATATTGGTTATAAAGAATTCTTCAAGAGAAGTACAAAAAGCCTTGAAATCTCACTGTTCATCATGGCCCTATTGAAACAGGGCCAACCATAAAGGGACCTTTTTCCCTTAAACATTTATATTACAAATTTTGCCATATACATTTTGAAGCAAAACTGAACAGGCTTCACAGAGGCAATGAGACTTCCTTATTCAGATAACCAAAACAACAGGGAACTAGACAGCAACACAAAGTGCTTCAGGAAGTCCGTGCTATATTTATACACAGTACTGAGAGTTTGTTATGTACAATAAACATCAGCATATCCTCACAGCTCATTTGCTGCATGCTCTGCCCCTCCAAATTGCTGTGTGAAACGTACATTCTTCTGCCAAGTTACCTACCCAGTTTTCCAGGTCATAAATGCTACAATGCCTACCTGCCGAATGTAGCTTTACTGTGCTGCTCTCCTGCTTGCTTTTCACTTCCTTGCGTCAAGTGGAAATGTGTGAAATCCCTTGGTTCGCTGATGTCTTTAGGCTGCAGTGGTGCATCTACAGACCCTTGGCGATTAGCCAGAGCCAGCAAGTTTGAGGATGCTTGTGTTTTAGGTATTTTGAAAGGAGCTGTAGCCTTAAAGAAACAAAAAACAAGAACATATATAAAAAATAAGGTTAGCACCCAAAAATATTCTTGAGAATGGTTTCAGACAATGTATTACCACTTCACATTTTACAGACATTGGTAAACTTAACAGACCTTAGTAGGAGAGCCAATGATCGTTGGTAATGGAGTTTTGAACAGCCAGTCTGAACTCCTAGGTGACGATCCCATATGTTTGGTAGGTGATGTTCCCAGACTACCTGGCCTACTTGGTTGTGGAGAATGACTGTATCCATACCCAGCATAAGATGGGCATACTGGGTCTGAATGCTGCTTTCTGAGCTTCTGCTTGTTTTGGTAAATATCTGTGAGAGTTGGAGCACTTTGCAACCTAGCTCCCATCAAAAGTGACTGTGGAGACTGAGATGGTGGTATCGGAGAACCTGTAAGGACAAAAAACAATCAAGTAAAATGCTACTTGCAGTGCTTGGAAATGTAGCAATGAAACCCAAAACACTAGAGATCAATGTTAATCTGTAAACAGATGGGGCTGCAGTACTGTGAGATATGTTTGATCATCAACTCACTAGATGGCAAAGAGAATGGATTTAGCATGTCGGCTATTTGGACTAAGGCTACATACACTGATGAGATGATGCTTGTGTTCAAGCTGCCAAAAAGGAAAGATTTCAGGGTGACAGCTGTACTGGCAGCTGCAGTACTTCTGGCAACCTGCATCAAGACAAATAAAGTATTTGGATTCAGCAGGAATGGCATAAACAATACTGAAATTTCAAGTGCAGCCACCAAGACTCTAGGTTGAATAGAGGTTCTCAAGTACTGGAATTATATTCCTGCAAACAGCAATATGAATGCAACGTTGCATGTTAACGACTTGTTTTGTTTGTAATAAGTTAATCTGCAGGCTGAAAAGACAGCTCCTCTCATGGCTTTTGCAAGAAAAGTACGTATTAAAAAACAGAAAAATATTTATATATATTCAGATGAAACAGTTTGGGATCATTACTTAGGGCAGTCATTTATTTTTAGTCTGTCAGAACATGTTTTTCAAAAGTTCATTATGTACAAAGGAAGTCCACACTTGAATATGAACTCAAAATTTCTCCTAAAGCACAAAGTCTTGGAAGAGCTATAAACAGTCATTTAAGCAGAGGGCTTTAGACAAACATCTCCTATGAACATCTCACCTACTCTGAGATACCGTTCCTCTTTCAAAATAAGGAACCTGAAATTTGATTAAGTGGTCTCTTCTCTGTGATAGTTTTATTTTTCATAATGAGGAACTGTGCAAAGTTACAAACACCATGCAAGACTTCAGTTTTGTAGACACAGCTTCCCAGATAAAACGTGTATCTTTGTAACATCAAAGAACTGACACTGAAGTGACAATTTCACTCACCTTTAAAAAAATGGCAAAACTTAAAATAAACTATTCTAACTAGTTTTTCCCTAAGCTGTGCTGTAACTTAGTATATAAGATTCCTAAGAGCTGGCCAAGGCAATCTTTTGATATCAGTTCCATTTCATAAATGTATGCTTTAAAAACCATCGTAAACTTCTTGCAGTTTGCTCAGTAAAGTGCCCAGCTGTTAAGACACATCTTCCAGCCTTCTTAGGCCTGTGTTTTTCTAGTTAGACTTTGAATAAGAGCCACTTCATCTTGATTCCATTCCTCTCCATTTCAACAATGTGCTATAGAGTAGCCTTTCTGCCTGCAGCTCCAACAGAGTACTCGTCTATTCCTCACTAAATTCCCAGCTGAGAATTTGCCTGTTTGAAATCAGTCTACTTGTCTGTCTCATAGCATTGAAACCTGTCATTTCAGAAAGCAGTCTTAAATTTCTTTGGTGGTTGTTCTATTGTCAGCACCACCACTGGGAAGGGTTCTCAATCCAAAGTTTCTTCCCTGTTGTCACTGACAGCAAGAGTAACTCAACTCATTCAGAAGCTACATTAAGACAGACATCCTAGAAAATCTCAGTACAGATTATCTCGCTTCACCCAGAAGCAAAGAACTTCCCATATCCATTTAAATGCTGAAAAACAGACATGCTGCAATTTGTGATATTTTACAAATAGAAATACCACTGCAGTCGTTTGAAATTTAGAAACAAAGTAGGAATAGAATGCAGGAAACAGATGAAGTCAAACATTCAGAACTCTGCAGAAGCTTTACCAAAATCATACTGGTTACTTTGTCCAGTCTCTCACCTGAGAAGTTTCTGCTCCTCGATTCATGCCCTTGAAGCTGTCCACAACAACAGTGTCCAAGCTGCTCAGGTATTGTTCCAACTAAGCAAATAAAATCAAAACGTGAATTTATGCTTTATACTTCATCCACAAATGAAGGTGAAGGAAAATAAAACCTATTTATCTTACTTCTACCAGCCATTTTAACAGAAATGGATTGCTGTAAATGTGACTGCTTGAGTGTAAGAAAATCTTTGCAGAGGGATCTGGATAAGTTAGATCAATGGGCTGAGTCCAATTGTGTGACATTCAACAAGGGTGTCGGGTCTTGCATTTAGGTCATAACAACCCAATGCAGTAGTATCGGCTTGGGGAGGAGTGGCCGGAAAGCTGCCCAGCAGAAAAGGACCTGTGGGTGCTTGTCAACAGCCAGCTAAACATGAGCCAACAGCGTGTCCAGGTGGCCAAGAAGGCCAATGCCAGGACTAGAGAAGTGCAGCCAGCAGGGCTAGAGAAGAGTGACCATCCTCTTGTATGCAGCACTGGTGAAACCATGATCTAGTTGAGCAGATTTCAGTTTAAGGCAATTTCAAGCAAGAATTAGTGTTCTGAAAAACTGTTCCAGATAAACCTTCCTGAAGAATTTATGGGCTTACCTAGTGGTGAGGGAGAATATGGTCTTGAAGATCCTGTGGATAATCGGCGCCCAACACCCTGCGCAGTGTCAGCTGGTACTGGAGAACAGGAACCCATCTTCATGAAGCCCATCGGACTAGTATTTGAGCGTCTCACAACCCCAGCTCTAACAAGATGAAAAGAATGGTTATGCATGCTATAGCAACTGTGGATCCTTGAGATGAGGTTCAGAATCCCCTAACGAGTACAATGATCAACTAAAAAAGATATTTTCAGAGAAAGCCATGAAGCTGAAGCTTATTAAGGTAATAACTTAAGCTAAGCCTTCCATTCAGAAAACAAGAAAAATAAAATTCCTTTTGTTCCCACTACGATTGTAGCTTTCAAAGCCATAGCAGTCTGTTAACTGGAGAAATTTAAAACAGATATATCCCTTAGTACATGGATTACTGATATTCAGACAACTAGGCATTTAATTTTGAATTTTACAACTGAGTGAAATGCATTGACACAAACGTTCATTTTTATGGTTGGAAAAAGAAGGAACCTACAAAAAAAGATTAGGACAAAGTATTAAGTATTAGACCTGGTGTAAAGTGCAGCTACTGAGAACAGTTTATTTTAGGGAAAGGCATGCCCTCAAGTGTAGAAACAACCGTAAAATCAAAGATCTTGAAAAAAAGCAAGGAACCATGTTTTTTTTTTTTTTTTAAATGATTTCCAGAGATCTCAGAGTTTGAGTCTTTGACCTTCACCATCCCAATCCTGTAGATCACAAGGCATAGAATAAGTCTAGCACACTAGAGCCTTGTATTAAGGCAAGCTGGTTAACTAGTATGCCAAAAACTGTTTCCTTGATATTCTACAGAACAACGCATTCATCATTGCATGTGTGAAAACAAGATTTATTACTTTCTAGTTTATGATGTAATGCTGCATAATGCACAAAGGAGGGAAAAAAGCGACACTTCGTCTTTTTATCTTCTTTAGTTGCAGTTGCCTAAAGGAACAAGCTTATTTTGTTTTAGTGAAAAATTTCAACTGCCCATTCAACAACCTTGAGATTGCGAAGGACTATTACTTGTTATCATTAAAATGCCTCCTTAGTATGGTCTTGTGCAGAAAAAAAATGACATCAGTAAGAAAGCATGGACATCTGTGAAGGTACAAATACAAACTAGAAACAAGCAAAAGGAGTTAGAATACTCACCTTGGTGATCCGTGGGGGTTTGACACAGGGCTGGCAGTAGAGGAGAGGTTCTGTTCTATACGCTGGTAATTCCGGAGCTGAGTGGGAACTGGGATAGGTGCTGTTTCACTGCGTGGGGATACTGAAGGCTGACAATGCCTGACGTAGAAAGGTATGGAGAGAGGATATAAATAGAGGTAGACAGATCTCTCTCTAAATTGTACCATTCTCAAAAGTTCGAGAAAATCTGTGAAACTGACAAATAAACTGATTCTAAACTCCCCACATGCAGTGTGATCTTAGCTTGTCCTAATCTAACTCTGACACTTCACAGAGGAAGACAAAGAACTGTTCATTACTACCTACCTTTCTTATACTGGCTAGTACCAGATCGAGCTGAGATTGCAGTACTAGCTGAAGCATTTCGTCATGCACCACAGCGATCTACCGATCCCTCCGACTTCCTGCCAATCAGCCCGCTCTGTTTACCACACTTCAAAATAGCGTTCTAGGAAAATCCACTGTGCTAAGAACAGGAAGTTCAGCAGCAGGGTTGGAATGTGTACAAAAGCCACTAAAGCACAGAGATATCCCATGAGACACCGTGAACTTGCAAAAGGAAAACATGTTATGTAACCAACCCTTGACAAAATGACCAAAACCACACACCTGAACATTAATCCACAGACGCAAACTGCAGATTAGCATTGCCCAAGTTCAACCAAGTGTCAGTGACCCGGTTTACCTCAGTGTACTGCCTGATAAGGGAATCAAACCACCGCAGTGTAAGCAGTCACCAACACTTTTAAAAGAATTAGACCGAAAGAATTTCGAACTAAATGACTTTTGGGAATATAATCAGCTTAGTATCAGGCCCCTTATTGATTAGTTTTTCAGAAAACAGGCAAAGATTAGAGATTCTCAGAGGAAATGTGAAAGAAATCCTACCACTCCTACTTATAAGCTCTAGAAAACAAGCCGTTACACCATTTACTGCATGGATACAGCTGAACAGAAATCTTGGTTTCTGACTCTGTATCACATCCCTTTTGCAACCTCTGAGAATGAAATACTACTTCCTAATATGCATGGTCCTTCCTTAGCAAAAGGAAACAAGTTTGTCCTTTGATTGCCACCCAGGTTCTAGAGACTACTGAGTAATTTTGAAAAGCAGCTTGAACAAGCCTCAATAGATCTGTACCAACATTTTTTCCGCAGCCTCATCAGTTTCACTGAATTTAAACCCATGCTCACTAAGTTTCTCAGCTGTGCCTGACAGAAGTCCTAAGTCTGCTGTGCCACATGGGCCAGCCTGGCAGAAGATGGGACAAATCTGCAGCTGTGACCACACAGGCAGTGGAAAGCCTGAAAGCTTCCACACAAGGAGAAGGTCTCACAAGTAGAAACCACACAAAGGCAGTAGGCAGCCTGCTATGACTAACACAACAAGCTGAGGCAGCACAGGGAGGCTCCCCAGGCCTGACCTGGATAGGGGAAATCCAAACTGTAGCCGTACCACTGAGGAGGCCATGAAGGCACTTCAACTTTTAAAGTACTCATCATGGAATATGCCTTCCCCTTCTGTCACACAGCCTTACAGGTAGGTCCTGTGAGCTAAGTGCCGTGTTAGCGTGGTGGTATAGCACTTGGCCTTCTTCAGGGCTCCCCAGCTCAGGCCCAAAGCCATGTTCTGGTTAGGCATCCCCTAGTCTGATGTGGTTTGCTACCGGTTAGAGAAAGAGGCAATACAGAAGCGTGCAGAGTTGGGTGCAAATCTTGTATCTGTAGGATCTAGAGAACAAAATTAGGAATTAACCACAGAAGAGGGAACCGCCTCCACCTATTGTGCCTGTTCTGGCTGGAGCATGAGAAGCATCACAGCTTCTTCTGCTCGCCACAAAACAGCGTAACTATGGGTACCATTCATGCAGTTCTATCATATAATCAGAAAAAAAAATGCTGTATCACAGGGCATAACATTCTGTAAAAAAAAAAATCACATGCTATGAAAGAACACTTTTCAGCAACGAATAACCAAAAAAACAAAGCAGCATCTGGTAGATTATCTGCTACCTTGAGACAATGTCCCAAAGCAGTCAGTCACTGAATTTACTCAACCAATACCTAAATCAAACTTCCGCAGTACAAACTCTGACTGTGTGAACAGTAGGCACCTGTTTCTAATCACACAACCATTTAGCTCTTAACTTACTAACATACAGATAACGTAACTGGCATATTTTCATAAAACCTGTAACTCTAAAAACCGTGACACATGATGATATAAGACAGGAAATTACCATAATTTATAATATTCTGTACACAGCCAATCCATAGCAAACGGATCTTTACAACCAAACCATTCAAACTGGCTGCCCTTAAACACAAAAGTTAAGACTACAGCTTTATTGATAGCCCATGTCAGCAGATTTTGCAAACTGCAACAAGATCAGCACAAAGTAGCAAACTTTCCTGGTGACAAGCATTTCTAAACAAATAATGCTGACTTGCAGTCCTGTAGTACTAGTATAAGCCAAAAATACACCCAACATAACAGCTTTATTCCCCTTTTAGCCACTCGTCCTCTTTCTATTTTGTATCAAAAAACTTTATGAAATTCATTATTTGGTCAAATGACAAATCTACCCCTTCTGTTTAGCTATTACATGAATAATTAAGCATCCTGGTTAAGATTTACATTTTCCAGTATAATACAGGAAAGATGTCAGGCACTACTGACAAATATCAATTCCATTTCAAACTGGCAGAAACTTTGTCTACAAAGATGTGGCAGAAAGGGGCCTTATTAACAGCCCTGCTGATCGAAAAGCTGCAATAAATGTTCAACACTTTTATGGGCTTCTTTGGGTATCTTGTGAGCCACAAACACAAAGTTCACAATAATTGCTTGCACAGAGGCCACATCCAGTTATTGGATGCAAGATAATCCAGTCCTGAGACAAATCCACAGCAAACTGTGCTTTCTAAATCCCTCTTTTCAAGACGTAGTTGTGTGAGAAGTAAACTGCTTTTAACATCTTGACTCAGTAAACAAAGAACATGCTGTGCTTCATAACACAAAGAGGTCAAGTTAGTTATGTGTCTGAAGTTTCTGCCTTTAGACAGTTCAAAATTTAAGCAGACAAAAGAATGCTGTCTTTCCTTAAGGAAATCTTCTTGGGATGCATCCAAGCCAGAAGTTAGCTACGCAACCATCAGCTATTACAATGCACGAAGTGTAGAGAGCCTGGAAAAAACAGGTCTAGCTTCTATTTCAATTCAGTTTCCAGCAGTAATCTAAAATTAAAACAAAACCAAACCAAAACAAAAAAAAAATACAATAACAGAACTTTTTTTAAAGAGAGGAAATACTAAGCCTTCATCATGCACCTGTTAGTTGTACCAGAAGCAGTACTTCGAGAAGAGGCTGAGGATGGCTTCTGTACAGTTCCTGAGCTTCCAGAAATAGTTAATGGTGACTGCCTGTAGGAACAAGAAACATTGTCAAAAGACAGTTCACATCAGAAACTACCTGCTTTGCAGCAAAACTTTCTGAATTCAAGCTGTTTACATATTCATATTAAATTCAACTTGTCGTATTAACCTTTAAGAAAAGTTCACTCACAGCTGTGTAAACCCATCACTGCCAAAAAACCCAACCACCTCTTCTATAGCATCCATTTCAGAACATGAGACTTCTTTTGGATAAAGCTCAGCACACCTACCCTCCACACATCAAGAACTCGCTTGAAGCACGCCTGCCAGCTGCTCCCAATGGCATATCATCTACAGTAAGCAGAAGAACACATTGAAAACCCACATCATGAACTAGAATCTTAAAAAAATAAAAATGAAAAATCTCTTATATTACTGTTGTAGAAATAATTGCTTCTGACAAGCTTCTGTGAATATATACAAGTTTTATACAAGTTTTATACAAACTGTTTTGTGTATGAAATTACCTCAACAAAAATGGGGAAAGTAGTTCTTTAACATTTTTCTTTTTGCTATACTCATTATAATAATTATGAAATTAAATCCACTTTTAAGAGAACAATGTATCAGCATTGGCAAATTTATAATAGTGAAAGACAGAAATGCTTCAGAGATCAAGGTGCTAATTTAGTCAAATATATAACATGAGTTGGTGGCACTGTACAGAAGTCAGATAACTAGCTTCCTAGTGGCAATTCAGGTTTAGAAAATGTAACATGGCAATGTGCAACATCCGAGTCTTTCTGCTGTATAAGCCCAGTCTGATGCCTAACCTTTCATGTTAAACATTTTGTATGTTTTTACCTCCACTTGTTTATTATCTAAAGCTCTATAAAATGGACTAAACATTCAGTTAGTCTGGATGTGACTTTCTCATTGAGAGAATCCTTGGGCTTCTTATCAGCAGCTGTTTACAATTGACTCTTTTCTTCTACTGCCAAAATCCAACATTTTCCACGACTTTAAGTGACCTTGGTGTCTTTGGCATATCTGGCCACTCAATTGCAGGTGAAAATGTCCCAGATGGACATGTACATATACCAAATAGTCTCCCTTCAAAAACTAACTCAAACCGATGCAATTAGTTCCAAGGTGAACTGAGACACATTTAGAGAAAAGAGAGCCAGATAATAACAATGCATGGAGGTATGCTATGAGTGGGAAGTGTTTTAAAATATGAAAATAAGGAAGGTTCTTACATGAGTGGTCTGAAGAGATGTTGTGTGGGACAAGAACAAAGTCATCTGTGTCACAAGAAGAGTTCTTGCTACTGGTACTGGCAGAGTCTTTAGACACTTGAAGATAGTTTGGAGGACCCAATGGAGGGGAAGACAAATTTTCTTCTTGAATATGCTGCATGTCTGGAAGAGACTAAAGAAGAGGGGGAGGGGAGTAAAAAAAAACCAACACTATAAATTCAGTGATTCAGAAGGTAAAGTTGCTCTTTTAACTCTAAGCCTCTAACGTAGGAATTATCACTAACGTACCAAATAAATAAATAGATGAATTTATATTTGACTGTTTAAGTCTTTAGAAATATAAAATATATTTGATTTTTGGAAATTTTAAATGCCAGATAACACTGTCATGTAAATTTAGGCAGTTCTATAGCACCATAGCAAATAGGCTGTGAATTTAATTGACTTAATTTGTTCAGTCATTCACAATGATACAGATTCAACTCTTCCAAATACCATATAAAATTAAAATCACCAGTTCATACCAACATAAGGAGCATCAACCAAAAAGGCCAATTCAAGAAATCTTGGGTAAGCATTACAGAAAATATTTTCTAGAGATTGTTTTGTAAAACAGAGAACTTACTGGAGGAGAAGCAAAACGGCAGGAAGGGGAGCTTCCACAGGAACTGCCAGAGACTGAGCCAGCATATGTGGGCACTGGTACAGGACAAGCTAAAAGAGGAAAACCCAGACAGAAAAAAAATTAAAAAATGCAACTAACCGTCTGAAAGGCTGAATTGCAAACAAACTAATTTCCTCACTGCTTTTCATTCATAAACCCTTATACTTATAAGCACAGCACATCCTTAAGCACACAATAGTATTTAAGTTTAGTTGAAATATGAAAGGAATTAGCAAACAAGTGTCATACCTCAGTGATAGTTCAAAAAAGGATTCAACTCTAAGGTTCACAATAGAATAGAACAGCCAGACGCAGGAAATTGTCTCATGAACATTTAGCGTGATACTTGGCAGATTTTTCTTCCCCACTAGCCCCCAACATTCATCATTTACACAAATAGATGGAAAAAAACAAACTACTTACACTTTTTGACTGTTGAAACCTGATCCAGGAAAGGGTGGTTGAAAAACGCTTCTGTAAATCAAGAAACAACCACCACTGTGAATTAATGTACAAATAACACAGAATTTGTAGATTACATTGCAGACAGTGGTAAATGGTTGCCTTCCCAGAATCAATATTCACAGCCAGAGGATGAAAAGCTTACAGCATGGAAGGCTTTAATCTCTTATATGTTGCTACAGCATTTGGAAAGGAAACAAAATCAATTTAATAAGTTCCAAGAACAGCCTGCAAGGCAAATCAGACAAACTTATTAAAGGACATTTTATAACTTGATGATAACATGAACTTAAGGATCATATACATAAGAAGCTTTCCTATATACATCATGAAATTGTTTGCAATGTACGACACAGTACTTGTACAGTTTTAATTTGCTCTTCAAAATGATGAGCTTCTTTTACATCAAACATTGAAAGTATTTTCACTTCTGCCTTTCCCACGAACAGACACTTGTTTTTTGAACCCATTAATGCTACTCCTTCCGTGGTTGAAGATCACAACAAAGCAGCAGCCATTCTCCTTCCCACTTCCCAACAGAACACAACCTGCGCAGCTGGTTCAGTTTAAAGCAGAAGTAAACATCGCTCTCTTTAACAATTTCCTCAGCTAACTTGTTACTGTTTCAACAATAGAAACATTTGCTTTTGTTATAAATAGATGTTCTCAGATGGATTTAATTGACCTAGCATAATCAGTTGGCTAACAGTGTACATGTAACGTTCTCTTTTACAAGAGACCTTCATATCATTAGGGAAAACTGATGGTTAGTGGAAACTAACTGCTGAACTTTGTGAACTTCAATGTTCTAACAGTTGAGGAAAAACAATACTGTTCATCAGACCTAACCAAATAACAAGGAAAAAAAAAAACTACCACCACCAAAAAAACCAAACACCTGAGGCCTGCACCATCTCTTCTTCCTTCAACAACACTTTCTTCCACAACGTGATAAGGAAGGGAGGCTAGCAATAACACAAGAACAATATAATGATTAACTTTAACATGAGGATCAGGTGTTCTTGAGCTTTTGTACAACACCTGCTGTTCTACTTTATATTACTAAACGATCAGCAAGATTTCCAATGCTATTTTTATTTTAACAACAGGCAACTGGGCTCAGTTATACACTCTCCCTTTCACTCCCTTTGCTAAGCACATTCCAGAGCAGCCCCTTTGAGGCCCTTCGAACGGCTCAGCCAAGGGAAACATGACTTTCACCACTACCATTCTGCTTTGTTTTTTTCTTTCTTAGCAAAAATGCATTCTCACACTACCACAATGTTACAGTGAATTTCCCACGTTTGAAGAAACTGTGGAGATCAGCACACCCAGCGTGCAGGTGGTATCAATTACTCAAAGTCCACATTTGTGACATATTGATTCTTCTATAAAACAGATTTAAAAATTAACATCTGAATACTGTCAGCATCATCTGGACATTTTACCCAAATATCCTGAGTTTCCTTCTATATCTGATTTCTTCTCAAGTTCCTACATACAGCAGTTAAAGCACATTATTTCAGTCACATCTACACATGCAAAAAAAACCATGCCTGGTTATCAGAACAGTAATTATTCCAGTGTCAATGCTTTAAGTGTCAAATTATTTAAAAAAAGTTCAATATCTGTTGGAGAAATATCAGAAACTGAAAAGGAAAAAAAATGTAGTCATAAGAAGTCCTGCGCTTTAAGTAAACAACCCAGATACCTTTTGAATTCTCGTCTCTCCACAGCCCATTGAATATAGCCTTCTTATCACAAATGCACAAGAACCACATGTGATGAATGAGTCAATTTGTGTATTTCAGTACTGCGTCAAAACCAAGCTTGCATGCATAACTAAACAGGAACGTGAAGTTTCATAAGCAGAAGGGAAACTGAGCATGTCTCAAGGTTGTAACTCACCCTTAGATCTCAGCATCACAAGAGCTAATAGTTAATGGTAAGGAAAGAACTCTCTCGTCTGCAAGGAGCGTGAAGAGATTTTAAGCATTAACCTCTTTCTCACTATTCCATAGATTAAACTTGATGGATTCACCTATCTTGCTGCTAAAAACAAATCTCAGTATAAAACACATTGTTATTTTCATTGTGTTAAAATTAACACGAAGTTAATTTTACTTAGCTAAGCTAGCTTTAATTAGCTAAAAGATCAACATTTCCTCGGATTTATGATAAAACTGCAATAACAAACTGTTAGCTAACCAAAAAACTACCAATAAAAGTCTTTTCAGTACTGACGTAAACAACAGACAATCCAGTCAATACAGAGCACACACAAACCTAAACTATACTCCTGACTAATTTTGAAGAGACAGCAGTTGCAGCCATTCTGAGTGATTCAATAGCACCAATTGGAGGCTTTGAAATCTTAAGAAGTTAGCACAATGTTCTGCAACCAAAGACCTCCAGCTAAAAAGGAAAAGCCAAATGCAGCAGTAAGCTGGGACCAATGCAGCAGCCACTGGAGCCACAAGTTCATTTTTTTAAAGCAGTATCAACCTGGTTTGTGCTAGGCTTAACTTCCCAAATAATTCAATGTGCAGTCCTGTGCAGACTTTGCAGTAATCTAACAGTATGCAAACTTCAGTCACTACACAGTTTAAATATTCTAAAATTTTAGGATTTATGAAATATAAAGATACAACTGTTGATTCTATTGATTTTTGACTTCAAAAAGCAGTGAAAATATTTCACTAAAAGAAGTCTCTATAGCTAGCAGCACCTAAGCACAATACTAGCAATTAATCTTTGTAAATATGAGGAATTTTGATTTAACGTTACCTCTCTCATTGCCCTCCAGTAAACATACATACAGCTTTCAATGTCAAATCAAATATACACAATTTGTACCACCATTAACACAGTTAGGACCTTTGCAGTCTGCAGGAGAAAGTAATGGCAAAGAAACAACTTAAAGCAACTTTGTTTCCAGTTGGTTATTCCATTACTTTGTTACATTTCTGTAAGCTAAACCACACACAGATCAGAGATGTCTGCTCTTAGACAGAAGACAAACAGCAGTTAAATGAAAATACTGTGACATGAAATTTAAGGCATGTCAATAAACAAGAGGGGGAAGCCACAGCTGAAAGCATTAAACTTATCTATATTTCACTTCTCAACAAGAAAGTCAGATTTTATACACTTAATACTGACAGTAATCACCTAATATTTTTTTTTGGCTCCTTTATGATAACACAGAAGAAAAAAAACTTCACTTTTCATGTAATTGCCTACAGATAGAAGGTCAGGAGAGTTATTTTGGTCACATGTATACAATTAACAGGTCAAGAAAGCAAAAGGAAAAGTTACATACCAAAGTCCATTCTGTCTTTTTGGTTTCTCTGAAGCAAACCCAACAGCAGGTCAGCCAGATAAGTTGACGTTTCCCTAGGGATACTGCATATAAAAGGAAGCAAAGCATGCATTAAATTTCACACGTGCATTAAAAAATGCATAATGCATTAAATCTCAGGAAGTCAGCATTCTGCCATGTCCCTAAGTCTTGACTACACATGCTCCATAGCCTTTGTATAGGACACTCAAATCAGCAAGATACAATGAAGGCAAGATGCAATGTGAGTCACTGGTATCATACTATTTTCTTGTCAATATAGCAACATCAAATATTTTTATGAATCCCAGGCATTCCCAAAGATGAAAAAGTGTTCAATCAACAAATGTAAGTAACAGGAAAGGCCACGGTGACATACCTAGGAATCAAATTCCTGTTCTTTTCATAAAACATTCTCAAATCTTGAGGACTATTGGCCTGTCAAATAAAAATGTACATTAATTAAAGCTCAGTTTAACGGAGAAAGTAGCTATTGTACCTATGCACACATACAAAAAAGAGGCTTTTGCATATGGGCATTAAAGGAGAAAACACTGAGCACAGCCCTGACTTCAGTACTGAGTATTCTTATACATTTGCCCTGGATTCAACACACTGATGTCAAAGACTAAGTACAAACAATTTCTCCTTTGGTATCCTCAAGCTACCTGGCCTTTCAAGCATCGACACTCAGACATCACTACTTACTTCTGTTTTCATGCCTAGAAGGAAAAGTCTAGGAACTCCCATTAGACTGTGAAGAGTAATAGAAAGAGGAAATGGGAAATAAAGTGTTACCTGAAAAGGTGGTTTGCCAACAAGACACTGATAAATCACTGTTCCTATGCTCCACAGGTCTGCTTTAGCATCGTAGTGTTGAGACATAATCACTTCAGGGGCCTGGAAAGTACAGGAATATCTCAGAAGGAAAAGCAAAAAGCAAAGCCATGGGAACAGAAATTACACACAGTGGTATTAATAGACAGCAACTTTTTGTAAAGAGTAAAACATTTTAATACAAAATATTTAATAGAAAATGCAAGAATTGTAGTCTGTCATTGCATGACTTGAAAGGTAATAGTATAAGACTATCTGAAATGAAAGTTACATATCAGAAACAGAAAACTAGAAATACCGATGTTCTAAAGAAAGAAGTTCATGATCTATACCTATGGGAATAAGAAGTAAGCATTATTTACTTGGTTGGTGCAGTCCTTCTGTGGGTGAGTAGCCAAGGATTTCACAATGAATATAATTATCACCATATTAAAGTATTTTACATATTAAATATTTTCATTTAATATTAAAGATTAAAAATTAAGTTTATTTTAATATTTTAATTTTAATAAATTAATTTAGTATTTAAGTTTTACAAATTAAATATTTTACATATTGAAAAACAAGACATGGGAAAGCAAAATGATTTTCCCATGACCACACTGCACAGTAGTGGCAGTGCTAAGGACAGACAGCTCAGTGCTGAAATGACTACCACACTACTTAAAAATAATGGCAATTAACTTCAAATTGTTTAAAAAAAGGACAAAAAAGGAAGGAAAAAAAATAAATGAATAAATCAAACCCCACATTTGAGAGAATATATATAAAAGAAATGAAACAAAAACATTTAGTAGTTTTTTTTGTTTGACACTACTGATGTAAAGATCTTATAGAAAATTACCAAATACAGGCTATTTCCTTAGAAACTTGGAAGGGGATAAAAAAAGTACGTATGTGGGAATGAAACTACTTTATGAGGCAAAAAATTAACGCTAAGGTGTATTGCCTTTTTTGATTTTTCCTCCCTGCAGCACTAAGAAATGTTTAATGTCTCTCATTCCTTTTCATTTCAACAATCGCAATCTTCAAATCACAAGAAAAAAAGAAGCCAGTAAAACTACGGAAGGTGAATTGCATGCTGCCCCTAATACTTCCAATGCAACATTAGGCATCTGCCAATCTGCCAGCCATAAATTATTTTGTTCTCGTAGTAGAATATTTGAGATAAGCCACAATCTGAAAAATGCTGCCACTCACCATATACATAGGTGAACCACACAAAGTTGCGGCCATCATGTTGCTATGCAGATAACGAGCAAAACCAAAGTCAGCTGTGTGAAGAAACATTTGTCAATGAAAAGAAAGAATTTTCAAACTTTTGTAATATAGGAATGATCTTTTCTGATTGAAATCTGCTACAATCATCAGTTAGAAAACAAAAACTAGGCATAATATATAGCCATCTTCATGGAATAGCAAAATCTATGTTATATGCTGAAAGAATTATCTTCTAAACAGCAAGCCAAGAAACAGCGGTGGCATCATTTGTACAAACTGCTGCTCAGCCATCTCCACAGGTGCAGAGCATGCTGTCTGGCAGCAGTAGGAAAGGATTAAAATCAGTGGCTAAATATAAACGGTTCGTTAAGAGTGATGAATATACTATCTGCTTCAGTGAAATTACTTCAGGTAGAAGTTTTAGATATCCAACTTCAGATGCCTGAGCTTTCCACGTAGGCAACATCTGAAATTATCAAGTAAGGGCAGTAAGAGAGGAAGTTTTCTGTGATGTTCAGAAGATGGACTGAGTTGGAACTGACCTCAGAATTTGGTTAAGCAAAAGCACAGACAAGAAACTTACCAAAACCAAAGTCTTTTCATATGGACACTTAACAGGGAGAGCAATGAGAGATTAAAACCCCTGAAGTCTCCCACAAGAGGAGTTTGGTAGTACCCTGAACAGCTGCCACCTCTCCTCAGTTACAATGCCAAACCTCCTTCTGTCAAAAATAGGTCATAACCTACATTTTTAAACTTTTCAAAAACCCTTAGGAGGGTCTACAATAAAAACAGCCCAGTTAGAACTGTGACTGGAGTCTTGCATACAGTTTTGAAATGGGCTAAAGGCTACTCAACATTTCAAAGGTTACAGATTTGTGTCTAATTAAAGTAGTTTAATATTAGAAACATCAGCTTTATAGTGGCAGCTTTTTCCTACAGATTTAATCAAAAGGGTCTTTCTGACTTTTTTTTTATACTGAAAAACCACATTACAGCATAAAGCTCATTCTGGACTTACTGACTTGATTTACATCAATTTAATACACAACATAGACAGTACACCCTCTGCGTTTTAACTACAAAGACACTTCTGAGCAGGGAAATGACTCAGTAATGATGATTTACCTTCAGATCAGAGAAAAGCACATTTACCTATTTTGATGCGTATGCCACTGACACTTGACTTCCTACGACTGGCATAAGACAGTAAAATATTCTGTGGTTTAAGATCCCTATGAATGATTCCTTTACTGTGCAGAATACGCATAGCTGCTGCAATCTGCTGGAGGAACACTCGGATGGTATCTTCGCTGAGAGTTCCTTTAGCTGAAAATAACACACACAATAGCAGACGAGAAAATATGTATCATTATTTTGGGGCAAAAAGCAACAAAATTCACAGAGATAAATGTGAAAACAATAAAGGCAATCAAATCATAGTGAATTATATTCAAAATAATCCATTTTCTATCTTTCTACAAATGTATATTATTTTAACAATATATCCAAGTTTTACAATAGTTACTGTACTCTGAATTATCTGCTTTTACAATAGTTTATTCAACTCAGTAGCATAATAATTTTAGAACATTCTTAACCACTATCAAATCCTAAACTCTCTAAAAAGAACCACAGGAGCCAGTGAAATTAAAGAACTCCCACAGTTTATAACACTAAATGTATCTGTGATCATGCTACAGCCTGAAGCTGAAAACCTGTTCTTTCTTTAAAGAAATTGTTATGGGGACACAGACAACCACACTGCTCACAGATTTTATCCACGATAAAATTTATTTTGAGGGGAAAAAGGTATACTTTGGAAAGTCTCTTCAGAAGTTATTAGCTCATTCTTCAGTCTGAAAATGTACCGAATGCAGGAGCTGGATTATACTGTATGAGTCTTTCCAAGGATTTTAATGGGAAGTAAATTAGGCTTTTAAGATACACGGTTACCATAACAATAGCAGCTCACAAAAAGATTCCTTAAACACACCGCTGATACAGAGGCAAGCAGAAGAATATTTTCATCAGAAAAATGTGGAGATTAATATATCTCCTCAAAATTTTATTTGTAATAAGGATTAGTTTGAAGGGTGGCACAGAAAGCAGGTGGAATCAAAAACCAGGAGATGACCTTACTACCTCTGAATGCAACATTCCCAGCATTGGTTCAAAACTGTTCCTATAAAGCAGCTAATGTAGAACTGATTAGTGAATTCAATTAATCATATAAAGAGGTTACTTTAAAAGCGCACCAGAGTAAACAAGCACTGTGGATTCACAGACATTTCATAAACAGGAAAATTTTTAAACCACAAGCAAAAATTTCAGAGAAACTTCAACGGATTATACAAACATAGAATATAAACATGTAATGCAATAGCTTCCTAATAGGGAAATACAGAAATCAATTACCTTGTAAGTAATCTGCCAAATCCCCACCATTGCAGTACTGTTAAAAAGAAAGGTTTTTTATTCAAAATACAAGGTCTGAAACACTTGCTGTGATGATTTTTGCTTTCTAATCTTTTCAATAAAATTAGAAGACCCTTTCCAGCTGTTTAACTTTGTCAATTATTTGTAATTACTAATTTGAGGTGTAACACCTTCATTGATGCTTACAGTATCATAAAATAAAAATGAATTTATGGTACAAACACTGCTGATAAACTTAGGACTGCAGAGAAAATTAATAATCTAGCTTTCAGAATTACCTGTTATTTTGCAGCTATGCAAAGGATTTTTTTTTTTTTCTAAAAATCATTTTTTAAAATCAACCAGAAAGAAACACATACGCTAACACATACCTCCATCACCAAAAAGACAGAATTGGGCATTTCCTAAAAGAGAAGAAAACTCAGTTTAAGAATGTGACAAGACAGAGCCTTCAACACCTGCATTAACCATTACATAAGATGAGATTTTTCAAGTCAGATGAGAGATCTTATGTTAAAGTCACTGTGGGTAACAAATAAATATGTTTACTAAAAATCAATTGCAGATACAGATATTCCTTAAGGTTTTCGAGTTATCAAGAATATATATTGAAATCAACACTAAGTAAAGCCAGTTTTGTCAGGCAAAACTAGACAAAAACAAAACGAGCATGAAAAAATGAGAGCCAAATGGCTTCACAGCAAAAATTCTCTTTCCTGAGAGGGAATATTACACTCAAAACCTGCTGAAGTGTCAAGTGATGTTATTTTATAAGAAGGAAAACCGAAAGTTTATGAGAGTTTTGAACATTAACTCCTAAGCTACTGCCAAATATTGCTGCTGTTCACATGATTGTGACTAAAACGACACCTAATGCACACACAACTGCATGAATAAGTAGTTTAAGATGAGCCAGATGCGTTAAGGTTAATTCAAGACTACATTAGGCTGTTTCACTTTCTGGAAGCGTTTAGTTTAGCCATTCTCATCTGTGTTACAGAAAGGCACTTGAGGGTTTTTCCAGCTCAGAACATCAAGCACTTTACAGATTTGTTTACATTTTGAAATTAGTTTCAAAGAAAGCATGTTTCTAGGAACGTTAGGCAAATCTGTTGGGAATGAAGGGTGTGCTCCAACCAACATAGAATATTAAAGCAGCAGTAGATCACATTTCAGGAAGTCCCAATTGTTCAATGTTTCTGTAACAGCTGTGGCCAACATGAACCATAATTTGAAATCCTATAAATGCCTCAAAACCTAAGTGCATTTTATCAGGAAGGGCATTTTATCATTAAAGCAAAATACACCACCACTACCACAAATACCTGTCCTGTAAATTACTGACAATACATAATTATAAATCTTGTTTCTTTCTACACTGTTCCTTTGCAACAATTTCTTCCAAGATAGAAACTGATCTTTCAGGAACTCAAGGATATCAAACAGTAACCCATATCTGGAATTAGCTTTCAAGTTGTCTATCAGCACTAATTAAACTAACTGTAAACAACTTTCATCACTTTGCCCAGCAAAGGCCAGTCTTGTGTTGAAGAAAAAAGAAAGAAGCCAAGACACCTGCTCCCACTCCCATCTCTGACATAGCGGCACTGCAAGTGCCAGTAAAGCCTCCCTGACGCCTTCCTCAGAGCTCGACAAAAAGACATCAAGCTGTAATCATGGGAAGAAATTCACCATTTCAGAATGCTCTGAAATCTTTGGAACAGGAATGATAACAAAATGAGCAAACAGAAAGCTATCACCACTTGTCATTAAATTCTCTTGTACTTCAGCCTGTAACCGACCAAGTGACACCCTGAGCTCCCCAGTGATCAAACCCCAAATTCTGCCAGCTGAGGAGCACTTCTCTTACAGGACAACTGCCATGTGTAAAATAACAACACTTCTAAGAAGCATGGAAATCGTCTGTTCTCCAGTGACAAGAAGAAAGCTCAGCTATTGGATTTCCACCCAAACATAGCAATCCCATGAATCAGAAATAGATGTTCCACAGCGTCAGTGCCTCAGCTACACAACACACTGTATAAAAACAGCAGCTTACTGCAGCATGTAGCGCTCAGCTCATGACAGACTTGCATTCATCACAGAACTAAGAGAATGTGTTGTCTGGATTGTCTTGGACACAAAGTCCTTTCAGATGAAGCTGCTCCCCTCCAAAACACAGAGCTGATCTGCCCTGTCATACCAGCCCTCCTCTCTCCAGGCGAGGAAACCAGAACCTACAGGTGAACGTATCACTTAAGTCAGAGCACGTATGTCACAGCACAGTTATTTTGGCCACCCTCAGGCAGCTGGAGAAGCACACGGGGCCAAAGAGTCTGTGTGAAAGGAAAATCACAAACGTATGTTCAGATTCGGCAGAAATGGAGCCGTGTCACACCAAGCCTGCACAGGCTTTCTTCTGCCAGCCACCCCCGAAAGCAGGCTCTGCTGACTCGTGTGTACAGGTAACGACATCAATTTGGTATTTGGGTTTGGGAAACCAGGGCAAACTGGCAACAGATTACAAACCCCGTATCAAATACCCACCTGTCACAAATCCTCTAAACAGTTTTAAATGAATGACTGAACTACCCCATCAAATCTCTGTTGCGATTTCTAAATCTGTCCAAATGAATCCCTGAATATTTAATTCCCATAAAATGTTGGTGTTCAAAAATCTGTATATATCACATTAAAGTTTTAATTAAAGCCTTACCCTGGCTACAGTATTATCAGAGTTATTTTGAGAGTGTTAACTAAAACCAAATACTCGATTAGGGTGATTTGATTATATATATATATATATATCAATTCCATTTATAATGAAAATATAAAATGTTTACTATAATTTACTCTAAAAGTTTAGATTTTTATTCAAATATTATCTGCTTACACCATGTAAAATTTACCCACCATATTCAAATTACCCATTCTAGTCTATTCTCCAAATACCTGGGACTTGCTCTACAACTTACTAGTCACTGAACAGATCACCAAGGCTTTTAAAACCCAACATGCACCATTCTTAAAAAAAAACCCTAACTCATTTAATTATTTCATTGTATTATCTTGGTTTTATCCTTCATAATTGGCATTTTCAACTGGAAAAGGGAGCTTCTCAACAATACCACTTAGGAATATGAAAAACAACCAAGATTACATACTGTTTCCAACTGCTGTTTAAAGAAAGTCGTTCCTACAGACTACACCAGATTTTCCTTGGCTAGCATTACTCAGCTTTTACTGATGGATATTATTGATTAACAATAGTCAAGTCATTGGGTTAAAGTCATAGTAAGAAGTAGAGTGTTTTTATTGTGGATTGGATATAAATCTTTTTAATTTTTATTTTTGAAAATATCAGGTTAGAGATTTCACAAAGACATTTTCCTAGCCTGGTCAAAAGCTGTATCTAATTGGTACTGCAGAAGAAATATTTTGTGCAGTACGGGTACCAAGCTCCCCAGCCACACTTGATCCCAACTTTAACTCGTAACTACATGCACTTTTCAATATCCCACCAATGCAAGCAAAACAGCTTCAAAACAGCTGAAGTTTTTCATCCCTTCACAGTTGTTCACATTTTGCATTCCTGTTCTTGCCCAGCCTGACTGGGAACATGATCTCTGTTTTGGGAATACATTCAGAAAACACAAGTCAATTCTGTAGACGCATTTCTCCCTAATAAATTATTTTGCTGAAAAATAAAGCGATCCCTATCATCATTCTCCAGATGAGCGATTCCTGTTGACTAGCTAGGCAGAGAAAAGTGCTCAAAAAGGGAAAGATAAGTAAACCACCACGTTTCAGATTTAACGTTCAGGAATTAAGCTGACCTAGCAAGCTATTTTAAACTGCTTCTTGAAACAGATAGCAACGCTTTCAAAAATTTACATTCACATACATGTCATAAAATCATAACAGCTGGAGCTGCTCTGGCCTACACTTCTACCTAGAAAAATAATCAAGCAAAACAAATGTATGCTGTGTTTAAACAATTATGGAACATTTTCCCAGCATACCTTGCCTTATTTACTCAAAATTTTCTTGACAAAAACCTACTTTTACTTCTTATTCTGAATCGAAGTTTTACTTGCAAGATAAAGTAGAAGATAACAAAGGCTAATAGGAAACCATTTTACAACTCTGAAAGCTAACAGGTAAACCTACCAGACAAAGATTAGGAGGCAACATATTTGCCAAAAATTGCCGTGTTTTAATTCCAGACTTCCACAGTTGTCTCAAGGGATGTGAAGTTCCAACCCAAATCACAGGCTCAGTGCAGTAGTTCCATTTAAAAGATATTAATTGAAAAAGAAGTCAAAACATTCATGGTTACTTCTGACAGCTGTTTTTAGAACTCTAGCATACTGGCAGAAACATACCCGAGATTTCTTTTTGGATAGGAAGTCCTCCTTTAGAAAAAGATAAAAGTCTGCAGTGAGTATTTAGTGAGCTGCCAAAGGAGAAACCATGGCAAGTAATTAGTTACTCTGCTTTTGCTCAGTTTGTAGATTCTGTTTAGCTGCAGTTTATGATCTGAGTCCCAAGAGCGTGCAAGTTAGCCTGACAGCTTATGCATTGCTGTTATCTGATTTTCTGACATGTTAATTTGTGCTATATTTGCTTATTTATTTTTTGGCCAGGAACACACTCTTCATTTTTTGGAGCATTAGATACATTTGGCAAAAGTTCTAATGATTTAGTGAAAAGGGACTGGTCCAGATCTTTTTAAGGCTATTTCTGACTGCATTACAGACACTCTCACTTTGCTTTACAAGTGCACTGCACCGGCAGCTTCTAATGTGTTCAGCTCTGATCACGTCCAAAGGCCTGAACATTTTGTTAGTTCTCACTAAATGTTAAGTCTCGGACTAAATGTCAGTTGACACGTGCCCATAGGATTCAAATAGCGTGCACGCTGCCAATTATTCACATAAAAGAGCAATCAGCCATGGGATATGTACCACAACAGCAGTACCACTCATTTGCTGGTATGTGAATTGCTGTACTTAAGTAATATGTATGGGGGACAGTGAAAGAGGCCGGCGACTGCACAACACAAAGGAAAGGCAAAATTGTTCATGGCACACCAAGCACTTAACATGCTCAAATACTTAAAGATCATCTGAAACAGTTTTGAAATACAGATTACAGCATCCAGGCATAGCAAAGGAGTTAAGGACTATGTAGCAACTCCAAACCTTTGGTTCTGGTGGTTAAAACAAACTAACTGGCTATCCCTAACCTTCAACACCTAGGCTAGTGTCATTCCTTGCAGTCTGATATTGTTACCCGCCTTCCAGTTTGCACCAACTACACAGTGGTATTTCAGAACCTATGCGTTTTCTAAAGGGCGGGATTTTCCTTTTTGTTTAAAAACATTTGTCATGTGGCGGGGAAATACAAACCCAGAAAAATGGTCTGGAAAGCGTGTTTTCCTATGACTACATCCACGCACAGTAAGGATGGATGCTGTCAAATCAAGAGGCCTCAATCAAACAGCTGAAGAAAAAAAAAAGACATTGAGACGTCCTCATTTAAAAGATGATGGTTCAGAAACAGCTATGATGAGAGCACGGAGGCAATCAAAGCTGTGACACACCAAGATCAAGAGCACACACCAGAATGCCTGAAGCCACCGCCTCAGGAAACATGCAATACGACCAGACCAGCTGGAGTCCTTGAGTAACCCAGACAGGAGCACTTAATCCCTTCAGTAAAACAGGAGCCATAGATAAACACCATTCCGTCCACAAGCATCCCTAGTAGGAACTGACAGGCACTTGTATGGGAAAGGCCGAGGAATAGGTACCAAAGGATCACTGGCTTTGTTCCCACTAGCTTTCGCTGCTTTCAAGGACAGGAGAAGCAGCTGCAGTTATTTTGTCTGCTCTGCGTCAACGAGCTAAGACGAGAAACAATTTATGTTCAGATACTCTTTCTCCAGTAACAAACTAGAAATTCGTTCTCTCTATACTACTGCTCAAATCGCAAACTTCAGACTCCATACAGCGAAGACTAATTCATTCTTCTAAAGCGCAATCTCCAAGATACATTACAGGCTTTCATCCTGACGGCTGACACTCTAAAGAGGTTTTGAATTAAATTATTTGCTAAAACAGGCACTGTCTGGCACTGTGTGAGATTAGTTCTACTCGGCACACACTTGGGATCATGAACTGCAGAAAACTGTAAATTCGTGGCCTAATAAGTATAGCACATTCCAAATAACTTACTGATACCTTCAGTGCAGTACAATATTTTATCCCAGGACCACAATGCACTTCATGCTGCTGAGTTAGAGGTTATTGTAGACTCCTTTTGTTTTTGAGAAACAAGGCTCCATTTTCCCAATTAATGTGATCCAAGACTCTCAGATCTTCTTTTGCAGGATGAATGATATCTCACAGCACCACCACAGGACAAGAGCTGCATTCCTATACCATTGCAGTGACTCAGGTGGTTTTTATTTTTGAAAAATACCAACCTCCTGCCCAAGAAGATAAGTAAAAAATGTCTCAACAGGTTATGTTTTAGAATCCATCTATTGCACTCTGCTTTTTGCTTCATGAAAAAAGTAATTTCACCTTGACAGGTGAGCTGCATTTTTCTTCCAAAGCCCTCCTACAGCAAAACATTTGCCTCTCACAGACTGAAAGCTCATATTTAAGCATCTCCACAAACGCCTTCAGTCTTAGAACCATTCATCTCCAAACTCAGTTTTGTGCAGCTCCCTGGACTTCTGAGCTGGCACAAAAAACATACTCTGCTTACATCAAATGCATAACTGCAGACCAAACCTGCCAGAACCGCACGTGACCACCTTACGGAAATTGAGGGCAATTATTGTGCTGGCAACAGAACAAAAGATTTTAATGCTGACCAATACATATTCAACACTAATGGCACACCAGTTCTTTTGGGGATGTCTCCAGATGAACGGTCATTTCCAGTAATTTAACTTAGTGGACCCTATATATATTAAGGAATATAAAAAATGGTGTTCATAAGAAACTGAAGCAACAGCACTGTAGGTTTTCAAGTGTTCATATCCTAACGTTAGAAAGGCTCACAAGTTCTCCTTAGATCCAATCAAAGCCTTAGCAGTGTATGTCTTTTTATTACACTCACTTGTGTGACTGGTCGCAGATGCAACAGGAACATAACCATAAATGATCAGAGATGAAAGAGAAGGAATGTGTGTAATTACCTCATGTGAAAAACAATTCTAAATGAAGCCTTTTGCAATATGTAAAATATTAACTACCCTTTCTTTCTAAAGCTTAAAAGATATATTTCAAATTGCTATGCAGGCTTACAGCTTTAATCTCCAAGTACCATCATTGAGCACAAATAATTTCACTTAATATTGTGAGATGTAAAAAATATTTATTATTCATTGCAATTAATACACCTTTTTTCACTTATTTTTGCCACTTGCATTGCACACCAGCTTTTTTTTTTTTTTTATCTGAACACTTGGTACAACAAACAGTTCTTCAATTATTCAGATAAACGGTCTGCCTAGGAGTGCATTTGAAATGTGAGCATTTAAGAAAAACTTCAGACCAGCAGATCTATAAAAATAAAACATACTCCCAGTCACACTGAGAACTCCCTACTATGACACAGACCCCACTGGCTCCAGCATAGAGTAAAAAAAATAGTTTCTATAACTTAAATATTGTTTAAATTCCTAAATTCTTATCTACTATACTATATGTCCATGTACACAATACTATGACAAACAAAAAGAGCAGTACATGCTAGAACATGAAATGCTAGAGAAAATTAGTAGGTGTAGAAGCCTACTAGACATGTGAATGCCTTGCATAGTGTTCATTCTTGCTGGGTTATAAATTAATATAATCATACAAGTTAATGACGTATAATATTTCACAAACAAAGCCCTGTGCAGAAAGGGAAAAGCTTATTTGTGCAAGTGTCACATCCTCTGGACCATATTTTGCACAGCAATTTCCTCTATAGAAGTAGCATTATACTGCCAAGCCTTATGTTTGCCATGAATGTATTTGAAATATATCCAAGGTATGAGACACTTTTTCCCTTCTCTCTGCTGTAGCTGTTCTTTTTATTGAAGCGCAATGGCCAGTGACAAACAGGAACATCTCAAAAGGAGAATACAAGGCTGACCAATCATAAAGTACTGTCACTTATAGGGGCACCCTTTTCTGTGGTAGAATATAAAAGCATGAAAAATGTGTTTCTAAATTACTTTTAGGTGAAGAAATAAACAAGTATATAGCTCTGTCCTTTCTTCCCTTGTGGATGTTCCGTATAGAAATAATAAGAAACGAGAGCTGCTCCAAAGCTTCAAATTAGAAGATGATGTTAAATCATCACAATACATTACATCTGGTCAACTACCTTCAGGTGGAGCTGCAAAGCTTAATAAGCAATCTTCACATGAAACAACTGTAAATGATAAATCCAAAATTCAGCTGCTTACTCACATGCCAACATCCTCCATCAACAACTCCAGTTTCTTTTAAGGTGTGCGTATACACTAAATTCAGGACGCTGACAGATTATTTCCATTTAGCATTACTGAGGAAAGCCTGGTCTCTTTGAGAGACTGCACTTTCCCTTTCAGAGCAGCTAATATCATTCAAAATGCAGAGTTCTGAAGTCAGGACCCAAAAAGGGAAAGGAAAGACCTCAGGAAAGAGTGTACGCATCCGAATGGGAAGTTTTGAAGCATAATCTGTTATTACTTGAAACCATCACTTTGTATCATAGGTCAACAGAAGCTGATATATGTCCTGCAGTACTAAACACAATAAAACCTGACTTTACCTGGCGTATATCCTCTGAACACAGATTTCTGTAGCTACACAAGATAACACATCTACACGTAAGCTGAAAACCTTTTAGGATGCAAACATGTAAAGACAAAATAGTTGAATACTGTAAAAATTTCTATTTTGTACTGCTTTGTCTACGCCATGCCCCAAGGGTGGCTCTTAATAATTTTATTCATAAACGTAATTCTGTATTTAAGATTAGAATTGAGGCCAGGAGACAAATGTATAGTTCTTATTCAAGTCGAACAAATGGCTGCACACCTTACATCATCTCATATTTAGCCATTACTCAACACTTGCAGGCCTTACAATACAAAAAATGTACTTCCTGCTAAGTAGAATGCACTACTCTGGATAGGCTAGAAAAGAAACACCTTCACCTTGTCAGGTAGAATCCTGGGAATAAAAAGAGGAAGACAACTTGAAGCCACCTAATCCTTATGTCTCCTAATCAAAAAGATCCAAATGTCTGGTTGGCTTTTATACTTTATCCCCCCCCCATTGGAACACAGGTATGTAACAGCAACATACCCATGTGATGGTGATCTTCTGCTTCCCTCAGTTCTCCCTCACCATGACACAGGGCTATACAATATATGTCTTTGCCACAGAACCCTCAAAAACACTGCTCCTTTTCTACAACAGTATTTTCAGTTATGTTGACTTCTTAATGTCACTTTGCTTCATCCTTTCAGATCAACTCCTACTAGCACGTTTTCCTTTGGGTGTAATCAGTCATTAACCGCAAACATCCACTTTCCAATTAAATTAGAGGGCCAAAGAAACAATGCTAATTCAGGAGAATAGTTACTGCCACTGATACAGCTCCCAGCCCAGCCAGCTGATGCTTCTCTCTGGAGACAGGACCAGACTACACAAACAGTCTCTGCAGAGATTATCAGGCTTCCATTTGCTCCCGTGCCTGGAACTAAACCAGATTCCTCACACATTTCTACCCCAAAAAGAGACAATATAAAATAAGTGTGTAATGTGTTGAATATGAGAACATCCCCCCGCCACTGCCAGGAAAATGGATTTCTTTTTCTAAATACTGCATTGATTACAGAAAAAAAAATATGGCTACTTTGATCTACTTGATATTTATAGGCATTATATTTTAATAAATAAAATTTAAAGAAAAAGGCATCAAGGTATATTTTTACCTGGACATCATAAAGAGCTACAATGTTCTCATGCTGAAGTTCCTGTAAAACAAAATATTTATATTATGGCAATAGCCTGATATTATTTTAAATTTAATATACCAGGTAATAATAAAAGATAACCAAGTTTTACAAAGAAAGGTAGTATATTTTTAGACCATTCGATGGAATTTGGAGGAAATCCCAGCTATTTAGTCTATATATTACACTGATAGAAAATTAGACAGTATCTTCCGAGGTCAAAAAACATCTGGTTCAAGAATATATTTTCTACATCTTGTTATAGAAAATATTACAACACACGATCCTTTAACAAATACTGAAAACTAAATTTAATTATAGTCTCAAACAATTTCTTGTTTAGGGGAGTAACCAACTATGCTATTTTCAAGCCAACCTTCTTATTTTACAATAAAGTGGAAAACAAGCCAAATAACATCAACTACAACTTGCATAACAACTCACGCAGTTATTTGTAACTGTTCAAAACAAAAGCAACTCTTTGCTAAGCACTTGCAGCACACAGACCCAATGCTGCAATTTCTAGTGTATAATATATAAACTAGAATATATACTCGCATATAAAATAGAAATAGATCTCAAGAAAGTTGGAAACAGCACTAAACTTGACAGCAGTATTGATTATTACTGCAAAGGTACATCAGATGAGATGCAGTGAAGTTCAGAGAGCAGAGAGTGATAAGACACTATCCAAGCAGACATTTCTATAAAACAGCACTGAAGAACTAAATGATGCTCTATTTCCTTCATTAAAGCCACACTACACTTTTGAAGTGAATTAACTCAGAAGTGGGAAGTCTGCCCCAGGAATCATACTCAGCATGCCAATTTTAGTTTTTGAGGCATCTTTGAGGAGAAAAAAAAAAAACAAAAAGGATCAAGGACCTGTATTTTACCCTCTGCTGTGACTGTACAGCTTGGGAAAGGTGGTGCAACACTAGGCATCCTGAACGACAAAGCTTTCTGTATGTGCAATAAAAGCACATACTGGTTCTACAACAGTTTTTCACTTATAACAACAAAAACATGCCCTTAACCTGTTGTGAGAGCATTTCCAGAACTAAAAAAGTATCTCTTCTTTTTTTGTTTTCTTAGTTCTGAATTTCTTCTGGAACTAATAAAGATGCAAAAGGCATAGCAACAATTACTGTGATACTGCACATGACCCAGAATGAACTGCGTCAAAAGTCTCTTTTCCTTTTCAAGTAAAGCAGCTTTAAAAAATCACTGCAATTAACATACCTTTAAGATTTTTATTTCTTTTCCAAGTAGGATTTGTGACTTTGACAAGTTCTTTTTGTTAATACTCTTTATGGCTACTTCCCAATCCGTTTTCTGCAAACAACCAAAAAAGTATTGTCAGTTTAACATATATATATGTTTTTTAATTTTATCCACTAAAAAGTATCTAGTGAAGCACAAGAGAAAGAGCAGAGAGATCACCCCTACTCTACCCACCGGTGATTACTACATCACATGACACCATTAAGAACTATTTCATTCCACAACAGTGAAGGCAGCTATTAAAATCCAGCTGCAGCTAGACTGCATTTTCATGGATTTAAAAGCATTACAAAAAAATATTAAAACAAAAATAATCATATCCCATTAGTTCTTCAGTCCCATCCCCATGATGAAGTCACTTTTATTCTCTGTTAGACTTCCCAGTTTTGGCCTTCTTGAACTCCACAGCTGAAAACTATACGAGCATTTGGTTTTTAAGTAAATATATAGTTTATTTATTGTATGTTTATATACTGCCTAAAAATAAATTGTCTTTGGCATCATCTCCATTGGCCTTCAAAGCTTCTAATGCCTTTTTTTTTTTTAAACTCAAAAATCTCTGTGCTGTGCCCTTCCAAGTTCTTCCCCGATGCTCCCGCAGGGTCAGCGTGAAGACTTATTTTCTGGAAAGCACAGCACTTCAGGCACCAGCCCCAGAATAAACTCTTGCAGCATCAAGAAACCATAACCCAACTATGAATATCCGGGGTGATCGGCGAGCCACGCCAGGAAACCAGACACCTCTGAATTTCAGAAATCTTCCTCCAGTCCCCCAGGAGACAATTTTCCACCGGGTCCCTCGCTCCCCAGCGAGATAAACATGCCCCTCCTGACAAACAAAGGGCTCGGCTCCCCTGCAGCTGCAACTCCCGGCTCGCCGTTATGTTAGGAAGCTACCAAACAGCAGGGAGGAGAGGTGAGAACAGGGCTTAGCCGAGCTTTTTGTTGATGTTTTTATTAAACCATCATCATGATAATAAAAGAGAAATCGCTTGGCGAGGCCGGGTGACGGCGGCTCGGCTCAGGCCGCCGCAGGGCCCACCTCTGGGCTCCACCGCCCCCGGCCCGCTACCTCAGAGCCCACTCTACACCTTTTTGTCTTTTTTTTTTTTTTTTTTTTTTAATTTTCCCTCCCCCCAACCCCAGAAGTCCCCGAAGGCCCCCGGTAGCTGTCACCCCCCGGCACGGGCTCCTCAGAGCCGCGGCCCCACCGAGCGACCCCGGCCCGGCGGGGGTTGTGTAACCGGCTGCGGGCCGAGCCCGCCGCTGTGGTATTTACCTTGCGGTGGCGACCTTTGAAGACCACAGCAAAGGCTCCGTGTCCTATCAGGTCCTTCTTGCTGTACTCAAAGTCCCCCACCACCTCCATCATCCCTCAGGGGGGCATGAAGCCCCGGGAAGGGGTTGGGGGCGGGGGGGGGTGGGAGGAAAACAAAGGGGCTCTTCCTCCAGCCGAGGCAGCTACAGCCGCCTCACGGCAGCCGGCGGCGGGCAGGGAGCCTGCCCCTCTCCTGGCTGCCCCCGGCGGCCGGGGCAGCTCCTCTCATCCCGCGGGGGCAGCCGCAGACCCCCGGGCCGGCGGGGCTGCTGCAGGGCGTCTCCGAGGCGAGGGGCTCCGTCAGGCATGGGGAGGGGAAGGGAGGCTCTCAGGGGCCGGCCGTGAGGGGACAGCTCGGCATCGGTGCCGGGACGCGGGGGCTTGCTCAGCGGGGAAGGGGGCTCGGCGCCCTGCCGCTGCCCGCCCCCATGGCCCCACCACAGCGCGGACTGCCGGCGCCGCGGCCCCTCTCAGGGAGCGAGACCCAGAGCATCCAGCGGGGCGAGGGGGGGGAGGCGCGGCCCGCGGCTCCGAGGGGGGCTGGCGCTGTCTCCTCGCCCCCCGAGGGAGAGGAGCGAGCAGGGAGGGTGCAGATAGGGGGCTCTCAGGCCGCCGCCGCCGCCACCGCCGCCTTCCGGGGCTCCCGCCGCTCAGCCAAGCGCCTCCTCTGCGATCCGCACCCCGCCAGCCCCGGCTCCGACTGCCCGCAGCTCCGCGCCTTTTATAGGCCGCATCGCGCAGGCCCCAGCGCTCGGCTTCTTCCGCCGGCGGCCAAAAAGTGCCTCACCCCGTTTAACCCGGCGGGAGCGCGAGGCGCGGTCCATCCGCCGCCATCTCCTCAGGAGTCCGGCGTCGCCTCAGGGCCCCACCGCCATCACCTCAGGGCTCCGGCGGCGCCTCAGGGCCCCCCGCGCCCCCACACCCGGCGCTGGGGGAGCCACGGCTGCTGGACACAGGCCCCCCATCCCCTCAGGGAGCACCGGGGCCGCACACACGTCCTCGTCCCGGCACCTGGGAGGGACCAGGCTGAGGCCAAACTCGAGTTTCAGCCCCTGCCTTCCCTGGAAATCGCTCCTAACGCGAGCTGCGTTCCCCTTGGGCCACTTCCTCAGCCACCTCAGGCCTGCCTGAAATGAGGGACAAAGCTGAGGGGCCACCAGGAGAGGGGGGGGCCTGCCCACACCACAGATCGGGGCAGGGTGAGGAGCCACATCGTGAGGCAGCAGCAGAGGTAGGAACGCAGAGGTTAGCTCATCCCACCCAGCACCGCTGCCAGGATGGCGATACTGCTTACCCAGCACCTCAGGGCTCACCCTCAGCCCTGACCCTACTCCATTAGTAAGCAAGATTCTACATCAGAAGAAACTTAAAAGAATGGAGAAGCAACTGAGGAACACACAGGCAAAATGCTAATACAGGTAAGTGCCCTAAGCCAAAGACACTTCTCATGTTGCTCGCTCTCTTCATGCAGAGAACGGCCACTCTTAATTTGCACTCTCTTCCCCCAGCACTTCTAGATCAGCCTTGGGCAGTTTTCAGCAACAAATACAAACAAAAAAAAACACCCTCCAAAAAAAAAAAAAAACAAACAAAAAATCACACCATACACCAGTCACATGGAGACTTTGACCTTCACCTCCAGATCTACATAATTATGCTCCTTTCCTTTCCTCACTGTGCTCTTTCATTTCCTCTCTGCATTTTCCATCATGCCACCTCAGCATCCAGGTTTCACGTGTACGAGACGTTTCAGGCCACCCAAATATCCCCATCTGCCCCGGATCCCGTTGGCACTCTGGTCACTACACATGGCAGCAGCAATGATTAACCCTCCTGGCTGTGTGCCGTCAAAGGGGCAGCAGGCAGCTGCCAGACACAGCACTACTTGGGATTTGGGCACTTACAGACACCACAAGGCGTGCTTTGGGATCTTGTTGGGCCAGAGCTCAGACCCCACACACCTGTACTGCTCCTTCTCTCTTGGGATCTGCTTTCAGTGCTGCTAGATGAAAATAGTGACCTAGCAGAGAGTTACACAGTTGGCCCTCTCATTATTCTTTACTTATCTCCCTTCACTTTCTGTAACTCAAAACCAAGAACTACTAGAGTGGTGCGCCATGTCAAAAACTCCACAGCTAAAGACTTCTCCAAAGATAACACACCTGCATAAGAAATATTTAGCAAGAGATGAGGGAATATTGACAGCTTTATGAAGGATATTTTAAGCTCTAAACATTACATAGAGGCATCAGAAGAATCCTAACACATCTATTTTGTGCCACAGAGAATTAAGAACTTTAAAAAAAATCCCTCAAGATCAAATTCACCCTTTATTTTCTGCAGTTCTGAGCACCTATGCAAAATTCCTTTGTGGCACTAACCTAACAAGTAAACAAAAAAACAAAGTGAAGCTGGCCAAATAATTTCAGCAGCTCAGAACACCACTGTGGAAGGAATAAATGAGATGTAAAAATATTCTAAGTTAATCATAAATTAAGGTGTTGGTAGTAACACAAGCACTTTCTAGGATGTATTCACAATGCCCCTTTAAAACCAGGAAAAAGCCCACAAGTCTCAATGTGTTAAATATTCTGACTCACAAAATAATTTCCCTCAGAACTGGCTGTTTATTGCCATCCACTGATTCTCACATTCAGTATTAATCCTCTCAGCACCAGTGTGTATCTTCACCCCAAAGTCTAAGTCACAAACTGCATTTTAGGGAACATAAAAAAATAAAAAAATAGAAAGATCCCTTCTGAACTGAGAAAGCCACTTTAGGAATTTCTAAACCACCTGCTCTGCATTACACTTCAAAAATGAGACACGTTTCCCTTTGGTAGCAGCCTGTCTGATGTCCTTTTGTCCTCATAACAGGGCTGGAGCCCTCAAGCAGGTTTATTTCAGCACAGCAAGGACAAAACAGCAAGGAGATTTGACCAGAATAACTAAATACACTGGCGTAGCACTGGGATTTGAACAGGATCTGAGGGGCTGAAATCTGAAAAAGCACTCAATGAAGGGCTGTGGAGATTTGCATGCAGGTCACTCATTTGAGCTGTCTCCTTGAGAAGTCTTTGGGAGAGTTTCTAGGTGTCAATATTTCCAGCGTTATGACTACAACAAACCTATTTACAGACAGCACCTTCCCTTGCTTTTGCTACTGCAAGAGGTTGGAGATGAAGCAGACTGTATTTGCCCGCCTTTCCTAGAGAGCCTTGTTGCTGGAGATGCTGGGAGAGCAACACACGATAACCCGCAGGGCTCGTGCTGCTCCTCCCTCACCCAGAACACACGCAGAAATTCACCAGTTAGCACTATCAGGCAGCAGCAGCCCTGCAGCACTCGGAGGGATGCAGCTTTCTGCTCTGACAAAGTCATGCAGCAGGACAATAAATTACCCAGTGCACTCGAAAGGCATGGCTGGGCAGTGGGCACTAGCACTGCAGTCTGAGAGGCCATGGTGATTCTCCAAAAGCAGAGTACAGCGTGCCGAGTTTATTTCTTTAATATCATTGCCTGGGCAATGGCAGGACTTACACAAACTATCAGCCAGCTGCAGCTCAGCAAGGACAACCAACCTTCAGGGTGAGGGAGAGGAAAACAGAAAATAACATTACTGGAGAGGTATTTGTGGCTTTCTCCTGGCTGCACTACATTGGTTTGGCCAAATTAGCCCCTCAGATGTGAGCTGGGACTCGTGATCACATGAGGCACAGATCTGGGAAGGAATTAGCACCTTCCACATTGCTTGCCTGAGCACACAAGAGAAGTGTGCTTTCATCTGGCAGGAGTTCCCCACTATACAGACATCACTGTTCTGAGTTTCTATAGTACTTTCATCAAAAGCACTGATGGCCTTTATGGTAAGCCCTTTTCTGCCATACCGCCAAAATGCAGCCATTTCTGAGGGAAACATTGCCTGAATGGTGCCTAGGTTCACCCAAAGAAAAGCAGAGAGAAGATTGTTTCTCCTAATACTCATGCAGAATAAAGATGATGCTGATTTTCTTCCTGTTCATCAAAAGATCTTTTTTGCATCTCTCTCCAGACAATAAGTATGCACATGGAAGTTAAATTACTGATCTGGGAAAATAATCAAGAGATCAGCTGAGTCAAGCAGAACATGAACGCGTGACTGCAAGGAACCAGGATCTCGGGAGCACAACTTGCAACACCACTTCACCAGCTTTCCTGCCTGGGTAAGCAGAACACACAGCCCTGAGAATGATTTTCAGAGGGATGCTAAAGCCCCACTTATCTAAATCTACCCCCAAGGGACAGGAACCTGCCACCTTTCCCACTCCTCTCAGCTCTGTCCTGGTCTGCCTACTTCACTCTAGGTGCGCTCACTGTTCTCTTCTCTCCTTCCCTCCCTCCATCATACCCAGGAATTTAATCAAGACAGGTAAGCCTTTCTCAGCAGACTGGCATGCTTCCCAGTCCTTATCACCACTGTCCTCCCTACTGGGGATTTGTAGTAAAATTAATGGTGGCACAAGCTGAGTTATCACAGCTTTTAAAGGAGAAAGTGTCCGATGGCTCTGTGGCAGAAGCACTGTATCAGCGGAATATGCTTTAAATTATTCTTACAGTATCAGTGAAAAATAAGGTCCTTTTGGTAGAGGCATACCTGTGTGGTATACTTAATAAGTAACCTGGGTGAAACTGGATTGAAACACAGCAGTACATCCTGAGTTTCCTATTGCACTGGGTTTGAAAACTTCAGGTGTTACAGCAAATTTTTTGGTAAGTGTAGCTATAGGTACAAAGCCATTAAAGCTCATGCTTGGCCTTTGACAAAAAGTAACATCTTATCCACTAATAACACCATCAAGCCAAATCAGCAAAAATTAGCTAATTAAAGCTCCCATCGCCAGGAGAGAGAGGGTGATCAAGTGCTACTTTGTCTCCTGCCAGAAAGGAGCCACCCCCGAAGCAAAGGGCAGCAGCTGTTTCCCAGCACACAAGTCAGTAAACTGTAGAGCGCGGCCCGAGAAATGCCACTTCCAAATAAAACGGGGAGGAGTGTTATGGGATTGCTTGGGAATACAGCTGGAAAGGGGCCAGCAATTAGTATGCATGAAGGCTGGTCCTGTATGAATGATAGAAATGGGAGCACCTGCTTAGGATAGGAAAATACGATTTGGTCTCTGTGAGAACTCATCACATGGTGTGGTTCAAAATCGACTCACTATCAGGTCAAAGAACGATTAAGGTAGGTTTGGTTTTGTTTTGTTTTGTTTTGTTTTCTTTGGCGTGAACTTACAGGCCCTCTCTTCAAGAGTTCTCATTTTGCTTTGGAAAAGGTTTGTGCCCCAGCACAAAGTGGGTTTTAGGCAGGCTCTGCTCTGTGCCTAATATTACAGAAGTAGAGTCTGAAGGGATGGCAGGAGCTAACCTACGTCAGAGGGCACAGCAATGGCTTTGCTTTGGAAATCAGTGGACAAGGAATTGGTCTTTAAGTATACAAACACGGGCGAGCCAGTACCTGCAGGATCACTTCCCCCACCTTGGAAAAATCACCACTTCCAACACAAAATGTGTCGCAGATCAGTGGGGCACAGTGACCCTGTGCAGCCCAAAGAGAGTTACACACTACCAGGAGCTGCAGAGGCTCCTGCTTGCAGCAAGTCAAACCACAGGACAGAGCTGAACTCCAGAAGATGGGTTGTTTCCCCTACAAAACTGCACAACAAAGGCTTTTCGTCTGTGACCAGAGCTCTGCCACCTGCATGCATGCTCCTCTCCTTCCCAAGGGCATAGCAGTCTGGAGGGGACAGAATTATCAGCTACAGTTTTAAATCATCCTCTGCCCTAACGTTTACCTTAGCAAATTACGAAAGGCTTTGTTTATGCAGATAGATGCAACATGGCCTTCAGTGTCAGCAAGAATCAGCTAAAGGAACCATATGAATGAAAGAGCAGGTACAGGATATTGAGTCCTTCTCAAAAGATCCCATGAAGATAGAGCTCGCTGATTTGCCTGGCTGAGAAAGACACTAACAACAAAAGGAACCAGTTTGTGTTCTCAGCTGTATTAAAGATGTAACACTTTGTTCCAGTGCTTTGCTCATCTGAACACTTCCAGACAAGCAAACAGTCATGACTGCACCATCCCCTTTTAATTCTCCAGAGAATCCTGCCAGCAGGAATAAAATCCTAAAATGCATCTTCTGCAACTGGGAACTCTGTTCTGAGTGGCAGTTATCACTGAGTAGCAACCACAGTATGAGGGTGATGCAGAATGTTTTGGTCTTCATGCTAATTTGCTGCAATTAAAATCTGACAATATATTCTCTACTCCTTATTAATCACCTCCTGATTTTCACTGTTTTATAACCATCCTGGAAATAAAACTTAAATCTAGATCTATTTGCCTCATGACTGTTGGAAGCCTGAAGTGACTTATAGAAAGGCTCGTAAGCAAGCTTACAAATATATAAACTGACAGTGAATCCCTCTCACCCACTGGGCAAGTAAACACACTTGAGAAACTCCAGAAGGAGCCAACTCTGTGCAATAGAAGTTTTGCCATTTACTGTGACAGCCCCAGCCCTGCTGTCAGCACGTATCCAGGGCAAGGGCCATGCAACAACCAGAATGCCTGCTCCATCCTTCCCCCTCTCCATCCCTTCCTTATTTCCTCCCTAGCAGTGGATGGGAAATGAGCACGCTGTTCAGAGGCACAAATGCCTCATTTTCTCATTTCCAAGAGCCACTGAGACCTGAAAACTCAGCACGGCTCTAGCAGTAGTTTGCAGTTCATGCCTGTTGCACCCAGGCCTGAACGGATGAGCGAATAGTTAGCTGTTGTCGACGAGGAGGATCACTGACAGATAATGCTTGGCACAGCTCATGGGCATGTAGGCTGAGTGGAAAGGCAAAACCTTACTGGAATAACGAGGAACCCCCGAGACCTTATTCTCAGCAGATCTTTGTCCCAGGCAAGCAGCAGAGCACAATTCTGCAACGTAATGATGTGCTGTATTTTCCCCTTCCTCTCCCTCACTCTGAAAGCCACACAAAGATAACCATTTCTGTTCCCACTAAAAGCCTTCATGCCTGCAGGATTCTTCACGTGGCAAGGAAGAGCATGAGCTGTCCCCACCCTTTGCTTTTACCTTCCAAGGGGGCAGAACACTGTAAGGCTGAAATTTCAAGAAAAAGCGGGCTGAGATGGAGACAGATGAGATATCCCTCCTGTAATGTTCAGAGGAAATAATCCCACAAAGCACAGCTCTTAATAAGAACCGGAATTAAAATTTCCTTAAATAAATATAAGGAAAGGGTCCATGAGGGAGAGCAGGTAACAGGAACAAGGAGATGTGCTCAGGTCAGCCCCTGCTGTCCATCACCTTCCGATCTCCCAGACGGATCGAGCCGACGGGCAGGGCAGCTTAGGACAGGAACGGTGGCTTCGTGTCGCTCCTCCTATCTACGCCATCTGTGGACAGAAAGAGCTGTTGAGTCTCTGTGGTCTGGCACCAGTGCTGCCGCACGGCCCAGCAGGTGCTGGACGAGAGCAGCACAGCAAGGACCTTGGGACCAGGTTCCTTCGTCAGCTGTGCTCAAATGGCAACCGGCTCACAGGAATTTGTCTGTCTGCATAACTGGGAGACACAGCAAGGTGAGAAAGGAAGGCTCTGACCGATTGGTACAACTGCTCCTTTCCCTCCTCCAGCCCTCTGCGGGAGGCAAAATATCTGAGTCAAGTTTCACCACTGACGGCTCGGTTGGAGGGACTCTGCTTTCTAGTCATCTCCCAGGGGACAGCAGCAGTCCCTGCACTGAGGCAGGTCAGGTCTCTGAGCTGGGATGTGGCCTGCGCTGTACTCTCAGAAAGGAGAGAGCATGCCCTAACCGTGCAGGTCTCTGCAACGAAACTGCAGATGTGGAGTGGCTGTGACTTCCTCCATGGACGGACCACAGGCTACTTACATCCGCAAACACTTATCCTTCCCTCCACTCGCTACCCTTTGTCCGTCTGGGCTCCAATCTGTTGCAAACACCTAGCACAGGGAAAGACCCAGTTAATTCTGCTGTCCCTGGAGGAGTCAACATTCCTACCCCTCTCAAGCACCTCGGCTTGACCACTCACCTCGTCCGCATGGCCGGGAAGATCAATGGCCAGTTTCTTTGTCTCAGCATCCCAAACCTTCAGCGTGCTGTCGCTGCTCCCGCTCACCAGCAAGCGGCTGTCGGCTGACCAGGCGATCTGATACACAGCCGAGACGTGTCCCCTCAGCGCCGTCAGGTACCTGGGGCAGAGGTGGCATGACCAAAAATTGAAACAGATTTGTTTCAAACCTGCCCTTGCCTTGTCTTCATGCTTCTACCCTGGTTGCAAGCAAGTGCTTTGGAGCCCAGAACACTCCGATCCATCTCACACTTTGCACACGTAAGGCAGTCAATTGCAAAGTCAATTCAATCTGTCTAAAACTCCTCCCAGACAGGCTCAGAGCCTTCTTGAAGACAGGCCCTTCATCTCAACTCCTCCAAGAAACCCTTATCCAGCTGCAACATTGCAGCCTCACTGGACAGGTAACTCCTTCCTCTCTAGTTGAGCAGAAACATGCCTGGATGTAGAAAGACCATTAAATTACTGACGTTAAGCCAGAGCTCATTGGTACAAAGGAGAACAAGGGAAGGACTGCTGCCCCACGGAGCTCACCAACACTCTAGCAGAAGGTTAAAAGCTGGATTACAGGGACATCCAAACACCAACAGCACCACTTGTAACTACATGAATTTGCATCATCCAGAACAAGCTGTTCCCTGGCACGGGCATTGTTTAAACTGGGTCAGTCTACAGCGTGCAACGCACACATCTTCAGGAGAGCAGCCGAGTGGAACATCCCACCCCATCGCAGCTGTGCCTGCCCCAGAGAACCGGCCCTGCAGCAGACAGCACGTGCCACATGGGTGCCAGGCAGCACTGTGGCTGGGTAACAGCAGAATCCCATGCACTTGGCTAAGCACAGGCCCTACAACATGAGGAGCCCACCAAGGGACTTCCCAAGGGCAAAGAAACAGGAGTAGAATTTTTTTGTGTGAGGTTAAGGCTACAGAGATGCTGAACACAGCAGGGAGCTGCTGACAATGACACTGGGGCACTGCCCATCTCTGTGTAACCTGCACATCACAGGCAGACCCAACACAAAAACCACCTCTGTAAGAGGACAGAAAAACTCACTTTCCTGTCCTGCCATCCCAGAGCTTTATTGACTTGTCAAAGGAAGCACTAGCTATTATCCGCGTGTCTGGTGAGAACAGGACTTGGTTAATCAGTGCCTGGTGGCCTGTCATTCTCTCCAGTGGCTTCTTGTCTTCTGCTGGCTTCCAAAGAAACAGCGTGAAATCATCTGACCCCGAGACGAGCCTTTCTGGTCCTGAGCCCTGAGAAAGGGATGACAGAACCCAATTCTTGTAAGAGCCAGGTGTGGAGAGCCTGGAAACACACCCAACAGCCAACCGTGCGCATTTACTGCTTCCACCAGCACTAGTGTTAAAAACCACGGCAAGGGCAAACTTTGCAATGGGACTTACCCTGACTTTTTCATACCTCTGCTGTGCCTTTTCCTTCAGTTCTGCCACTAAAAGAGAAAGGGAGAGGACTAAGAAGAAAGACTTGAAACTGTGGGAAGAAAAGCAACATTATAATCCTATGATGCCAATTCCAGTTCTGACTCTGTGGGCCAAGCAAACACATTTGTGACTGTTCAGCCTCTTCCTCTTTGCCAAGGACCACACTGGGAACTGAAGCCCCTGAACTCAAGGTGGTCTTCTCATCCCCCAGACTGCTCAACTCCGTGCATGCACAAGGAGTATCACAGCTGTCAGCATGACTGACACCGGCACAGGGTCTGCTCCCAGCTCTGAAGACTGCTTCAGCTCCTGGCAGCATTAAGAGACACCAGGTCTCGCCACCTCCTCCACCCTACAACGCAGCACTGCACTTACAGGAGCCGCTCACATCCTGCGGGTTGATGGTGGCTTCAGCAGGTTCGAAGGCACCGGTGCGGAGAACGTAGTCGGTGCTAAGGGCCATGGTGTTCACCCAGTGAGCGTGGCCCTGCAGGGTGCGGCAGAGGACGCCCTGGATACAAAACCACATGCTTAGAGAGGGACGGGCAGCACAGAGCCAGACAACCCATGCCAGGAGGAGCGGACAAAGCTCCAAAGCTGCGTGCGGCCCCCTTGGTCAGCAGGCCACATGGCTGCCCAGCCCACTTACGTCCTGGCTCCTCCAGACTTTGATGGTTCTGTCCTGGGAGGAGGAGTAGAGCAAGCCATCGCCACCCCACTTCACGCACGTCACCGACTGCGTGTGGCCCGTCAGGATTTTGTCACACCTGCCCATCACCGTGTCCCAGATGCGGACACTGCCATCCTTGGAGGCACTTGCCAGGTAGCGGCACTCCGGGTTTCTGGGAAAAAAAGACCATCAAACCCATTTGCACTGCAGGCACAGCTAAGATCTTACTCCATCAGCCTCAGAGGATTTAAGAGCCCCAAAGTTTCTAGAATACAACGTTCTCTTTTGGCTTAACACCAGAGAGAGGCCAGGCAGAGGCAACTACAGAGAACCTGATCCCACAGGCAGGGGATCAGCAGACAGATGCTTCCCTCCAGACCAACTCTTGGGCTGAAAATGACACTCGCTGGCTCCTGCTACAACGCTGCTCTCAGGAGTTTCCCTTTTGTTTCCCTTTATCTGGCTGCTGACAGCAAACCATCCTCAAAGAAAAAGCAAAAACAAGCAGCACACTAAGCCAAGCAGTCTGGAGACTTAGTAACAACTGACAGCACCACTGGCAGTGCTGGGGTGAGGAAGAACACAGCCCTTCCTCTTGTGCAGCTGGCTGGAGACAGGGAAGTCGAGCTCTGGCAGGGTTGTCTCCCTGCTCTCCATTTCCTGATCCTCCTTTATAATCAGTTTTTGCAAATCCAATTAATTGTTTGCTGGAGTTTCCTACCGGCAAATTCAATTTGCAGGGCTCTGCTCTGAAGGGACCCTTTTTTTCCTTCTTTATTTCTACAATGTCTTGGATTATTGGCTATAACTGTCCCCCCTCACCCATCTCTCCCAGCCAGAGCTTTAGCCGATCCAAGGGATAAGGAGATTGCAGAGTTAATCAGCCCTCAAGATAAACAAACAGAGGCAATCAGGATGCAAGAGGGCAGAACAGGAGTGCTCTGCAGAGGCTGAGCTCAGGCTCCACGCATGCAGGCTTTCCTGCTCCCATCTCAGCACGCTGAGCAGCTTGTCCAGCACTGTGAAAACATTAAGCCCTTTCCACTTACTGGTACCTCATTTATACGGGGTGAGGGAGCAGAGGCACAGCCCAACAGCAGCTTCCCCAGCGCCCTCACAGGGACTGCGAGCAGCAGCTGCGACTCCTGAGCTGGATGCATTTTTCCTGCCCCACCTCACAGGCCGTTCTGCTGCACACGCTCCCTCTGCGCACCGTAATGGGAAAAAGGCAAACAGGAGAAATGCCCTTCAGGTCAAGCTGGTCTTTACCTTAAAAGTAACAGGGAAGAAGGGCTGGGCTGGCCCCTCACTTACATGTGGAGCGGCTCCCAGCACAGGCACGTGATCCATCTGGAGTGGCCGGCGAGAACCCGACCGATCTGATTGCCGGTGGCTGGGTCCCAGAGAAATATCTGCCCGAGAGAAAGCAAGAGGGTCGTGTCAGGCCACACATCACATGAATCCCAGGAACGCTGAGGCTCCATTTAGAAAGGATAGGTGTCCCCAGTCTTGCGGGGCTGGGATTTACGTTGGCAGATAGAGCAGAACAGGAGGAGAGCAGGAGGACTGGATGCCTTTGCAGATCCCAGCAGCAATCAGCTGATGTCTCAGAGCATGAGACCTGATCGCCCTCCTCTCTGCTTTAGATGCTGCTGTTACAAAAATATCTGCCTCAACCCAAAAGCAATCCAGGTCTCCAGAAAGCCAGCCTGAGCCTTTGACACTCTGCACCAGAGAGTTGGTGAATGTTTAAAGAGCATGATGAAAGCCAGAGAGTGCTAAATGCTACTTATTATCGGATTCTGTGGGCAGGACACATGCTAGTTTTCTGTTGTTTTTTCCCTCTCTATATAAATGCTCATCCAAAGAGCCAAGGCATTAGTCATCTGCTACTTAAGAACCTGGGAAAACCAGAGAACAAGCAGCTCCCTGGGTTAAACTGAAGCCACAACCTGCCTGTTTCCTTGGGCTCGTGTCACAGTGGCCTTCCAGAGCAGCTGCGCAGAGAGCAAGCCCGGGACAGCGCCGCTTGGCAGCTCTGCGGCCACCCTCCATGCTCCCAGACCGTCCGAAGGTCAGAGCAAGCCAAGGTCCCGCTGCAGCCCAGCAAGTAACTGACTTGCTTGTAATTGCAAGCAAGTGCTCCCGCTTCCCCAGGCATTTCTGGAAGCTGCTTAGGCACATGTATTTTGCCCCATAGCTGGGGAAGGGTCCCCTCTGCATTCCTGTAAGAGGGAATTTGTCTGTGTCTGAGCAGGAGCAGTGAAACAGGCTGCCACTGCATGTCTGGGTCATGCAAACAGCAACCCTGGCTTGGCCGCGCAACACCCTGCTTGCTCCAGACACCTCCCTCGTGATGGAGCCGTCTGCCAAGGGCCATGTCCAAATCCTGGACTCTTTCCTGTACAGAGGCAAAAGCATCTGCCACGAGACAGCAGGGCTCGGCGGCGAGACTGCTGCAACAGAAACAAAGCCCTGCCTGGCACAGCTGAGGCGCAGGCCAGCTTGGAGCCACTACTTGCAGCCACCGGGATGCATCCACATGCACAGCTCCTCCAGGGCATAGGAAATCCTGCTACGAACAACCGGACACTTGCCTTACCCAACCAAGCTGCCAAAGAAAACAAGTCTTCGCCCCTAAAGCCCCCAGAGCCCACTTGGCAGGTTGCATTTCGCTTCAGATCAGACCTGCACAGGGTCTCCTGGGCAAGGCCACTCCGCACTCCCCCAGATTCCCCCCAGCCCAGCTGCTGGGGCACCAAGAGACCGTGGTGCCAGCACCCACCTGGCTGTTCTTGCAGCCTGAGGCCAGCTTCTTGCCATCAGGAGACCAGGCGATGCTGAGCACCCAGTGTCGGTGACCTGGCAGAGAAAGGGTGAGCAAGAGTGTGCGGAGAGCTGCACCGACCTGGCCCCAGCACGCCACACCCCCAGGACAGGGGAGAGAATCCTGCACATTCCTTCTTCGCTCTTTACTTCAGTAGTGGAAGAGAGCAACTCCCCTCCAAGGGACGGTGCCATGTGGCTGGCACAGCACCCGAGGGCTGCTCTGTGTCCCTCTGAGCAGGCAGAAGGATCCCTGCGGGCCTTCAGGAACTGCTCCCCTGGCACACCCCACACCCACCTTTAGCTGTGAACTGCGGCGTCTCCGTGCTGAGGTCCCAGAAGCGGACCGTGGTGTCTCCAGAGCCGCTCGCCAGGTACCTACAACAGAAAAAAGTCAGGCTCAGCACGGTGACCGTGGGTGGGCCAGCGGCTGCTGCTGAGCCCCCCGCCTGCACCCAGCCCCTCGTACTTTCCCGTGGGGCTGAAGGCGACGGAGATGACGGCCTCGGTGTGCCCCTCCAGGGAGCTGGTGCAGCGGGTCACCGCCCGCACCCTGAACACCGCCTGCGGCTGGTAGACGATGTCGAGGACCTTCTCCGTCTCCACCGCCTGCCCCGCCAGGGTCTTCTCCAGCGACACCACGATCTCGGCATCGCGGAAGAAGAAGGCCAACGGCACCGGGTCGTCCTGGAAGAGAAGGGGCAGGAGCGGTGGCGCGGGGCAGCCCGGGTGCCAGGACGCCCGGTGCCCCGGGGCGGGCGGCCTCACCTCCTGCAGCAGCGCGTTGCACACCAGCTGCAGCTCGCCCGGCGTGATGCGGAGCGGGACGTCGAAGGGGGACCCCAGGGGCTCCCCGGCCTCATCGCGGAACTGGATCAGGAGCCGCTCCACGTCCTCGGGAGGCGCCGTGCCCTGCGGGACAGCGGGCTCAGCGCCGGGACCCCGGCAGCACAGCCCGGGGACACGGCAGGGCCCAGACCCCCAGGGCCGGGCCGGCAGCGGCCCCCCTTAGCGGGCACCCCACCGAGGGGAGGTGCCCTACACGGGACCCCCACGGCAGCCAGGAGGCCCCGGAGCGCCCCATCCCGCCCGGTGCCGGTCCCGGTGCCCCGCTCACCGCCATGTGCGCGCTGCCGCCTGCGTGCGCCGGAAGCGGCCGCGCCGCCGGGGCGGGACCGGGGGGGGCCGGGAGCGGCGCTGCTGCCCCCCGGCGGCCGGCGGGGGCTTGGGGGAGCCGCGGGTTCGAGACCCCGCCCGGCGCCTTCCCCCCACCCCGGAGCACAACCCCGGCCCCCGCCGGTCGTGGCCTTTCCTGTAGTGGCCACCGAAATTCTTTTCAATACCTTTCTGAAATGAAACGCTGTGAAAACATAAGGAGGTTCCTAGATTCTCACATTGCCATGTAAAAAAAAATAAGGTAATGCTGCAGCCTGCGCCTTGCCCGTGTTAGTAGGAGGGCTGGGCTGCAAACTAAAGTGTTTTATCTGCGCCATATAAAAACAGTCAGGGAGGGAGGCAGGGAGGAATGTACCCCACCAAGCACAGAGACTCAACCCTGCTATGCAAATCTGAAACGTAGCAAGCAAGAAATACAGCATCTCCTGTCCCACCCGGCACAAACCAGTGACAAGCATGGCAAGCATCAGGCGTCCATAGCCCCCAGCGATCAGCACGCCATCGAAATTCAATACTGCCTACGCACAGAAGAGGGAAACCAAACCAACCACGGAATACTGCTTTACCAGTTTGCTACCATTCAAACAAATCAGCTTAGAGAAATTACCCAAAGCAAGGGCTTGACCTGTCAGTGACTGGCCCCAGGGCCATGCCTGTGCCCTAGAGGAGCAGGCTGGCCCCATCAGCCATTTCTCCCTAGTTTTTGTTCCACTTTTTCTGATCAGGCCCTAGAATTTATAGAAATGATTCTTAGTACACTACATCTTCCATTTAAAGATTAATTAACGTTTGCAAATGTATCAAGGACAAACATTTCAGATAGTTGTTTCTTTTATGAACCTGTAAGGAACACATTTAGAAAACATGTAAACTCAAATCCCATCAAAACAGAAAACTGACACAAGTTTTAATATTTATATATTTTAAATCAAAACACAATTAAATATAGTATGCTTTAAGTACATGAATACTTGGGCATGAGAGAAATAAGAGATGGTACATAGTACCAAAAACCTATACACAGCCTTTTTTGCTTTTTTTTTTTATAGACAATACAGTGTCTCTATACAATCAAATATTGCAACAGTATAACACTTGCTAGTCAATCAAGATACTCTGAACATTGGAGATGATTTCTTTGCAAAGTGATTTTTTGCACAAGTTCAAGGAAAAAAAGCAATCATAAGAGTTAAATAAAAACCAAAATAGAAGTGTTGTATACTAAAAATGCAGCGATAACATAACAGTGGCACACCGAGTGTTTCTGATACTCTGCAAAATCAATTCACTTGGAAAAATAGAGGTGCTGTGTCACACCGTGGCTTTTTACTTAAACTAAGGGTTTTGCAAGTTGCAAGTGTTGACAACGTCAGGAAAAAGGCGGCCGAAGGTCATTAAAAATTATTTTTCTTTGTAAACCAAACCTCTGGAATTAGATACTATGCTGGTTTGAGGACAACAAGCTATGGAGAATGGCAGCAACACATGGCAGTAATCACTTTTTTCCTTGCTTATGGGACAGAAAGAAAAAAGATGGAGCAGGCTACTGGCTATGATCTCCTCAAAGCATGGGCTGCATTCAGAGCCAACACTCAGGAACAGAGGGCTACACAAGCACAAGACTGGCTTTCAAGTCTGCTCGAGTCGGCCGTGTGTCTGAAGCAGGGGATGAGTGAATGCAGGTGTAAGAGCTTGACAAGGAAAAGTTACGCTGTCCAGGCTTCGCTCCCGATCATTCTACACTGCCTTCAAGGTTAATGGAGTTATGAAGTAAAATACATTTATCTTACAGTTGAATGCTCATCTATTTCAAGTAAGGAAAAATAAAACTTAAAACTTTTTAGGTCATTCACTGCCAATAAATTCACCATTTCAGGTTCACTTCTCCAATGGCCAATGTCAGGGACACATCCCATGACATTTGCAGTTATACAATTAAAAATTACAGGTAGAACTAGAAACCACAGCAAAACCTTCCCCTCCTTGTGGCTTGTGTCCCATTCCAGATATTTTGCTTAAAAGTCTTTTTGAGACAGGGTCAAGTATTTGTGAAGTTGATCACAGTTACTCAGTGACGCGTTCATAAATGGTGTCTTCCTCTCTAAAAACCGTCATTGTGAATGCCACATACAACAGGAAAAAGTGTTTCTTCACGCTCTGCAGTGGAGGTACAGGATTGCTTCTTTTTAATTCTTCCTTATCAACGAGGAAGATATCAGCGGTTGGAGTAACAGTGCTTTGTTTTTATTGGCTGTGTTAAAGAATCCACCCAAAGGGAAAGTTCACTCATTCTCAAAGCAGAAAGCCAGATTTCCTGTTCTGGCATTTCTAAAATCATAGCTGAAAAAGGAAGAACAGGGTTAGAGTTCATCTTACCCTAAAACATACACATCAAATCACTCAACAGAAAGACATTTTGTGTTTACAAGTGATGAAGCCAGGTATGCTTATGAATTTGGGAGAGAAGAAATGCTACTCTCAATCTTCCAATTATAGTAACTATGCTTGCTTAATTGAATCCAGAACATCTGCAGCCACTTGACATTTCTAAATATTGTGCTGAGTGACCTTTTCATCCAGTCAGACTGGAATTACAGAATTAAGTGAAATAAGTCATTTAAAAATAACTATTCAAAAAAAACTACAAAGAAACTATGGACCATCCATTCAAGCCTAGTCATTAGGCTTTGGCACACGTTTACTTTCAATAATTAAGAATAAGTAACTTGAAAGAGTCAGATGCGCAAATGCTCAAAAGCCAGGAGTATCAGATTCTATACTTGATAAACTACTGTCTTCATTATTTCACAAAGTTTGGTACATCAGAACTTTTTTTTTCTTTTTTAAATGACAACATGTAAATTTTAGTGGTAATTTAGGCAAATACACTATTTTATGGTAAAGAACGCTGGTAAGTGTGAACTCAAAGAAGGAATTGCAGTACTGATCCTGCAGCACATAGCACCTTTTTAGCTAATAAGGCAGTTAGTAAATACTCGAACAAAGACAATTTCAAGATTTGCACAGGACAAGCACCACAGGTGGTACAGCAAGAGCTCTGCTCTTCCCACACTGGCTCAAGCCAGATAAAGGCACACAGCTTTTCCACCCTCTTACCTTTGTAATCTTCTCTGAACGCTGTTCACATTGTGCCTGCTGCATAACATCATTGACTATCATCTTTGCTATCCTCCAAGCCATCTCTTCTTGAGCCTGCCATAGCAAAAACATCCCAAATACAGACGGTTTGAAGTTCGTAAAATAATGCAGTGCCCTCAACATAGTTCATGCAATCAACCTTGGATACGCAGTTAACTTTCACAACTCAGTGACTTGGAGTAAGCATATCCTCCCTTGATGTAAATGCACCTTGGTTTCCAAGTACAGCATTAACTTCAATTAACATGAACATTTACTGCTTGATGCAATTTCCAAGACATTTGGTAAAGTTTTTAGACTTATCCATTAGGAACACGTCCAAGCCCCTCCAGAGGGGATAAATGCAGCCTGCAACCCACATACAGTGGTCACTTCACAGTAAAACCAAAGAAAAACAGTACCTCCACACTTAATTGTGGATCTATCTTAAAACACTGTAATAAGAAACCCCTTGACTGCAAGCACACAATTAACCATTTTATTAAACTATTCAGCACTGGCAAAAAAAAACAAACAAATTGTTTCACAGGTGCATGCAATTTAATGATACTTATCACAGAGTCACAGTTCTGGTTGGTGTGTCAGAGCTATTCAGAATCTGAACACTTCATTTCCCCAATCTGTATGGTAAAGTATGTCACAAGGACAAGATAAAAAAAAGAGTACACACCTCATCTGTGTTTCCCTGAACCCATTTCTTCATTGCTTGTGAAAACATGGACCCTAGTTGAGATAAAAAACAGCAAACAAGGTATATTAGCAAGCTCTGTGGCACATCTCTACAAACGCTACTTCCTACTATCCTTCTGAAGGGTTTGCACTGCTGGTGTTAGAGAACACAGAAAAGAGAATAAAAGACAAGGGATTACAGGGAGCCATGGTTCACTAGACACTGACTCCAAATAATTCATTTTTACCAGAAAGAGTTGAAAAGCAGCATTAACAGCAGATCCCAAACTGAGTGGGAAGCACGTGGAGAGCTGAAGTTCTTTTTCATCTTGAGACCAAATCTTTCAAGGTTTGATCATCAGCTCAGCTGCTAGCAGCTTTCATCCCTGCCAGGTTCCATTGACAGCTCCAACCCCCACAGGCTGCTCATGTTCCCAGGAGTCCAGCTGGACCAGAAAAGCACAATTCGGCTAGGGAACCAGGCCAGGGATGGGTTTTGCCTCAGTACAGGACAATTCCCTAAACATCTCTATTTGTCTTTAAACAGAGCTGGAAAGAGACAAGAATCTTGCTTATCTTGACTGAAGCAAGGAGGAGAAAAGTTTTGCAGATGTGTATTGAAATTGAAAGAGGAAAGCAAACCTTTTGATTTTTTGACATCAGGCTCCGGTTCAGATTCTCTGATGAACTGTCCCAGGTCACTAACTCGTCCGAATGTCATCTTCCTGCCGAGAGAAGAAAGAAAGGGACCACAAAGGTTACCAAAAGAACTTTAGTACTACGGAAAGTTCTCAGAGAAACAAAAAAAAAAGTCTACAATACAATAAAGACTCTAGTGTCAGAAAAAATGGCATTTTACCAATTACCACCGTTTCCACCTAGAAATGATGTACTGGGAAAAATTTCCCGTTCTCCTTGTGTATCTGAATTCAGAGCCTATCTTAAAAATTCTAGAAACTACAAGTAGGCAAATGATTCAACTCAATCATAACATCAACAGGCAGAGCTAGCAAGTGCTCTACGCTATTATAAAACACGTCATTAGGAGAAAACAGTTTACAGTACTTAAAGGGACAGAAGAGTGGCATGCAAAAGCAAAGCAACTATAGAAACAAAGAATTTCTCTGAGATCCACAGAGCAGAAGAGCTTTATAACAAAGAGCAACTTAAGAAACAGGAAAATAGCAGTGCAGTCTGCTAATGAAGTACAAGCCCTTCTCTACCATGGAAGTAGGGAGAAATTGAAGATGTTCATTACAGTATCAAATGCACCTGAGCTTATTCTTTTTCTTTTGCAACCCCAAAGAGGAACTACTTCGCTATATTTTGGAGTCAGAGGAATAATAGCTAGGAGAAAAAAAAATCTGTTGGAAATATTTTTCTGGCTGCCATTCTGGTCAGAGAAACGTTCACTATGATGTTGGTATTAAATCACACTAATGAAATTACTTTCAAATACTAAGATGTACTATTAATGCAACACTTAGTATTTACGCATACTTTCAGCGCAGAAAGACACAGCAAAAATGAAACATGAGAAGTACGCTACAAAGAATGAGATGCACTGAATGAGCCTTACCCTGCATATGTTCGTTGATACAAAGATTCTGGATCCAGACTTGCAGCATCTACAATTATTGCTTCATCAAAATTTTTCAGGATTTTAACATTAGCCTTTTTGACATTGGACTACAAATAAAAATTCTAAGTATTAGCGCCCAATGCAAACAACTTGTAGCTTAACAAAATTACTATTTTAGTGCTTTAACATTTAGATAAAAAACTCCATAACGTCCATGCAAGCATAAAAGAATTATAGAGCGTCTACACAACAATGAATTGCTAACACAGTATGACATTGTTTTGAAACAGAGGATGACAAAGTTACATGACCAGAGCCAAAGACAATGTGCAGGTCAGCATACATACATGTAAAGACTGCTGTCTAAACATTATCAACTGAATAGATCTGTGTGTACATGCATATTATTTGAGTATTAACACTGAACTACCTCAAAAGCTGCAGCAGCTTCACTCATCCCTCTCATGCACCTGGTAAGCAATTCCTATTAAATACTCTATGCGTTCCCCACAAACAGAGAACAAATGTTTATCTTTTGGCCTGAAGTATTCATACAGGAACATGAAAAAACAAAAATGTTTGAGCAACAGCAGGGAGAGCACAAATGCATAGCAATCTATTAGCACCTTAACTCAGAACAGAAACATTTATGGCAGCTGCCTTGCAAACACCTTTCCTGTTGGTCTGCGCAAGTGCTGTTCTTTATGCAAAAATATGCAGAGATCTGACTAGAAGCATCTCCAGTTCAGTAGGAATGCATACCACAAAACGCAGCACTTCCTTCCCAAACATTCCAAGCAGGCCAATTACCAGAAGTTTCTCCTCCTACTACTATCAGGAGGCAGGATAGTTCAAGATGTCAGAATAGATTTCATTCCCCACTTTTTAACTTGGTTGGGAGGTATAAAAACATTACAAGCAAGTAGTACAGCTTCCAGGTTGCTTGAAACACAGTATGTTGGTATTGTTGGTCTACATTCCAGATTTAAACCCCCTGGTAACACTGCAGCATTCAATAAAAGCAACTCAGCAGAAGCAGTTCTCGCTTAGCTTTTCTGCTCTCAGCTGGGCTTGCAGTTTGCAAGCTGACCTGGTTACAGATAAGCTAGAATCTGCTTATCCTCTCCCTCAACCACATTTGAATCAAGCAAAGCTGGAAGTTTTGGAACAGACAACTCTTTGTTAAAAAAGATCTCTGATGTTGCTTGCATGGTTACCGAATGTCATGTGCTCCACTGCCCACGTCTGAGGCCAGGCCCACACAGGAACCCAGCAACACATAAGGCAATAAAAAAAAAAGATGCTGGCCTGTGACTAGGGCACAGAGCAAATAGCCAGTGAACACCAGTGAAACTGGAAAGGTAAGAGCCAAAGAAACCCAGCCACATTCTTGTTTCTACACAGTACTGCAAAGGAACAGCCACAGAGCCCTAATCATGCTTAATGAATGAAAAGAATGCCCTACCCAGCAATAGACTGTTTTTTTATTGCCAACTTTACATCAAATGATAGACATGCAAACAACACCCCCCAAATCACTGCATCTCAGTGGAAGTAGTGTCTGAAGTATGTATTTCTATGAAAATACAGTGTCAAAAGCATGTATTTCCACCACCGTGCCAGAGCTCTCGCTTGATAAGGTCAGGAGTCTGCCCATCTTCTACCAGACCAACACAACCAGCTACCCTAAGGATTACAGTATGGAAATGTCTGCTGAGGCAAACTAGTGAACACCAGCTGGGAGAGATTAACTGTCATTACTCTCCGTGTGAATTGAGAGATGACTTAAACACTAGAACTGAGGGAAATTCTCTGTATAGAGATATGTCACTTTAATGACACTGAGCACACATTTGAATGTTTGTATTTAAATTCTATAATATATTCGTGTGTCAAATTTGCCCAAAGTTGTAACTGGGGTGTCGTTCCCCCCATATGCCATTTTTAAACGTTCTTTAAAATGTTTATAAACAAAAATGTTTATTTAAAATGTTCTTAAGTGTTACAGCACTATGAAACAGTCTTCAGTGAATATTAACAACTTAATGAAAAACATAACTTTGAATCAAAGAACTAAAAGCAGTGCAAGACTCCAAGGACAACGAATATGATAGATACAGTCCCGTGCCAACATTGTGTTTCAACTTAGGGCATGTTTAGTCTGCCTCCTGCTAATATAACACAAGATTTAGTAGCGTTTAGTAATGAAAAAGAGAATCAGGAAGCTTACAATTACAAGAAACCCTTACAGGGTATGAACTCATATCAAGACAGGAAAGCGACTGCAGCGTTTACTAGAACAGAATTAAACCAAGACAGACATACCTGGGAGGCAGAGCCATCTGGGCCCCCTATGGAATCACTATCAGGAGAACTGCCGGGCCCTTGAATGTTCAGTGCAATATTCCCTCCTGGAAATTCATCTCCTCGTACAGAATGGATGAGATCATTCAAGTATTTGTAATAAAGGTTGCTGGACAAGAAACCAGGCAAAAAAACCTGAGAGACAAAAGAAGTCCTCTTTAATCACGGCAGGCCTGCATGACTGCTGTAGATCATTTGTAAAACAGAAGAGACACACAAACATCTCAGTCCTTGTGCAGATGGTACACAAGTAAAAGCATCCAGGTATGGAACTATTCTGGATTAGCTACTGAATTGTTTTCAGGCCTACTGCAGAATGAGACAACAAAAATAGTTATGTATTAACTAAATTCCCCACAAACTGGAACTAAAGTTAAGATTTTTCTTCTTCTAGAAAGGCCTGATAACCCCACAGACTTGGAGCTATCTTACCATACTGTTCAGAAACCAGCAGCAGCTCAAGAATCAAGCCATCAATCTAGTATCCTGTATCCCACAGTTACGCTGTTATCCACAGCACTGGTATTACACCTGCAAACAACTACTACTAGCACTTGCAAACAAGTATTACTAGCATGAAGGAAAGTTTTCTAAAAAATGTAAAATAAGCTGTTGATAACAATTCACGCATGGGGGAATTCTGTTACTTCCATTAATATGCAACAATTTGCATATTAACCACTTTGTGGTATCTTTCCACAGTAGGCTGGGGAAAATACCAAATTTTACTAATTCTATTATTCAAATAATAATTCAGTAAATTTTAATAAGAGGACAAGTCAGAGATAGCAAATGCAATGCCTGACGCTACAAGATCTTCCTGTTATCTTTACTAACTGCCAAAACCATTCTGAAGAGGGTGTCTCACCGTCTCCATGGTAGTCCACGCCTGCCGTAAGGGAGTAGTGAAACAGTTAGGGAGAGGGCCACCTTCCCTGCAGATGTTGGATTCAATCTCTAACCTCACAGAGTCATCAAACCCAAGAGGATGCGTGGCTTGAAGGGAGAAGTACCTGCAGCACCAGACAGGGGAAGAAGACAACAAAAAAAGGCTTTGCAAAATTTGGCAGTGTTAGTACCTACCCTTTTCCACTGGATGCCATTAACCATGCTGCAGCCACTAGATGGTGCTGGCTTCAAAATGTACGTACAACTGACAGTAACTAAGTGCAGGGAGAAAAAAGTCCCCAATTCACAGAAACATTTTTTGATAAAGCCTTGCCCTGAAGATACAGATAAAAGAAACAGAGCATCACGTGATTACTGATGAGCAGAATTTTACACAGCTTTGTAACAGAGAAGCAGGAATGAAGCAGAGGACACCCAGAACTCTGAAGCAGCATTTGCTCATCATTAAAAACAGAGTTTGACAATGAAGGATAACAGGGGTGTGTGACTAACAGAAGTGAGTTCTTTGCTTCCTCTCCAAATTTTATTTCCTATCAGGACAGTAACTCAAGAAGCTTATGTCTACAAGTCTTACACTTAAGCTTCTGGAAGCACTTATGTCCATCTTCCAGTTGCACTGTTGGTAAGCTGAAGCACAAAAAGGAAGTTACACTACTGAGAGTGAAAATGACCATAAAAGGGGTCTGGTTGCTTCCTTACCAAAATAAGGACCATCTTTTGAAATATTAAGAACAAGCTCTATGTGGCTTTTACTACGTGTGGTAAAAGCACTTGTAGCCTACGTTAAATGGCTAAGAGTACCTGAAATTAAAGATTTTTCTACGCTTACACTTCTGCTATAAGGTTTAGAACTTACATGTTTTCATATAGCAACCAAGTGGCTTCGGTATTTCATGGCCAAACATTAACTCAAAAAATCAAGCCCCGAAAATTCTGATTTTCGTTTAAGAACAAAGTCTTTATAAGGATCTATCTATAAAGGAAACATTCTAAGAGTTGTTGTACATACACACATACACTGGAGGTCACCTAAATAAAATGCATTTCAGCAAAACGATGCAAGACTGCACAGCATTTGAAAATTAAAAGTTCCTCTTGCACACCGCAACACAGAAGTGTAAAGACAAAATTAGAGCTTCAGAAACATAATTGTTGAACTCCCTCACTTGTCATATAAAATCATGGCATCATTCTGTGCTTCTTGCCCATCATACTGGCCTTTTTTGGCAGCAAGTTGAGACTGGAAGTTATCTGCTGCCAACCAGAACTGCAATACATTAACTGCTTCTTCTTTCTCCATGTACTAGAAGGGAAATTAAAAATAAAGTTTTAGCAAGAAAACACAACAAGCACAAACCAACTTACTCCATCCCACTTAAAGTAAGAAACAGACCATAAATTCGTGACAAAAAATTATCACGAAGGCATATAAATACTTCGAATTGTCTGATAGTGCTGCAGACAGAATTAGCTTGTTGCATTCAGTTTGTTAAAAAAAAAGAGCTCATGAAATTTCTTTTTTGTACAGATTTTTGCATTTAGTTTCCAAACAATTACTTGTTTATATCATAGTGAAAGACAGAGGAAAAGCCATTTTCATGCTATACTTAGTTTACAGAATGTCTCAGCTTCCCAGCTTGCCATTCCAAACTATATTGGCTTGTCAGACTATCAGGACAATTATCTAACTCCTGACAGATGATTCCCTAGAGGTACAGGACCCCACAGCTGTAAAACCTTACGTTTATCCTACCATACACGAGGCTGGTACCCTCTCTAATTAAGACAAGACTTTTTCTTTACCTGTGCTTAAGGCTTTCAAAGTCAGTGCTTCATTTGGCAAGATTAAGAAGTCTATGTCAAAGCTTCTACAAAGTGAAGAGACACTTAGAAGCGCTCTCTAAACTGGAGAAGACACGTGTGAATACTCATCTTACAATACGGTGTACAGGTTTGAATATTTGAAATTTTTCCACACAGGGGCAAGAACAGTTTAATGCATTTAATCCCAGAAAAAACAGATACACCTCATCTCTTTGGTTATATTTAAGGTGCTTGGTTATATTTATTTTGTTATATTTAAGATATTTTCCATGTGATAGAATGGAATCAAAAAAAACAACAAATCACAACCCCAATACTGACCTCAGAGAAATAGAACAGGGCTGATTCACAGAAAAGTATGTCAGCTAGATAAACAGTCCCACTAGTCAGCACCTCGATCTGATATTTACAGAAATGATGACTTCGCAAAAATTCACTAAAGTGCCTGCACACAAAATAACAATTAGTCATTAAGGGCCAACAGCATTCAACACACTTTGTGAACCTATTAGTTCTTGCCCCAGAAGTCTTACTATTTCAGTCCAACAAAAGTAAAACGGGCAAGAAAAAAACAGGCAGGTAATACAAATGACATGGGAACAATAAAAAAAAACGCAGTAATAGCATGCAAATACAATTTCAGCAAGCAATCACAAGAACAGATTTGGAGGAAGAGGTCTGAGCACTGTTTCAATTATAGGAGGCTATACAGAACAGCAATTTTATGGTCGTCTTCATAAGCATTTTAAATGAACCACCTTTTGCAAAAGGACAACATGAACAAGAAGCCAAACCATTCCTTCAACTTACTCTTGTTCCATTGCATTAAACACTATTGACTGTGCTGTAACAAAGCAGTTAGGATCCACTTGTCCATCTTCCCCACAAATCTTTGCTGCAAAGAAAGACCGGGTTAATTTTAACACGTTTGGTTTATCAAGCTGAAAAGACGTGAGCGATGACTAGTTAATGAAAAACTGCAGTTCAAATCTGCTAGAATCAGCTGGTCCTGACTGCACAAAAAAAGCTGCTAAGAGGCACTAGCACTGCCTTCTTCACACTGCAGATAGCTGAATGATACTATTATGGCTAAAATATTTGATGAAGACTCAGTTTGGATTCCTCCTATAACTGCTACGAATTCTTTCACTAATTTAAGCAAAGTTTCTGCAAGTTCTTACGTGGATATTGCACAAAATTACTGAAATTTTTCAGGGGGGAAGCATTCTGCAATAATCAGGTACATGTTTAACTATCTTTTTAAAACTAACTTTAAAATTCAGAAAAATAAGCACGTGTGGTACTAACGATACCTACGGTGAAAGAAGAAGCTCTAAAATGAGCAGGCAGTATGCATTCTTACCAACTATGTCATTTCTCATCGCTTCTGTAATAGGTATTGGTTTAGCAGCATCTGGAGAAATATATTTGGTAAAAGTACTAACTGCATCCCGTTCTATACCTACGGGGAAGAAATACAGAGTCAAACTTTGTATCCATTGGTACAGGTTTAAAAAGAAGAGTGAATAACTTGCTTTCCTGAAGAGCAGATGTTTGTATCTAATTAACAATGACAGTCTGCTTCCCATGAAGCTTTCACAGTTTCTTGCTCGATACTTTGCTATCAGCAATCTAGCACGACTGTTAGCTCCAGCCAGGTCACAATAAGCCCAGCATGGACCACTTAGTGAGATGGAATACAGGAACATAGCTCCAAATCCCCCCCACTGAACAAGACGGCACCCTCTGCCTCAGCTCCACACCTTAGCACCAGTAGTAACACCCATGTGGCATGAACTGCAGTGAAGTTCCCAGTTTCTAGCTCTCATCATACAGAACAGAAAACACTTGCATTATAAAGGAATTAAAGGGGAAAAATAATCAGAAAATGGGATTCCTCAGAACAAGTTGTACACTTTGCATGTCACCTTCCAAACAAGTTAGGACACTGCCTCATAGAGAGGGAAAAAATTGTACTCCAGACTTTCCAGATTTCTCAAAAAGGACCTGGTCCTTTCAAATTATTTTAATGTTAGAAATCAGAGGTGTTTTTCATGACTATAGTACCATCGTTTGCTTATGATATTTTGGGGCTGAGGTTACATATTCTGTAGACATATGATAAATAGCTATACAAGAAAGGCACATAGCAAGAGAAAAGGATGTAACATAAGGAAACAGTTGAGCAAACAAAAGGAATAGATACGAAGACAGGAGTGCTTCCTTTTTGTCTGTGTACTTGCACAAATGAGGGCGGACTGAGTAGATGCAGATTACAGAAACAGGTGCATGTAGCTCACTATCAAAAATAAATATTTTAATTTCATCCTTATTTCCAGTCGCCTCTGAAGAGGTGGACTCCGAATGAGAATAATCAGTTACAAGGGAAGGAACTCTATCAAATAAATCCAAGAACAGAAACAGCACATTCCATACAAAATCTCTACAAGTCTTTTGTAACCAATACTTACGCCATTTTACACGATACAGGATATTTACCTTCCACGGGCAGTTTATTATCAATTCTCAGCCCCATCATCCAAATTTTCTGCAATTCTTTTAAGTTGTGGGGTGGGATGGGTAAGGGAAGAACGGGACATTGCAATGTTCATCTTCGTTTCTTAAGATTACGCATGTAGGAACAGCATATTTATTTTTAAACAACCAGTCAAAACAAATACATAGCTCTTAAACTGCCTATCCACTTACACAGTAAGTTACCGAAATACAAAATGATTTTCCTCCTCACAGCACCATACCAAACTTACTAAGAACACATGAGAACCAAGGCAGCTCACCATAAAAAGCAAGCAGTAGCTTGTATATTCCCCATCTGCCCACCTTTTTCAAGAAAGGGGATACGTGACACTTACTTTTCATTAGTTTTCCTGACAAGTCCTTTAGTGCAGATGAGGGGCTGTTTCTATTTGATACTGTAAGGTTGGAAGATTCTTGCTGATCAGCTGCAACAGAATGCATCCCTGTCTCAGATTTTCTTAGACAAACAACACTGGTATTATCCCTCTCTTGACCCAAGAGCACGTGGTTCTGGCTGTTGCTAGTTCTGTTGTTCTTATCTGGAGCCACTGATTTGGTCCTGAGCAGACGCATGGTGCTAGAATCCTCCAGTCTCTCCTCAAGCAATCCAGGCGGAGAAGATGCCATTTCCTCCTGCTTCGAGGGTGACACCGGCTCTGCCAACGAACTCTGCTTAACTGTGTTCAGGCTGTGCGCTCTTATGCGGGACCATGTTGTGGAGTGAAAGCTTTCAGCCTCTAACCAAAACTTAACCAAATGTTCCATTCTGCGCAGTTCCATAAACTGAATAAAATAAGGGAGGGCTACATTGTCCTGCAGAACTTGTTCAAGGGTCTTTGAAAGGCTTGATTTGGTCTCTTGAGCCTGATAATTCAGACACGATCTGCCTAAAGGAAAATATTAAGAGAATAACTCTGTATTGTGTTATAAACATTTCAATTGAATACAAAAATGTCTTGGAATGCAGCTAGTGAAGAGATTATTCCAACCTAATGGTGGTACACAAGACAAAGGAATCTCTTTTAACCAAAACCAAAGAGGCAATGAATTTACCGCCCATTCAAAACCCTTCCAGGCTATAACAGATGCAACTGAAATGGCAGTATTGATTTTTTTATTTTTTTTTTAAGTTACTTAATTTACTTGACTGAAAACCAACAAGTGGTGAGCATACCAATAACATCCATAGGGGGAAAAAAAGAAGAAAGGAATTGCTGATAGTGTTACAGAGCAGATAAAGCCTTACCTAAGTCTCCAAAATGAGCAGCTTCCATGTGACTTGGCTGCTTCTTAAGAGCAGCTGTCCGACTGCTAGAGAAAGAGTCCATGTTGGCAGAGATGGCATTAATTGCCACATGGCTTGGTCCTGCAGCCTCCAGCAAGGCATGATTTCTAGTGCTTCTTTGAGGGGAATGTACAGGTATCGGAGCTGGAATCAAGACAGCAGTGATTAAAAGAAAAGGATCCTCACACCATTTCTATGTATTATTGAATGCTAAGTGCTCCCCAAATAAGCCAGAGGTTGCACGAATCAATCTTATTAAAAACCTTATGGAACCACTGCACGTCATCTTGGATCAAGGGTCTGATATGATTTAAGATTACAGAAATAAACAAGTTTTATGGCAAGAATAATCTCGCTTCCAATAGATTTGTGTGGTACCCACCCCCCTATATCCTCCTTATTCAGTAGCTAATCAAAAGCCAACAGATGTAAGTGTACATGTGAAATATTCCTGAGTCTTCCTACTTCCTTTATAACCTCTACAATGACAGTTTCATACTTTGTCAGCAATGTAGTATAGTTGCATTATTCTTGGCAAATTCATTTCCTTACCTTTCTAAAGGTTTAAATGCATTAAAAAAACTGAACTACCGAACTGAGTGTTTTAACAAGAATATCTTTCAAAAATATTTTGTCTCTACCTGAGTTTTAAGAGGGGAATAAAGCAATAAGGAAACATCTGTGACGAAACAGATTATAAACCTTAATCTCCCTTGGCCATTTCAGAACATGGCTGGCTATTTGAGCCTAAAGAGAACAAAGAAGAACTTCCTCATGCAAAACCATCTGTAAAAAAGCATCAACTGGTTGTTAATTGATGACAAAGCTGGAACAAAACAAAACACAGCAATACCAGTTTCAAAAGCTCTCAGGAAATTACATTTGATTAGGATGTCACGCAAGGACATCTTACACCTCTGACGGTTAAAAATAAAGCGAGTCAGATGACACTATCTCAGCACACTGCTTCACAATGATGTGTTTCATCAAGGTGTTAAGAAAGTTGTTTTTTTTTTTTATGACTTTCATGCTGCGTAACTTTATTTTTATGCACAATTTAACGTGATGACAGAAGCTGGCGATTTCACACTTGAATATCATGGTAGCAGATACCTGGAAGCAACAGTACAGGTGAGCTGAAACGTTGATGCTATCCTAAAGTGTTTCTGCAATTAAAGTATTTGGTACTGAGATACTGCTCACCATCTTTTACAAAGCCTTTATTATTTAATACCAGAAATAATAGAAAACCTGCAGTTTTCCCCATGCCAATGGATGGTAGCCAGACACCTGGCTGATGACGGTAACTGAGGGAAACTGGCTGGAGGCTACTCGTGTAGAACCAGAGCCACGCTGCTCGTAATGGTTTAAGCTTTTGTGAAATAGATTCAAATTGAATTTCGTATGACAACCATTTGAAGCAAAATTGTTCTACTTAATCTAAGCATCAAGCACTTGTTCCAAGACCTCTGGATAGCACTAATCTCTAACCTAACATCACACGGATTGTGGAGCAGCTGTTTGCCAAACTGGAAGGATGCTCCCTGTTTGCAGCAGCTCGTATGTAATACAGGAAGTTTTCAACTTTATCTTTACTCTCATGGTGACCAAACCGCAGCCCCTCCCTGGCAGCCTCTGTCAGCTAGTCCCTGGGAACCGCACTTGCACTAAAATAATGGGGTACACTATGAAACAGATGCAAGTGTTTCCTATTTTTGACTTGAGAGAGACACCACGATGAAATAATCCTTTAATTTTCTCTTGTTATCCAGATAGCACATTCACAAGTGCAGAAACAGGATCTTGTCTGAGGACATAAAAGTAACAGGCCAGATTTACACGGACTACCTCAGCTCCTTTTAGCGCTGCACTAAAAACTGATAGCATAAATAACCTTGTTTTCCCACACTTTATAAACTTCTTTCCCATCAAGACTTTGTCTCCCACCAGATTTAGCAGCAAGACTTCTGTATCACATGGAGAAGCATTAGAATAGCTATTCATTCTGAACAAGATTCCCATCTGCAGTCTCACAAGACACATCAGTCAGAGCTAGATCAGACACTGGCACCCTCTTTGGCCAATTAGACAGTTAAGCTGCATCTTCAAAACCACAAAGGACACTACAAATAAGCAAGAAACTTCACAAGCAACTCATCGTAGATAAGGAATAACCACTGTCTGCAAGGTGACCGAGTTTTACCATCCCTTTGAATTAAAGCTCACGTCTGACATAATTTAATAACCTTCTGTACTTACAGATTCAGCAAGATGGCTAGAAAAGATTAGTTGCTATAAATACTCAGGAACAGAATTAACTTTTGGTTCTGTTTTGCTTTTAAGGCTTAGATCAGGTTTGCGCCCAATTGTAAGGAAATTATTCCACTAGTTACAATAAAAATGTCAGATGATATTAGATAACTGAATTTACAAACAAAGTATCGCTCTTACTTTTAATTGCTTTCACATCTGTGGTCTTTTCTTGTTCTTTACCTTTCACTGTAAAATATAAAGGAAAATGTTGACGTTATTTTGGGTGACTAATGACTTACCAGAGAAGGAATATAAAATTCCCAACTTCAGCAAGTATCAAAGAAGATGCACACCATCGTTTTGTTAAAAGTGATCTCACACTTAAATCCGCACAACTAGTAACTGACAGATTTTCAACAACGCTTTTGTGTTGCCTTCCTTTCAAAACCAAAACCTTCTCATTCACGAGTTAAGTTCAATGAAATACACTACGTTAGAATTAACATTCAGAAAGACGCTTGCTGTCTATATGATCAAAGCAAGGCTACACTCAAGGTTACTTTAATAAACAGCATTAACTGGAAAGAAAGGGATAGATGTGTTCTAGGAGCAGGACACTGGCAGGTGCTCTCTGAACTACAAATTGCATGCCCCAAAACAAGCAGCAGACCAGTGTAACGTGGACGGCTGGGGAGGTGCACATGGAACCTGGGACAGCCTGTGACCCCTCCACCATGCATGGGTACCACAGAAATGTTCTGGAAGGACACCGAGAAGAGTTAATTATCTCATAAATAATATTGCTCAACTATCACCAAAGGCTATGGCAAACAATTGATGGGAAGATCACAGTTAAAAAAAACAACTTGTGATGAAAAAGTGCCTTTTAAAAAAATTATTCTTAAAAGAAGCTCTTAAAGGAAGAGAATGAGGAGATCTATTTAAAACAAAAATAAAGAGACCAAAGGAGTTCATAAGCAGGATGGCACGAGAAATTAACTGGTGACATTGCAGAATACAATCTACTAGAGGAGCGTTCCACAGCTGCTACAGGCTGGGATTATTACTACAAATAGGTCATCTTTGAACACCGATTCTGGAGTCCTTCCAAACATAACCACAAATCGTAGCTGAATAGAATCAAACATTTGCATTACGGAACACCGGTAGATTAGAAAATGCTTCCTATTTGGACCTAAGCATTTTAAATATTTTAAAGGGAAACTTCAAGCTCTCATTACATAATTGCCTGCTCGATCGCGGCTGCAGCGCTGCCACGCTGCCAGCCTTCCCTGCGAGCAACACGGATGCTGCAGATCTCAACTGGCACCTCAGCGATTAAGAGTTAAGCTAGCAGCTTCCACGCTCTCCCCGAGACAAAAAGGTTTAAGCCTCAGCTAAAAGAACTGGGTTCCTTTTAAACTGAGCTCTTACAGCCAGATGTAACTGCACATGAATGGTGAGAACAGCCCAGCTTTTACATAACTGACTGCGTGCTGATGAGCAGGAGAGAAACCACTGAAAAAGTCTGCACGCCTGAAATAACCCTGAGCTACAGCAGGCACGAAGCAATTCCCTTCATCACAAAGCCCACAACCTTAGGAACTCTGCATCTCTCTAGAACGATTCCAATAGTTTGTTCAACTGATACTTAACTACTGGCAACAGTTCCTGAGCTTCAGCAGAAGGGCCTCCACACACCTAGTTTCTGTTCCAATGTACTTGTTCCTTCTCACCAACTTGTCAGTTCCTCACTGCCTTACTACCAGTAATACAAACTCCCGGGCCACACCGTAACCTCTTTGTACACCGGCTTCTTTTGTCACTGCCAGCTTCAAGCAGAACAAGATTAAGGAGCACCAGTGGAGAATAAAGGAACACTGCTGTACGTGAGGAGACCACGTTACGGAGGGTGAAGCTCCGCTGAAGGAATTTACTTTCACTTTCCTCACAAAAACGGATGTCATTTGGTCTGCGTGAAGCCAGACAGATAACTGCGGTACACAACTACCGAGACCCAGAGGTCTGTGACAATTTCCAGTAGCGTTGCCCTGTTGTGAATGGGGTTTGCATCAAACCAACTCCAGCTGACCACAAGAGATTTGAAAATGTTGATTCATTCATATCTCGAATGACAGAAGGATGAATGAAAGACAGAAGGATGAACGAGCCCAAGCTGCTCATGCATGTACGTGTAGGAAAAGCAACACACAACTTCAGAGGTCAGCCAGCTGGTAGGACAGCGTACATCATTTCCAAAACATCCCCCATGAATGAGCATGGAGTCCGAGTGTTCTCACTGATAACGGTTCCATAATCTGCCCTCAAGCCCCCTGGTTCCTGGCCCAACTGTTATTATTTCTCTACTAATTATCCAACCTCAGTTTTATAGACCTTTTTTTTTTTTTACAGACCATTCCAAAAGAAATGCTTTGCTGTATTTTTGAGACTTTTCTACATGTTAGTAGCTCTAGCATCCCTGCTATGATTTCATTTGAAAACAACTGTTATAATTTTTACCCAATGTTGTATCTGCTTAAACAAGAATAATCCAACCCAAAAACACCGACACTTTTGGCCAGTGTTGGACTGCATGTGTCTAGTCTACAGAGGTTTATCATAAGCCTTTAACTGTCACTTCTCTCCCAGCTGCAGTTTAAGATCTTCTCTAAAAGTCAGTGTCTATAACGGAGGTACACAAAACAGTATTATTTATGTACAACCCAGATGAGAGCTTACTTTTCTCCTTCCTTCAGCAGTGCCTCTGTTGGGCATTCAGCTCTGACTGTGCTTCCCTGACCAAAGATGCTGTAATCAAAGCTCCAGACAGATACCCAGTCAGGTACTTCACTACCTTCACAAGAAAGTTTTCACCAAAGCTCACGCTGTTCCTATGGTTAAGCATCAGGAGGGAACATCAGCTCCATGACTCTTTTCATCTACAAAGTAGCAGAAGCTATTTTTGAGCAGTTTGTTTATAAGCAGCATGAAAGTTTTATTCTGCAGCTCCATATCAGTACGTAAACAGCCTGAAAATCATTAAACACTTGCAAAACCCTCAGCGAATTTCAGGGAGCCCTCATCGCTGCTAGTACGAACAGAAGCTGACGCTCTCCACCAAAAACGAAATTTTCAGCACTGCTTGGCTCAGAAAGCTTACAACAGAACTTGTCAGTCGAGTGCGGAAAGGTCGGCTCAGCCAACGCATTATTCCCCCCAGCTTACGGCCTTAGCTCCCAGGACGTACAGTTTGAGTTGCAGAAACCGAGAGAGCGCTTTGGGAGGGCGTCGTATCGCTGCAGAGCGGCGGTCACACCGCTGACAGCAGGGCCGCCTTCCCAAAGGGCCCTTCCTAAGTAGCGCCGCTTCCAGCGAACCCCCGGGGACCGCACACCGCGCACCCGGCAGCGCACCCCCGCGCGTTTCATCGCATCGCTGCCGCGCCGGTACCTTCGGCAGGTCCCGCGGTCAGAGACCCGCGCCGAGCCGCGCCGCAGCACTGCCCGGAGCGTTCGGGGCTCCTCGCTCCCAAGCCTCCCACCCGTGCCCCTGCAGCCACGCCGCAACTGGCGAACCCCTGCCGGCGCCTCCCCCGGCGTTCCTACGAGGGGCTGGGCGCGGCGCGGCTCCCCTCGCGGTTCGGGCTGAGGCCCCGCAGCACGCGGCCCCCCCCCAAGGCCCTTCCCCCGCCGGGCCGAGCGGCGGCTCCCGGCCGGCCCCGACGCTGAGGGCCCCCGAGGGCCCCGGGGCCCGGTGCCGGCCCTACCTTTCCGCCTGAAGAAGGACATGGCGCCGGGCAGGGGGCGAGGCGGCCGCCGGGCGGGGGCCGCGGGAGCGGGCAGCGAGCCGGGCCCCTAGGAGCGGGGCTGCGCCCCCCGCCCGCCGCCGCCGCTCCCTCCGCCTCTTCCTCCCGCGGGGCCGCCAGCGGCCGCCATGTTGTCAACAACCGCCCCGCTCCCTCTTCCGGCCGGCCGGCGGCGCGCGCGGCACGACGGGACGCGGCCGCGGCCCCCGCCTCGTTCGGCATGGCCGCGGCGGCGTCAGCCCGCTCGGCCAATCCGCGGGGCGCGGCGGGGCGGCCATCTTGGGTGAGGGCAAGAAGCTGCTGGGGGCGCGCGGCGGCCGGGAGTCATCTTTGGTCAGGGCGAGGGGCGCCTGGCGGACCGAGGCGCCATCTTTGGTGAGGGCAGGAGGACGCGGGGAGCTCGGGGCCGGGCCGGGCCGTGCGGGGCGCCCGGGGGGCTCCGGTCCCCTGCGGCCATCTCGGGCCCGCGAAACGTAGGGTGTGGTACAACTGCTTTACAAACGCTGTCGTTGTAACTTCTGGTTCGTGTACGGGCAAACCGAGACACGGCGCCAGAAAGCGGCCGTCCCAAAGTCCCGCAGCCACCCCGACCCGCGCAGCGACCCGTCCGGCCGCCCGCCGTTGGCGTTGCTGTGAGTGCGGGGGGAGCGGCTGGGAGCAGCGAAGGGCAGCGGCGACGAGCACGGAACAAACGCAAACCTCACCCGCTTCCCTGCGGGCTGCGGCGCGCCGTGCCAGCGGGCAGGAATGGCCTTCCCAAATACACGGCTCGGCCCAGTTCCTGTTCAAACTCCCTCGTTCCGTGACATTTCTGCCTCACCTGGGCTGGATCCCGGTGGCCTTGTTGCATGGGGCCCTGTTAGCAAGGCAGCACCACGAGGGGCCCGAAACGAACCCCACGGGTTGTGCAGGGACCGCGGGAGGCGGCTGCACCTCTCCCGTTCCATCGTCGTGTCAGGATGGATCAGTGCAGCGCCGTCCCGCTGCGCTGTAACTGTCCTGCTGCCGGTGTTCGGGCCATAAGGAAATTATGTAGTCAATAATCACCGTGTGGATTCCTGGAGCATCTTTCATCCGAGTGCTCCAAAGCTCTTTACAAACACTCATTAATTAAGACTCGTAAACTGCATAAAGGGTATGTGGGGATCTCTTTGGGACTGAGATGAAGCCATCTCAGGGGCACCATGTTGCAGCTGATTAACACCCTACAGCAACTCCATTATCTCTTTTAATATTATTTTTGCTAACTGATGCTCTTTGATACCTTTTTGTACACGTGCCCAGAGGCTGGTTTGAGGAAGTCTTTTTTTTGCATAATGAGCTGAATTATTTAATTGGCACATACCCTAAGAGGTTGATAAACTAAAATATTCAAAAGGTGAGCAAATTTGAAAGAACGGGCTAAATCACATAGGGAACATTAAGTTAACATCTTCTGTCAAAAAATCTTTGCACCCAGACCTCTACAAATGTGTATAACAACCTGCAGTACAAAGGCAGCGCTAATACGACCGGTCTGATCCTCCAGTATGCTGCACACAGACTTCTCCTTTCTGCGTGACGCTGTGTGGTTAAAGGGTCGAGTTTGCAGACCAGGCTGTAAGTTTCAATTTGTGTGCAGGGGTTGAAGCAGAACACGATGTATTGCAGAATCCTGGTCTCACATGCTGGCTGAGTTGCCATCAGTGGTAAATTTCCTGTGGAAGTCTGATCCTTTTTCTGACCGTACATACAGGTCTTCTACCGCCAAGCCCAAACTTCGCAACCAGCATAGCTCCTCTGGCTGAGCAATGGGAGAAGGAGGCAAGTTTTCTACAAAACAGGTTTGTTTGGCTATGCGTATCTGCTTCAATTAGCCCAGACCCTTTCATGCCGGGACACGCAGTCTCAGGAGAATGCACTGCCAGCTGTGAAGTGGCGATTGCTACCATCGATAAGGCGAGGCTGTCAGAAACCTGGCCAGCTGGCAATGTGAATTTTGGGTGGGTAAATTGAAGGTATCCCTCATCACACTCAATGAGAAAGACCTTCTATTTTGCAATTAATTTTCAAGCAGCAGCTCCTTTTCCAAAAAAACTAATCCAAAATCTGTCAAAGGCTTTGGGATAATTCAATTATCTTTGTATGAGATCCTAGATAATTGATGAAACCTCAAACTACAAGTATGTTTGGCATGAGTTATGTTTGCTGGACTGAAATTATCTCCCCCTTTTGGGAAAATGCAGAAGGGCTGAAGCTCCAATCCACAGCTCATCACAGCCTCAGACTGTAGAGATCTGAACTGGAAGCATGAAAAGATCAGGTTCTGGAGTTTTTAACAGATTTTAACAGAATGTGACAGTTTAATTAACTGAGTAATCAGTTGAAATATGACTTCAGGACACATAGGTTGGCTGACATTAGAGAAACTGGAAGACACCTCCCTAAATTCAGGTATTCAAAGAAAAAATGCTTCATTGCTTGGTGATTTTCCCCTCTCCATAGATAGGAAAATAAGCAGACTTTGAAAAGCTTTAAATGGGATGCACTTGTTTGGACAGAATTAATAAAGCAGAACAAGACTTTTTTGAAAGCTTGGCGTCTTTGACTCACAGATAATTAAATACAGGGAACTGCTCTGCTCAATTGCAGCATTCAAAAAAACCACAAATGTACAAATCACGTTAGAGACTTTCTGGTGCTCACATCTTTGGGACAGAACAGTCTGTTCATTTATTTACACACGTTTACGTGGCATTGGATTCTATCTCATATGCAGACTTCTCACTACTTTGGGAATACAATAACAAAAATGTATATCAATATGGGGTTTAACAGCCTAGATCTTATTCTGCAATCAATAATAATGCCCAAATTTTTTAAGGAGTCAAAGATGCCTTTACAGTAATACAGAACAAGCTTTAAAATCACATATTCTAAATATTACCATTAGTATTGTTAAAATTGTTAATTCAAATGAATTAGATATCTTAGATGACTTTGCAAAATAAGCAATACAAATATTAATCACTAAGAATCCAAGAATTAATAGTGAGGAAGAGTGGGAAAGATGCTGCACTCACATATAATGGTGCACAACAGGACTCTGTAAAAGCTGTAAAATCAAGAAGACACGACTGATACAGCAACTTCAATTACAGTCTTGTCTTTTTCTTTCTTTTTTCTTTTTTTTTTTTCTTTTTTAATGGGAAAACAAGTGGCTGCATGCGCACATAAAATTCATTGCAAATTTCAGTGTGGCTGACCTCAGTCCATTAGCCTTAATGGGAATGGGAGGGTTGATGCTGCCTTCTCAGATGTGCCGACGATTTCAAAGAAGGGAATTATCCTGTATCCCAGCCAGGCAAAAATTAACCGATTTTATTAAAACATTGTAATCCCTCCTTGTCTCCTTCCACTGAGTGCATGCTCAAGGAGGAAGCCTCGCTCCTCCATGCCTGGAGGTTGGGTTGCCCAGAGGGACTCTTTCACAAATAAGGGGCAAGGGGTTCCTGCCTGACTTGCAGTGGGTTTGTGGGTGGTCAAAGCCTGAACCATGAAGTGTGATGCAGAACACAGTGAAAAAAAATAAGCATCACTCACAGCAGGATGAGCTGCAGCAGTGACTTGCTGATGAAGATCTGGGCATCTGAGCTCTGGGCAAGGAGCACTGCACAGAAGCAAAGAAAAGGGAAACAAAGAAGCCCTCACATCAGTTTCACAGCTTTTCCCAGGTCCAACACTGCCGCATCAGTTTGTTCCTTGATGCTTTTGCAAGGCTTTCATCCCACTCTGGAATCATTCTGCTTTACTGCAGACAAACTGGATCATTCCTACCTCCAGTCTGTCCAGGCAGCGTTGCCATCACCTCAGACGACCTTTCTCTAATTTCAGTTTTATTTCCAAATTCGTGGCCATTTATGGTGTCATAAATATTTGAATAAAAGCAAGTAAAAAATAAAATCTAGGTTTAAACCTCTGTCTCTGGTTCTCCATTTACGCTTTTTCCCCTTTTGTTTTCCTAAATGCCTCAATGAGAACGAGAAGTGCTGAAGTACGTAACAGTAGCCGGGAACTTCTGCAAACCTGGGATACGAGGACAAGAAGACTTGGTGTGATTTTTTGCTCCTTCTAAACTTTCCTAGAAGTTAAAGCACGCACGTTTTTAAACTCGAGGGAAAGCCACGCTCGCGGGCTGGAGGCCGGTCCCCTGCTCGCCCGCAGTCCCGGCGCGCAGCGGCAGAGGGAGCCAAGCCCCCGCCTGCTGCGCCCCGCTCGCTGCCCCCAGCGAAGTCCCGGGCTGCGACTGCCGCCGGAGCACCGAACCCAGACCGGCAGGGAAAGCTCCTTTTTCTTTTTTTTCATAAAAAAAAAAAAAAAGCCCAAACACCCTTACCTCTGTTTCAGCCGTATGGGCAATAACTGCCTGAAGCCCACCTGAGGCAGGATAAATAATTTGGTGCCGTATTTATACAGGCTCTGCCTCCCCGTGCTGGCGTTTGGGGCCGTGGGCACCGCTGAGAGAGAGCCGAGCTGCTGGGGCCGGTAAAAGGCAGCGACATCAGCAGGACACGGGCACAAGCCCGTCACTTGGCGCTGCACAGCGACCGGGGCAGAGCAGGAATAAGACCTGGCTGACCCACCAAGTTTCCGAGCGACCGCTAGAAAAGCTCGGCGGCGCCGGGCGGCGCAGCTTTTCCGTTTAAATAAGCCCAAATTCCCGGGCAAACGTTCTGCGTCGCTCTTCAGGCGGCGTTTCCAACTCGATGGGGAAACCTAAACCTAGACGATTAAAGGGTAAAATTAACATCGGTCGAGCGATCGGACTCTCACTAAGAGGTGTCCAGAGGCGGACACCGGCGGCACCCGGGGCGCCTCTCCCCCAGCCGCCGCGCTCCGGGTGCCCGCCCGGTGCGGGCGGTGCTGACCCCCCGAGCCGTGCAGGGCGGCAGAGCGGGGAACCCCTGCCCGGGGAACCCCCGCCCAGCTCCAAACCACAGCGCTTTGGGGTGCCGCTCTCCGCCGCCCCCCCGTGTGCGTGTTTGGGGTGAGACCCCCCCCCCCGCTGCCGCCCGCCGCCGAGCAGCTCCCTGCGGCCACAGCCGGGCGGGCGGGGAGCCCCCAAAACGTGCGTGCAGGTGGGGGGGCCCCGCTGCCCCCCTGCCCCCGCGGGGCTCCCCCGCCCCACCCCGCCCGGCCTCAGCCGCGCCCCGCGGAGGAAGGGGGGGGGGGGGCGGCGCGCAGGCAGCGCGCAAGGAGCGCGCAAGGAGCGCGCAAGGGGCGCGGGCAGCGCTGCCGGCCCCGCGCCCGGCCGCGGCGGCTGCGCGGCCGCGCTGCGGCGCCGCCGATGCTGTCGGTGCCGGTGGCGGTGCCGGTGGCGGGGGCGGCGCGGGGCGCGGGCTCCCTGCCCCGCCGGCGCACCATGTGCAGCGGCGTCGGCTGCTTCTGGGCGCTGCTCTCCGCCGGCCTCTTGGCCGCCTGCGCCTCCGCCTTCCTCTCCCCGGCCTGGCTGCTGCCGCCCGGCCGAGCCGCCGCCGGCTTCGGCTTGCTGTGGCGCTGCGCCGGGCCGCCCCGCGGCTGCCACGGCTCCGCCGGTCCCGGCGGCTTCGGAGACATCCCCTCCGGCTCCTGGCAGGTGAGCGCCTCCGCGCCCCCCGCGACCTCCTCCGGCCTCCCCGGTGTTCCCCCGTCACCTCGCCGGCATCCCCCCGTCCCTCCCCGGGCTCTCCGGCAACCCCCCAGCACCTCCCCGGCATCCCTCAACCCAGTGCCGGGCTCTCCGGCATCCCCTCCATCATCCCTCCTGCATCCCCGAGGACCTGCCCCATGCTCTCCGGTATTTCTCTGCCCTTCTCCTCGCCTCCCTAAGCTCCCCCTGTTATCCCCCGTTTGGATCCAGGCTGCCCAGCATCCCCTCACCCTGTCCCCCAGACCCGCCCCAGTATCTCTGTCCTGCCCTGAGCATCCCTGACATCCCTCATGCTTCCCCCGAGCATCCCCTGCATCCCCCAATGCTGCTCTCGAGCATCCCATCCATCCCCTGCATCCACCCAGTCCTGCCCCTGAGCACCCCCCAGCACCTCCCAGGTGTCCCTTGGACCCCGTGGTGCTGCTTCCCCCTGGGGGGTTCCTGGTCGTGCTTGGCATGCTGCATGGAAACCTCCCGGGTGCCTTCGTGCAGGTGTGGCAGGCAGTGCAGCCCGAGTGCTGCTGTGCTGCCCACCCCGGCCGTGGCCCCAGCGGTGCCACAGGTCTGACCCTGCTGCCTGCCCCTTTGGGGCTCCCGGCTGTGCCTTGCTGCCTCGACCCCAAACCTTCCTGACCTGCCCGGGCGAGCTGCTGCGTAACGTGCGGGATGGAGTCGGGGGTCAGACAGGTCAGGTTTGGTGCTCCCCAGCGGGGCTTTGAGCATCGCGTGCCAGCTGAGTTTGCTAAGTGTAAAGGGAACAGGGAGGTGGCCAAAACTGCTGCCTCTGGGACACGCGGCTCCAGAGACTGAGCCTGGACGCAGGGACTGCTGCCATTCCCCGCCTGGCCAGCTCCAGGTGATGCCCTTGCCAGGTTTTGGGAGAAGGAGGCCAAGGCCTCCCTGCTTGCCCTCATCAGCCCCAGGGCCCAGGGTTGCTGCAGTGTCCTGGTGTGACAAAGGCCGCCTGTCCCTGGTGGGTGTGCACCAGGACCACGCAGCACACAAAGCCCGGACCTGGCGCCTGCTGGCCGCTTGCCCTTGCCCCTTCTTCCTCCTCTCCTTTTTTTTTTTTTTCTTTTACTTTTAGCTTCTTACCCTGAGCTTTTATGATTTTGCTGCTGCTGCTGCCCAAAACACACGAGCTCTGATTTGCTCCAGGTTGCTATGCTGCAGAAATCCCAATATGGGGGCTAAATCCCAGCGAGGTCGTGGCTGCACCCAGCACAATGGGTGTCAGTAGTTGGATTTCTCAGCCTGTTGTGGAGCTGCGCTGCTCGCTCTCCAAGGATGCCAGGTCTGCGTGCGATTGCTTAAATCCTGTCACGGTCCTTAAAACTGTCATTAAAGACAAATATTGTGAATTGCAAAGAAAAGAACCGGCTGCTTAAAATCCTTCCTATTTATATAAAAACATGCAAAAATGCTGTCGTTTCCATAAGTTGGCCTTTGTTCAGATGTTTTTGCAAATGTAATTCAGATAAACACTTCCAAGCAATAACAAACTTTCAAGATAAGAATGAAGCTCAGCAGTGACTCATTTGAACAAGCTTCAGCTACAGCCTCAGCCATCTAATAGCCTCTGAAAAGCCTTTAGATCCAGAATATCATGTAAGGCAAAGCCTCTGAGCTCCCGAGGTTGGGCTGTGGTTAGGATGAACAATGTCACGGTATTGTGTGAGGTTTACAGGGGATTTTGGTGACACATCTTTGTCACCTTAATTAATACCACCCAAATAATTGACGAATAACAAACAGTGCAGTCTGTTTCAGGGAAAAGTGCTCCCCTACCAGCTTTCTGCCATGGCAAGGATGCGAATACCTGTTGTGATGGTTATTTGATGGTGTACGTTGTAATGAAGCACTCGTGGCAGCTTTGCTAAGGCAGGCGACAGCTTTGGCTCCCTTGCCTGCGCAGCCTCCTGCACCTGCACGAGTCGGTGCTCAGCACGGGGGAGCTGAGCACTGTGAGCCCTGCCTGAGTTCAAGCAGGAGATTCTCCTTTTTGGAGAGATGGGGGAGGTCATGAACTGGGGAAACCATGGTTCTTTTTTCTTTGCTTTCAGAACATGTGACATTCATTTCCAATCTTTCAAGGAATCTTGTGGGTGGCTCCTTTAAATGAAAGCCAAGATCCTAACGTGGAGGAGAATCTAAGAGCTTTTGATAGCAGCCACCAGCCTTTTGATGAAGGGTTTGAAGCTGTGGCTGTGGGGAGTGAAGCAAGCAAAAGCTGACACAGGGCTCAGGAGCTCTTCTAGTGTGGAGCTGGTGGCACACCCGGGGAGGATGCTGAGAGCACACCTGGGGTGGACGCCCACCTGCAGAGCACAGGGGTGGGAGCAGCCACAGCCAGGATGTCCAATCCTTGGGGACGAGATTCTTTTTGTTCCCTGAAATGTGCACGGTTACCATGTGTCAAATCACCCCCTGCTCAAATGTGCTGATTCGATGAAGGGGAGGGGAGCATTCAGCCCGGAGAATGATCGTTAATGCCAGTTTTGTGTTTGCACTTGGGGGATTATGTTAATCATGCTACAAATGATTCTTTGAATCATGTCTAGAGGTTAATTAACATGCCTTTTTTCTCTTAAGAGGGCCTTCATGTCTGCTTAGAGTTGCTGGCTTTTTTCTGCTTCCTTTCATAATTACTTTGCAGCTTTCTAATATCATGGGTACCTTTAATTTAACCCTCTCGGTGCTCAGGCTGCTCGGGTTTTGCACTGTGCTCAGCATCACTGGTACCCGGTGATGTGGCCGACACTCAGGCAGCTCACACAGGATGAGACCCTTCAGAGGCAGATGGAAACTGGGCAGGGGCTGGTGGCTGCCAGGTGAGGAGAGAGGACGGTGACACTGCCCAGGGGCCAACGCTGATTTATGAGCGAGGCCCTTACACAGACAACTGATGGCAAGGAGGATCTGTTATGGGAGGACCTGGAGCTGCCAGGGCATCCTGAGGGGTGCAGGCGCCATGGGGAAACAAGATTGTTCTTGGGAGCCCAACTGCTAGAGATGGGAAAAACAGGCAAGCTTTGGAGCTCTGAGCTGCTTCATTGCATCTCACCGTTTCTTTTTTTGGTGCCAGATCCCTGTCTGCGTATGTGAGCATGCAAAATAGTGCTTTATGCTGAGCTAATTTATTTTCTCTTTCAGTGGGAGCATTTGGCTCATGGGTTCTTATGTCAGTGCTGCACTTCGGAAGCTAGTGCTGCTTCATTTCAAATTTCTATTTTTATTTTTCAGATAGTCTCCAATTATTTTCAGGCTTTGCCAAGCACATAATCTAAAATAACAGGAGCTGATCAGCCCATGATATTCAGGTTGAAAACACATTGACCATTTGCTTATGAAGCCAGTGAGTGCCCTGCTGGAGCACAGCACAAAATAACCCACCTAGGATGAGGGTGAAGGTTTTGCACAGCCCGATGAGGTACCTGGGTGGGTCTGTCCCGGGTTGTTGTCCATAGCAGGGCTTGAAAAGATGCAGTGAAGCCTAGTGAAAAGGCATAGCACACCTGCTTACCCTTGTATTAGAAGATGCTGAAAGGTTTCATACACCTCCACTGCCAGTTTATTGTGGTTTCATTGTCAGTTTCTTGTTCAGTTCAGCCACTGGGTTCCCAGTGTGATCTTAGGTTTGTTCATAGGGGTCAGATTTGCAGAGCTGTGCAGTAGCTCCATTCCCAGTGAAAAAGCATGTGGAGTGCCCCTCTACATAGGAAAGAAAGGATTTTAGAGAATGCATTGCTCCTCTGTTAGCACAGGCTCTGGCACAAGGAGGAGCTGAGCATCTTGGGCGTACCTGGGTTGCCATTCCTGGGCAGAGCCTGCTGTTCCTCCGAGGGCCATGTACGAGGCCGACATGTTAATTTGGGGTTATCAGGAAATCAACTTTCAGCTCCTCATCAAAGACCTTCCCAAGAGAACAGATTCTTCCTGGCCTACTCTATCAGATAGTTGATTTTTAATTGCATTTACACAGCCTTGGCAAAAAGCATAAGCGCTCAGCAAGTCTTGAAATCACCATCTTCCTCTTCATGTGTGTTACTTTGCAGTAGACTTTATCTCCTTTTGTTAGCCACCCAGAGCTTTTTGACCCATATTAATATAACAGAAAATACCCAGTGCTGGGGAAACCTGTGGCTTTGGCTCCACGCTTCAATGCCTGAGTAGCAGATGATAGCTAGGACTTACCAGCCAGGGAGCCGCTCACCAGTAAGCAGGGCTGAAATGCCTCCCCAGCTGCTGAGACCAGACCAGCTCATGGGTGGGCCATGGAAGGTCAAGTTGACTGAAAATACATGCAGCCTGCTCTAGGGATTATTTCTAACTGCTCCAGTCTCAAAAGGAAGCAGAAGCTGCTTTACTTGCACAAAGGCACGGAGAGGTGGGTATTAGCTGCAACGTCGCTGGTTGTGGCTGGGCAGCAGCCAGGGCTTAGCTGAGAAGCGGCCACTCATGACGGTGATAACTAGCTCGTGCTGAGTCACTTTCCCCAAAATGCTCTGGACAAACAAAAACAGGGAGCCCTGAACCCTGCCCTGAAGGGCAGGGCCTTCACCTGTGTGCTCTGGGGACATTTTGGGCTGAATGTTGCTCTTCTCCTTTGTGGGACCCAGAGCAGAGTCGGGTGCAGGTTGGTGGGGACATGGCAGGGACATTTTGGTGGCACGATGTTCCCTCCATCCCCCTTGAGGCTGCAAGTTCTGCTGGTGGCTTTGTAGGGAGAAGCAGATGGGAGAGCTGGGAGACCTGGGGGGAGCTCCACAGCCCCGGACGATGAGCCTGGCTTTGCCATCAATGCCAGAAAAGGGCTTATCCCGAGGAAGAATAATGACTGAGTGCGGGTGAGAAGGTCTGAACTGGTACCCGGCGACAGTGCACTGCTTGCTGCCTAATTAAAATTTCATTAAGTTGGTTCGCATCCCTTGATGGAGGTCACAGGCACACCATTGATGTGCTAATGTCTTACTTCTCCCCCCTTTTTTTTTCTTTCACCACTATCCATCATCCTCTTAGATAAAGCAGTGCCATTAAGAGGTGCTTTCCAGCGTCCCCAGATGCAATGGCACTGGAAGAAAGACAGCCATAATTCATCAGGCGTATTATCTATTTTCTCCCTAATTAAAATGATGCTTTTTTTTCTTTTTTCCCTTCAATCAGTTTGGGCATTAACCTTTCTGGCGTTCATGTTGAAAACACCGATTAGCTTGAAGGTGGGAAAGTTACCTGAAAGGCCAGGACTGGCTGAGCTGTGGCTACAGGATTTTTGCTGAATTTTGTGTATGAGCAGCTAAATCTGAGCTGGTGAGGAGCACCCCCTGTGCATGCTGTGGTGCTGACAGGTCCTCATTGACCAAAACCTTCATTCAAATGGGAAGAAAAGAAGACTGGAGGCTCATTGCCTCCTCTGTATCCTTGTGCCCCAGCACACACGTCCCAGCCAAAAGCACCCCAGCTCAGGGCACTCTTAGACATCAGCCACCCCCATCAGCGTCGTGCCTGGGGCTCCATGTTACTGCAGGGCTGGTTTGGGAGGTTGCACCTACTCCCATGTCCCCATCAGATGACACCTGGCACTTCCCAGCGCTGCTTAGCAGGGAACAGCATCTGCATGGGAGCAGGATGGGGATGGAATATCAAACAGGAAGGTGAAAGCTCTCAGATGGTGCCGAAAGGAAGGTAATTGCTGGGGAGGAGAAGATGAGGACGTGTGGGATCCTCTTCCCGGCCGCTGCTATAATGCCGACCAGATGGCGGATGTTTGTTTCTGTGACTTGTGTGTGGGAAATACGAACAAGCTGCGAGCCTTGATCCACCCACCCCTCTGCACGCAGCGTCTCCTGCAGAGACAGATGCCTCTCTCTTGCACCCAGGTGGATATTCGTGGTTTTCTACCAAGATTCCCTCCTGTGCCCTTGCCCAAGGAAAAGGCGCTACTATTTCAGGAGCAGGGCGGCCTCACCTAGTGGGGTCTGGATGAAAAGCAGTGATTATATGGTTCAATGCAAAACTCACGGAAATTTTTGGGAAGACCTTGTGGCCGCATGGTGCCGGCGGCTGCAACTCTTGCATGGTGCAGGTGTGTGCACAGACCCCTTGGGCACTGGGTTGGAGAGAAGACAGCTTTGCTGCTCCAGTGTTGCTGCTGCCCTGCAGATAGACACCAGTCTGAGTATTTGCAGCCAATCCTCCCCAGCCCTCTTCCTTCACCCTCCAACAGCTGGTGGTGATGGTTCCTCCTCCACCCGGAGCCCAGCTAGGGGCATCTCAGGCCCCGCAGCAGGGATGAGCCCAGCTGCCAACATCTGGAGCCACTTCCCAGATCAGCTCCCAGTGCAGCCTCCTGTGTTCTTGCCAGTGCTGCTGCAAGCCCCAGACCCTGCACTCCCAGCCAGCACCTCTGCCCAGCGCTGATTCATTTTAACAAGGTTAAAACCCCAGTGTCCATTTGGTTTCTGCCTCCCTAGGCACAGCGCTACCCAGTTTGACCCCAAAACATCTTCTGCACATGAATATTTAATCACACAGAGCTCAGATGGGAAGGGACTGCATGGAAAAAAAGAGAAGGGTTTGATAAATTTTGCCCCCTTTTACTTGCTTTTGCTTTTCAAGCCAGTGTTCCCCCGGCTCATTCAGGGTTTCTCAGACCTTTTCTGCCTCAACAGATAACCCCAGAAAGCCAAACGGGCTCTGACCTTCACTCTTTTCCTTTTGTCAGTTAGCACCTGGCTTTATTTCCTAATTATTTAGTGTATTTACTTTCTGCCCATTTGCAAAGATGCTTGAGAATTTCAGCAGGACTGAAACACCCAAGCAATCTGTAACCTTGTCTTCAGCCTGCTGCTCTGTGTACCATGGGGCCCATCTGGGATGGCTGCTCTCAGGGTGGACAAGCTGCAATTAATAAATTGCATTAATAAACTAATGTGTGGCGTGGTGTGACCCAGCATGCAGGACGTGATTGTGGGAGCTCTGCTCAACTTCCATCTCTGCAGGAAAGATCCCAATGCAAGGGACAAAATGGTTTATCTCCATTGAGCCAATCGCCAAGTACCACTTCCCAGCACCAGCTCACTGGATTTTTTTTTCTCCCTTTGCTCTTTTCATTTTAAACAACAAAGATCATGGATGCTGGATTCAAAGGATGGGTTAACTGTTTTTTAAACTTTTCATTAGGGACATTAAGTGATTCTCCCCAGGGTGGTCGTTGTGTGATGTTTTAATTTTGATTTTTTTTCGTGAATGGAATGGTATCTTCAGCAGATTTATTGCTTAGTGAATGGCATAGCTATGGTGCGTGTCAGACCTGTAAAATATTAAAATAATGGGTAGGGGATTGTTGTTAATCGGAATTTACTACGCTACATAAAGACAAATTTACAGTCCCACCAGGGGACTATTAATTTGTTTGGGGATAAACAATTAATCTCTCCAGGAGTGGGAGCAGAAAATGTGACATGGTTTTATGTCTCCCGGCACGGCAGAGGCAGGATTGTTCACAGCCCGCGCAGCAGCAGCCACAGGGCACGAGGTCCTGCTTCTCCACGGCCAGTTTTGCAGTGGGAGCTGTGTCTTCTGTGTGATGAATGGGCTTTTTCCTGCCCCCGCCTGAGCTGGGCCTGATGTATCGTGATTGTTTCCCCCCCCCATCTATTTTTGGTTTTCAGCCTTTGCATCCTGTTTCCTGCATCCTCTCCTTTCCGCTCAAGATGCAGCAGGCACAAACAGAGAGAAGAGAGGGAGGTGCAGTGCAGCTGGCAGGAGAGGCTTTATAGCTGCCACTATTTCGTACCTTTGTTCCATGATCTTTTTCAAACTTAGGGCTTGTTATTTTCCTTCGGAAGAGGCTGTTGATCTGCAGGTGCAATTCCAGTGCAGGGCAGGAGCGTTTGTGTTTAATTTCCAGACAAGTTCCTGTAAAGAAAACAAAAAAAAATCTGTTTTACAGGAGTGTATCCAGGGCTTTGGGAGGTAATGCCAACATGCTAGGGAAAGAAGTTTGCACCTTGTGTTTAAGCAGCTGTGTATATTGCATACCAGGATAATGTGGGAGCCAGACTAAGACCAGCAGCTTGCAGTGGGGTCTCTTGCCATCTGCACTGAAACACCCTGTGCCTGCACCTTTTGCCACCCATTTCAGGGCCAGCAGCGCCACTGCTGTCACTTGTGCCCCATGGCAAAACCACTCAGCTGTTACCCACCCTGCCCCAAGGTCACTCGGCAGCTCAGCATCCTGTGCCTCCGTCCAAAGCTCACTGTTTACTTACCCCTCCTGCCCACTGAAGTTCTATTCAGAGCATGACCTCAGATCCCCTGGCAAAGGGATTGGTTGGATGTTTTGGCCACCACTGTGTGCACTAGGGTGCTGCCAGCACCAGGACTCACATTCTTGCCTGTGCAAACCCCAATGTCAGGATCTGAACCAGTCTGGCTCTTCTTTCAGTACAAGACTCACCTGCACTGATCCTATTTGTGCCTTTTCTCCTGGCGCTGTGGCCTGAAAAATACTTTGTCCCTTTGCACCTTTCCACGGGGATTAGCAGCCTGAGCAGCTATAAGGTTGCTTCCAGCAGGAGCTGCAAGTTTTTAGGGGAGTTGCGCCAACATAATTACGATGAACCTTGATCATTAAAAACAGTATGCTTCACACGGGAGAGGAGCAGGCCTGCTTCACAAGACCCCTTTCTGCTGAAAAATTCATTGCTCTAAATAATTAATGGTTCCTGCAAAGGAGGATGGTTTTGCATGTTGCTGGGTGGAAGGTGAAATTCAGACGCCAGCTAGAGTATTTTTTTTTTAATGGGTACACATTTCTTTGCCATGCTGCTGCTCTCTGGGTCCTTCAGGGGCTACAATGGGGCCAGGGGCTGGTCACCAGCAGGGTGTCCCCTGTCCTGAGGCAGCACTTGTCTCTGGTGTCTCAGTGTCTCGAGAGGCAGCGGAGAGGAGCAGATTCCACAGTCCCTGACTAAGCACCCTCTCCATTTCTTTTGGTGGCTGCTTGCACTGCCGTGCCTTTTCCATTGCATGTCAGGAATTAATGTATTGCCGGGACAGCATTTGCGTTGCTTGTGTAGTGTAAAAATAGCCCATAAATTAAATGCTGATTTTTAATCACTGCACAGCACTGGGGGAAGCGCTCGCACTGGGGTGCCAGGGTGGCGCCCAGCAGCATCCTCGCCAGTGCCTGCGTGTCCCTGTGTGGAGCAGTGGCAGCTCCTGGTTTGGCCTGGCAGGCAGTGGCTCTGCTGCCCCAGCACCTCAAGGATGGCTCAGGTGCTAAAAAAACAGCTCAGTGGGAAGTAACACAGGTAGAGGCAGGGCAGCATCAGACCTGTGGGGCAGCACCGCTAGTCACAGGGGGACAGGGAGATTTTCTTTGCTGTTTGGACCCACCATAGCCATCAGAGGGGAAACCCAATTCCTCCTCACCCCCCCCAGCCCGCCTGTGGTTCCTGCAGCACAACACACATTTAATAGGTTATATTCCTGATTTATAACCTCTTTGGTGAGGGGCACCAAATGGAAATGTTTATTGGGTTTGTTTCTATAGTAACCATGGTTGCCCGAAAGCTTGACTGTTGGGGGAAGAGTAAAAAAAGGAAAACTGCATTTCTAACCAGAACGTCTCAGCAGGGTGAGAGGGCTGGATATGAGCGGGTGGAGGTGGACCTGAGCTCCTTGTGGCTCCCACATGGGTTATGAAAATGAGTCTTGTTAGGAAAACTGGGACAAGACCCGCCTTACAGGAGCCAAGCGCTACGGAGCCAAGGCACGGATGTTACTGCTGGGTGACTCACCAAAGCCAGAAACATTTCATGGAATTTGCCATAAAATGCTATGAAATAACAGGACTTGATGTGCCCGCAGCAATGCCGGGACTGAGGTGCCCTTGCACTGTTTGAACAGTGCCAGGAGCTGAGTGCTGGAGGAGGAAGCACCCATCGTGGTACCTCCCCACCCAGCCACACCATGCTGCTGGCCGGGCTGGCACGCATCCTCACCGCTGCCAGCACCATCCCCTGGGCAGAGATGGAAATGCCACCTGTAACAGGGACAGAAACTGCAGCAGCGCAGCTAGCAGGCACCCATACGCATGGGTGAGCTGGTTTTGCTGTAAATTAATGCTCTTCTCAGTTTTAGATGCTGATGCAAGTTGTGTGTTATGGCCAGAATATTAAATAGCAAAACTGCTTCCACACCAGCTGGGCAGTGGCTGAGCCAGGCTGCAGGCTGTGCTGGCCTCCCCTTCACCTATCCAGAAAATGCTGCCACTGGGCGCTCCTGGAGCCACCAGCGCCCCAAAGCATCATCACACAGCATGGGCTGGAGTTGAATTCCAGCCTCAAATGACTGAGTTTTGTTGCTGAAGAGGCTAAATCAAAGACCAGGGAGCAGCCCAGTGTTTTGGTGGGAGCCAGCTGCAATTAAACCTTTGCAGCAGTGGGCTCCCCACTGCGGAGCACTGGCAAAATACCTTCTAATTGCTGGGCTTGCAGGGGCAGGTGCCGTCATGAGATGTGTTTCAACTCTCAGTGGAGGCACTGACACGCATTGCAGGCATCTAATGGCACTTGTATTAATGACGTAGCCCTTCATGCATGTAATACATTTGCTATTATCACCATTGCCCGAATACTAATAACCCCTGGGACCAGGTGACGGGTGAACCGTGGGCTCTAGATTCAATGGTGAATTTAAACAGCAGAAAGAGGAAGAAGTGGGAGAAGGCACCCGTGTGGGGCCCTGCTCCTCACTCCAAGGAGGGAGAGGGGGAATTCGTGGGGAGGTTTCAAGGGGGTGGCAGGGGACACTGCCTCGCTGACTGCCCTGTGTCCTTCCAGACAAGCGCCGTGCTGTGCGCGGGTGGCTGTGTCCTGCTGGCCCTCAGCTCGCTGCTGGCCATCGTCGCCGTCCTGCTGCCCAGCGGAGCCTGCGAGAGGCGAGTGTGCACCCTGGCTGGCTACATGCAGACAGCAGCAGGCAAGTGACGGGGACTTGGCTCTTTGGGGTGGAAGGACAGGGTTTCCCTGGGGTACTGCTCAGCCACCCAGGTCTGTGCAGCCCACAGCATCCTAGCTCCCAGCAGCAAGAGGCTTTGGCAAACCCTAACCAATGCTGGGACAAGAGAGAACAGAGAGAACAGCAATTGCCTTCTGTATTTGTGCTTATAAAACAGGCCACCTTTGAGGTTAAGCCTCTGGAGGCATTTCCTTCCATATGCTTTATATCCAGGACTGGATGTCACCTTTCCTAGCCCACATTTCCCGCTGGCCTCTCCAGGCACCCTGCAGGCAGCCCACCTGATGCCCTATTAGATTATATTTCCATTGCATTCTTTTATGTGTCTGCCTTGGAGAAGCACTAGCGTGGAAGGGAAGGGCTGTCCCCGTGCTGTGCTCCCTGCAGGGCACAAAACCCACCCCAAGCCTGTTGGCCCTGCAGGGAGCTGTGTCTTGGGTTCTGAAGCACTGCACTGAGCAGCCCGAACGCCGCAGCGCAGCACCAGCCATGAGCTGCAGCAGGGGCTTTAAAGCACCGCCCCTCGTGTCTGTGCCCGAGAATAAACTTCTTTCCTTGGAGAAATCCTCGGGGCCAGCCAGGCTTCGTTATCAGCCTGCCAGCATTCAAGCAGCTTTTGGGGGAAATCCTGTTAGGCGCTTTCCTCGCTGCGACTCATCCCACGGGAGCCAATCTGGGGACAGATGGAGGGGCCCGGCCTGACAGCGACGGCTGCTGGAGCTCAGCCACAGGCAGAGCCAGCTGCTCGTGCCCCTGTCCCATCGCTGGTGACCAACGCGTCCCTTGGAGGCCACAGTTCGGAGGTTCCCATCACCTCCGTGCATCAGCTGGTGGTGTGGCCAGGGTGGGTCCTCTGAGTACAGAACAGAGGGGTCTCAGCCCCAACCAGGACACGGCGCGGGTCACCTGGGACCTGGCTCAGAGGGGTCTCCATGTGGGAACAAAGCGGGATGGAAAGGGGTCACCCTGCATCACCTTTGCCCAGCGGGGTGCCACATCTGGCTCTGCAATGAGAGGCACAAGTGGGTGTAAAGTGAGGGATGAGGAAGCATCCCTGGAAAGGAAACCGACTGTGTTAGATAAATACAAATCTGAGGGGGCTTGGTAATATTGAACAGGCTGTAAATAAACTGTAGGCTTTAAGCATTATTGACAAATGAAAATTTACTGTGTACTTTTGAGCAAGCTAATGCGCTGCTTTAAACCCTGGTGGTGCCTTGCTAAGCATTTTGTATTGCACTTTTTAATTTTGGTTCACTGTAGATTAATTCCTATTCAGAGCAAGGCAGCCCTGAGTCAACAGAATTAAGTGGTTTAATGTATTTGGATTCAGAAATGCTGCCCCCCTCTCTCTTGTAATTTCTCTCCCTGTTCTCCCCCTCTCCAGGAGGAAGCTCTTCATTAGAGATCAGCTGCAGCCCAGCCAGCAGCTGGGTGACAGCAAGAGAAGCTCCTCCTCAAAATTACATTATCTCAGAGAGAAAAAGCAGGTTTGGGGGAAGACAGATGAATTTATATGGAAGAGAGGGAAAATAGAGCAAGCCCATGAGTTTTGGGAGAGCAGCCTGCTGGTGGGGTCAGCTCTGTCCCTGTTGCAGTGCCAGCTCTGCTGGGGTAAAGCCCTGTCAGACCACCACGAGATGCCAGCAGAGCAGTAGGATGGAGGACGGGGCCACATTTCTCCCAACCCCAGGTTTCCCTGCAGCACAGCAGGTCCCACAGGTGTCATCCCTCTGTCTGCCCTGACTTCTCCCCCCTGAAATCAGAACTTTGCTGCTGTTTTCCCATGCCACAACAACAACTCAGGGAATTTGGCAGAGTACCACAGGCACGAGCTCTATACTACCAAACGCTGAGCCAGGCCATCACATTTTCTAGTAAAGGGCCAGGTGCATTCAGCCAGGAGCACAAAACCTGCCATAAAGTGCATGAGCAGAGGCATGGGCAGATCCAGGAACAGCCCCTGCACCACATCAGACCAGCACCCTGAGCCACACTCACATAACCCAGGTACAGAGACCAAACCGAATGAGGCCCAGTCCTGGGAGCAGCCCACAGCAAGTAGCAGGGAGGCTCAGGCTGCGTCTTTAACATTTTCCTGCTATTTTTAGAGAACCAAGTCATGCCTTTTCCAGCCCCAGGTGGAAGGAAGATAGAAAATTCGTGCAGATAGAACAGAGCACTAATTGCAGACACAGACATGCCATCAGGGTTCAGAGCTGGGCTAATTGCCAGCATACGTTGAACACATGATTCCTGATGCCTGGCATCCACTCTATAGAAAAAAAACCCACATATCCACACAAATGACAAGAGGATGATCCCTAATGAGAGTAAACGAACAGCAGAGCAATAGAGGACAAATATTTGCTCAGCTCTCACACCCAACAAGAAAGGCAAAACTGCCTCTCAGAAATTAGAGATACGGCTCACTCTCCAAGCACAGTGCCATCTCACTAAAATTACCTTTAAATTACCTTTCTGCTGTAGTGCCTCCTCAGCAGCCCACATCACAGCACTCCCGGGGAGCAGGGGGACAGCCTAACTGGCCCCATTTATATATTGGGCAGCAGGGCCCAGCTGCAGCCCATTGCTGAAGGTGGGGAGGGACAGGGCATGCAAATGGCTGCACAGCTGAAATCCTGCTACGGTCCTTTTTCAGCAAAAGCCTCTTTGCTAGTATTTGTAAATCGGGAGTTAATTCCAGGGGGAAATGTCTCCTAACAGGGGGCTGTAAGGGAAGGGCCAGGGATGTTCTCCAGGCTGGCTGTGGCTGCACAGCCTCTCCAGTGGCTTCCGGGTGCTGTGCCAGGGGGCCTGGGGCTCACAGCTGGACATTTCGGGTTACCTCTGCAAAGCTCTCAGACCGGTTTTCATGTGATTGCCAGTGGCAAAGCTGCTGGAAGGAGCGTGGGGTGATCGCAGTGTGTCAGGCACCAGCTTCACCCATGGCACCCATCGGTGATGCCCCAGGGAGCCCCTGGGCCCCACTCAGAGCCATCACAGCCCACACAATCCCCAGCTACATTGCCACATTGGGGGAGAAGATTAGAGCCATATGCCGCTGCAGATTGGCAGTGTTTTTATGTTTCTATCCCCACCGCAAGCAGGTTTTGCTCTGCCGAACACAGCCCCTTGGCAGTGCTGAAACCTGAGGTCCTTGAGCTGCAGAGTGGTGCAAACCACGGGGTAGTGTCCTTACATCACTGCTAGGGGAAAATCCCCCAGGGAACTTGCTCCTGCGGATGATGTTCATCTGCCAGTGGAAACAGGGATCGCAACCAAGGCTGAGTAAACCCCATCAAACAGCAAATCTGGGCAGCTTTCTGCTCTGGGGGCTTGGGAGACTAAGGGAAGGATTACAGGTCTGTTGCCAGATTAAGCTGCTGGCAGATGTGCTCTGGCACCAAAGCGGATTGCATCTGCTGCTTAGGAAAAGCAACAGGTCTTCAAAAGTGGGCAGCAGGGACCAGCAGCCTCTACCCAGAGCTCCTTCTGCTCCCCTAAAAGCCTTGATAAAAGCCAGGATTGTTGCTTTTTGGAAGCTTTCCATCATACGCTTCTCAGGCAAAGGGCTCCTGCTTTGCCGATCCATCAGCAGTTGGTAACTGGCTGCCCCCTCTGCTCCCCCCAGCCTCTCCCAGACGTGCTGGCCCCGCGTGGCAGGAGGAGGCTGCAGAGCTTTGCACCTTGGCGAGGGCACAGGCACGGCCAAGCACGAGGGAAGCCTTTGGGGAGAGTTTTGCTTTCACCCCACGCTGCTCTCTGTCTAATCCTGCCACCATCAACTAACTGCTCAAGACAAGCCAAGTGCTGAGGGCAAATGATCCTGACCTGCCTGCGCCTTTCTAAGGTTCTTTTAGTTTCAAAGAGCCATTTCCCAGCATCGCTATGACAGAATCAGAACAGTCCTAAGACTCCAGTAAGACAGGCAAAAGCCCCCAGTTATGCAATTCCCTTACTTAACCTCATTTTAATCCTAAGTTTCATGGTAGTCCTGAGAGCTTCCTCCTACAAAATTTGATTGCATTTTGCAGCTGAAGTCCCTCTGGCTGGCACAAGTAACCCAGTGGCATTAGAGACGTAGCCACAGCTTGCTTTTGGTTAGTCAAGCAGCAAAGCAAAATGCAGGAGACCTTGTGCTTTTGGAAGTAGCCTCTGATTGCTTAAGACACTGATCATCGGGTAAGAACACAGAGAGAGGAAGAATCATTCATTTTCCAATCAGAGTGAATCTTTTAAATGCATTGCGTCCCAAGGGCTGCAAAGCAACCAGGACCAAACAGGCTGTGGCAGCACCCAGGCGTGCTGTGGGATGGGCAGGAGTTTTGCCCCAGCATCAGGGTGCAGGTGTGTGCCAGGAGGCAGCACGGAGACGGCAGGTCCCTGGCCAGGAGGCTGGCCTGGCAGCGGTGTCACAGAGTTATTTAGGAAGGCAGTGTGAGCTCGCTGCCCCCATCATGCAGCCTGGCCCTCCCTGTGTCTCAGCCCACCTTTGGGATCGATGGTGCCCTGATTTTCGCAGCTTGTGCAGGCTCTGAATGGCAAACAGCACTGTCCTCCACGTCCCTATTGATTTCTCAGACTAGTATTGATCAGCCTGGTGACATATAGGTAATGTGTAATTAGTAAGTTACATAAAAATAGTACCAAGAGAGCGTATGGCCAAGCTGCCAGGGTACTTCAACCTTCCTAGCATCTCCAGGGTGGCAGCAAATAGGGGGGTCATGGCTGCCTGCTAATTGCTTAAAAACACCGTGAAGGTCCCCCCTTTCCTGCTGCCATCGCTACCACCCAAGGTGGTTTTGGAGCACTGCCTGATGGGGTCTGTGATGAGCGGGCCACTGGATGGAGGGGATGTGCCCACCAGTCCCAGAGTGCAAGCAGTGTCACGGCATGGCCCCCGCAGCACCTCTTTGAGGAGACATAAATGGAGCAAACAACTGTCCAAGGCAGTTGTCAGGTTGGGTCTGGGCAACCAAAGCTGTGACCAATGTTAAAATGCTCAGGGCTAAAAATGTCCAAAAAGAGAAAGGTCCAAGACCATACAGCCTTTCCCATCCTCCTTCCATGCAGCCCAAGCCAGAGCCAATGCAAATAGTTTCCTGATTATTTTTTTTTTGGCAGCAGTGGCAGAGGGGAGCAGCACCCTGCTGTCCAGGCACTGATTTGATTTAAAGTCATCCAAAATGTCTTTATCAGTCCCCTATCCCTGACATAAAAAGAGCATCTTGGCTTTTACCACAGAGCCCCAGCAACCCCTCTCCTTGAAGCAGTAGTGTCTTGCCAAGACCTAATGAGATGACCTTGCTGGCTGGCTGGGTCTGACCACCAGGGCACCATTTAAAAACTGGTGTCATAAAGCCGTTTCCAGCCATCCACAAAAGAGTTCCCCAGAACTGCAAGATTTGGCTAAGCAAGAGGAGAAGCACCAAAAATAAAGCAGAGTTCAGCCTTGTTGCAAGGTGTTTAGGCAAGCAAGTAAAAAGCAGCAGCTTCACACATGAACCCAGCTCCTGCGTTCCAAGGGCACCTCTTCTGCTTCTCCCTTGTCTTTTGTTGGAAAGAGCAGTGCTCCCATCACAGCTGGAAGTAATTGCATGGTCCTTGTCACTGCACAGGTCCCCATTGCCAGCTTTACTTTCTCCCTTCCACATTTCACTTTTTGTCCTTGCGATAGTGACAGTAAGCAACAACATCAAAAGCTCCGGTTCCTTCCCTGTGCAAGGCTTTTTTCCCCTGCTTTCTTTAATTACATTAACAACGTCAAAAAACTGCCTGTGGCACATTATTATTCAGCCAGTGAACTCTCACTAATTCCTGACACAACCAATAAATATCTGTAGGCAGGCACCCATGCCACTGCACCAAGCACTGCCACCGGGGCGCTGGAGAGGAGCCTCTGCGGCAGCGCAGCCCACGCTTTGCTCCGCTCTGGCGCTGGCATTGCTCACGCCTGACTTCCACCTTCTCATGTTTTGCTGATGCAGCCCTCTGATTTGCTGCATTTTTTGCCAAGTCGCTCTGGAATTCAGCTCAGTACAAGCAGGCTATAAAGCCCATGAACTTGCCTTGTTTGCCCAGGGTGAGGTCCCACATCTGTGCCGCCATCTCACTCACGTCCCCACCATCCTGGGCCAGCGGCTGGCATGTCCTGCAGCAGGGATAACACTGAGCCCTCTGGGGATACCGGGCACCAGCACCAAAGGCCAGATGATGTTGTTCCACCAATCTCTGCATTTTTAAGAATGTGATGAACTTCCTTGTCAAAAAGAACAATTTATTTATTTTTTTAACTGGCTAACTTCCAGCTGGTGCCAACCAGGAGGATGTTGTGGGACAGCAAAATGATCTTGCCAGATCCTCAGACTGATGAGCAATGAAAGTGGGACCACAGACATTGACTTATGTTCAGTCTTTCGCTGGAGAACATTTTCACTTGTGCTGCAGGAGAAATTTCTCCATGCTCACTTTGGTGTATACAGTTGAGTGGCAGATAGTGTTGGTTTGAGAGCCGCTCTGTGATTTTGCTTTCAAAACCTAAAATCTTCAGCACAGAGCCAGGCCATTAAACTTAGCAGTAAAAGGGAGAGTGTCTGGCAGCTTTCCTAATGGCCAGGCTCCCGGCCACAGGTTAAGTGTGGGCTCGTCTTCCCCTCCAAGGTTTAAACACATTTCATACAAGGTGCAGAGCTGCTGAAGAAGAAGGGGCCAGATCCTGGCTGTGCTACAGAGCAGCTGAGCCCTACTCTGTCCTTAGCGAGGGAAGCTAGGGATTCACTTCCATCCGACATTTGGACAGTTTCTTTCCTCTGCTTAGATCTCAAACTCTGGTTTGGTTTTCTCCACAAACAGTTTTGCCATTTGGCACCAAGATGCTCACGTGGTGCCTTCGGGCTGGGGACACAGCGGTAGCAGTGTGCCTGGGCTAGTGCTGGGAGCAGCATATTTCTCAGTAGCCTCATTTAAAGAATAAACCAGCCATATCCTTTCATTGGTTTCTTAGAGAGGGGCAATACATTTCCAGTGGCATCAGTGACAGAAGCAATATCCTTTCATTGCTATCATTGGAAAAGAGCAGTTTTATACTGTAAGAAAGAACAAGTTCACTTGTATGAGACATATTTTCTATTCCCTTAAACCTGGGGAAATCCTAGGGTTATTAATACGTGGTAGAATTGCTTCTCTTTCAGCAGTTCTCCTAGGGATTTGAGTTTAGACTAGTTATTGCACATGAATGCAGTAACTGTACATAAAATGTATGGTTTGTAAGTAATAACAGTGCTTTGTAATAAATGGGAACAACAAATAACCAGCTCCCCTGGGGCTCCCAAGCTGCTTCCCCTGAGGAAATACCAGCCAACCCCAAGGAGCCCAGCACTGTGCCAGGCCCCTTATTTCAGACAGGAAAATTCACGCTTCATTTTCCAAGGGAGTTTTTTCCCTTTGCCTGTGCCTCTCCATTCAGCCGTTTGCTCTCAGAATTCTGATATTTTCAAGGTACCAGTGATGCTCAGGGAGCTCTCCAAGCCATGCCTTCCCAAGCAGGCTCATCGCATGAGTTTCTGGGAAGAGATGGCTTTGATTATGGTTTACATTTCATGGGCATTAGTTGTGCTTGTTGGCTGTTCCTGGAAGGGTCCTTCCTCTGCAAGTGCAGGTTGCTGGTAGCACAACTGGGATGTGATAAACCAGATCCTGCAAAGCTTTGGAGCATCTATCATTTAACAGCTGTCATTACTGTCTGCACAGCCCACCTTTTGCATGCCCACAGTGTTGAGAAGGAGCACATCTTATCTCCCTGCTATGTGATTAGGTGTTTTGGCTGATGTTTCTTTTCATAAAGGGTTTGACTTTTCCCTTTTTTCCTCTGGCTTGGCTCACATTTGTATCTGTTGTTGCTGGGAAGATGGACACAGACCCTCGCAAACCACCTCAGGGCCACCTGAATGTGCAAATGTCCCTCACTGTGCAAATGGAGCTCCTAGCTGAATTTCATGCATCCTGAAGCAATTGTGTAGAAGTCGCATCATCTTTATTGACTCATCCATCTCGACTGAATGTATAGTGTAAAGCTGGGGAAAAAAAAAAAGTCCCCATTCTCTCTGATGATAACAGGGAGCTGGGGACTGTCATGGGCAGTTTCCAGTTCAGTTTGCTCAGTAGAAGGATGCTTGCACTTTAGGGGGGCATTGTCAACCTAAACATCCAGCCCTCCCTTTCTGTCAGTGTTGGAAGTTCTTGGCCTTTTAGTATGATGTGCTAAACTGATAGTAGCAGCATGGAAGACAGTCTCTAGCCTTGGTGTCAGACATATATGTCTGGTGAGATCCTGGCTGTAATTTAACAGGCATCTGAACATGGGGACAGGGAGCTGTCAGTGCACAGAGAGGAGCAGCATATAGCTATGACAGCAGCATGTACACTCATTTACCAGCAGCAACATGCTGCCCCAAAACATGAAAGTTGATATCAGATTAGGTTGAAGCCCCCAAATGCCTTGAAATTTGTTTTCTTGAGATTAGATGAAGCTCATGCCATCTGTAGATCTGCCTGGGAAGTCATTACTAGACCTTGCACTCTTGGTGCACAGCAGAGAAGCGTTGGCTGGACTTGGTGAGCAAGGTGATAAATCTGGGCTGCAGCTGCTCACTGTCCTTTGTGTTGCAAATTGCCTAGGCAGTTAGAATTGGCTGTGTTAATGCATCAGCCAGTCCTGCTTTAAGAGAAGGCAAGCACAGAGATAGGATTTCTCTGAGAAAGGTGCCAGGAAGATCTGACAAACTGTCTTTCTGGTAGCTACAGCCCTGTCTGACCCGCACAGCACAGCCCCGGCTGCATGGCTCAGACCCTTCGGTGGGACACAAGATGTTTCAGTCCTGCTTCGCTTACTCTGGATGAATGCTTGGCTTCAGCATCCCAAGTAATTGCTCTATGATCTGGGTGAGCTGGGAAGCCAGCCCTGAGAGCGGATGTGTGAGTGGTGGCTCTGGGCCAGTTGCAGCTTCCTTTTTGCACAGTCTGATAATGCAGTTTGGTCTGGCAGAGGTCTCCATCCGCGTGTGGGCACGTAGCACAGCTCCCAAGTGAGCACTGTTCAGAAATGTTTTGCTCTGCTTTCTAGTCTGAGTCTATGCTGAGTTGTATTTCCTTACTGGTAAGGAACAGATCTGCTAGGAGGAGAAATTTACCCTGCAAGGAGCGTAAACACAGATGGAAACATGATGAAGCCCTTTTCAAAGTCAAGGGAATAAATCTGCTTAAATATTGAACATCTGGGGCAGTGAGAGAGCAGGTGGAGAACTGACCCAAGAAAGGGCAGCGGTGCTAAAGGAAGGTTGTCTGTGGAGAGGGCACAAACTGTAGGATAGTGGAAGTGTCTGTAGTAGGGAAATTACCACAAAGAGCAGCAGAAAGCTCCAGCGAGGTTACTGCTTTTGATCTTTTAAAGACTCCTTGATTTTTTTGAGGCCTGCATCCCAGGCACTTTAGATGGAGCAAGTTGGCGGGCTTTTCCACTGAACTAATCTCATCTGACCTTTCTATGGCAGCACACAAGGGATGCAACCCTGCATTTCCTCCAGATGCTGGGATAAGCAGGATTTTGCTCCTAGTTAGGCAGCAATCACTGTGCTGCAGAAACCGCTCTGCGCATTGCCCTGGAGGGGCAGGACTGGCACATTTATGCCACTGAGGATCAGCCTCATGCTGATGGTTTGGCCTTGTTCTGTCTTTGATTTTCACCTGCCACTCTGAAAGTTCTAACTGGAGAGCCAGGCTCTGAGTAGCCATCAGGGAGGGGAGGACTGACCATGCTGGTCAGCTCTTCTGTTCCCAGCCAGAGCATTTGCTATGCTCTGCAAGAAGAGTACTCTTGAGCAGGGGTTTGGGAACTGCAGCTGGCCCAGGGGCTGCACAGGAGACACTAGCAGGAGCTGGCCCTTACTGGTAGCTGAGAAAATGTTAAATTGTGTTCTTCTCCCAGCCATGACCTTGGCGGAGGCACAGCCCTGGCTGCTGAAGCCCATAAAATGAACAGCCCCTGTTGCCTCCTGATAGGGGTGTAAAAATATAATTACTTGAAGAGTGACTTACGATTCAGTGAAACAAGGACCTTCTCCTTTTTGATTGAATTACGCAGCGGTATTCCTAGAAGACTGGAAGCAGATGGCGAGCTCCGGCCAGGCATTTAACAGCCTGAGTTACTGCTGTGTAGAGGGGATGGAGCCGAGCATGGCTGCAACGTGCTGCTCCTATATTACCACTTGCTTTGGGCCACCATCATGGTGCATTCCCTAAGAAGAGAGAGGCTGGAGGATGGGGCAGGATAGTTTGCAGCAGTGGATGGAGATGTGCAGTGTGTCCAGTAGCAAAATACTTGTTTTGCAGCAGTGGCATACAGCTCAAGTAGCAACAAAGAGAGGCAAAAATTATCTTTCTGTAAACCCAAGCTGAGTGCTGCTGTGGTTCCAGGTAGGCACATCTTGAGTGTGTCAATAAAATCAATCCAACTATTAGCAGCTTGTTGTGTTATCAGCTGTGGACAGCGGTGTGTGTTAGGCAGCCGCAGCCGTGCAGTCTGCATTTTACGAGGCAACCTGCTCATACCACTGCTGGGGTTGCAGCGATTATCACATCCTCTCGCAGCTGGGGCATACTACAGCTTTTATGAGCTCCCCTAAATCAAAGGCCCTGTCTTTTTACAGACAAATTAACAACTCTCTTTTTTTTTTTTTTTTTTTTTAATGGCTTAACAGCCAGCTGACTACCAGGTGAGATGCAAATCTTGTTGTTGAGTTGCGCCTACCACATTGTCTTTTTGATTATTTTTATTGAATAAGCAAATGTTCTTTTGGAGCTCTGAAGCCCTTATGAGGGAGACTCATTTTCTGCTGCTGTGATCTCTTTGTTGCAGGTGGGTGATGTATGAAAAGGAATTGCAAATAGCTGTTTACAGCAAGCAAAGTCACGGAACAGCCCACTTTAATTTCTGCTATCTGTCGGAAACCGTTGTTGGTGATGGTCAAAATTAATTAAGCAGGAAGGAAGAGAGCTGGGAGGCACAGTGCATCCAGTTCTGACATTGAAATATTAATGGTGAGCTAATCAAGAAAGAGTATCTATGAATAGCTAATCAGCTTACAGTTTGCATTTTTAGTGATGCGGTGAACTTCCGGGCAACGGCCCTTTGCAGGAGAGTCAGCGCGGAGGCGGGCTGCCTGCTGCCTGATCGCTCAATTTGGAAATAAACAAAGAGCTCATGCCTGTGTTGGGGCTGAGGCATGTTTGCCTTTTGCATCTCGCAGCGCTGCTGCTGCTGGATGCTGCCAATTGGCGGTGGCCTGTATCCCTCCCACTGTCGCCTGTGGCAGCCAGGTCAGAGGGTCCAGCTAGAGTGACCCTGGTGCTGCGTTCCTTCCTCCCAAGTGCCAGAGGGCTCAGCTCCTCCAGGACAGAGCTGCAGCATCTGTCCACCAACAGGTCCTGTGCAAATGCTCAAAACATGCCTTGAATGTGGGAGCTTGTCCTCTCCTTCCATGCCCAGCACTGGGTACCCCATGGGAGGCAGCAGCCGGTGTTCCTGTGTCTCCTGCTGATGTGTGACTGGCATTGCTAAGGCGAGTTTCCAGGCTGTTCTGGGGGATACAGAAGGTGATGACTGCGAGGAAAATTATGAGGAAACGATCTCATGACAAAGCTGGGCTGATTCCAAAGTCACAAAAGTAAATGTCACCTTTGGGTGCCAGAAGGAGTCAAGCAGCATTTCTCCCTTTGACGTCAGCATAATGAGGACTGTGGCTTTAGAGATTTGTATTGCTGTGTTTCTGCAAACAGTTCCCTCCCCTAACCTCTTGGAAATTGGATTTCGTGGGGCTGAGCAGTTTGTGTGCAGAAGATAGCAGCGGGACTGATAAGCAGAAACCTGTTTACACACTCATAGCTAATGCTGCAATTGGGCAGGAAACTGCCTGGATTTGTTTTTTTTTTGATTTTTTTTAAACACTCAATCAAATGTAATCCTTGTGGCTGAATGTCTCATTGCTGCTTAACAGGGGGAAATATGAACTGGGCAGTTTTAATGGGTAACAAATATGGAATTGGCTTCACATGAAGCAAAAGGACAAAGGCAGTAACTAAATGTTAAATGATAATAAGGGAGAATCAAGTGGTGATTGGTAAGGAATAGCTTATCTATGCTCTCCCATACGAGGCTGTATTTCACATGTTGCCAAGTTAGCAGGAACGACCCAAAATGCAGAAATGAGAGAGTCCTGACATGTCACTCTCGCAGCAGAGGGGACGTTCTGGGAAAGGAAAATGGAAAGATGATGGTGTCAGTTAAGAACAGCACGAAGGTCTCAGGGATGTCCAGGGGCACGGTGGAGTCCAGTGGTTGTGTCTGGCTCCCGTATCCCACGGGAGGTGAGGAACCCCCTTTGCTGCAGGAAGGTGCCACAATGCCCAGCTACAGCTCCCAGGGGCTGGCGGTGGAGTGAGCAGCAGGGTTTTCTCCAGGAGGAGCACTCTGACACACGCTTCTCTGTTGCTCCAGTGTAACCCAAATCTGTCAGCCTTTAGCGCTTGCTGTGAAGGTCATCTGCGAGCAAGACTAATTATTTCAAGCAAAGTAGCAGGTTAATGCTACTAACCTGCTCCCAGGAACCAAGCTCTGCCCTGTGCCTTGACTGTGTAGCTGCACATGAGCTACAGGGAATTACAGATGCATGAAGGTGTACATTAAGCCCACAGATCTAAACAGATCCTACTGGTATGTACCTTAAGCACAGAGGGAAACACATTTTTCATAGCTGATTCATTCAGTTGTCATGAAAATGCTGTTTCCAGCTGAAAAGTAGTAGTATCTTTTATTTCTGCTGCTTAATTTTCTTTAATCTGCTCTTGACATTTATTGAAAGGAGTGTTTTGCGCACATCAAAGCCAAAGGTTTCAAAACACCACAAGAAAGAAAAAAATAAGGTCAGCTCAAGGGAGGATATGCTAGCAAACATGAGATGAAAGGCTCGGGTTTCTACAAGGAGGGTCTGTGCAAAACAAGAGGTCATGCTGATCCGTGGTCTGAGGGTGCTTTGTTGGCACCTCTGACACTACCTGCAAGTGCTGGGTTTTGTATGTTGTGACATGCTCAGTAACATAAGCAAGGCTGTCCTTACTAGGAACAGATTTAAAAGTACAGGATGCCTTGATAACTTGACTCTTCAGGAGCCTCTTCACGTGGGCAAAGAGTTTCCCATGACTCTGCCCGGCACTGTCCCAACTCGCTTTGCCCAGAGGCAGAGCTGCTGGCCCCAGGAGCAGCACAAAGCTCCCAGGGCTGCGGGTGAAGCTGAGCCATGCTTTGCATTCACTCTCCATAAGCGAGTGTCACAAGATTAAATGAGCACTTGACAAGCTGAACAAGCTGCTGAAAACAAACCCAGTGGTGGGGCTGACCCTGCAGGACACCTCCCAATGTATTGAATGGTTCTGAATGCTAAAACTGAAGGAGAAGTATAAAAGATCCCTAGAAAACTTCTGGTTTATGTTCATTTTACACAGGTAGAGGTAACAAGATGACACAGGTTAATGTATAGCTCAGTTGTATGCTGATTGCAAAGTACACGTTTCCATCCACAAGTCATTAGTAAATCACTTTCCCACCACTTCTCTTGGCATGTAAAAGAAATTTCTCTCTCTCTGACATTTAAAAAAAAATCCTAATAAGTTATACACTCCATGACTTTATAGCATTTTTAATATTTAAAAGAAGGCTAGAATCTATAACCTCAACCTTTAACAAATGTACAATAATGTGATAACAAATTTGCCTCGAACAGCTGCTATCTTGGTACCAACTGGCATGAAGGAGGGAAGTAATTGGCTTGTTTTCAGATAATTACCATAATTGTAGTGACACCATTTGGATCACATCTAACTGTGTTCCTGCTGCAAGTTGGATAATTTAATAATTGGCAGAATTTAGACTGACAGTAAAGGTAAAGTCAGCGTATGGTGGGGAAATTGGCACACACATCCCTGCGTTGCTAGTGCAGGCTCTGCTGCTCTTGCTATGAAATTTTTATTTTTCTTATTTTTAGATCTTGCTGCTTTTCTTAAAACCTGTGACCAGCTCATGTCTTTGTTCCTTTTCTGATGCTTGACCCGATGAGACCATGTTTTACACCTTTTGATTTGAGATAAATCACTTGGGTTCAGTCCTACCCAAATTATTATTTTCTCCATGCACTGAGTATTTTTAGCTGTCCTAGTTCTGCTGGGGGCCTGTCAGAGCTCTGCTCTGAAAGTGGATTAAACTGTAGTCACGTGCTTACAGGCAGCAGCCAAATGCCTTTCCTGGAGGTTGAACCCCGAACCTGTGGAGCAGCGCTTGTTTCCCTGGCCCAGGCAGCAGCTGTGGTGGGCTGCAGAGCGTGCCGGACCCAGCACGACGCACTGGAGGGAACTTGTTCCCCTTGCGCCTTCTTGTGCTTGCTGCTTGTGGCCAGTGTGAAGGGGACTTTGCATCTCCTGTGACTCCAGTCCTGAGAGCTGCCCTGTCACTCCCAGGAGCAGGGGGACTGAAAGGTAAGGCTGAGAGATGGCTGAGGCTACTGGGGAAAAGACAGAAAGGTTTTATCAGAGATCAACTGGGTGCTTTTGCCAGGGAGTTGCAAAATGTAGCAGAGCACTGAGCTGCTGCCCTGCAGGGTTTGTGTGGCTACTGAGAACTCTCCTGCAGCACCTGCCTTGCTTTGCATATGTCCATGGCCTTGCTCACCACCAATTCCACTTTGCAGAGCAGAGGTTAAGACACCCAACAGCAATACTAATAGTGCCTGAGAGGTGTCTCTGGAGTTTTTCTAGGCCCCAAACAAAAGATACTCTTTAGGCACATCTGCTTATTTTGCTTCATGTCCCTGCGGCTCTTTGTGGCTCTTGTGCTTTCCCCAGTCTGAACCCAGACACCCTTGTCAGACAACAGAGAGGTCGAGGAGGCTGCACCAGATTTGCAGGGTGAGCGGAATTAATGCCCATTGCCAGGGGCAAAACAGAGTTCACATCTTTCCACCTGCACCAGTTGCTGGCAGGGCCGTGCTCTGCCACAGCTTGGGCTGAACCAGGACCTCCAGCCCATCCCAGCCAGCAGGTGAGGTGCCTGCTGATGCAGGAGCTGTAGGTCTGCGACGCAGCCCGTGCCTGGGGGATGCCCAGCTCATCACACGCTGGGGAGGACTTTGGCACAGAGCAGGCAAAGCGCTCATCTCTAATAAACCCATCTGCCGAGATGAGGTTGCCAGCTCTGTCCCAGCCTCCGGTGTCTGGGCACACGTGCAACACTCACACAGAGCGAAGGGGAGGGGGGTGACTAAAGCAGCAAATCTTCTCTCTGTTTCCCTGGCTCAGGGAGGTGGTCTCTGGTGTGGCTGTTGGAAGGAGCAGGAGTGCGTGCTGGACAGGGTTTGTGATGCGGGGGCTACATGCCTGGGAGCGGCTGGCTGATCCCACACATCCCATCTCCCTACCCCTCGCACAGAAACTGCAGGGTAACCATTTCCTCGCTGCATTCCCTCCCCCTCTGTGATTTATTGCTGCCAGGAGGCTGTGCATGTGGAGGTGGCATAAATCTCACCTAAAAGAGAGAGAGAAGGAGGAAATTTGCATTCACTCCCTTGCTGGCATATTGAATGCAGCTTTCCAGTTCACTGCTGAAACCCTGAGCGGGTCCTGGGCAGGAGGCCCAGGCACTTCCCTCAGGATTAAACACGGTCAGTGCCGGGGCTCCCTGCCCCACCAGGGGAGGTTCCCACAGCCAGCAAGGAGCAACTGCCCCCACTCAGCCCAATTATACCTACATTAATTTCAATCTGCTCATATTTATATTCCACAGCATCACCCTACCTAATTTGGTGATGTTTGCAGGCTTTGAGCATTCACTGTGCTCCCCTCTACCAACCACTACAAGCCCTTTAAATAGCTTTTTCCTCACTCGTGGCTGCCCATCCTCCTAGTCACTTCTGCTGTGTTTCTCCCACCACTCTCCCAGTTGCTCGCATCCTTCTCCCTTTGTGCAATGCCTCCAAAGCACTCCCTGGGCTGACAGTCAGTGTGCTGCAGTTAAAATCCTGTGAGCTGCTACTGGCGAGCAGATTGAAGGAAATAACTGGGGAGATTATAGAGAGACCATGGTCACACTGCTGCAGTTGGTCTGGATGTCCTGTCATGAGCAACCTGTCTGGAGCAAGAGGCTTTCAAATAAGAGAACATGAGCAAAGAGGGAACAGTGGCAATTGTTGTCGCTGGGATTATGTTTTCACTGGAAGTCCATCAGTGTTTTCATGTGTCAAGAGTAAACTGGCGACAAAGCAAACCAAGAAATGTAAGAAAGGAAGGAGGAAGAAAGGTAGATACAAGGCATTAATCAGCAGCAAAAGTTGAAGGGAGTCTGCTCACCTCCGCTTCTGCATGGGCTGACAGCTGTAAATAGCATACTGAAGCAATGGAGGAAGTAAAAAATTAATTACAGTTCTGAGACCCAATCCCACTTCCAGCCACAGACAGCATTTATTAAGATCTCACTGAGGCAGGAAAGATTGAACAAGGGACTCAGGGGACTATGAAGGAGAGAAGAATTAATCAGTTTGTCTCAGGAGACTGGAGAAGTCAGATTAAATAAAAACTAGAGTGAAATGAAGGGGGGAAAAAGGTAGTTGGGAACCTGGACCTATTTGAAGTCTGCTCTGGAGGCAGTCTGGGAGGAGTCCTAGGAGTCCTTCACTATGGAAGCTGGGAAGCTTTGGGGATAAAGGCTAAAAATATACCTATTCAGGGACTCAAGGCAAAGAAATCACATATTTAGGGCTCTTGCATCTTTTGCTTGTCAGGAGACCACACAAGGCAGCCCCAGCTCTCCCACCTCTATCCTTGCTCCAGTGCATCATAAGGTGCCTGGCTCCCCCACACCCTAATGCCACTGGGACCTGAAGGCCATTCCCCTACCTGCCTGAAATTCCCTGGAAGTGGGGGATCAGGGGGGAAAGCAGGAAGGGGAGCTGAACCTGGGTAGATGTCCAAACCCCATATGTCCCACAACCAATGCTCTAAAACGAAAATCTTTGTCCATGCCTGTTGTCAGCTCAGTGTTTTCCATCACAATAACATTCAATTATTTCTCTTCTGAAGTGTACAACATTTTCTTCCCTCTTTTGTGTAGCTGCTTTTCTGCCTGTCCCCCTGGGAAAGGTCACCAGGCTTCCACGTTCCTGCTGGGTAATGAGCTGTGACAAATACTGCCGATAGTGACCAGTGCTGAGGTTGGAGTTTTAGTGGGTGTTGAACACCAATGTCACGGGGAGGGGGCCTGTCTCTGACCTGCAAATGGGCATCCCATTGCTGAGCTCCCTCCCCTCTGCTCAGCTCAGTGGCAGAAACTTCATGGAAGCCAGATGAGATACTTTTGTATTCTCCCCCCTTGAAAATCCCAAGCCTGATAGAGAGCCATAAATAAAAACCTCTTGTGTAATCAAGCAGTGAATGAGGGAACACGTTTTTTCCTCCTGAAGTTTTTGTCTACAGGAAAGCATTCCTATTTTTCTGGTATATCCATATCTGATATATGTTCTTCAGAGAGAGTCCTTACGGAAATGCAAAGTGCGTATCCCAGAGGACTATTTCTTCAAACCCAAAGGGCATTGATTCAGAAGACAGGCACCAAAGACCTCCTTGGTTATTGGCTGTTACTTTTAACACCTTCCTGATAAAACTACTGTCTAGAAAGTTTATGACTTTGTCATTTCTTTAGCAGAAGGCTGCTTGAAGCATGGCTCTGTGCCTTTTTTTTTTTTAGTAAGTTTCCAAGTTACTGGTAGTAGTAAAGCACAAAACTTAGCAGGTTGCAATGAAAAGAGGCTATCTTAACAGCTGCATTGGGTAATACCCTTAGGATATTAGAAAGCTTCACAGCAGGATGTTTTATTTTTGTATTATGCCAAAGAGCAGTCAAAGAAAAGGTATATTCTGCTGATTCTGTAGTGGTATTTCCTAGCAAAACCACTAAATACTGTTTGGTATGTTAGCTGGAGCTTAATATGTGAGAACAGTGCTGGGGAGGGATGTGCACTGCAAATTTTTATCCTGGACCTTCAAAACCAGGACTACCTATAAAGATACATCTCATCTATCTGCCAGTGAAATAGGATGTTTTTCAGCATTTTTTCAGTGTATTTATTTGTCCAGTCCAGTTTTAAATATATCAGTATATCAAAGGACAAAGTATTTTTCACAAGGTGAGGCCAAGATGGAATAAACACCACACTAAAACCTGTACGAAATGTGGGGACGCTAGAGACTTTATGAGGGAAAGTCCAATGAACTTCTGCATTATGATTTTCATCACGAAAATCACTGAAAATAATAAATCATATTGTGCCTCTCATATTTTGGGTATTTCAAGCAAGAAAGATAGGGAACAGCAGCTATTAATTAAGAAAACGAGACTGCCTTCTCTGTACAGGCAGGAACAAGTTTAACAAATTGTTTAAGGTCACTAACTCATCTCATGGATGCAAAATAATGAAAGCATCCAAAAAACATTTTGACAAGATGTGAATCACTATATTGTGGCTAATAGTTTTTGAAACCTGGCACCTGAATGCAGCATATGCATCTTAGTGCACATAATGCATCTCTGCCATCTCAGCTCCCTGGTGCCCAACAGTGGCACAGCCTAACTGACCCTCCTCAGCCTGACTGGGCCCTAGCACCTGGCAAAGTGGTGTCAGCCCCTTCCCCTCAAGGCAGATTTGACCTCAGTTTTAAGGTGAATGAACCACCAAGCCGCAGCTGCAGGCAAGACTTCAAGGGAAAAAAAAAAAAAGAAAAAAAAGTATGTTTTCCAACACAGGCATTATTTTTTCCTAACAGGAACCAGAACTGAAATACGAAACCAGAGCAGAAACATGTTTTTCTCCTTCAGAAAACTAATGAAAAGGATGCTAGCTTGGGGTTACGGATAAGACAGGACGTTGTTTATATTCTATTTACCCCTAGATTGGAGGTAGAACCTGAAAGCCAGAGCAGAAACAGCCTCCCTGAGCCATCTCTGCCTCCTATGGGCCAGAGAGGCCCCCGTTTCAAGGACACGGAGCCAATTGCACCCATCCGGTTTTTCTGCAGTTGCTGCTGTCCGGTGATGCTTCACACATAAACCAAGATGTCCCCGGCCATTAGTCAACCACGAAAAGTCAAAAATCTTCCCATCACTTTCCAGGCATGTTTTTCACCCATGACGGTGAAAGATCCAAGGCATGCCAATGTCCCTAGAGTTTGATGGATCCCAAAATTAGAACAGCATACCCAGGCAGGCTCAGAAGTCTAGCTAGGCTCATTACTTTAATGAAACGCTAATTGCTGCTTCTGCAGTCTAAAAACGTGCCTTTGGTCCACAGCAGCTTCAGCTAGGCAGTGTTAATTGCCAAAGCTAACTATCTTGCTGTTGCTCCTAGATGCTGGTTCGGGTTAGGTCTACAAACACCAAGAACAGCAGCCAAACTGCCACAGCCTAGCTGGCGTGAGCTGCGTGAGGCTGCGGCTCTGCACAGGGCCAACTGAAGGCATCACCCTGCTCTCGGTGCTGTTTGTGCACAGCTCGGCAGGGGACAGGGGCTGCGTCCCAAGCCAAAGCCACCCACTCGGCAGGACAGGACCAAGGAGGTGACAGATTTCTAGACGAGAGACCCCACTGCAAGTCTTCTTGCATAAGTTTTAGGATTTCCCTTTTGAGGGAAAAAATGCTGAAAAAAACATTGGATTTCCTCATTTCCATAGGTGTAGGTTTTATTAATCTCTTTAAAGAGCTGTTCTAAAAGGGCCTGAAACTTCTTCTGTGTTGTAGTTAGTGCAAAGCAAGAAGTAAACAGAAAATTTAGCGTTTACCTCCAGAGAAAGAAGCTTCAAACACCCTTTTGGTTGAACCTCACGTCTGTTTTCATCTATAAAATTCCCACCTGAAAAGGGGCGTTACATCAGTTAAACTACCAGAAATTTCTAGTACCTTTCTGAAAAACAAGGCTCCTGTTAGGATGAAGCATTTGCTGGTTAGAGCAGCCCCAGCAGCCTGGTGTAATTGCTCCAAAGGGGTTACACTTGGCCAGGCACCTTGGAAACCACTGCTTTGGGAATGGAGGCAGAAACAGCCCTGAATTGGCAGCTGTGCCGCTGCTGCAAAAAACAGCCCCAAAAAATTCACCAAAACACTGTCAGCTCAGAGCTGATAGCTGGACAGGAGCGACCCAGAAAAGCCATGAAGAAAATTTGTCATGGGCTTGGCCAGGCTGCCTTACTGCTCTCTTCCACGGGGCAGGAGAGTAGCAAAACAAATAGGGCAATGCTATAGGGTATTGTTCTGGAGAGGACCTTCCAGCATCCTGCTTAGGGAGCATGCGGGAAAATAGATTTTTATCTCAGATCCAATTAACAGCTGAGTTACGGGACTCGAGTGAAATAAAGGGCAGTGAGTCTCCAAGTCTCTATTTACATGATTTATTAGAATATGGCTGTCTGCAGGAACAGGAGGCAGCCGTTATGCTTAATTTATGAGGACACAAGGGGGAAAAGGCTCAGCTACCAAGCTGTTGAGGGGTTCCTACCCCAGCAGCGCAAAAAACTCTCCTCCTGCAACAAAGGCACGAAACCCTCCTCGCACAACCGGTGCTGGCTGCTCACAGGACTAAGCAGCAACATCAGCTGTGGTTTGCCAGCCAGGCTTGGCAGACCGGCAGGTGGAAACGCACCGTTCATTTCCTCTGACTAGTTTTAAGGTTTGTGCAGAGGGAAGAGCCAAAGCTTGGAGATTGAATGGGAAAAGATAGCTGAATTCCCAGTCTTTCAGCTGAACTGCCAGCAAGGGGCAATGCACATAGTGGGAGTTTTCACAGCAAGCGTGAAGATGGTGAAACATGAGTCCTCTCATCTCTCTCTATCTCTCTGAAACTTCTCACTTTAAGCATCTTCCAGGCCAGAAAAGGATATCTGAGCTGTCAGCCTTGGAAGAGCTCCACCATTTGATGTTTGTGTTTGTAGAAGAAGCACAGAAGGATTTTCAGTGACAGATGAAATCTGCAGTCCTTCTAACACACCAGTTAAAGTGATTTTGCCTCTTGAAAGCCAAACTATAAGGTTTCTATCAAAGAGATGTTTGATACCAGGAAACTAAGTATTGTGAGAAAAATAAGGCACCCATAGTTTTCTCACATTGCAATCAGTATTCGTATAAAATAGCTGCCTTCTCTGTCTTGCATAGCAATGCACAGTGATCAGACCAGCTGCTGTTTAATTTTTTTTTTTTTTTTAAAGAAGCTGCTGATGTACAATAGTAGGGAAATACAACCACGAATAATGTAACTGTCTACAATTGGCTGTTCTCAAGAACAGCATGAAGTTATTTTGCTTTTTTGTTGTTGTTGTTACACTTCAATGCGGTTCTGAATGTCTATTAAGAAGAGAGGCTCTGATGCCCTGTTGTATCACTATTGCAAAATTGGATGCTCCAGAGAGAAGGAGCCTAATTAGGTTTATTATTTATTGCTAGAACAGCCTTGGATTTGGCAAATCCCCTCCCAGCAAGACTGTGTTCAGTTCTAGCATATGTTGTTTGGATCCATAATATGAACTTAAAAGCTAAAAGTACTTTTTTCTAATGGGTAGATGTGAGCCTTCTTCCAAATATCTACAGGAGGTGGAAGACTCTCCCAGGGGGGTTGCCTTTTTCTGTTAAGTGTTTCTCTAATGGGTTCAGTGTGAAGCAATACTGACACAGAGCAGAAGGATCCCAAATCAGCCTTACAGTCGCAGTTTAAATCCTCTGCTCCCAACCACCTTCTCAGCCTCTCTGTACACCTTATTCACTCAGTCTGATCTCTCATTAGAAAAGCAGCGGCCTCCCTTGCTTCTTTCCAAAAGCCGACTTAGATGACATTTTTTAATGTTCATAACTACAGTTTAAATATAATTTACAGAGTAAGAGGCATCCAATAGAAATGAAGAAATTAGGTTGCTACATTTAGTTTTCTCCTGCCAGTTAGGGAGCCAAGGATGCTGTCAGGCTGCTTGTAAAGTGAACTTCAAGTGAGACCAAGTTTAACTGAGTCATTTGTGCACCTTGCTACCTAAAATGCAGCCATACGAGCATCTCCAAGCTTTGGTGTTCCTGAGTGACTGTTAACGCAGCTCAGAGGCACCCGAAACACAATGCAACAAGAAAAATGAGCCGTATAGGGAGTTCTAGGCAATTGCTCTTGCTGCCAAAGATGTGATTTCTCATGTCCCAATTTAGCGAGCACAAGAGAAATGGCAGAAAGTGTGGCTTTAAATGAAAGGCAAGAAAAAAGTTACATAAATGCATCAGTAGCTAAGTCTTTGCCACAGAAAGCTGCTGCAATATTTTTCTACCAATATTTCATCCAGTTCCTAGGTCTAAGACAATAAACTCTACTGTTCATAATAAGCACGCTCATTTTAATAAGGGATCTGCTTCTGATGGAGCTTTGGTATAGACCCCACTTACAATTCCACTATGCTGAAGTAGTACACACTTATTTTTACTTTTGAGAAAGTGGCAGCACACAGTGCTAACCCCCCAAAAAAGCAGAGATGGGTACGGTTGCCTCTTTCAGGAATGGTAATGCTGCAGTTTCACTAGAAATCAGAAGAGAGAATTAAGCCTCTCAGGAACATAGGGCTGTATTTGGAATTAAACCCAGGTCTCCTGAGCCACAGGCAACGCTATGCCAACCACTCCATATTAGAAAGGGTCATTTTCTCATTTCCCTCATCCAGATTCATAACAGCAAGGGAGATGATGCCTGCAAATTTAGCTAAAAGCTTTCAATGACATTCCCAGGAGCACCAGTTCAATGGCTGTTGCACACAGGTGCCAAAAAAGCGTGATTGGAAATACAGAATGTTTTCAGAGTACAGGACAGAAAGCAATTTGTTTTAATACCTCCACAGCTCTCTCCCCTTCACTGGCCCTTTCAGTGGAGATCCCGTAGGCTTTGGTGGACCCAGATGGGAAGCTGCTCTCCAAATATCCTACCCTGCTCCCTGGAGAGGAGAACTGATGCTGTTCTAAATGAGGGCTGGGCAAGGAGCTCCCCTTCTATCCTACCTGAACAATTCTGCCAGCAAGGAAGCATTAGGAGCAAGATAGCTCCTCTGGTGCCTTTTCAAGGTCTTTATTTGGTCACAGAAACCACTTTATCATATCACTTCAGGACAAAGTCAGTATTCAATCCAGAGTGAGTTCTAGAAGAGTCGGTGCAACACATCAGGGTTTCAATTTTATCAAGTTATTCAAAGTTTGGCAGCTGAGGAGTGACTGTGAACAAACAGCAATTAGCACTGTTTTTTATTTACTATCCCTGAGTGTCCAGGATTGCACAGCCCACAGCAGAAGGGAGAAATAGAAAGGCACAGCTTAGATTTAGCCAATAGCATGAACATAGAGCATTTCCTACGACCTCCCTCCCATCAAAGTCACTGTGAGCTCCGACAGGTGCTGCTAAGAATGTAAGCTCTTAGTTTGAGAACAGAAATTAAATCCTTAGCAAGAGCAAGCCCAAGGCACCCGAGTGCCACCTATGAGGCAGCAGAGAACCTGGCTCAGCTCTCCCAAGCAGCTTAAGCTACCACACAGTTAGTGCCAGGGCAGCTCTGGCTGGCTTGTCCAAGGGGCAGGTACCATGACTCAGATGACAAGCAGTACCACGAGCTGGGATTGCTTGATGACTTGCGATCATCTCTCCATGCTTATACGGCCACACACAGCTTTGAGAACCCACAGCAGCTCCTCTCCCTGACTTGGCACCTCTCCTCCCCTGCCCCAGCACTCACAGCTTGCTCCTGGGGTGCTCTAAGGGGTGCTTGTAAGACCCCCAGCTCAATTCTTCATCAAGCTCCCCCCACCCCGCCAATAAACTCATTTTTAAAAATTGTGTCAGCTGCGAGGATGCAGATGGTCGCATTTGCATCAAACAACTTTTAAATTATCATTCAAATTAAATTAAACTGAAATGCAATGAGCTGTTCCTGTAGATCTAGGCACACAAAGACGAGTTAATGAAGGTCACGTTTGTAACCAGTGAAGAACATTTAAACTGTATCATGCCTTGCATGGAATGCCATTAGAATAACATGCCTTTCTAAATAAGGATAAATTACTCTTGAAGGCCTTGTGCAGGATTGTTCCCCACCTCCAGAAAAGGCTGGTCTTTGGGAACTTTGTGGTTAAAACAGGGAGGAGTTGTGCTGGGTAAGGCAGAGCACCAGCAAAACTTGTTGGCCTTGTGGTGCAAGGCCTCTAGCATCAATTTGGGCTGTGCAGATCCTGCCTACTCTCCTCCTTGCCTGAATGCAAAACCAGGCAAGCCTGGAAAGCCCTGCATAACGTGGCTGAGAGGCATGTCTTCAAACAAGAGAGCTGTAGTTTTGCAAATATGCGCCCTGCATGCCTCTGGTTGTAATTGCCTCATTTACACACACAAAACTGTGTCTTTTGCCTTGTGCTGTGTTTGTAGTCATCTTTGACAAACCGCCCTGTAATGGCTTTTGTGACATCCGTCATCTTCACAGCTCTGTGTTGTCACAACGATGTCATACAAATTAACCATACCATTTCCACGTGCTGAGATGAAAAATGAAACCCATTCGGCCTGCAAGTGGCAGAGCCCACGCTGCCTCCCTGCTGAGGCTTCCCATGGGCCAGCTGCTGCTCTGGCACCAGGTCTGGCCCCGACAAGACAGTGTGCAAGTGCAGGAACTGGCCGCTGACCGAGTGACCCAAGTCCAGGCAACCACCGAGCCATAACCAGAGTAAGCCAACGTGAAGCACAAATTTTTAGGCACTGCTCTTTCCCTCTCCTTTGCATGATACTGCACCTCACCTACAGCTGCTGTGAACCACGTTACTCATTTCTTCCTGAGAATTGAACTATCATCTAGTATAAGGAAATAAATAGCAAAATTACATACCAAATGCTTCTTAGCAACAAAGCTCTTGTTTTCACACATTGTCTGTTCCATACTCAGGTGTGAAGTCAGAAGCTCAGAGATCAGAGAAACCTGTGAAACGGAGAGTAATAATTGGCAAGATTTTTGGCATCTGGCGACAGTTCTTGCAAGCAAAGGCTTAAGAGCTGCAGGTTTGCTTCAGTGATAGCCTGCTCTCTCACAGGAAAAAATTAAACACCTGCCATCAAAAGGGGACTAATATACTTGCTTTAATTAGTTGCTGAGTTTTAGTATATCCAACAACACGGTTGCTTGAAAATGACTGGGTGCATCCAAAATCTTGGAAAGCAAATGTTACAAAATCTGCCCAGCACAAATGGGGCCATGTTTCTGATGTATTATTACTAAAGCAGTCAAATCACAGCTGAATACACTTGATAATCCCTTGCAACAAGAAGCACCAGGTTCAGTTACTGAGCTGAGGACACTGGATAAGTGAGTTAACCCCATCCTCAAAGTGTGCTGCTGGGAGGTGGTGATGCATACTCTGAGAAGAGCATTGCTCAGATTTTTTCTTAAACACTGATAATGGTTCTAGATCTGAGGAAAGCCCTTTTGATCTCAGTGAGTGATGGCTGAATTTGTATCAGCACAATTGAGAATAAACTCTGTACCTGAGTGTTCTACTTGGAGAAAGCTTTTGTGTGATGGCATCTGAGAAACTGCAACAACTGGAATTAAAGTATTTTACATATCCATTCATAAGACACAGCCCATAAATAATAGTAGGAAAACAAAATGTCAGCCAAACTGATCAAAAAACAAGTTTGAAAACTGCCTTACAAATGAAAGGCACAGTAGTAGCTTAGTGGTGAATGGTGATTTACTTTCTGATTTGTAAACCATTTTACTTATCAATAGTTGAAGTTAAAAGATTATGCAAAAATAACAAAGTCAAAAATATGTGACTAGAAGGAATATATTATTGCTGCTGCCTGTCTGGATTCAACAAAGGAATTTTAGCCTTTGTCTTGTTTTTGATCACTGCAGGACAACTCCCCGTCTAAAAACACAGTTGCCGTCTAGGCATGGGAGCAGACTTTTAGCCTCAGTTTCTGCACCCCCTCTTCACCAGCTCTAGGGGATTGAGTTAAATGGCCCCGATTAAGGAGGTCATCGGCTTCATGGGGTTTACGGGTGCAGCAGTACGTGACAAGCTTATGGTGCGGACACGGCTCAGTTACTAACCCCTGAAAATTCAATGACTTCTCAGAGAAGCCAAAGACTTTGAGTCCTGCCATTTTCTCTTGAACAGCATCAAAGTGTTGCAAATAGGAGCCTTTGCACTGTCAGTTCACTTTTTCCTAGGAATCTCTATGGGAAAGAAATTTTTCCTCTTTAACTGTTCCATTAGAAACTGCTGATGCAGAATCCATCAAACCCATTAAAAGTCCATTAAGTCTGCAAGGCTGCTTTTTGTTTTCCTGTACTGTCTAAAGAATTTGGAAGGCCACAAGCCGTATGTTGCCTGTGGCAGATTAACCCGCGCTGGCTGGATATGGCTTATGGCTGCAATATCCTATATGCAATATGGATATGTGGTTTTGAAAGCTGAGAGGATACAAGGCACTATTGCTATACCAGGATTGCTAGGCCAGTGCCTTTGAATTATGTTACAGAAAAATGACAGCAGTGTATGACAGACAACAAATGAAGGCCAAGACGTATAGCCCAAAATACACCATGCCACTGTGCATCAGAACAATTTTGAATCTGAGGCATTTGCTCTTTAGTCAGCTGTGAACTGTTCACTCTTCCCTGTCTTCAACAAAGGACACAAATTATAACCATGCATATAATAAAATAAGTTGAAGATCAATGGTACTGAGTATGACAACTATCATGTATCTTAGCCTGAATAAAAAACCACATAGGATGAATGTCCCAGAGCATTTTATGAACTTGTATTAATGCATCAATTTCAAGAAATATGCAAAGGATAATTTCAGGTAACACCAGGAAATAGCTATTTCTAAAATAAACCAAAGCACAGAGATCCTGTGTAACCTAGAATGGCCAGGGGCTTTTGGCAGAGCAGACTTTGGCTAGGACACAGGAATAATCTTTGTAAGCCAGTGTCACACCGTGTGAAAGGTCTAAGCCACGGTTATCCCAGCAAGCACTATGCAGTGATGATACTTTGATGAAACCTCATAGCAGCCTGTTGTGACCTGGTGCTGTTGAATAAACATGCAGCAACTCAGCCACTTGCAGTAGCACGCAGACACACCTGGTAGAGCGCAGAGGTCAGACACCAAGTGTGTGAGATGCTTGTCTAGCTTGTTACGGCCTCCTGGGAAATGTGTTTGGGTTTGGTTAACTTGACTTTTAAATGCAGGCATCCTACGGAAGGAAACTTCCGTGAATGACAAGTCTGATGTAGTTAGACAAAACCTGCATTTTGAAACGCAGAACTCCAAATGTGATTAAAATGCAGGTTTTCCAATGTATATTTCATTAAGGCTAACCATGAGCAATCCTTTTAAAATATTTCCTTTGATGGCTGGCTGTTTATATGGATTCAATGAATGCAGGTTTGGTGAAAGAGGGTGTCAAACAGGTCAAGAGGCGAGACAGACACTGTGCCCTGGAAATTCAAGCCTTTATTATCTGGTCTCCATGGGATTTCCTTTCCTACATGGAAAAATGTGTGGTAATGCCATAGCAACAACAAAGGCACAAACATAGCAGGACATGTCTTTGCTGTTTAAGGCTTAGTAGGCTGGATTTTTTAAATGACTGCATTTCCACAACAGTTATTTTGCTTAAAGTAGTATAAACAATGAAAATCTGAACTAAAAGCACAAGAAATAAGGATGAACGGCTTTCCATCTTCTCTTTGAGGATCTGTCTGTGAGGCAAAGGAAGCCCTATAAATGCTAAGGACAAGTTGAAAAATCCTTGTTTTAATTTTAAACTGATTCCTCCTCCTCATCTCCTCCCAAACTAATGAAAGAAGCATCCTTAAACCCAATGATAACCCCCTCACCCTGTGTGCGTAAGCACAGCTGCCTGCAGCTACACGTATTCTCTGCTAGCCAGTTCCCACAGACAAAATCTACTGCCTGCTTGCTGTGCAAAGGGACTTTGATTAAGGATTCAGGGGCTAAATGGCTGAGGACATCTGGGATGTCTATGGAGACTCACAAAACTGGAAGAGGCTCCACACACTATAAAAATGGAGAAAAGCCTTCAAGTGCCAACCCTGAAGGCTGGGCAGCTCCCTAGGGGCAAAGTCCCTCCCTCAGATGGCAAAGGCCGGTTTCTGTGCAGTATATATGCCAGCAGGACATGTAGGAAGGCATAAGCTGTTTTTTTCATATGCAATTCATCCAGTATTTCACAGGAATCCATGACTCACAAACAGCATTTTGAAGCCTTTGCAAATGGTAGAGCAACATGATTTATCAAAATCAGGTAATAATCATGACACAGATCTGTCAGCAGCTCCAGAGGGAAGTTTTGCAGCCCTCCTATAACCTTTAAGATCCTTGACATGAAATGCAAGGCTTCCTGAGCTGTTTCATAACCTTTTTCGTAACCTTCCTTTCACAAGCCATTATTCTTCACACAGCAAGCCCAGATAGCAGGGCCCATCAGCACCTGTCACAGAAGAGGTCTCAGCTTAAAACTCACAGTTTAGCTGTCTTATTTCAAACCAGCTCTTTATCAGAGGAGACCAAAGTCATGCCAAGATAAGGCATAAGATGAATGTGTGTAAGAAAGAAAAAAAATCAATTCAATTTTCAGGAAAAACTACTAACTACATTTCGTAGAGTTACTCAGTTTGTGCTGGAGTAAATCCAAGGCTAGATTCCAGTGCCTTCATTTGCAAACCTATTCTACATACTCGTCATGGTCTCTGCAGTACAGTTCCTCTGACGTCAACTTCTGCCCACTCATTCTGGTCTGCCCAGGAACCTCAATTAGTCATTGGATATAGCGCTGTAGTAACTGCTTAGTAGTTTAACTGTTTCACTCAGATCACCTCTCAAGGGAGGGCACCGAGCATCCAAAATTCCCTGCTGATATGCAGAGGGGACAAGTGCTCAATATCTTCCCAGGACCAAGCCCTTCAATCATCTTCTTTGACGCCTAAATCTTAGTTCATTCAGGCTCTCATCACAGAACGCCAGTGTTTAATCTGTAATTTACCTAGGATGTATTATACTGCCTCTGATTGCACTATATGCTCCTTTGAAAAGAACAGCCGAAGTTGGACAGTATCCAGAGCCCGTCAAAAAAGCCAATGGCAAGAGGTCCTAACATGCCTCGATGTGAGCAACTGACCGACAAACTCACAGATAGGGTTTCGTTCAAAAGGTTCCTTCATAAAGAATAATAACTGCACTAATAGCATGAATTCTCTAATAGCTCAAAACATGTTAAAATTGTTTCAGTAGGCATAAAAAGAAATATTGTGAGATTAACACTTAACAGATTGAAAACATCTGGGTTTAGAAAATGGATTGGTGAGACAGCCAGCTTTTGCAGGGCTTTGCAGGGTTATTTCCCCCTTTGGATTAATCTACTTGACTACAGAATAAGTATTTTTCTGACCTGCCAGCAGAGACAATATTAATAGTTTCTAATTCTTTAGTCAGCAGAACAATAAGGTGAATGCATGCCTGGGATTGGGTAGAGGGGAGTCTTTACGATCCTCCAGCATCCCTTTAAATTCTCCTTCTGTCACTTGCAACAAAACAGGCACTTTTTGGTATGGAAAACACATGGTACACAAAGAAAAAGGAAAAATAAGCCTGCCAGCTTTAAATGCAGAACTGCACTCAGATTTATGGGGTTATGTCTCAGAAACAGAATAACAGTTGATATCTTTTTATGGGTGATTGGGAAAAAGTAAATGTATTTCATGCTATAATACAATGGTTAGTGATCTCGGAGAGATAATAGATGGATTTTTTTTCATTAAAATGCCATTTGCAAATGGAATAGGTGGGTGGAGTCATTGACTTGATAGTGGTAAATGACCTGATCACAGGTGAATAATAATAATTGTGCACTGGCAATGATCGGTGCCAACTTGACAGATAGCTCGGATCTGACCTGTAATATTTGGCATCAAACCTCATTTCTATGCATCCAGCTTCATGTCTTCTATCTTTATTACCCAGTGCATTTTCTTTTCTGAGAGCAGTCTGATTGCTACTAATCTTCTGGCCTGTAACCTAATGCTCTCTCCCTAAATGAAGTCCCCATATTGTTGATAAAGAGTCATTGTGTTCGCTTATCTCCCTCCTCTCCAGAAGTGATAGCAAGAAATCTGACTTCTCAATTAACCTGTGCTGAATTAGAATCTTTATGATCGAATTGGTTGACGTGATTTTTTTTTAATCTGGATTGCTTGAAACTCAGTGAGAATTAGGGCTTGTGAAACTCACCAGAGCCTCTTTCTGTGTGTCAGAGCGCTGTGGTGTACACAAATGAGAAGCCATTTTTCTGTCATTCTTACAAATTGCTTTTCTTTCCGAGATTTTATAAGGAGGAATGAACATGGCACTGTGTTGCAGGGAAAGCAACAGAAATGAGATCACTTACACAATGGAAAAATAATGGATGTTTTACAGATATAGCAAACAAAGGTGAATATAGCATAAATCTGTCTATAAGACAGACCCTCCACAAATTAATTAAAATGATAATTTAGAAGGTATTTTTCTGGGGTGCAATATATGTTGGCATGTAAGAATGAAGACATTCAAAACCCAGTGTGCTTATGTCACCTGCATAGTTTCCGAAATATTGTTTTCTGATTAAAATAATCTATGTCTCACAAATGCCACATCACATTTGGGAATCTCATCAAAGGTTACGTAAAAAGTAAACAAGTAATTAGCCCAGAGAGGCAGGAGTTTCCAGCTGAGCCAGGCCAGGAGGCACATGGCCTGCTGGGCTGGGACCGCGTCCAGCCCATCAGCCCTGACACAGCACAAATGCATGGGCTTTCCTTTGCTCTGCCCCACTGCAGCTGCATGGGCTCTTTGGTATACAGGCATCCTTCTGCTCTCACAACTGCTTTATCAGATGAGACCTGGCGTTAGACGCCGTCTTCCCTGTGTGTCTTTGAGCTTAACCTGCAGGCATAAGGCTTGCTCTAATTCCTTGGCATTTTACATAGATAAACCAAGATGTTTAACTACAGAATGTTTAATTAGAGACTGTATTTAAGATCATCAAAATGTCTCCTACATTAAAAAGCATATTAATTCCATTAAAATATGGATACCTAAGGAAAAAAAAAAAAAGATATAGAGGCTAAATGGAACCTCTCTCATTACAACTTCTCTTTATTGATGCTGTTTGAGTTTTGACGGGAAGGGCACTGGCAGCAGCTCCAAGTCTGATAAATACATTTCCATTTAAGATTCCACCTGTAATTATCCACTGTAGGAACACGAGGACTTAAATCAGCATGTCCTGGATATCCCCTCTTTTCACCAAGTAGATACTTCAAATATTTTTCTTGTTCAAACAGGGATGCGTAGCTATAGCTGCATGGAGGGCTCATCTCCACTATTGTTAATCTGGTGAGAGAAAGCCTGCACTAATACACACAGAGGTGGGTACGAATCAGATTTTTCCATATCTCCATGGCAGATTGAAGCTCAAACTGAAACTAATGCCATAACACAAAACAACAACAAAAATAGGGACACAACACTAAAGTTTAGTCTGTATTTTACAAAAAAAAAAAAAGAAGTGAGGATGTCACAGAAATGTGATGGAAAGGACGGAAAGAGACTGATGTGCCAACAGAAGTCAGAGATCATAGAATCATAGAGATAATCCTGAGTAAGTCACAGTATAGCAGCAGATGTAAAACTAGAGGAAAGAAAACATGAAAGCCAGTAAGAAAGAAAACATCGGAGTGGGATTGCATAGGTGTAAGATAAAATTAAACACAGGATTATGTAGAGCTTTGAAGAGGACTGGAAATCGGTAAAGGTTTTTGACATTTGCTTCAAAAATTGAGACACTGCCTTGAAAAATTAGCTCTTGCTTTCTGAAGATTATGGCTGAATAATGACATTGCTTTGCAATGGTTTTTAGGTAGTCGTGATTGTGGATGAAAATTCTTACTAATCTTTACACTTCGTACATAGATCTCTCCATCAGGAATTGGTGCCTGAATACACACTCACCCTGACTCCCATGCAGAATATACCCTGTAAAACTCCAGCTTAGAAGTGAATATTTTAATAAAAATACTACTTTGCCGAAGATTTCAGCAGATTTCAATGAATGCTTTCTCTTCAAACCAGGATTTATGATTTCTGTTTTAGATCCTGTTTAAATTCACATTATTTCAGGATCATTTTATAATGTTTGCATAGCATTTCAAAGCACCTCCCAGTAAAAAGGCATCGAGGTAATCTATGGCACTATAAATAAGAAGCTTTTTTAAGAAAGTCCTTGAGTCATTTTGCTGTAATGACAGCAGGCCTCATTAAACAGCTGCATATACGGCACAGATTGGGGACATTTGAAATGCTAGTGTGCCTGCATTTTATAACAGCCCCAAATGTGACCCCTGGGAACACAGCAGCAACAGAGGTGCAGGACTCAAATTTGATTGCAAAAGGAGCAAAAGTGTCAAAGTTGGCCTCTCCCTGTGGTGTGGGATAGTCTGGGCAATGGCTAGGTGCTGCTTCCCTTCACCTCTGCTTAATGCTTCATTACTCACCTCCCCCTAACCCACTGTGCTCAGCAGGGTGACATTGTCTTGTGTGTGACAGCCACACAAGGCTCTTTTCCTAAAGGAAATCCCATAGCTGTTTTGTCCAGGGTCTCCCAAGTGGTGCGTGTCAGTGCCTTTCATGCAGGCACTTAGCTCTGGACGAGCACGTGTTTCAGATGTGCAGTTTTTGTGTAGTGACTGCTGCAAAAAGCGGGCTGTGGGCCTAGTGTGTAAAGGTGCACCTTACATCTGGCCTTACTGCTTCTGTGAAATGAAGTGTCCAGATCACCTGCTTATCAGGAATAGTAGGACAATGCTTGCTCTGAAGGGCATACTCCAACTCCCGATACGGGTGCTCACGGCATGTACCACCTTCCTGGCATCCTCCTCATGGGTCAAGGTGTGCAGATTATATAGATATAGATGCAGAACTGAGAGAAAGGATCTAATCCTTTCTTGAATTGGTAAAATTTTTACATTTCTCTTTGACAGTCTCTTTCAGTCTTTAGAAATCCAGGGCTGTGCTAGGCTCACCGTGGCAGCCTTATACATGTATAATAGTGCTCAGTGCACTATTTATTTATTAACAGTATTTTATAAACCATTTCAAAGAACACAAATACATGGAAAGTCAAATCACCACTGGAGGTCTTTTCCAACCTTAACGATTCTATGATTGCTATAGAAACTACTTGATAAAAACAGCTGTCTGCCTTGCACACAAAAGCTGACCTACTCCCAGTGCACAGGTTGTCCTGGCACTGGCCCCAAAGCCAGCAATATACTGCCTCACTCGGATGAATTCCCTGGAAAAATGGTTTGTGTCAATGCTGATAAGGGAAGTGGTGTGAGGGGCAGGCAACAGATGTCACAATTTAAGCCCCTAAATCCTACTGATATTAGTCTGGAGAGAGGAAGGAAGTTTTTCTGACTCAGTGGTAGGTTGAAGCTTTAAGGAGAATACCAAATACACCTGGAGCTGTGGCACACTCAATGCAGGGTATGCAAGATCATGGCATGGATACAGCTGTGTCCTCTACACTGCCCATATCTCTTGCCCATAGAAGGAGCCTGCTCAGTCATCCTGCTCTGAAGTTGTCCAAAAAGCAGCATGAGCAATGCAGGTGCTGGATTCACTGATAATTGTTTGTGTATTCTAGCTACGCCATCCCTCAGCAAAATAACTGTTAGGAAAAAACTCGTAGAAATGTAAGAACAGGAGACCACAATTTTAAAATGCAGTTTGTTGTATACATGATTGAGAAATCAAGCTTGAGAGGATCTTATGAGAAGAGGCCGAGAGAATCCAGTCAAGCACTTGTTCACTTAAGCTGCTGAAAGTTCAACTCTTCATTCTATGGAGGCAAAACATTTGAGTCCGGACATCCAGGGGATTAACTTTGTAATTTGGCACTGGGCAATCTGGACTACAAATTTATCTGCAAGTCGTTGTACAAGGGCTGAGGGGTTTGATCCTCCATGGGTCACTGAACACAGGTAAGTAATTTTATAAAATAATGTTCCTTCACCCCTTCACTGTGTACAGAATACCAGGCTTCCAGACTGTTGAATTAAAGCTGTAAATTTGAACTGTCAAAGCCAAAAGATGTTGGACCAGGCAGCAGGTACTTTTATGACATTTTCTTATTACAAGCACTGAGATGCAATTGCTCAGAGAGAGCATTAAATCAAATCGTGGACGGAAGCTGTGACAGAAACACCCCAGCTTCCTGCCTTACCACAGGCACTGCCAAAATACTTGCTATTAACCTGCGGGGCCGGGGAGCTGGAAAGTGAAGATGCTTTTCTTTTGGACGGATTTCGCTGTTCTAAGTTTAACAGCGCACTTGTGTCTAACCAGTTACACGTATCTTGATGAACTTAAGCCTATGAAGTAACTATTCAATCACACTTTTAGAACAGCATCTCCTGCGCTGCCCGGTCATGTACGTGGTGAGAGACACTATGCTCCCAAAATAGCATCAGCCATAGAGCAGCAACCATGGTTGCTAGCCATGTCTAAAAACAAAGCGGAAAGAATGATTTGACAGAATGGATGATGCAGATACTGTTAGAAGACTATACTGTGCTGAACTGACTACATTTTGGTTATACAGCTATGGGTTTGTAACTTCTGCAATCCAAGTAGTCCTCAATAGCCGCATATAGCAGAGCACTGTTGTTGAGAGAAGTTTAATTGTTTGCATGGAGTTAAAGTTTTTCTGTGGACACATCTCTTGGGACAGCAGAGAGAGATACCGTGCTATCAGCATCATTCAGCCAGGCCTTGGGTTCCCACTCAAAGGAGTTTACTTGCGTTTTGTTGTTAATTGCTCCACTTGTTCCTTCTTTGTAGTCAATCAAATTTACTTCTGTCTGTAGATCCAGTAATTACATGTTCTTGTTTTTATGCAGGGCTAATAGACCACCTAAGGCTTTGTGTAAATTAGTTAATGTTTTCTCCTCCAACGCTGGCATTTCTCCTGTATTATGGTGACAGGTGCAAAATGTTCCTTGTAAAAGCATATGGCAAATTGATGAAGTACAGCAAATGCTTATGGGTTTTTGAAGGACAGGGTTAAAGAAGCACGTTCTTCATGATATCAATGAGCACAGTGTTGATTTTGTAGTTCTTCAGTAGCCTGAAATGCCTTAAAGTTGCTGCTGCAAAAGCAGATATCTCAGGAAAAAATGTTATAACAAACACGGAGGGGAAAATAATTTCAAGAGGTGCTTAAGCCAAGTGGGAGTGGCCACATTGGGCAAACAGGCTAAAAAGGAGCATGGATCAGTGTCTGTCTTGCATTAAAAAGCAAAACTGTGGAGCAGAGTTTTTAGGCCAACCAAATAAAAATAAAGGATTGTGTTGGGGAAGATAAAGTGTAAGTACTTTGTCACTGTAGCTTTGAAAATGCCTGTTGTTGTTGAATATTAATCTGCTAGTCATGTTGCGAGAGAACTGTGGTTCTCTGTAGATATCTGGGGGCAAAACCTGGCCTAATGAGGTCAGTGGCAACACTCCTGTTGACTCAGTACAGGCAGGATTTTATTCCAATTCTTTAACTGTTTTTATTTCCTGTAAATAATCCCTGCTCGAACTGGAAAACATTTAAAGTGAGGTTTTATTCCTGAGTGCATAACTATAGTGCATTAATAAATCAGGAGCCAAACTAAATATCTGCTGTTTTCCAATTATGTTTCAGCCTTCCCATTTATTTCTGTTTTTCCTCCTTCTCATGCTATTTTGAAAACAAAAAATCCACATTTTCTGACAATTTTGGGATGCTCATAAGGGGGAACACATACTCCTTACTCCACCAAAAAAATCCCCACTGTGTGCTCAGGCAGCACTGGATTCAAAAGCACAGCTTTTTTTTCAGTTCAGCTTTGGTTCCCTTCATTTTCTGCTGATCCCATGAAATTGAAAAAGCAAGTGGAAAAAAGCTGAAAGATCCCATCACATTTTCTCCAATTTAAAGTACTAACTATCATGTTATGTAAAAGCCTGAGGTAAGCCTCAAAGTTGGATCTCTTACACAGCAATTTCCTTGAAGAGTTATTGGATCGCATTTTCATATGGCTTTTTTCTGCATACAAGTATTTTATTGCATCTGTTTATCCCAGTGACCTGGAATTCATTTATTTGACAAAGACATTTCCACAGCTGAGCTTCCAAATGTACAGAGAAAAGTATGACACATCTGCTTTTAGCTTGTTCTCTCTGTGGCTCATTTGCAAATGAACACTAGAGAAATACATGTGCAGCACAGAGGTTACACATCGTTACTAGCAAACACCAGGTAGCAAACTTCAAGGTGGCAACAACCGTGCCAAACCACAAAATTAATATGACTGTGATGGAGCGTGGGAAGGACTGCAGTCAGTTGGGCATGCAGTGTTTCTAGGGTACTAAAAACCTGATGAAAAATCCTTTAAATCTTCTAACTTGTTCCCAAGACCCTTCCACTGTAATCAGATACTGTAGTGTGGACCTTATGTCCTCCCCCTCTCTAAGCAAGCAGCAGTGATTTCTTAGCTTGGAAGTTGACTCACATACATTTACAGCTGCTGAAATGAACGTGGGGCCTCTTTATGCCTTCATGAGACAAAACCCTAAAGGAATTAGGATGGAGAACAAGTGCCATTATATCCCAGCGCTGTGCAGAAACTTATTCCTTTCTTGGAGGGAAAAACAGTTAAACGAATGGAAACTTTTGAACCCTGACGGCTGCTGTATGCATTTAAGATTCATCATTTGCCTTGCCTTGATGCACATCACTTCTGGCAGAACAAATGAGTATTTCCTTGATTAATCAGCAGTCCTCAGGGAACTGCTCTTTCTGCACATACATTATGATCATTAAGAAGTTATACTGTCCTGTGCTTTTTGCAGCATATGGAAAATGCAAAGTAAATTGTGCAAAATACACTACGTTTATTAGATACATTTCTCTGTATCTCTTTCAGTTACAGTGTAATTTGGTGTCCTGAGATGATGAATGATGTAATTAACTTAATTTTTTTCTGTGCTGCCCCATAAATGTTATTAACTCAAACATGCAAGAAGATGGAGATGCAATGGAGTTATTTTTGTCATCCCTGAAGGAAGCCCTTGTCACGCACTAACCAGCCCAGACACAGTGCCTGCCTGGGGCATTTCTCCTTGCTGTGTTGTAGGGCTGGCAGTGCCGGTGCTGGTGCCTGCAGCAAAATGGGGATCCCAGCTCTCAGCAGGGTGGCAGGGAGGTGGGCAGGCACAGCTGAGCAGGGATGCCTGAAGCCAGGCTGCACTCACCTCTAGAGTCAGGAAAACCCAGCTGCATCGTGGGCGTTCCTCCCAACAGCATCCTTACACCCCCCACAGACACACAGCAACCTGCCAAACTCCAGCACAGACTCACCAAAGGCTTTGCCAGGCTCCCACTGCTCTCCTAGCTCAGCCAACCCTACCCACACCTGAAATCCCCCAGGGGACAGCTGTGATTGGCAGCATCTTTGGCAGGACTAGCATAGCTTGGGCCCAGCTGTGACACAGGGGCAGGACAGAGGGTAGAAACCTTTACTATATTGGAAACAACTGCTTTCACTTTGCAGGCAAATTACTGGTTAAATCACATTTGACAGACTCCAGAGTAATTGCTGTGTGAGCAGCCCGTGGATTTAGGAGGCAGGCACGATGGCATGTTCAGCTGACAATTAGGTGGCTCATCCCATCAAAGGAAGCGTCTCTTGCCATTGTATGGTATTGGACACCTAATTAAATAGCAAATGAAAGTGAACAGGTCCCCCTTGCACTAGCAAAACTACCTAATTCTGGTACAGCACAAGGCTTGTGCTACTGAAACATAGATACTTGCTTTTGGGCCATGGGGTGCATCTCCTGCCTGCCAAGCACATGATCACTTCTGAAGAGGAGCCATCATGCTCTAGAGAGCATGGAGCAGTTCTTTTCTTTCTTTCCTTTCCTCCATCTTCAGGGTCTGCTTTCCATGGAAAGGAGACTCAGGCCTGCAGGGCGAACAGACACATTTCAGTAGGCACTGATGAGAACAGCCAATGCAAGGCTGTTTTCTGTGTCCTGGGCTGAGACAGATGGAGAGAAAGGTGTCCCAGGGCTGGCTGGCAGCAGGACCTTTTACTTTGCTCTGTCTAACACACGTGAGCATCAGCAGATCCTGCTGCCAACAGTTATCGCTTGCTGAGACTGAGCTGAGAGGTGGCTGCACAGGAAAGCAGCCATTAAATGCTGCCTGCGTCTCCTCTGCAATCACAGTGCTTGAGTGGCCCTGCCACTCTGAGCTCTGCAAGGCACTTGGAACCAAAATGAAAGGAAATGGGAAACTGCGGCTCCATTATTTCAATGCAGATTGCACAGAAGTTAGTGTGCTGCTAGAGGAAGAGCTTTGGTCCTTCCCAGCTGACCTGAGACCTGTGCTCATCTGCAATCATCTTTTGTTTTAGGAAAATGAACAGAACCAAACCTGCTGACAGGGAGAAACTTCCACAAATCTTGTCTCATAGAAGAATTTCCACTAATGCTTTTCTCACATGAAAGAGAATTCGTCTGTGTAATATTGTTCCCTGATGGGCTTATATTGATTTCTTTTTTAAAGATGAAAATATATGATGCAATATTTTTGAAAAATTAGAAAAACAAATCAGTCTGTAGCTCAACATAATATATCACTTAAAAATGCTAACTAAAGATCAAGTGAAAGGGAAGAGAAGTACGAATTTTTTATTACAAGCTAAAGACTGAGCTTAGAAATTAGCTTCACTTCCCTGACCTGCTGGACTGGAGGGCACTGCATTTCTGGCGCTCACATGTTAACAAGGTCATCTGCACTCCCAGGAGAAACTCAGAATTCATATCTGAAGTTTCAGCAGACAAAAAAAAACAGAGCAGAGTGATTTGCAGTTTCTTTACATACAAATATACTCAGATTTCCAGTGCACATGTCCCTCTCTATGATCGGGGGGGCATCTTAAGTAGTTTGTTTATTAAGAAAGGTCAATGCTTGTTTTACTTAAGCATTTCAGCTCCCCTTAAAAAAGAAAGTATAGAAAATAAATACATTTCAATGTCAGAAGATCCATAGCAGTGCTATTCTCTGTATTAATAAAACAAAGGGAATAATACAGATGTCCTTGAGAGTAACTGTTTCTTACAGAGATAAGATGGTGATTAATGGGAAATTTGTTCTTGCCAGAGGTGGCTATCAAGTAAAGTAAATAAATGGTATGGTTCTATTCTTGCAGTCTACCTATCATAAATATTATTACTCTGGAAATAGGAAACTGTAATACTACTGGCCAATCAAAGGTTCAAGATTCTGAAAACATCCTTGCCCCTTAGGTTATTCTATTGGTGCCATCATTTACTATGATGCCACAAGGAAAAAAAAATGGCGTGGCAACCAATTCAATTTAGTTTTAAAATAATTTCTAGGATATAATGTTATTTTCTGATGGTGTCACTGCACCTTGTCAAAATTAGCTAAATATGTTAACCTTAAGAAATGGAACAGCCTTTATGAAGCTGGATTTTAAACCTGATAAAGTGTTAAAAAAAATAATAATACAGGCTATGTCCCTTCTAATGCATTTTTAAGAGATCTGCCTATAGAGTCCTGCGGCAGCTCACCTTCTTCCTAAGCACTCAGCGGGATGCAGAATACTGCTAGGAGGCACCAGCCTCCTGCAGTTCTTCTCAGCATTTGTCTGAAGTTACTTGCACAAGAGACAGAGGATTTTCAGTGCTAGCTTAACTGGAGATATTAAAAAAACCTCCCCCACAAAGAGGGGGATTCAATCGTCCTCATAGTTTATTTATAGATTTTGTATTTCATGGTCCAAATATATTAACTAAGTTATTCTGTCAAGAAGTATAAATGATGATCATTTGTTAGCTGAACCACTTGAATAATTGTATCAAAGTGTAATAAAGTTATTGAAGGGATTTATTAACCTGATGAAGTAACTCATTAAATCCTTCAAATGCATTAATGAAGGAGGAAGCATGGGTCCTTTTGGTATAATTGAAGATGGAAAATTGTGCAGCAGAGCCAACCTGATAAAAATGGTCAGATATCCCAAATCACTTTTATTTAGCTAGTCATTTTGGGCATTTCTATCACTACGGTGGATTTCTATATTATTTTTCTAACCTAAGTATCTCTGCCTCAGAACTCAAATACTTCTTTTCTTGTACTATGACCTAAAGTTACATAAATTGTGTCTGCAGTGGAAGGTAAGGAGTCTGGAGGGCTGGAGCCAAAATGTTAGCATTAATTCATTTGCACAGCTGGCAATCAGTATAAGCAACCTCTGCTCAGAAAAAGCTGGACAGTAGAAAGAGCGTGCATTGGCTGAAGAAGGACAGGTCAGAGTGCAGCACGCTGGCAGACTTTTCTGAGGATCGGACCTGGGATGACCTGCAGCGTTGCCGGGCTGCTCTCAGTGAATTAGCAGTTGCATTCCCATTTCCTATCTGCTGAACATCTAGGGTTAAGCCACAGGTAATTCTATTTATAACAGCTTTAAAGATTAGGAAAACCACTGCATTGATACAATCTGCACTTTTCAAGTTTGCAGCATTCCAAAAAAAAAAAAAACCTTCCAAGTACACAGGTAGTATTTACTGTTGGAGGTGCAGCTATAACTGACTTCAGTAGGATGTAGCCAACCATATGGCTACAGCTGTGGCACCTGGGCTGTAAAAAGAGGGGAGCTCTGGAGAAGACAATTATTTCCAGCGTTACTTGTGGTGCTGCTGATTTATTGTGTGCTGGAATCAGTAGCGTGAAATGAGGGTTGTTACAGAACTGTTTTTTATGGTCAGGTGGCAGTACATGTACTTCTGCTGAGTGATGACATTCACAGGACTAGGATGTCTGAGAAACAGAAAACTCTAGTTTCGACCCCCTGTCAAAGAGTTTTTATTATGAGATACGAAAACATGCAATTTGTGTCTTCCTGGCAATTCCTGTGTCCTGGGAAAATGGAAGCTGATCTTTGTAGCTTAAATCAATTAGAAGAAGGATCTAGGATGCCTTTTTTGTTTTAAGCATGTATTTTTCATGGTTGCATTCCATATAAAATGCTGTTTTGTCAGGGATTCTGATCACCACTCAGCCATTTATGTAAAATACATGTCTCTGAAAGAGGTAATGAATGCGATATCCCTGAGGCTTGAAGACTGTTGGGATGTAAAGTGCAACTGTAACGAAGTGAGACGTGGGCATTACTCTCAGGCATCAGGCCTCCTGCTAGCACTGACTCAGCTGCCACATCATGCATCTCAGTGATGTGGGTGACAAGATATAGAATGTGCAAAGTCAAAATAAATTCACTGTATGATGCCTTTACAATAAGGTCACCTCTGATGTAAGGCTAGCATTTAATGGCTACCAGCTTCATTATAAATTCGTTTTCATGAGCGTCTGCTCTGCTTAAATTGTGAGTCTTGGAAGAGGTGAAAAAATTGATTTAAAACAGACCTGTGAGGTCTGAGCAGGTTGGGAAGAGAAGGGAGCAAATGTGTCACGTCGAATCATGACATTTCAGGTGATCTACACATCACTGGCCATCTTTTGGACCTCATCCCCTCCTCTAAATAGCTATTTAAGAACTTGGAATTGACAGCCAGAGCAGGAGCCAAGACCTGCTGCATGTAGGCTGTGCAGAATCTCCCCTTCCCAGGAAGCTGGCTCCTTGGGAGAGACAATATGCTACAAGGAGACGTGTCCGCTCCCTCACTGCTTCCAGCTGCACATGGACCCAGGCTGATACTATTTCTTGCTAGGGAATGCATTGGATGGTGAGTTGAAGCTGCATTTGTTCTTAGCCAAAAGATCACAAGAAGAAGTATTGATTAAATTTTCAGTTATCAATTTCATTGCCTGCCTGTGCTGGACAGCATGCTAGTTCTGGCATGGATAGGTTAATTAACAGAAGCAAAGCATTTGCCACCTTTATTTCTATCAGTAGAAATGGAGCTGAGCAGCTAACCAACGTGCATTGCTTAGAAAATATGTACCATATTATGTTTACCTAAAATAGAGCAACTGAAATATGCATTTTTTATTAGAACTTCTTAATTGTTGAATAAAATTTAACATAGATAAGGGAATGCAGGCACATTGCAGGCACAATACATCCTGAGCATGCTGCTCTCATCTAAAGGATCCAACACTTAAATGTGTCAATATTATATTATTACTCTGCTTCTGTGTTTGGTGTTCTGAAAGAGATGAAGTGAGCATGACTTACACGATTTCCAATAAATTAAATAGAAAATATAAATATTTATTGAAGCAATTAAAAAAATAGGAAAATTGTAATGGCTTCCAAATTAGAGTGCCTCTGACAGTCCCCATTTCTTAACTCTCTGAGCCTTGTAAAATTCTGTGTAACAATCTGCTATTCTGAGGACCACTAGCTCTTGTCTCTCCCTTTTACAGTCTGCTAAATAGGCTGTATATCTCCTAACCTTGCTGATGACAAAATGTACTCCTTCACCATAGTCCACACAGTGCTAGATCATTTCAGCCTTTTTGAGTAAATGGCACGCAACTCTATAACTGCATGATTAGGCCCGTAGATTACCAGATTACAACAATAAATCTTCACCATAGCTACCACTCACTTGGCAGAAATACTGAAGTTTCATCATTTGTTCTCATGTAGAAAACATGCTGTGAAACGCAACCTCAAAGGTCACTGGGATGGCATTTTCTTTTGTGGCCCTTAATAAACTTGTAGCTAATGCAGCAATTACCAAGGCCAATTACCTCTATGTTGTCTTCAGAGAATTTCTTTTCCAAAGTCTGGATAGTTAGATTCCACTTCCTTCAGTTAAAATGTGGCGTAGATTTAGCTACACATTTCTGTAACAGGCTGTTTGTGCACTAAGGGCCTGTCTGCATGAGGAAGCTATGCCAACAGAACTTGAGTGGGGTATTTAAGTGGTACTAAAAAGATTTCTGCAAAAAAGGTGTGTGGACACTCTTATTTCAGTGTTAGTTTTATTTAAAATAACCTCTTCCTGTTACACCTCAGCTAAATACAGATAAACTGAAATGCTATAGTAATATTGTCCAGCTTTTTACATACATATATTTCTCAGTAGTTTTGCATATATATACATATATAAAAATATAAGCTACTATATCTGATGCAGTACCTCAGCCTGTGAGCTGTAGTAACATACTTAGCATTTATTTATACACAGACTGAAACGTACAAACCAGTACATATCCTTTGTTAGCTAAGAAAGGATTTAGACATGCTACGTAGCTTTCTTTATAACCACATTTATTTTATAGCTGAGAAGTGCTAACTTGTGAGTTGCACCATTTAGAAAAGCTAGAAAAAGAACTGGTATAATCTACTTATTTGGCAGCAGTCCAGGACTGATACATGTTCTTCAAATCACAACATGTTTGACTGAAATGAAGCCAATGGAATAATTCTTTAAAAAGGAGAAGAGCTAAACTGTAATATGTTAGAAGTGACTGTATCATTATAACTAGTTCCAGGTCTTTGTTCAGAGGAAGACAGCTTCATTTTGATACCAAGTATATGGATATTATTATCACTTTTCCCTTCTCTCCACTTTGCTTTCTTTGGAGAAAACAATTGGTAGGGCTGTTTTCAAGAGTTTGAATTACGGGTACCTGACTTGCACCTGCTAGTTCTGTAGAGGAGAATGGCATTTAATGGTGGTCCCTGTTTGCCTCACCCCTCAAATGTTTTGTTTCCATAACAGCAAGATTTTGTCTGTTTTAGTTTTATCTTTAATAAATCACTTTTCCAACCATTTTATTTATACTTAATTGACATTTAAAATGAGGCCTGCTGATCTTAGATGTATTTCAGCTTTCACCAAACTTAGTCTAGGTAATTCCTCCTCTTCTGAAGTAGCCAAAGAAAATTGCTAACCTGTGGATAGCCCCAAAATGCCTCTTGTTTCTGCTTGTACACTCACGTGCAGCTATTACCATGGAGAACAACAATTGTGACCTTGGATTTTATTTAGCATTGTCTTAAGGCTTCCAGTTGTTAGAAAAGACTTAAATATATTTCATTTTTGTACAGGGGAACTTGCACCATGTACATACAAAATATCCTAAAGGTAGTGACCCTTCAGGCATGCTATAAAAATACTTGCTAGGGAACAGTGCTGGAAATTACTAAGAGTAGCTTAGCCAGTGCAGTAGGAAAAGAGATGATGCCTTTGAAGATTTCTGGCTGATTTACTGGTTAAAGGTTTTTCTCAGTGCAGCTCAGATATTAGCTGTATTTCTGGCTTTGTGTTAGGGTGTCTGTGGCTTTGGATCAGCAACTACCTTCTTATTTAAAATTATATTAGTAAAATCAAATAAACATAAAGAAAAAGCTTAAGAGGAGCTAATAAAATTATTAGAGAACACTGTATAAACCTGAGGAAATGTTACTCAAAGTCAACTGTGTGTGCCTAAGAATTGCCAGCTTTAAGGAGAGAGAAAATGGATTATAAGTAAGAGGAAACTCCTTGATGAGATGAGTGAGAAAGTACAGCTGCTTTGGTAGATTAAGTTTTGTCAATAAAAATGTTCCAAGAATAGATAAGATGGTAAAGTTATCTGTAACACATTTGGAAGAATACTCTTACTGGCATACGATTCAGCCCTAACTCTCATGATTGATGAGAAGTCCTACACTCTTGCAATTAAACCATCATAGTCACAAGTATCAGGAATATAATTTACTCCTAAAGTAAGCAAGTAAGCAAAAAGAACTTCTAAGACCAAATAATCTTCTTACAGCAGGTAATTCCGGGAAGATAATTCAGGCACACAGCGTATTTTACTACTAGTAATCATTGTTACACATCATTTAAACACATTAACAAATACAATAAAATAAAACAATACCCCCTACATGGTTCTTTTTGACCCTTATATCTGTGGACCATGTCTGGATTTCCATCTCCAATTCTTTTCAGAGTTTAAACATTTGTATGGAAGGATACACATAATCTTAACCAAGTTTTCACACTCCTGCATCATGATACAGAAAGCTGTTAAATTGTTTCATATCTTGAAAACTCCAGCAGTGTTGGGGAAAGAAGTGGAAATGGAAATAGCCATTTTTTGTGCATGGTATTTAAGACAGTTGTACATTAGTGCCCTCTGCACATACTCTAGAGAACTGCATTACTTTGGTTTGTCTGGTTTAAAATTAACAGGAAAACACATTGTGATTGATTTAAATACTTAAATAGTACTTCAGAAGATTAATAAAATGATTGAACCTGTGCAATGACAAAAAATTAAAATTTATTGTATTTTAAAATAGCAGAAAATGCTGCTTTTCCCTGAGTAGCAGTGATATTAATTCAGTATTATTTCCAATTATAATTTACAGCTTTTTGTATAGAACGCTCTGTTTTCCACAAAAAGGACTCTAATGATAACCTGTTCCTGATAATAAAGTTATTTTATTTAGAAATTAACAAACTCAGGTAGCTTTTTTTTTTTTTTAAGAGGAAAACATTTTTAAAGCCTTGGGTCTGCAACAGGGAACAAGAGCACAGCCCAGGGGTACTGCCTTGTTTAGCAAACCCTTCAGAGGAGAAACTGTCAGTTGCCATCTGGCTGCAGGACACCAGTGAAGTACAGAGGACAAGAGAGGAAGAGAGTGAGACTGTAACTTTTTGTCAGGGCAGAAGGTTAGAAAGCAGAAATTAAAAGTGACTTACAGCTGAATCAGTGCAGGTGGACTTGACTATAAACTGACTTGCATTCAGCAGTGGCTGTGACATTTGGTGGTGGCCTGTGAGAACTCAGGTGATAATGTCCTAGCAATAACAAATACCATGTGTTAGATACTAAAACAACAACAACAAAAAGCATGTTTCTAACAAGACACGGTAGTTTATGGCAGATAAGTATCAAAAAACAGTCTGAGGAACCAAATGATCAGTCAAGCCATGTTAAAAAATGAAATCCAACCATTCATTTTACCAGCAAGTCTGCTCTACACTCCATATGTTTCATATTATAGAAGAAGCCCAAATATGTTGTCTTGCCTTCTCATGATCTTCTATGGCAGTGGGATTACACTGCGTATAATGGTAATACACACACACTGCTGTAGTCTGACACCTTTCAAAGAGATGTTTGTTGTTGGAAAACTGCAGAGGCATAAGTGCTATATGAGGTGCCTAAATGGAGTCCCACTGTTTCTTTGTGTGTTCTCCCAGCTAACCGCACTGCTGATAGACAGCACCATTAAGCAGTCATTAGCACCATGTCTGAAAGCTTGGCTTCTGCTGATAATAACAGGCTATTCAATATTTTGAGCCTTTGTAAGAAGGAGGGCACCTAAATGAGAATAATGAGGCCATTCTGTGACATGCCTGAGGATATGAAACCATGAGTAACTTTTTAGCCCATTTGATATGAGAACACATTACATTCGACTGTCACACATTATTTCTATCCTAAAAAAAAAAAAGCTTCTTCTATTAAATCAAACTATGAAAACAAAAACATCAGTACCAAGTAACATTCAAAACATTAGTGTCACTGTAAAGCACAACCTTCAAAATAATTCTGTAGCTGGGTTACCCAACAAAAAAGAAAACATACATGGACAGGTTTATGAAGTAGAGCAGGAGGGCTGAGATTCTAGCAGAAAATCAGCAAATTCTAACAGCAAAGCTTAAAGGGATTATATGATAAAAAGATTACTTCCAATTGTGCATAATGACTTGTTTGGCTGAATGAGATGTGTGGATTATTTTGGCTTTGAAAAGGTGAATGAACTGAAATTTAGCTTTTAGACCTGATTCTTTCTTAGAATTAGATTTTCTTAGATTCTTAGATTAGATTTCTTAGATTCTTTATTAGAGCAGTTGCTATTTCTCTTAAAACTCATTTGCTTTCCTTTGCAAATGGCTCTAGCATTTTACAGTTTTTCCACCATATGGCTGTTTCAAGATTCTTCATGCAGTCATGCAGTGCGGGTTCTGAGTGGGGCTGTGCTGCAAATCCACTTTACATCACAGTCTCTTCAATAGCATGTTGTTCTACTTCCCGTATGAGCCCACAAGCAAATGCTACAGCCTAAATAGGTCTATGGGTTGATACCAGTTTAGCATATGGCTCAGCTTAGACGTTTAATATTCAAACTTTACAATAACATTAGGAAAAGTCCTTCTCTGTTTGTTCTCCAAGGTTGCTTTCTATGTTCCTTTATATCTATATAAATCTATATCTATATAAATCTATATACCTATATCTCCTACAGAGATGGTGGAATTTTCTTGGGCATGCAAGTGTGCCACAACTTTTTACTGAACAAAGGAAGTGTGCTGGCCCTTAGCTCTTTTTCTTCTTTTGGGAAAGCTCAGTGACCTTGCTAGATAAGAGGATTGTGTATATGTCTAGTTTAGCTTCATTTTGTATTCATTTTTTGTACTGTTTTAAGTGGTCTAATGTGTGCAGTTAAGGTAGCTCTGCATAATACAACTAATTTCTTTGTATTTAGCTTCTGTTTCTGTATGTTTGTTTAACAGTAGAGCCTGAGCACACAAGCACGGCTGCTAAGAATTGTACAGTGCTCAGCATCTTGGGCTCCCTCTGGTTAAATGTCATGGAATGCAAGGCATGTGCTGAAGATGTTGGCTGGGCTGGGAATGACCTTGCATGTAGCATCGTCACCTTCATACACCTTAAGCCTGGAAAGAGGGGAAAGCCACTGTGTTCTTTCCTTGTGAATCACTGTAACCTCACCATTCACAAAGGCTTAAAGGGAATGAGAGTGGGTGTGGGAGCAAAGGAAAGGCACCTGCTCTCAGAGAACTCCACTTACTGGCAAGCAGTTTCTCTTTGTACCCTTACAAGAATTACCCTAGAGGGAAACAGACTTGCAACTTTGCCTCTGTTCCAGTTCCTCGCCTTTTAATTTCTATTTTCTTGGTCTTATTGTTTTTCTACAAGGATTAACTCAGTGGTTCCACTTAGACTAGAAGAAAATGTTTTTTTCAAATTATTAAGGGACTTTACAAGCTGAGCACGTTAAACCTTTTGAGTTCAAGTAGCCTACAAACTTAAAGTTTTTTTAATTAAAAAAGATTAATGACTGATTGTTGTTTTTAGTGGATACATCTAAGATTTAGCCTCTCCAATATTATAATTGGAGTAATATGCACATGCCCTACCTTAAAGGCAATTACAAATTCAGAGAATAGTATGTAGTGTTTGTTTTATCATCTTAATGTTTCATTAAATGTTTGCTGGTTATGAATTATCTATTAGCTCAAATGTAACAGTTAATTCTGATTACCACTATTCTTGGATTACTAATAATACACCTTGAATTTGAACAAAATGCTATTCTGGAAGAACAGGAGTTCGGAATAGGGTCTGCCTCATAATTATCCTTCTAAAAAGCATAAAATAAAGCCTTTTAAAATACACTACAGATTTTAAATACAGCAGTAATTCTTTAGCACAAAACAAACAAAGAAAATTAAAATAATAATTTCTCAGTGTTCTTTTAAACAAGAAGTATATACAATGGCTGGGATGGCAAAAGCCTTCATATCAGCCTCGGTTAGCCCCTCTTGACTTCCAAGGTGGACAAAACCAGGTCCTGAGCATTGTACCTGGAGTATTTTAATGCATCTCTATCAGAGCCATGATTTACACCTTGACAGACTTATTTTCAAAGCTGGAAAAGTAGTTCTACTGTTCATTAATTGCATAAACCATGTTATTTAAATAAAAAAGGTATTCATTAAAGACTAAAATCTGTGAAGTTCTATTAAAAGCTAACAGATAATACACACTGTAATTGCGAGTGGCAAGTCTGGCTTTCAAACATCAAGATGTAGCTTAAGCTTTGCTTGTATTTTAGATACATTTCCTCATTATACACTGAATTAATCTGCTAGTGTATTTGGCTTAAGGGAGTAAAAAACTCACTGGTTTCCTCTTACTTTAAATTTGTGCATTTACACTGAAACTCCAGATTCTACAGCACGTCTTGTTATCTTCATTCTATGGTTTTAAACCCAAGCTGTCAAAACTAGTTAATATGGGAAATTTAGGTCTTAATTTTTTAGGTTGCAACCCTAGGTTGAAAATGAAAAGTTCTCATGAAAAAATATCCCAATGCCACCTTGCTGCCATGTTATGACACTGCTGTCCATCAGAGGTAATTATGAAAAGGAAAACAATATGACAATTGAAAGGTTCTTTTTTAAGCTATAACTTTTCCCATTGATTTTAACGTAACATTTGCCTTTCTAAAACAAGGATTTTTTTTCAAAGGAATTAAATGTTCAATAATAACTGTGTTTTTCTCCTCTTCTCTAGTGTTCATAATGGCTTCTGGGCTTTTGGTTTACCCTTTTGGTTTCAACTCTGCAACTGTGAAGAGATTCTGTGAGAATTCAGACATCTACTATGCAGGAGACTGCCAGATTGGATGGGGGTATATGCTGGCAATTGTTGGGGTCATGCTGTCTGTCTTTTTACCATTCTTTGCAAAATATGCACCAAAAGAGCACATATCTCCAACTCCAATACCTACTATTTTATAGTATTTTATTACTGTATAAGAACAGAACATTCCTGTCTACAGGCAATGGGCAGAAATTATTATAGCACTTCCATTTAGCTGTATTGCTAAAAAGAAGGGGAAAAAAAAAAGGAGATGGGAGAGAAGGTCAGATTCACAAAGACCAAAAGTGCATTGATAGTCTTCCGTATGTATAAGTAGCGAACACTCTGGAATTGAACTAAGATTAATCAGCAGCCTTTTTACTGCTCTAAACATACAGTGGCATAATGCCTTAGACAAAAAAAAAAATCTGTTTATCCTCAAAACATCTGTCTACCTCCCAAACAGTTTCATTTGTGTCTCAAATGCGTAAGTCTTTTAAAAGCTTCAATTCACTTTTTATATATTATTAAATGTCAAAACTTTTATGAACCCAATAGTTTTAAAACCGATAATGATATTTTGTTATAATTATTTTGATTAGTGAAAAAAGACTACTAGTAGCCATGGCCTAAAATTAAGCTTGATAACTAAAAAGAATTGTATACAAGAAAAAGTTTCTTTTTAGTCTATATGTATTAGTAACACTTCCATATTGTAAATTGTCAGCACACTTTTTAATACCAATCTAATCTTCAAGATTTACAGTCATCTTTATGAAGATAAATTTTAGATGACTTTTTTCAGAGAGACAGAGAGAGAAAGTGATCTAACTACTTCTAAGGGCTCCATGATGATATAACAGGTTACCAACAGAAAAAAGAGAAAAAAACCATATTTCTTAGGATTGTAACTTTATGTGGAATTTTACAAAATGACTTGAACTATGACAACAGTAAGTTTTTTGTTGTTGTTTGTTTTTAAGGCTGTAAAGAAAAATCTGTGTTTACAAGATGTACGTGCCCTATGGCCCTTGTATGTAGTGACAATATAAGCCAGAATTAACTAGATTCTAATATTTCCATTCATATTAAGATCCCACTATTGTAAAAAAAACAAAAAAATGCTACCGAACACAACAAACGAGAAGAATCTAATTCTGTGTCAGAACTAGCACATGGACATTTCATGGACTTATATGTGAAATCTGTTTAGTTTCCTCGGTAGCATCGGATTCATTACTGTCAAGGACTGAAATAAGTGCACTTGATTGTCTTAAGCAAAACATTGGGTTCTAATCTCACCCCACTGTTATGTTTTTCATTTAAAATAAAATTTGAATTTTAATTCTATTCTCATATTTTATTTTTTATTATTTATTAACAAAAAGATAGATTATATTTAATTCAGAGCTGTACTTCTCAGTTTTGTATTTTGGCAAAAAACAAGTGATCAAATTTATTATTTTTCACTTAAGTGAGCCCAACTAATTCCTGAATTTAGTTTGCTTGTGGTTTTTTTGTGTTTTTTTTTTTTTTTTAATGGAAAGTGTACATGAAGGGACAGACAGAGAGACATGTTGAGGATGTACAAGAAAATGCAAACAGATAGAACAATCACTGTGTTATTTTAATACGTCAAAGACTTCTATAGTCTAGTTTACATTCCTCACGCTTATAAACTTCAATGGAACATTGAGTTATTTTTCAAGATAATGGTCCGTTGTCACGCACTCTAAAGGCAAATTCTGCACATAAACTTAGTAAGTTCCATTACTAATCTTTGAATACAGATTTCAAAGTAGAATTAAGTACATTGAAAACGAGAGAGAATGAGAGCACTATGTGGTTTTGCTCTCACTAAGGAATTGTATCTTCCAAATATTTAATAAAGTAGGTTGAAGGAATGTCTCTAAAATAAGCAGAAGAGATTTCCATCATTTCTGTATAGTAATGTGCTTTTCAGTAATGTCTTAAACTTTTGTTTTAAAAGAATAGCTGAAATTGATAATTTTCATATAAAAGTCAGAAAAGTGAGGAATAACAAACGACAGGTAAGAAGATCATCACCACAAAGTAGAGAGAGACAGAGAGGCAGGCTTTTCTTTCCTAACCAACCTGTGCCTTTACACTAGTACCATTATACAAGACAGGATCAATATGGATAAAAAAAATCAACAACTGAAAAATGTTGAGTAATGTGTATAAACTGTATTACGTATGGTTTTTTCTGTTTTGTGTAATGTTTACGACTGTCACTTAATGTTTCACTAGAAAAGTGATTTGTTAGTGTAAAATAGAAATATTTTTTTCTTGCAAAGATCTAAATACTGGAAGTAAAATTAATTTAGATTTTTATTAACATCCATAACATACTTAGTAGACACAAATGATCTACTCCTGTCATTGCTTATTAACATAAGTTTTACATATGCAGAACTGGAACTATCAATCAATCAACTGAAATCATTAGGACTACATTTGTGTGATGTTGATTACACACACGCAGGTCTGGTCCCATAGTTCAAGCTTCCTTTGTAACTTTGACTTACTGTTATAATGGAGTCCTACAATTTACAACACCGCTGTAACAAATCCTTTACTTCTTAAAACTCAAACTCTTCTGTTGTGAGTATTGTCAAATTCTACTTCCTGCAATATTCTTCACCATTTACAAGTTAAACTAATGCTTCCATTTGGAACTTTCTTTAATATTTTATAATATATAAAGGAAATCAAGTATATGTATATCACCCTTACAACTGGATAGACAAAAACTTTCCTTGCTCAGAACCAGCTTAGCACAGAACGTAGAGATAATAATGCAAGTGATTCTTACTACAGTTAAGAAACTAAGCTAGTGACTTTAGCTTCTCAACTGACAGATTTAGAGGGTGTTGCTAACAATACATGTGCTAACACTGACAGATCACTTTTTTAAATAAAGACTGCGAGTTAAACTGTGTAAAGCGTTTTCTTGTTAAAAGTCAAAAAAAATTCTGGGATCAGGTTCAAGTTTTATTCTAAATATATATAATTTTTTTAAGTGTAACTAAAAGCTGTATTTTCCATTAATGTGTTTCTGCGTTGATTAGCTGGCTCCTTTTTAGAATATTAACTGTTTTCTGTATTTGACTTGTTGGATACAATATTTCAATTATTTTAAATGTGAAATTTCCAATTGCCAACACTGTATAATAATAATAAAAAAATCACACTGTTCAGTATTTTGATATCTTTTTTAAAAATAATAATAAAATAAAACAACAAACACACAAAACACACACAAAAAACCAATTCCCCACAGATTTGGTAGAAAGCTACTGAAGTAGGGAGAAAAAGAAATAAAAACAGCAGGGATAATCTATGAAAGTCAATGTTTGAAGGCAAAGACACATAAACATGTACACGGTCAATCCCTCAGATGATGTTCCTATGGCAAAGGAAAGGAAGTTTTGTGTTTAAGTAATTATTTCTCTCCAACTTCCTATGTGCCCTTGAACAATGTCCCTACAGCTTCAAGGTATGTTGCTATTTTATACAGGTGTTATAATGATTCATAGTTTTTAAAGAAAAATATAATCTGATAACATAACAATGGCAACCATATGAATACCTAAAATATGTAGCTGTATCCTGTGAAATTTTTCTTCTGTGTCTATTTTGTTCATTTCTAAAAGATATTCTACATATATTTTTGTTATTCAGCAAAGGAAAGGGAACCCATTAGTTGGAATTGAAGTGGAATATACTGTCTTCTTACTTTCTGCCAAAGAGTAATTTTAATGCAATTACACAGAGCCAAAGAGAACTTTGTTGATGTTTGATAGCTACTAAACTTTGACCAAAACAAATACTTAAAGGAAGTATACAGTCAACATTTTGAAAATAGGTATTGAAGGAAATTCTAAAAATTGAAGATAAAAAGCAATAGTAATCTGAATTAGTTTTGATAAGATCATTTTTTAAGACACTTGAACTACTGAGAGAGTCAGGTTTGTGGTTTTGTTTCAATTACCTGCATTTGCAAATGGCCAGGCATTATAAAATTTAGAAATAAAATTTCACTCTCATCAAATTGTTGGTAAAGGTCTAGATTGATTGTTTCTATTCAACAAACAAATTAAAAAAAAACTACCAACAGTGGAAAACAGCTGTCTGTAGATGATTTACTTGGGAAGACAGAGTTGTCTCAGAGAAGTAGGGGCTTGATGCCCAAATTTTCAATACGTATTTGAGAATTCCTGCACACTGAGGCCATCTCTGAAAAGGAGATATAATTTTCCATTCCCTTTAGCCACCTGTGATTCTGCCTCATTTCTCCTTCTCATGCCTCAAAGATAGTTCTACTGTTAAGTGTTTTCTTCACTGACTGGTCACTAATCCACCTGTTCTGCTTTTAATGATCTGAATCCACTAGGAATAACAGACAAAAGAGCTATGAATGGGGTATCCCTTGTGATTTTCACAGTGAAAAAGATCCATGGATGGTGAGGGTTTTTTTTTTTTTGATGAAATTGATTAAACAGTCCATTTCTTTCCAAAAAAATAGAACTTGACTCATCCTAGTTAAGCAGGAACAGTTCATATAAATAAGTTATGTACATATAAGCAACTTCAACATTTTAATTCAAAATTTTTCCAGTAAAATCTAATCAGCTACATAACAAAACCTGCACAGATAATTAGAAAATATGAACTATGAAAAGTAATAGTGGAAACAAAACATTGTCGTTAACATTTGTTGGATAACATAGCATAGTAATATTTGCAATTGTTTAATCACATTTTCAGTATTAGTTTGGCGAAATGCTTTAGGATGTCCAGCCTTTTTGGTAGTGAGGAATGAAAATGGGTTTCAGACAGCCATTCTGACTGTTTTAAATTTCATTCATTGTTTTTACATATGCTGTCATCTCAACATCTGCAATTTTAACAAATTCTTGGAAAGTGTTTTGCTCTGGAATAGTTGCTGGTCTTACAGAGACGCACTTGAAAATATTCCTTTTTGTGTCATAGTTTCCCATACATCTGTGCACTCGACCTCTAATTAGTCTTGGGAGCTCGCGGTCCTTCATCAAAAGCATAATAAACAAAAAATTATATCACCTTTCTAACATGAAAACTTTCAACATGTCTGGTTGTTAATGTATTTCTGATGACTATATCAAACACAGAAGGAATTTATAACAGCTTTTTTGCTATTATCAACTATTTAGGAGTTGAACTGAAAGTCCCACCTGCATCATCAATATTTTTGGTGAAACAGAAGTCTGAAGATGCCTAAATAGTGGTTGCATTATTGCTCTACAACAGTTTGGAAACGATAAGGTATAAACATCTAGCCTTTCTTTTACACAGTAATTTTCTGTTTCATCAGAACAGCATATTATTAACTTCTTAAAAGGGATTGTAGGTAGTGGTGTTTGTGTTGTGTATAGGAGTGGGAATACTTACAATTTCATAAAAAACACAAGGCAGACTCTCCTTTCCATCTCTCAAAAGAAAATTCTTTGCTCCATATGCTCCAGATGTGACTGCAGAATCAAGTGTGCCTGCAACATATAGCAATGACAAACTATGATGTAAACATCAGAGCAGTACTAAATAAGATACAAAAATATCACGACAACATTTCCTACACAAAAGCACAAAGATACATAAATCAGCATCCTATCACAATTCGTGCTGACAGCACTGGAAGTTCCAATACGAGTTAGAGGCTTTACAGTAAAATTGTATATGAAGTCTGTCTAAACCGAGTGATAAAATGCCATTTTCACAACTGTCATAGTAAATGGGTTATTCTCCTGTTAATCAGAGCAAAACTAAATTCTCTAAGTTTTATTGATCCTCATTTAAAATCGTCTTTAAGCATTACAAATATTTGTAGCCTTGTCAAAATTATAGTTTCTGAGATGCCATTACATTGTATATTCTTATTAATCTTGATTTAGAGTTTGTCATCTTTTGTCATGTTCATTTCTCAGATGACGTCACTTAAAATGCAAAGTGAAACACACTAAAAGTCATCTTCATTTAGAAGCACTCCAGGCTTGAATTTATTCCCTGATTAATTAAAGATTATTGTAAATCTGTACCCCCCTACAGAAGGTTCTTTTTTAAATAAGAAAATGTATAGAATGTATTGTAACATGAAAAGTAAAGAAACAGGGTAGAAAGAGCTTAAATGTTGATGGATGACTATTTTAATAATTTTGCTCCTATTTCAATCACCTTTGATAGCTGAGTAGATCTCCCAGCAGGAAAATTAAATAGTGCCAGTATTTTGCGTTTTTAATTATTTCAGCTACTGTTCCTTAACAGTTAATAACACATTTTCTCTTGGCTGTTGTCCTACCATTATTATTGGTTGTAGCACAACCTATAACACTTACCTAAAACTTCAAATAATAGTGCAGTTTTGTAAGCATATTGACTCCAGTGCTTCATACTTTCAATGACTGCAGATATGATTCGCAAAGAATTCCTTTTTTCTTTACGTTTTAATTCAGTTGATGAAACCTCCTTTCAGAGGAAGATGAAAACTCAAGTTAGATACACACTTTCAGAATTTAAAAGGCAGATAGATGTTTATGTAATATTGTTATATATCTGATATTTACATTACAGTATTTGTTCAGACTATACAAATAACCCCTTCCAATCTGTACGATCATGCTGAGGACTGAAGGCTATTATAATATCAAAATCTCAGTTTCAAACTTTTAGAAACTTAAGGGTTTATTAAAGCTGCTAGGACTGCTGAAAGCCTCATTTTTCCTCAACTTTCTTTTTCTTTACGGTTTTCTTCATTGTATCTTTCTATTAATTCTCTCCAGAAATTTACCTGAATTTTGTCTTCTGGAACACAATCAAATTGTTTTTCATTCATGTTACTTTGCTGACTGTTGCAGTTAAATTTATGTGCCAGACCATGATCCTGAAGACTTCTTGGTACAGTGTTAGGTTTCACTGGCCATTGTCCTGTACGTGCATGTGGTTGGTTAGTTGCTCTTGTTTTGATATGCTGAGGTGAATTACAGTTATCAGGTTTTTTTTGCTGCTGAACAGTTTTCAAAGTGTTTGAAGGGTTCTCAAACTTTCGAATAGTTCCACTATCAGATATTAAATCTGTTCTGTTACTTAGAGGAGTATACTCATTTCTGTTCCAAACTTTAGTACTAGGGGTCTTCTCTTCTGCCCTGCAGCGTAACATAAGACACAATTCAGTATCAGAATATCTATTCTGAATACTCAGATATGTAATTACAGTATATAAAAGCAACCTATGTATTGTTTCAGTTTTAAATATCTGTTAAATATTTATACTCAATAAACATTTGAACATACATTTAAATTTATCCATATACAGAATAGTGATTACACACTTGCTTAAATCCCACTGAATTCAATGTGACTGAAATATGAATTTAATATGACTGAAAAATTGTAGTCCGAAGCTAGGAAATAAATTGTCCTACAGAGGGATCTTTCTTGACCTAAGATTTACTATTTTCCATAAGTTTCATAACTCACAAGTTTTGATTGAACGTTTCCATATATAGTTGCCCTACTGTACACTGATAGAAACTATCGATAGTCTGTTGATGAATGATTCCTAGAATTCTCCTTCCGAAGTTCTCTCCTGGCTCTAAGTTGATCCCCTTTCCTCATACAATTATTCGTATGAATCCAAATTAAACCCAGAGATTTAGATACATACTTGAGTACTTTGTCAATGTGAAACCATTATGATAAAAAATAAAAAATTAAAAAGGCTATATATTAGGCCTCATTAGGTGCACAGGAAAGATACTCCATTTCAGTTGCTTTTGGCTCATAAGCAGAATGTAATTTTTTAGGACTATGGTGATGACCTGAGAATTAAAAGGGTCTCTCTGAATGCTACTAGAATATGGAATAATGCAAGGTGTATCACACCAGAATAAAAACAATTTTGGATAAGGGTAGTAAAAATTGAAGACTTCACTAACCTGCAGACATACAAGTTTTTGCCAGCATTTGCTAAATTAGAATTTGATGCATTTGGTGGTTTCATAGGGGAAAGAGCCATCTCACGTTCTCCTCGGCTTTAAAAGATAAGTTAAAACATCAGTGACAGAGTAGCAGCTTTATTTTAAGACAGGCACATGGCTCATAGGTTGTGAAACTAATAGATAGTACCCAAATAAAATCAGTAAATAACAAATAATCCAGTTTTACATACCCATCGTTCACTGCTTTCTGTAGTTCAGCTACTTCTGGGTTTGCAGTTCCCCAGCCTAATTATCAAAAGACAAAGGATTGAATATATGTACAAACTGAAAAGATTGAAAGGTCTGCTTAGGCCTCCTACTCTTTATCTGCCTTATGTTCCACACATAGTCTCGCTCAGGAGGAAAAAAAAAAAGGGGGGGTTGCGGGGTGATCCTTTGATATCTATAATTATAAGGCAACTTCTAACAAGTTGCTTTTCTAGATAATGCTTAACTTACAAACATTAGACATTTCTTATTAGCACAGAGATTCTTACTTCAAGTAAAGCATCATGAAAATAATAAAGATTGAACTCTGCATAGTTCTTTCTAGGGACAATTTGAAAAAAAAAGTTTTCTTCTCAGTTACAAGAAAGACATCTTATAAATGTTTCTTCTTGTAACACAAGGCTTGAATTTTGATTGAAATAAACTGAAAACAAAAGGTCAGAGTTTCAAGAGACTCTATTTAAATGCCAGTGCTACTTCATTCTCTAACACACAAAGAGTTGACCTCCCTCTAGGCACAAAGTAAAAAAGCTCAATTGTATAGAGGAGAAAGGAACTTCCTGGAGGACATTTTTTACATAATGAACTTTTCAAAAATAAATATAAAGGATGCATATAGTTCTTTATAAATACAATATCTAGTTTAACAATAATAATTAAAAAAATAACATTTAATTAGATTTAGAGCCATTAAAAATATATGTATCTTATTTACAATGATGTGGGAGAAAAGTCATAAGTACAAGTCATAGAACTGGTACCTGTCTCGTTTTTAAGTGGATTTGAAGTGAGGGGCTGTCTATTTCTTTTTTTCTGATTGAACAGAGGTACAGGCAGACAACCTAAAATTAAAATTCACATAATAATGTTATACCAACAGCAAAAGGATACACAATCTATACTAAAATATGTAAATAGTAATTATCTAACAATTCTTTTATTTTACATCATCCATAGGAATTATACTTCATAAACACATAACATAGACCAGACGTTGCTTCACAGAATTTATATCTCTAGACCTCAATTCTGCAAATCAGTCTGTGAGTTAAACATTTCACTTAGTGACTAATCCCATTACTCCAAAATTTTGCACTGTGCTGTAATAACATAGAAATTCAAACAAGTCTACTCAGGAAATGGTGTTCTAGGATATAAGCATAAAAATGCATGAACTGTAAAGCACAAAAGAATGAATAGTACCTGCTGTGGTGCGAGTTGAAGTGTCAGATAAACTCCTTTTCATTTCTGTGCTGTATTTTAATAGGCAACACTGTATTGATTACTTCAAATTTGCTGTATGAAAGGTAAATGGAAAAAGTAAACTAATTCATATTGTAAACACATTCAAATTTTACGTTACTTTATGGCAGTTTGTCTTAATTCTCTGTATAACTCTGTTATACACATCACTTTAGAGAAACCTATAATGTGTGAGAATTTGAACCAAATTTAGAAGATTCACAGGTACGCAAATAGCGTGCAATTGGTCTTTGCAGATTAATGACCCAAATTATTACATTCTTGCACTAAAAATTATATTCTCTGTTACTTGCATGCTGTAAAAAATACTGAATTCACTTTTGAATTTAAAAGTAAATATACATTCAAACATAAAAAACATTTCTGAATTCACGTAGATACAATGCTAATAAAAATAAATACTTAAGCATTGGTGCAAAACATGAAGACAAGGTATATTGCTTTGAAAAAAGAACACCTCATGATTTAACTACACATGAGATACTATGTAGGTTTTTGTCATGCTTTAAAAAATAACCTTTTCTGTACTGTATTGTACAGACTTAAAATATTTCACCAAATTCCTCAGAGAAAGTATTTCACACATCAAAAACCATTACTGCCAAAGATTCTTTAAAAGATTATGACCAAAAAAATATAAATTAGTATATTACATACAGATAGTTTACTATATTTGCTTGCTGATTAAAGTACTTTTATAGTAAATATCCATATATTATTGTATGCATTGAAGATACTACATAGACAGTTGTGTGGCATTTTTTGCTATTCTATCAGTTAGTTACTGATTTGTATCACTTTTAGTGGTTCATGAATAATACCACATACTTATGCATAAATAACATAAAACATTGCCTTTATATTTATTTTGTTGATTTGGCAGTTAACTGTATGCAGCTGTTACATACCTTGATAAGAATTAAGCCCAAGTACCTATCACAGCTGAATCAATTTACTCTTTAATTCTGTAATACACACTAACTACACATGACATTGCAGCAGCTTCTACTTTATTGCTGTTACCTAATTTATATTTAAAATGCATTGGTAGCTCTATAAAGCTTAATGACCATCAGTAAATAATACACTTGTCAAATAAAATCCCATAAACCTGACATTTCAGCTTTTGAAGTCAGTTTTTGTCTTGTGTAAGATTTCAGATTATCTTGCTTTGCTTTTTGTCTTCTCCTGAAGATGAGCAAGCCAAAGCCCCGAGCTAAAAAAGAAAAAAAAAAAAAAAAGTAAAACTAAAGATGGGTAAGGGGAGATACCGAGATAAGCCTCCTCAGAATCTCACACAAAAGCAGCACCCCTCGCAGGCGAACAGAAACGACTGGCCAGGGGCTGACGGCTGGGGCTTAGGTGAAGCCCGCCAAAAGTAACGGACCAAACCACCACGCCCTCGCTGAGGCGCGAGGAGGCAAAAGGGCGGGAAAGAGCCGATTCCTTGCGACCGCCGCTGCCGGCGCCAGTGGTCATGAGCGGCTGCTACTGAGCGCCCTGGGGCACTGGCGCGGCTGGGAACTCATCCCCGTTCAGTAACAATATAGGAACAATAAATCGGTGTCTCTAGAATTTAATTAGGTATCTTTGCCCTCAGGTACCAACCCACGTGTTTAGGGCTCGCAGAACCCTGGGCACAAGCTGAATATCCACAAATGGTGAACACAAGCACGGCTACAAATAAAGCTATCTCCATTCTTCATGCTGGGTTTTTAACACAGCTGTTTGCAACCGTGTAATTTCTGACAGGCTCCTGTGTTAAATTTTAGCTTTCAGATCAAAGCGGATTCAGTCTCAAATTGCTAGCTTTGGAGTGCTCCTGAGTTTTAGATCAGGTCACCTCAGCGGAAAGGGAGGGATTATTAGCAAATGTAGTGTTGTCATTAATAACTTATTTTCTCCACTCCTTAGTCATAAATTAAGTCAAAACTCTTGTTGCAAAGAAAAAGCAGTGCTTCTAATATTGAATTTTTAATAAACCAAATATGTTCCTATGTAATTGTCAAAATGCAAGTATTGGCAAAGCATAGGAAAAAGGGAAATCAGAAAATTGAAAACATTTCAAGTGTCTACATTTATGCCACATATTCATGGGTGTTTGTAATGTCCCGGGAGACCAGGAGTTAAAAACTCTTTGGAAGTTAACTTGCTCTAAGGGTATAAAAGAAGCTTCCATGGCTTTAGTTCCTAAACTCTTTTGGAAATGCACTGTATCTGTCCTAAGAGAGCTCTTAGGAAACAAACTTCTTGCATGTTAAGTGAGGTAAGTGCACAAACGATCTCTGTATTTCATTCAACATTTTGCAAGGAATTATAACCATTTCAGCATCATCAGCAATGAGAGATAAAGTATGTGTACTAGTACTGCATATTTGAATTTTGCCGTTTACTCTTCAAACTGCTGTGGTGTTTAAATTCAACAAACCAAGATTCAGAGCACGAGTCATTTTTTTTCAAGCAGCGTGTAAATAGCCATTTTGGCACCTTCGCTAAAGAGACCAAGGTCAAAGGACAGTACAGACTGTCCAGTGCTGTAAAATAGAACTTTACTGCTTTGCTTAATAAATTACTTACTGTGATTAAATAGCTGACAGCTTACAACAGTCATACAGCGACAAAGTAAGCAGTCTATCTATATTAACTTGCTAAAAGGTTCAGCAAATCTGTAGACATAAGCTGCAATATAGAGAATAACATTCGTAGGAAGTGTATGACTGACAGAACTTGTCTAGGTAAGTCCTATGTTTAGCTTTGTTTTCATAGACATATAATCTATCAACCTGGGTTATAAAACCTCTCACAGATACTAGCCAAATACTCTCTCAGTTACTGGAGTATATTCTTAATAAAATAGAATTGTTTGATAAACATTTTCTATTCCCTTACAGTTTAACATTTTTATATCTATTTTGTGTGCTGGACACTAGCTGTAAATAATTGTCATTTACAGCAATAAGACTTTGTTTGTTGTTATCAAGATCCTTTTTCTAAATGTTTAGCTGAAGTTTCCTTTCAGAAATCCTACCTGAATGCTTTTGGAAGTGGAAGAAGTTGTTGACTAAGTTTTTTGGGGGGGAGAAAACTATTGTCCTGCTGTGGTCTGTATCAATTTCCTTTTTTATAAGGGGGTTGCAGATATTAGAAGGGGTCTTCACCAGGTCTTCACCAAGTTGTCATAGAGGTCTGTGTTAGCAGATCCCAAGACACAACTAGAGCCAGGAATACTAGGTGACTTGTGGGTATATTGCACTTTAATTTCAGATAGTGTTCGTTCTGATCATTGTTCTTTAGATATTACAAAACAAAAAAGGTCATACAAGCAACAACATGCTTTGAGGAACTCAGCTGTTCTTGTTTTTTTAGATGAAAGTACTTGATGTTTCAGCATTATGTGTTGATCTAGAGCCAAGACATGATTCATATTTTACTATTTTTTTCTCATTTTAAATCATTCTGCTCTTTAAATCATTCTGCTCTGTATACTTAACGTTTATGTAATGTAAAACACACAGGAATATACTTGTTACCCATAGCTTGCAATGCAAAAATATTAGATGTTTAATTACATTCTCAAAGTATGCATTAAAAAAAGTTTCTTCATACTTTCATAGCACATTATTTACCTATATATCACATATTAATAGAGCTAGCCGGGAAAAAGTTAACTTTTGAACTGTATAACAGTACCATTACCAGCCTTGGAGGTATTACTAAATATGGTAAATGAAGGGGAGGGCTCCTTGAGAGGGAGGAGAGTCCGATGAGCAACTCCCCGCCTCACAACAGGAATCTGAAACTAGTAGAGAAATGTTAATTCGCTTCGTTCACGTCTGACCTAAACAGGCGTAAATAATTTCCTATTAAAAAAAAAAAAAGTTATTTTTCTTGGTGACACAAGCTTTACTTTACCATCATTTTCTGTTTTGCTTTCAGCAATTCTTATAGCTGCTGAAAAGCATGACTTCCTGTTCTGTTGTTCATAAACCTCCAGTCAGAAGGGTTGCTATCTTTGGAGGAACTCATGGTAATGAATTATCAGGGATATTTTTGGTCAAGCACTGGCAAGAGAATGGAGCTGAAATTCAAAGAACAGGAATGGAAGTGAAACCATTTCTTACTAACCCAAGAGCTGTGAAGAAGTGTACTAGATACATTGACTGTGATCTGAACCGTGTTTTTGACCCTGATAATCTTGGGTAAGAATAGTCATACTTTCTGTTGTTTTAATTTTCTCTTTTTTTAAATTGTAAGGTGCTTCTTTTCCAGATTAAACTGTTAACACAAGTTCCACTACTATTTTAACTGTAGAGTCACATAACTTAAATTATTGACCTTTAACCCAAAAAGAACAAATTGCGTGTTAGCAGTTTCATTTTAGATTTGTCGCTAGTAGAATGAGTCTCAAACCAACACATAGTCTTAAACATAGCATTTTAAATTAGTACGAGATTAGCTGTGTTTGTGTAAACTTAAGTATTGCTGTTCTGAGTTGTGAAGTCATTATTTCTCATGTCTTCTAGTGCAATGAAGCTCTGGAGCTCTTCTGAATATAACTATACTTGCAGTAATATAGAATATGTGAAAACATGAAACAATCTAAATGTAGACCCCAGTATCTGAAAAAATGGCATATAAATTGGGATACAATTTAATTTCAGTTACATATAATAAAAGATGAAAATTTGAAATTAGGTGTGAGAAATAAAGAAATCAATGGCAAAAAGATCAGCAAAAATTCAATAATTTAACTGACTCCTTACATTGGAGAAGTACAATCTATAATTACTGTACAGTAGTAATTGATTTCACATTTTTAATGGGATTTTATGTTTCTCTGCTTTCGAGACATCTATTCCAGAGGTGTACTTTGTGGTATGAACCAAACATTTTTAATGCTTGGTATAGTTGCATGCTGAACAGGTAATTATGTATCAGAAAGGTCTTAGTGGTGAAAATGAATATCACTGAAAGAAAAATGTATCACGTTTATTTTGTAATCAAGGTTATTCTTACCATGCATGCTTTTTCACCTGGTTGTCATCTAACAATTTTATTGCTGGTTATAAAATTAGATTTAAAAAAAATACACAGAAATGTTAAGGCCATTCTTTTATTTGCTTACTTAGGACAAACATATAAAAAAAAAGTTGTTTTTGAACACAGGAAATTTGGAAAAAAAAACAGATCAAAACACCTCCAAGTTGTCATCATTTTTAAAAATAATATTCCTTTGTATATCCTATTAAATTACTCAGTCCTTTTACAGCAGTAGTAAATATATTTGAATGATTTTCACCTAATCACTTTACTACTGAAAGGAACGGTGGGAGTCCTATTGGCTTCGACAAGAAGTATTTAACAGTTTTATGTGAAGGAACCCCACATTTCAAAGATGGAACTAGAGAATACAATAATAGATTCTGTGATACACAGAATTGTAAAAATAGGGAGCTTGAGAGGCTCAAGTAAGAATTCTTACATCACATCCCACCAGTAGATCAAGTTCACGTCACCATTCATAACAGATTATCTTGCCATTTCTTTTACTTAAGCAGAGCTGATCCCATAATTTTCCTCAGCAACCTCTTCTGATGCTTAAATATCTGTGCAGTTAGCAAGATATTTTGCCAGTTTTTAACAAACCTTTCTTTATGCAACTTAATATCAGTATTTCTTACATAATTAAAACCTTACAAAGCTTGAGCTGTATTGAGAAAGAAAACTGAATTTAGCACAAAAGATACTAGATGTTTCTGGATTGTACTTGGGTAGCATCCCAAGCCTGTCAACAATACCAAATCTGCTGTGTATGCAGAACAAGTCTGAACTGCAGCAGCTTTTTACACTGTTTATATGTAAGTAAGGTATCTTGGCATCGTATATCAGTTTCCTATACATTCCCTATAAAGACAAGAAGCAGATGATCTCAGACCATTCCTTAGGCTAAGACCATTTTTAAAGTCTACTACAGATATAGCCACCTGAGACTGAAGGTATTAAAACTTTGGAAGAACAGATTTGAGGTAGCAAAATCTTCTATGAACTTTGAAGGCCAACAGGACTCAAAACAAGAGGCTGTAACAAAATCTGATCAGAACACAAGAATATATGAAATCGGGTTATGAAGGACCTTGTAACTGAGGTCCATGACAAAAGGGCATGAACCAATGTCCAAATACCATCTTCAGTAGAAGCTGGATTCAGTCTTGGAAATGGCTTAAGTTGTTGATAAATTTGGGGTTAGTTTTCTGCATGGAGGTATATTTTGAGATGTATGGAATAGAAGTCAATGTAAAGAAATAAGAGAGAAGTAAATAGTCTATAGCTAAAATCAGATTAAAAAATCTGCACGAGATATTAATAGTAAGATCTGTTTTTCATTAACAATCATATTCACTTCAAGCACAAACACCATATTTTATGTAAGGCACTTAAATAGGCAATTTCAACTCCAGTCAATTATGGAATTAAAGTGAAAAGAAAAGGATATACGTATTTTGTTGACTGTAAAGCCATGGAATGAGTTTACTAATTTCTTTGTACTAATATTAACAGCAGGACAGTGGTGGAAGATATTCCATATGAAGTGAGAAGGGCTCAGGAAATCAATCATATATTTGGTCCAAAAGGTAGTGATGATGCCTATGACCTTATTTTTGACCTTCACAACACCACTTCTAACATGGGTGGTACCCTTATTCTTGAAAACTCCAGTGATGACTTTACAATTCAAATGTTTCATTATATCAAGGTAAAACTAATTTAAATGAACTATTAAAATAGATTATTGTTTGTAACGTATTACTATATATTATTTCTTAGTTTCTTTAAATATTCTATTTTTTATTTTGCAAAACTGTTTAAAATATTTAATCACTCAGAATTCTTAAAATCAGAGATAATTAATAATCTTATTATAATATCAGATAATTCAGATTTGACCTCATTCATAATCTTCATGTATTAAAGTGAGTCCTAGTAAGACTGATGGGCAGAGAGTAATGCTTAGAATAAAATCTATGAAAATACATGTAATTTAATCTGATGCCACACTGATCATTCAGGAATTTAAATAAATTTGGGTCACACATACTAAATAGTTAAACACTAATTTTATGAAATAAAGACATGGAAAAACTAATGGAACCAGGTAACAAGTAATGTTCCCCTTGCTGCTATTTATAGGAATAGTAATATGCTTTTGAAACCTATTTGATTCTGCTATTCCTGGAGCTGAAAAATATCGGTGAAGTGAGGTTTGCAGAAGTGCTGGTTTAAGTAATCTGGTTGTAGCTATTGATGACCTAGACAATGAGTGAAGAAATAAAGGTTAGGCCAATGATGTGCACTTAGATGATGATGATTATTATTATTATTATTTACCTTAGAAGCAAGGCATATTTTAACATTTGATTTGATCTATCTAATTTAAATCTTAATAAAACATTTAAAGATATAGAACGTTTATGGCTAAAATTATATGAAGAGCAATGGTAGGCAGTAATTGGAATAGAGGCCTGAAATAGGATTCCATGTCAAAAATAGGATTCTATTCAAAAAAAAAAAAAAAAAGGCCTAATTCATAATCTATGTCTCCATAAGAGAATTTAAGTGTAGAAATAACAACAAGAAGATTTGCTTAGAAATCTGCTTTAAAGTATTTTGCTTATAAATTCTGCAACACTGACGCGTAGATTTTTCTTCCTGTTAGCAATTTAAGACCAGCACTATTTTCAGTTATATTAGGAGACAGCAAAGTTCAGTGGACCATGCCTGGCATGAGTTAATGGAAAGAAGACCAACAAATACAGCTTTGTATGTTTTCTAAAGATGTCCTACTTCTCTGAGCACCGTGAAATAAAGGCAACATATTGAACACATTGTGTAAATCACTTCTGCATCAGTAGGCTTTTGTGGCACAACATTTTAAAATATTTGCATAACAAAGACATTTTTAAACAATCTCCACAGAATGCTTTGGCTCCAGAATGCTGTCCTGTTTTGCTGATTGAACATCCTAACTTGAAATATGCAACAACCCGATCTGTAGCAAAACATCCTGTTGGTAAATATGAAAAATAATGACCATTTTTAACTTACCAGAAATTATATAAAAATGTCTGTTTCCAGATCAGTTCATTACATTATACAGTGTGCTCTGATCACCAGTAGCTATTTGTTTGACAATGTATTTTACCAAATCAAATGTTCATGATTTTCTCTTCTAAAGTGCACTGATTTTTACTTGGCTTACAAAATACAGAAACCAGATGGAAATTTATAAACTTAGTTAACCCACTGTTTTCAGAAAATATTTACAATATATGAGGATAAGGAAGAAGTAACAGCTTCAGAAAAGAAATGTTTAATTCCTCTAAATAAGCCTTGCCTGAAACACTGGGTGCTAGCCAAGAAGGGAAAAAAAGATGATGTAATAAAGGAAGGTGAAAATGATCTTCTACATGTAAGTTGTTAATTTTTTCATTTATGGAATCAAAATCATAACTATAGGTAAAAGGAAAAAAAAAAACACGTTATTTTGCCTGTCATACTAAACAGTGAATTCTCTAAAACGCATCATGGAAAGACAATTTAAAAAAAGAGTAAGAGAAATGAACATATGTAGTAACCATCTCCCTTACCTGAGGAGCACATTCAAATATGTACGTATGGTTCTTTGAACTGATCCTTACTCATGAGCTAAATTTCCTGCTTGCCTTCCAAAATCATGTACCTGTGTAGTTTAAAGTTTGTCTTAAACATAAAACACAGACCCAATCAGACATGTATTTTTCCTTTGTAGTCTAAGTATGTGATATATTATGGCTATATTAATAATCTCCCTGATCTGTAAACAGGTGTGGAGGTGGGTCCCCAGCCACAAGGTGTTGTTAGAGCTGATACTTTGGACAAAATGAGGAAGATTGTCAAACATGGCCTTGATTTTGTTCAACTTTTTAATGAAGGTAGAGTAAGTAATGAAAGAATAAAACCCCGTGTCATGTCAGTGGACTATTTCAAGAGAGTAGTTTTTCAAAAAAGAAAATAGGTTGAGCTACAACACTTTACAGTTAAACAAGTAAAATTGAAGGGGATACAGAGGAGGTGTTGTCTAGATTACCTAATTTCAGCATCAGAAGAAGGTCCAAAGTATTCTTTATAGCACCTTTGGGTAGCTTTAAGGATATTTCCCCTTAACAAAGATTCAACATGTGTACTTGATCTTTAAATTGCTTTGAGAATCTGAAATAGCTAACTATTTGTGTAGCAGTACGTACATTGAGAACACTGTGTACATAAATTAAGAAGGTGTTTAATGCACAGAAAATACGTAAATTATCTCAAATTACAGTCAAGAAATCTTGTAAGATTCTTGTTATTACTTGTGTACACCTGTGTACTATCTAAAACACTGACAAAAATAGGTGTTGAAAATTCTACTGGAGTACATTTGTCAGTAGGCTATATTTGGAAGTTGAAGGAAAAGAATTTAATTGTGCATGTCGGAATCTACATTATTGTGCTGGAATTGTAAAGATTAAGCAGCACTGACACCGTTCTGTACTATGCAACACTACCAAACATAGGCCTTTCAGCGGTATCTTCATCTACAAAATAAGTATTTTTAAGTATATAGTGAAATGCCACATTTCAGCACCACTGATCAAATTTAGATCAGGGCTATGTATGCGACAATACACCACAGAATTATCTTTGTGTAACTTGGATTCTACGGGAAGAAACACCTGGAACTAGACACGCTTTTGATGTTTATCAAATCACTAATCACTAGTGTGCAAACCTTGACAATGTACAACCTAATAATTTAAGTCATTCTACAGAGAATAAGTAATGCATTGTTCTTTTTAACAGTCAGTTGTTCATTTTGACATTAAACCACATTTATTCTTTCTAGGAAAAGAATTTCCACCATGTACAATTGAGGTTTATAAAATAATGGAGAAAGTAGATTATCCCAGGAATAAAAATGATGAAGTTATTGCTATTATTCACCCTAAACTGCAGGTAAATTCTATAGAAGTTTCCATTTACACCATTTTATAAGTATTCCTGTGTAGCTCCTGCTACATTATAGTATATTTTTAATAGTAAATAAGATATTTAATATGAGAATATTGCCAGTGGGTTTACTGAATACTTTAGATCTTCCCTACAGTAAGTTCTATCACTAAGGTCATACAGTATTTCAGTAACTGATTTGTAGATAACTGAATCTAAAATCATTTTTAAACATAAAACTGAAAAGAACATGACAATAGGATAGCTTATATTTTAAAATGTAAATCTAATTTTGAATTCTAAAGTGAGGGTCTTTTTCAATCAATTGTGACCATACGTGGTTTCCTTTTAGTTCACCTTTACCAGTAAGTTAATTCTATACAAACCTGAAAGTGAAGGCCAGAAACCCAACATCATGTAATTAAAAGGAATTATTTTAGAAGCTTTTGCCATCAACTGCAGGGAATATAATTATTGACCATAAATTTAGAATTCACTTTCAATTTTTTTTAAATGTTCATGCAAATATATCCTATTTATTTTCTTTCTCTAAGGATCAAGATTGGCAGCCGCTGAACAACGGTGATCCTCTATTTTTAACTCTTGATGGAGAAGTAATTGTATATAAAGGGGACTGTACAGTCTATCCAACATTTATTAATGAAGCTGCGTATTATGAAAAGAAACAAGCTTTTGTAAAAACAATCAAAATGGAACTCACTGCAGAACACATCAGATCCTCAGTTTTAGACCGGAACACTTCCTGAAAGCTTTTTACAAGTGATCCTTAAAAATAGTGGATTTCTTCTCGGTGAAATTCAGTGCCACTCAGTAGTTATTCAAGGACTAAATATATGCAGAATCTAATTTTAAATTGTAATTTAATTAACATTGTTGAGAACTTTTAAGATGAAAGATAATGTCATAATGCTAATTATGGCTACTATTTACTTGTTCTAATAGATTACTGTAGATACAAATAATATTTTTATGAAGTTTGATAGTTCATGCTATATAAAATGATTAAACAATGTACAAGATATATTGATGAGTAGCTATAAAGCACCTATCCAGAATTACACAGAAAGTAAAAGTTAACCCCCCAAACTACATGATATAGAAAAAAATACAGCAATTTTTTACTTTATAAGCCCAAACATCCAGTAACCAACAGTTTTTAAAATGGGGTGATCCTTGAAAAGAATTGCTCAGATAAACTGTATAAAATGTGAGACGAAGGAAATAAGCTAGAGGGAAAGAGACATTGAAAGGGGATGTAAATTAAAATTCTTTTGTATTATCGGCATATGTTATTAACTCTTACTGCGCTGAAATGGAGGCCTTAGGTTTTGTTTTTATGAAGACATAAAATAAGCTAAAAACATGATTTCAGAAAAAATATACTAAAATAAAACACTGTTTAAATTGAAACTACTACAAGATTAATTCAAGCTGTTTCTGACTTATCTTTAAAGACAAAATGGGGTTGGATTTAGGAAGTGACCAGTAGTCTGAAACACCTACTGCGTTAGGTGTCTCCACCTCCTGCCTGTAACATTTCCAAATAAAGTTTACATCAAGTGTTGTACCCTGAAAGGTTTCAAAGAACAAGGCAGGATTTAGGTAATTATGCAGGCTGTGTTGAAGAACAATGCACTAATCATACCTGACTATCTCAGAATGGAAATTAAGAAGAAATCTGTATGGGGAGACTTCTCAGAATTTCGAGACTGACTTGTTCTGTATTTGTAGAAAGAAAGCCTATCATACTAGCTGAAAGAGAGAAGAAAATGAGGATTTAATTAACTTTTTACGGATGTTTTAAATGTATTTGACGATAATCAGAGACAGAAAAAACTTTAAGAACTTTGCATAAATTCTGAAAGCACACAATAATTAGCTGTTTACTAAACGATTCATTACCAACATAACCCCTAAAGTATATACTTCAAAAAGTGATGTCCTCCTTATTCGCTACTAAGCCAAAAACCTTTTTAGCTTCCTTTGTGTAACTTTACGGAAATAAAATAAAAATACAGGACAGAATGAGATGTTTATTGAAGTACATTTTATTTCTTTATATTGAAATAAATATTGTATAAAAAGTACAGATGGATCTGCTGTAGTCATTTTTCAGCGTTCTTGATAAGAGCCTTGAGATAGGAGACAACTGGTATGTGGCAGGACTCTATTGCCACAAAGGCAAGGTATTTTCTCAGTGAAGAACTTTTAGTAACAATCCCGCCCACCCACCCCCTTCCTCATTACCCCCTTCCTCACATAGCTTTGTACCTGGACATGGCTACAGCACGTTCCTTACATTTTTTGTGTCTTCCCTGTTTTATGGCTGTGCCTACAGAGTGACCTCAATACAGTGCAGAGACATCTGAACTTGTTTTCAGTGACAAGTCTATCCATAACAATATGGAGTACAGCACAAACTCATTTATTCTGGTTCCTGAGTATATGTGACGAGGTATTTTTTTTTCGTACAAAAACTGGCACTCAAAAGAATCCAAACGGACCTGCATAGTCCTAAGACAATATTCTTTGTTGTCAGTTTCAATGCAAAATCAACCAGCAGAGATGAAAGATTCTGGAATATAGGATTTTTTCTTCTCATACTCACATATCCTGCTAAGAAGGTCAAACAATGCTCAGATACTACATCGGTATATTGATATGCATGAATGTCCTTCCCCTGGAATTCCTATGCACTGTAAAAAAGTAACTGAAGATTTCAACTTGATCCCATCCATCCAAGCCATACACCGTAGCAAATGCCTGATAGGACATCTGTAGAAGACCAGTTTGGTAGCAAGACACATGTTCACCATCCCTGCAAATAGCTTTGCACTATCCTTTCCGATGGAGAGCTCCCTCACGTTCTCTTCTGTGTTAAGAAAGTTTTTTGGACCATTTTGCGTACTTCAGGCTTAGCTGTAAGAATCCAATGCAATTCATATTATCATTCAAACACAAAACAGAATTTACCTGTTTCCTAAATAGCACCTTTAAAACAGGCACCAAATGTATATATGACAAAAATCCAAAACAATAAAGATACGTATTGTAATAATTGAAATCTAAAGGTACACAAGACAAGTATTTCTTTTTATACATACACAAATAGAAAAATAAAAAATATAATTTATAGTACTAGGTCATCACAAGTAATGAAATAAAAAGTGCTACGGAAATGTATTACGCAGTCCTCTGAATTAAAAAAATAAAAATTAAAAAATTAAAGTCTGCAATTATATTGCATTTAACTTATTTTGTTTCTTTGGGAAGAAATATTGACTTTCATCTTTCTGAAGTGGTTGAATGTAGAAATTAATTTAATTAAACCTGAAAACTTCCAATGCGATAGCAAGATTCACCGGTATGGAAAAGCCAAGTAGAAACAGGAAAAATAAAGACATTGTGAGCTGACCAAACTCAGAAATTCTCCATTGTGAATTGTGTTTCTGCCCTATTATTTTATGGGAAATCACATATATAAATAATGAATAAAAATCCACATATGATCCACATGAATAAAGACCACATTTGTACCCTAGGTATTATACACAGGAAAACAGATCACAAAGCTAATGAGACCCGAAGGGGCTATTTTTCCACTGGAGGCTTTCTCCAAATTGTGGGATAAAGCTTTCAGTAACACTGACAGTCAATACAAAAGCTTCAAATGTTTCCAGAACATTGTTATTTCAAAATAACATTCTTCATTTAGTAGTCTTCAAAATTGAAATGCCTTTCTTTTCTCCATGACAAGAACTTAAGTTTTTTCAGAATACAATATGTTTCTCATGAGTTAAAGATTTGAAAACAAAAGATATCAGACTGGGATCACAAAGATCTCAGTTTTCCACAAAAGGAAGAAGGATCTCACATTCGACCTTTTTTTTTTTAACCAGTACACAGTCTAGGTCCAAGTTTGAATAGGCACACAAACTTGGACAGCAATGGTTTTTAAGAGGCTCAAAACTGAACCAGTGAAATAGTCCATTTTATTTCAGCTTAGCTGCACTGATTAAACGGGTTAAAGTCATCAGACCATGTCACTGAAAGTTTATGTTCCAGCTGGTTACAGCTGTCCAAAATATTAAAAAAGCTTTCAACATCAGCTTCTGATGCTTTTAACCTCTAAAATATCCACATATGAAATACAGAACAACTAAACAGAAGTTTCAGGCAAATCATCCATTTCTTCAAACGTATTCAGGGTTGTTTTGCTATTAGTTCTTGAATTATCTTGAACTTTGCTTGGATCTGCAAAAAAGTGCATTATAAACAAAACGGGATATGGTAGAAACTGTATATGCAAGACCAAATTTTTGCAAAACTAATTTTTTTTAAACACATGCATTTATTTAAACAGTAAGTTGTCAGTTTGCTACCATATCTTATACAAAGTTTTCTGTCTGCCCCTTTTCATTGTTGCTGTTATCATTCTACTAAGCAATATAAATGTTAATTGACTAAAGAACAAACTGCAAAACAAATCTCTCAGATCCTCACATGCCCTTATCATACACTCTGATGTTTGTTCCCAGAAGGACATCTGACACCTCAAAGTTAGGTCATTTCTCTATTACACTTCCAACACTGTCAGCAGATTGGTATCTTGAATTTCCTGGTTAACATTTACAAGGAGCCATTTGTCATCCAATGTATATCGCAAAACAAACATGAATGTTCTAGGGCTAAAACATAGCAAACTACTGTATTGTTAGGTAGAATCAGTCTGATTTCTTGCTAAATTTTGCAATGCTATCTGTAACTATTCAAGGAGGAAATTAATGTAGTTTGTGACAGCTGTTTCAGAACAAAAAATATTTTGTCTGTTCTTCACTCTTATACCGTTCAAATACCTTAAGAAAATGTAAAACTTAGATCAAGTGTAACTGCTTAGAGAAAAATAAATATGGTAACATCACCATGTTTCAGTACCAAGGCATAAATAATGAGAGTTGTACACAAACCTCTCTCCAAATTTTTAAAAATAATTTAACACCCCTACCATACTAGCCATGAGTTTCCCTAGCAGTAAACAGAGTTTTTGAATATCTAGGTTACACAAGTTTATATTTTTAAAGGTATAAAACTACATCAAGGCATTTCTAAGGAAAAAAAGATTTCACAAATACGGCGGTGTAAAATTCAGCAGTACCTGTTGGCCCTGGATCTTCATTAATAAATGAAACATGCGTTTTCCACTCGGTCCATCTCACTTCATTAATCCTGTTTATATTGTATATAAATTATGTTATTAGCACGCATTCTCTCCTAGCTACATAGCTGCACTTCCCCTTTTATTTCCTCATTCCGTCTTGGGATTGCCATGGTTTACCATCAACACCTGCCTTACTAACACTAAAAAGCCGACTGTCTTTTGCAGTGTTACGCATTGTATGTAGATGGGAATGATACTCAGACTATTTTGTAATTCCATACGTTATGAGGATAGTCTTGAAACTCCCATTAAATATTTGAGTGTTTTTCATAAAACAGCATAGAAACATTTTCTTCAATATGCTAATCATATCAATTAGCAATTAATTCTAAATATAATTACTTTTAAGTTAACATTCAAAGGTGATTATGACAAAAATGATATCTCCTGCAAGCAAATCTGACACTTCTACATTAAAAACATATCTGAGGTTGAAAATCGGTTTTCTTATAAAACATTGTCTACACGAAAAACTTATGTGTTTTCCCTTTTCTTAAGCAATAGATCACAACTGAAAAACCCAAATGGGGTTTTTGTACAGTTAATGTATTTACTATTTCTTCTTATAAAAAGCTATGTATTAAAAGCAGAAGATATTTTGTACAGATGTATAAAATATTTCAGTCTTTTGAAGAGAAATAACCTTGAAGAGAGATACAGAGCATAATCAACAGCACAATATTCTAACTTTGCTTTACCTTAAGCACACCCTCGTGTCATTTTCAGCCACTTTACACCGTTCTCCCAGTTGGAATTTTTTCCTCAAAGATTTTGGTAAGAATTTTTCAAATTCCAAAATGGTTCTAGCTCGCTATTAACAATAAATAGTAACATGAGTATGGTTAACTATATTCAGAAATGTCTGCATATGCAGTTTTTGAGCTCCATCTTTCATTACAACATGTTATACCCTCCCATCCACCATCTATAATTGATACAGACATCAGCAGTAGTAAATAATATGGAATGTCACTTGTTGTTTGGCATATGCAATTAGGTAGTCCACAACTTCCTCTAGTTAGACCCAGCTCAGGAGGCACGCTCAAAGTAGACTCAGTGGTTAGGGTTTAACACCAATACCTTCATACCAACACTCTGCCATAGGGCTATATATCCTTCAGTGGGATGCTGCCCATCACTGAAAGCAACTCCAGTCCTAATTCTGACTGCATTCGTGATTACAGTTTGGGACTCAGAAAGCATGCTTAGGTGAAATATGAGAAATCAGAGTGAACTCATGCATTGTGCAAGTTCAAGGGATGAAATAGCAAAGTATGCTGTGTTACAGATTTCTGGGCAGATAGTGAAACACACCTTCCTGGTGACGTACCTATGGGAATGAAAGTCACAAAGCTACGTGACAGCACGTGGGATTGAAAATTCAAGCCATAAGATTACCTTTAGGATAGCTATTAATTCTGAAGTTATCAGGATATCCTTATACTAAACATATATATTTCCATTTTTTGTACACATATGCAAATGGAGATTCTCAGTGTCAATACCTGTCCCCTTCTATCAGCACAATAAGTGACCACAGATACAGCTTAGAAGATTTTGGCCAATGCATCAATTCTTCATTAAGCAAGCTAACTCACAAACAAACCTGGAGTTTCCAGATGTGCTCACTCTCTTTAGAAATATCTTCCACTGTTTCTCCCATTAATGCAATAAGCATGTTCAAGAGAAGAACAAAAGTCAACACAACATAAGTTATGAGGAGCAGAAGAAATAGCACAGGATACTTTGAATTTTGCTGGATCTCCAGATCACCCAGTCCTAGAGTGAGCTTAAAAAGATCCATCAGAACAGGTCCCAGACTGCTGTTGGAATGGCACTCATTGCCGTTTTGGCAAGTTTCAATCAATGCAGCAAGAGCTGAGGAAAAAGCACGAGAAAATTTTAATCACAATAATGCTTTATTTATACATCACATTTTATCCTGAAGAATTCAAAAAGCACTGCATAATAAATAGCTACAGCTGCCCAGCAACATACGCACCAGCAGCTAGATGACAGATTACCAAAAGGAAACAGAAAGTGCCCACATGCAAATGAAATTGCAAGCAATTGATCAAAAGCCAAATTACTTATCTGTTCAGATAGTTTCTAGGTAGACTTTAAATCTCTAAACTTGGCTTTTTAATGTCCAGAAGAAACCCCAACATGAGCTCTCATCATGACAATAGGGTTCTTATTCATAATAATGCCAAAATTTTTACTCACACGGAGCACCAGTGCTTTTCTCCAGTAATATTTACCTACGCCAAATCCCAGCAAAAACACGATATAGACAACTAAAAATTTTATCACATCTTGCAGGATGACCTAAAAATTAAATTAAATATTTATCAGGAATTAAAATTGAGAACTAGTTTTATGCTTATATATTCTGCCAGCATACATGTGCAGTACACACTGAAGTATCAGATCGTTTTCATTAAGCAAACTGATTGTAGCCTCAGTGGGAAGAGAAGACTTAGGTCTGATATATTTTTAATCTTGCAAGTAAGAGCCTGGTACGTTGTGTACTTCTAATGGTGACTGTAACTGCACAATATAGGCATTAAACCTATGATGAAATTAAATAACAGAACTCTTTTATTTGAAAATCACAAACACAAATTACTTGCATATTTAACAAAATAAAATCTTACTTTTAAGATTCAAGGTAGTCTCTGCTATTGAAGTTACACAGTAGATTATATACATTATTTCAGCAGAATGCAAAAATAAGAAATTTCAATATGAATTATAAAATACATCCAAATTGTTGAACATGCTTCATTAGGGTTGTATAGATAAGCAATCACTGTAACAAGGCAGATAAAAAAACAAACAAACAACAACAAAAAAAAACCACAAACCAATACTTGCCTTTTGAATCATAACGCTGTATATTCCCATGGACTGGAAACCTCTGGTGAAATAGAGCATATTAGCCCATCCTAGGGCCATTGCCAAAACAAGACACACGAGGTGTTCTTTGTAGGAAAACAAGTACAAAAAGACAGAGAAGATCACAAGCAAAGCTTGTATAAAACTGTTAAAAAAACACACGTATGTAAAAGGGAAATTACTAGAACAAAACCAACAGCATCACGGAAAAATACGAAAATGACTTGTTTCTTATGCTTGAATTCTAATTTCATATTGCATTCCATTCCCCATTATGAACATAACCTATATAATTTAACAATAAAATAGATGACTTAAGAAAGTGTAAGTATATTAATATATCATGATTATGTTTATTAAAGCTTAATTTAAGTAAACCCTTCTCCCCAGAATAGCTGGCCAATTGATTTTGCTGACAAGATATTAGGAATTCTTAATACCATCTCTTGAAGCAGCTTAATTAAAGCTCTAGTCTAACAAAATGTTTCTATGAAACTCTCTGCAAGGAAAACACTAAGAGAACATGTGATGCACTCTGATAGGGTATAGACCAGATCCTTGGAAGCTCAAGATTGATATTAGCATGATTGTAGAAAGAGAAAGAAGAGTATAGTTAAGACACCTCTTTTTACTGATCACACAATCTTATTCTAGAAAGGAGAGGGAATCGTCTGTGATCAAGACCAGCTGATGGGATACTCCCATCAGCCAGCTGAACCAGCTTTATGTTATTTTTCCTTCCTGGAGGAGTTAAAAACTAGATCTGGTTTATTAAAAAGATTTCTTAAACACATTTCTCTATATACAGCATGAAGAGATACAGCACCTGGAGGAGATAAAGACAGTCTGTACTTTGGGGAAAAATACAGGCTGTACACATCAACGCCCAGTATTGTTATTGATCAGTGAAAGCACTAGTGTGTGAATACAGAAAAGCTGCATGGAAGATTACATCCATCCCTCTGAAAACTAATAATCTAAAGAAAATTGAGCATCTGCTCCAGGAATCATTCTCTGTGACCACAGGATAGATAAGTATTATATAGAGAGTATAAAATATATGCATGACAGACTTACAATGCAAAGTGGAACCACGCATCTGAGAGAATTGACTGCAGGTCTGAGGGCCTAAGCAGAAAGATGGCTACACTCTATGTAAACAGATAAATATAATACAGAAATGGTAGTAAGAAAAAGCAGGGCTCAAAATCATTTTTTTTCAAAATCATGCATTTGAAGTTGGTCTTCTAAAAATCTATTGATAAGACAAGATGATAGCTTCTAGAATTAAAAACATTTTACGGGGCTGTAACAGCAGAGTCTCAATTTCTATCATCTTTGGCATAATTTAACAACTAGATACTGTTTTTAATTACTGATAGTATATGGTAAAAATTATGCCCTGCTTTTTTCTGTTATAGGTTCTAATTCAACACCGTACTTAATCCCAGTAATTAGACAACATTAGTGTCATATAAATATAAAATCTCTTTGTCTTAAGAATTCCAAAGGAGAATCCCTCACATATTTACACACAGAGCAATACAGCCATATTCAAATAAATATCTAGGGTCATTCAGAATGAGTGATGTATTCTGCCAAATACTTTTAGACATTACACAAATCATCAGCATATTCATAAATCTAGACAAGTTCTTTACCTACTTTGTTATGTATTTGTTATTTAAAAGTCTTACCTCTTTTATGGCTAAAAATATTGCTCCTAACATAACCATCACCTGTCCTGATAACTGCAGCCATCCCACACCACGCGTTAGAGCTAGTGGGTAAGGTGGAGCCTGCAAGATAGGTCCAAAATGAAAGACTGAGTTCCATATCTGAAGGGAAAAAGGCAAAGTAACCAGAAGCTTCATGTATTTAGCTCTCTGGGTACCCAATTTCTGCCATTACACTGAGAGTTTAATTCATGGTGTATTTACAGGGAATAGCAGAGGTTTCTTTCCTAAAAGAAAAGCAAAACCCCTCCCCACACTTTTAGAAACTTAACTGTTTTTGTATTGTGTGGCTTTTGGGTCACTTTCACAAAACGCAAATATGATTATTTCCTCTGTTACGTCTCTTCCTTCCAGATGCAAAGACCTGATCTGGGAGAACCTGGTCTCACTGTAGCCAGATAATCTGATATCTGGTTCTGGTGTTTTTTTTGTACTCACCAGCATTTTAAAAACAGATCAGGAAGTACTATTGCATTTTAAAGCAGTAAAGTTTGTTAAGTTACTGTACTCACTTCATTTTCATTAGGTCTGTGGTAGGAAACTAACGTCAGTGTTACATTGTATAGGAAATAAAAACAACATGACATAAAAAACATGTGTCGTGCAAACTTCTTCCATTTCATTCGCAGCAGTGAATTCAGAGGCTCCAAAGTCAGCATTTCATGACGATTCTGTAGAAAACAAACAAACAAACAATTAAGATTTGAACTTTTCCCCTGGAAGGAAACTCAGATGATTTCAGGTATGTATTTTATAAATTTCATTCAGTATCTTGCTGATCTAGAAACACATTTGTACTCAAATATATACATCAGACCCTAAATTTACAAGATACAATGGGCCAACTCCAATTCAAGCTGTGATAACCTGCCATGCTTTGGTAAACTGTGATTGTGATAAAACTGTAGTGTGAACTTCTGCACTTGCTTTGTACAGAAGTTTTATGACAGTTTTTTTATTTAGCAAATGTCAAATTCTGGCTTTGAAAAGCTAAAGTTTTGTGATAAAGTTCTACCCTAGATGCCTAAAATACATATATGTGAGGTAAAGTTTTTATTAAGTAAATATACAACCCTATGGCTTCCATGACTGTTAATAGCACCTTCTTTTAGAACATCTGTATACAATACATAAGTTAATTGTAGTAATTGCATTAATAGGACAAAACAGGGTGTTGTTCTGACAGCCTAAGAACACTTCATATGCCATGAAAAGAAACAGTAGCACAGCAATAATGGTATTAGTAAAGACAGGGAACTCCTGTCCACAGGCTTTTATAGGTGCTAAGCATTTCATAAGGGCACAGAACAGAAAACACCACCCCTGCCTCCAAAACCTGATGAGACGCAATTTGCTGAGGACAGGTGGAGTATCCTGTGAATGCATTGCTGTTTGCTTGCCCTGTTCTCAAGAGCTTTCTTAGGCAGCTGCCAGTGACCAAACCATGGAGGAATTATACTAGTTTTGGTCTGACCATGCTTCAAATGTAGAAAAAGAAACACTCCCAAAATACTTAGCCAAAGTTTAAGGATCTGAATCCATATTCACTTACAGCTGAGAATCTACAGAGATATAAAATTAACCTTGCTCCCAATACAAAACTAAGAAGCAGAAGTTATCATTTACTGTTTTACAAATTCTTCAGTCAAATGTGTAGGCTAACGCACCTGAAATGAGTATACTGCTAGAAAATATATGAATTTTAGTAATAGACAACTTACACCAATATTCGTATTATAAACAATAATCTCCAATACTGAATTGTCCGTGGTGGTATCTAGTTCTGTCAGATCATAAAGAGAAGACTGAACGGGACCATAAGCCCAGTCTGTGAATTTTCTTGACAGGCTCCTGTTAGGCTTATCTCTTATCTCTCTGCTCAGGATGTATTTCAGAATCTAAAACATTAACAGAATCATTCGTAAGCAGCTGCATTCTTCATGGGAAAGGAGAAAGCACACTGATATACTTGCTAAAACCCATACCTTATATATACTGTCACATTTGTTAGAGCAGTGCAATTCAATATATTTGTAATTCCGTCATTTAATAAGTGGTGTTAGAGGTTACAGACCTCCAGGAAATAAATATAGTATTTTAATGCCTCTGGCTTTTCTATCAGAGAGATTTTTCTACAGGATGAAAGCACAATTTTCCATGAGTTCACATTTCCCTTAACTTAATCAATTACTTTCTAAATTAACCCATTGTCAACTCTTTACCACAACACAGATGATATATGGGGGCCAAATTCCACAGCAGCCTAAGAGAGCAGTACTAGTGAGTCTTCTGAAATTATACGAAGATTTTATATTGTATAATAGTAGTTTTGTAATCAATGCAATACTTCTGAGTTTCAGTACAATAGAAAGGTTTGCAAGGCTGTTTTTAAATAGCATGGATACAGAAAGGTGTTGTCAGAGGAAAGCCTTGAAGAGCAGAAGCAACATTGCAATAGAAATTTTTGCTTTTATTTTGAACAAAATTGTCTCACTGAATGCTACTGATATATAGTACAGCATAACCAGCATGTAAAACTATATGCTAGAGCACTAATGTCTGAGTACATGGTTGGCCTTGACTCTCTCTATACTTAATTTCTCTTAGGTACTACTGAACTAATACTTACCTCTAATTTCCCAGTTTTTGCAGCTAATTGTAGTGGTGTCAAACCATCCTTGTTCCTTGCTGTTTCCAAATTTCTGTCTTTACTTTTCAACAAAATCATATCATACATTCTGATTACAAAGTCATTCTGAGTTTTAAAGTCCTCTGCAACAGTAACTAATGCATGCAAGATATTGTTTCCTCTGGAATCCTGAGAAGTAATATTAGTCCTGGTATTGTCCATTAACAGCTGAATTATGTCTGGTTGATTGGTACATGCAGCTAACGCCAGTGCAGTTTCACCTACAAAATTATAAAATGTAACATCTGTTCATGTTTTATTATAAGAATTAAAATCGTATTATAGGATTGACTGTACTAAGAACCTTTGTATTTGAAAGCACATTTAAATATTGATTATTTTTAATTTGGCTCTTGGTTTAGAAAAACTTAATTTGCATGAAAACATTATTTGGAGAAAATCTTCAGATTCAAATCTGTGCCGTTTTATTTGCTATTCAGCATTTAATAATTGTTTTACAAGTATTTCTGAGGGTTTATAATACATTGTACTCTGGCAAGTTACTTTACATAAGGTACTGTGATGTTTTTATATCTTGTGATGTGACTTTCTTAATGTAGGTTTAGCTAATAGTAATGATCCACACTTGCCCATCTTCCATACTGTCTTACTTGTTTGGGTATTCCTTCCTGCCCTTTGGAGAGAGATCACGTTTCTACTTACCAAAATAAAAGCCTTCATGCTTATGTTTGGGATTAAAGAAAATACCCTGGGCGTGAGCATTGACATCAGCTCCTTTTTCTATAAGGCTCTGAGTGATTTCATATTGTCTTCTTTCAATGGCAATATTTAGAGCTGTCTGGCCTGAAACAGCAGACGCAGGTATTTAGTGTGAAATCTCTTAAGCACATTATGAAACATTAATGATGTTTCACAACAGATAGCACCAGTAACAATGAATAAAAGTTGTTTCAGGAATTTAAATCATTCTTAGAATGTTGGAAGAAAACATTACATTTATTGATGGTATATTTAACCATATGCCTGAATTGGTATCAGATGGCAGTACCTTTATACGCCTCTTCTGTGTATGCTGCATTGATAAACCTCTCCAAAATACCATTTTCTTCTGCAAAGGAGAGTAGCGTATTCACGATCTCATTTGTGTTTTGGTTGATGTTCAGTAGAGCTTTCATCAGACACGTTTTGCCAGTATCTGAAGCTGTGAATTTTTTCATCAGATAATCTGTAAGAAAAAATTTTGAGATTAGGTCATGTTAGGCTTCATTATTTAAGTGGAAGAAAAATAATTCTAACCTTTTGTTTATTTGGGGTGGGACCTGGGGGATATATATGATATTATTTAGCAAGCAATTACTCCTTGTTCACTCTCTATTTCAGCTACTTTGTGAGATGACACATTCAGAGATGTGGTACTGATTAATAAGGTAGCCAGTGTATTTGGTTTCTTTTTCAGATATCCCACTGCCATGGTAAATCCAGACAAACCCCAAACCCTTTCGTAACTTCCCTACCCACTCTGCCATGCTAACATATACATCACAAACCCTCTCTATATTGCAATTAGACTGACTACAGGGTGATAGAGACATCAGCTTTGAGTCTCATACTGCAAAAGGCTAACTTAGGTACGGCTCTGGGAATACTGTGCAGATAGACCCTCAGCATATCATAAACAGTGGACAAATATTCTCCAGTGTTGCCTCAGAGGCAGCAAGGAGGTAGCTTTTTGAGTATCTTAATCTTTCATTTAGAAATAAGAAATGGCATATATTTAATTGAAAACAAGTGACTTCAAATTCACTTGCAAGTAGCTGCTGCATTTCCTAGTTTTAGACTATACATATGCTGCCGGAAGTGGTATCAGTATTCCTTCAGGTAACTCCACTGCTTACCTGGCACAGTCATGTTTGTACATGCATTTGATCTTTCCTTCAGCTCTGCGAGCAGACCTTGCAATTCTTCTACATTCCCCTCAGATACTGCTCGAAATATGTATCTTTTCAACTTCTTCCGGGCACTTGTCTGCTCAGGACCTTGTGATATGTTAGCACTGAATTATCAAAAATAATAATGAAATTGCTGAATCAGTTTAGTTGGGTTTATTTTATTTTCTGCACAAGAGGAAGAAGAAATGCAATTACTTACACCAGACTACATATACTGGCCCTATTCCCATATATATGTATATATATAACTTGGCATAGATCTCTGTTTCTGTAGATTGCTTATTTGCAGAGAAGTGGCTATTGAGAGCTTTTTATAATGACAATGTACATTTTTCAAGTGATTTTGTTTTGCATTTTTGTTAGTTTGTCCATTTTTCTAAAACAAAGGCTGAGAAATACTAATGAATGTGGTTCTTTCCACTTTTCTTTATAGCGTCTTCAGTATTACTCCCCTCTGTGCTTCTCTGACCTGTCTACAACTTTATGACTTCAGTGCCTGAAGTTATCTGATGCTGCACTCCAGCTGCACCCAACCCACTCACAGCAGAAGATTGTTTTTAATCTCACATCTTCTTACACAACTTTCCTGGTCATACGTTACTCTGGAATGATTTAATACTTAACCCCCAGTCAGAAATACTCCCAGCTGATTTCCTTTGGAAGCCTCATTAATGCATCAGCTATGTATCTTCTCTTCACAGTGAGATTAGTTACCAGGATTACTAGTCCTCAGAAGTGTTAAGAAAGTACATTTTGTTCATTCCATCAAGCTAACAAAGATTTCTTAATACTGATTGAAATAGAGGGCAGTGTTTCACCTCTAAAAGAAATATTTTCTAGCTCATGAGAGTTGGCTTTTGAAGGAAAAATACATTGTACATTGTATGGTTGCTAAACAATACTGGTTTCTGGGCATTTTCTCATGCCTTTTTGTACATAAGGGTTTGGATCCTGTGTTGTTATCTACGAAACGGAAATTATATATGAAGAATCCTCATACTAAATATGAGATTTGAGAAAAGCAGAAGTTAGAGTTGTTCACTTCAAAGTTTAATTATTGAAGATTAAGAAAGGCATAGGTATCTTACTTCTGAAAAATGTCAAACAAAATTGGTGATATCTACCCTATGATAGACTTAATCTGTAGAAAATGTACTACTCACCAACTGTCTACGTTAGGGCTATATTCAGTCACGTCATCCTGAAGAGACTGTGGGGAATCCATATCTTCCCCATTTCCAGATGCACTGCAGAAAACAAAAAGCATAACTGCTAAGTCAAGAAGATATTGGAAGACATTTTGCCAAATTGCATGAAGAATCAGTTAATACTAGGAAGCAGTATCTACAGTAAAACTGAAATTAATCTAATTTGACACTGACATTAATTTTATCATTTTATCTCCCTTGTATATTTTCAAATGAGTGGTAAGAAGGATGAGACCCAAAGGATTTTATTATATTTAAAAAAATCCTTAGGAAAGCCACATGTTTTGTGTTTTACTATGTTATTTCATACGTTTTACTATGTTATTTTACTATGTTATTTCATTATAGATCTGTGGGAGATTTTTTCTTCTTTTTTTTTTTTTTAATGTTCAGTGTTCGTTATGCAACATCCTGAGTGCTGCACCTTGAAGCTTACATTCTTCCTTTTCACATCCTTAATTTGTCATCTGACACAAAACAAGTGTTAAATCAGTATGGGTTGCAAACAAACAACGAAAGTGATTTAAACATTTACTACGCAGTACACTGTAGGCAACTCAAGAACATTTTGCAGCTGACTGAGATGGAAGCCTCAGCTAAAAGAAATCGAATACATATTTAGGTAATACATATTTAGGAAATACATATTTAGGTAATACATATTTAGGAAATACATATTTAGGAAATAAATTTAAAGGATCTCAGTGCCATTAGTATTTTGTAATTACTTATGCCATTTCCAGACATTCCTAAAGGCAGATCTGACTTAAAAATGAATTGATGGCAATTTTTTTCACTTGTAATTTTTTTTTCTATAATGTTCAGATTTGATGAACTATCACCGGTTAATAACTCCGGGAGACTAAACTATTAGCTATTGACAAAGTGGATGTACGGACAAAAATGCAAGCATTTAACATTGCCCTGCAGATATATATTTGAAACAAAGGTGGTCGCTCAGAGTCCATTCTTATTCAGTCCATCACTTCTCTGCAGAAAACCGTGAGGAATCCGGTGACAAAGCATATGTGTGTCTTGTGCAGGTTTGTCCCTGAATGAGAGGCAGAAACTTTGATACCCTTCCTTTGAAACCAAAATAAAATGGTCAGCTAATTCCAAAAAGCTGACCAGATATCCATCAAACACAAAAACATTTGATAATTCTGAGCTTATGCTAAATTTGATGCATTTTCCCTTATTCATAATCACTGGCTTTTAGTACCACTCAAATTTTTAAAAATTTGGTGCACTCTAGCCAGTCATATTTTTTCCCTATTCATTCAGCGTAAATGGCTGCCTTAAATATCTCAGACTCAGTATCTTCATGTTGTTTGGTAGTTAATGAGCAACAGAGCAAAGATATTAGCACACAGAGCTGGGAATGTGGTTTGCTAAATTAAGCTGTGGTTTTCACCTAGCAGAAAACACACAAAGGTGTGTATGGCATTTGTACTAACATATCCCAAATAAGGGGCTTAGAAAAAAATAAAAGAAGATAGTATTGATTTTAAATTAATTCAAATTTGAGGCCTGATTTATTCGCTGTAAATGATAGCAGTAGATAAAGATAAATTATCTAGCAACAACTGACCTCCAATGGAGATCCGTCTTTGAAGTGACCAAAATCTATGAAAAGCCATGTGAAATTTTAGCTCTGAAGTATAAGGAGAAATATGGAGTAGCTGCTGAAAATAAAATAGATATATTTGCAATATGACTACTGCATATGCACCTATAACTTACCATGGACGAATATTTGAATCCATTGGTTTTGAAAACACAGGGGGAGATGTGTTATTTGGAGTTGCATTGCTTTCAAAACCATCGATCTCCAGAAAGAAGTGTGAACTGTTGAACACATTGCATTAAAAATATTAGTTAAAAAAAGCAAACTGAACCATAAAATAAACAAAGCAGTACATGTAAATGCCTGGGACAATGCTGACAGTTTAAATTTGCTGGCATTATATCTAATAAGATGATGGAAAGAGGCTTGTCTATTTTTGCCTGGGAGGATCCCAGACTCCAACATTTAGGCAGCGTCCAGTACTTACATGCTGGCAGATGGGCAAAAGATCTCAAGATATTTTTAGGAGGCATGGCATCAGGTCCTGACATGTCTAAGCAACTACACCATCAACCTAAAAACAGCCTTGCATCTGACTTCTGTGCAAAGGGCTAAATGCAAAGCCATACATTTATTGAACAGACATACATATATGCATACACACACAGATATGTGAATATGCTCACTCTTCTACTGCAGCCCCTATTTCTCCAGCCAGGAGCCATCAAATTAGATCATTCCAAACCCATCAGCAGTGATAAACATTAAATCAGAAAGTTTGAAAGGTCACATGTTTAATGACATAAGACATTTTCACCCTCCAGAACTGAATCTTGTCAGTCAGTGCATGACATTTAACAATGTCTAGCTAACAAATAACTATTTATAGGAAAAAGGAATGAAATTTGAAACAACACAGAAAAGCGAATATGAGAAGAATTGGAAGATTTAGCCTTTTAAAAGCCTGCAGAGCTGGGAGGCAAAGTCAATTGGTTGTTATTACTAGATCTCATTAATCCACACTACATTTCATCTAAGACAGGGGAGTTTTGGTGGTGAACGTAGTGACTCCCACAAGGCTTCTCATTCAGAAACTGTCTTACATATCTAAAATGTTCCAGTAGTCACCTGAAAAATATCTCCAATTCACTTAATATATGTGGTTTAGTCCCTAGGGTATTTCTTCCTTTCTTTTAACTGCATCTCCCCCAAAGAATCCTGTTGAATCGAAGTACACATACTGATGCTAAAATGCAGTATGTTATTAGGACACTACTGAACAACCCATTGATATCTGCTAAAAATAGCACGATCTAATAATGGCCCTAGTTCATATCATTTTCCAATCTCTTGGGGATCCCAGTGTTAATTCACTGTGTGTAGGTGTTTAAACTTATATGACCTTTTAACATTCAAGATGTGCCACTTCTGCCTAGCATGACAGTGTCCCTGAAATTACCTAGGCATAGAGTACTCTTCAGAGTACAGGAAAAAACCTAGACAGAAACAGGACCGTTGCCATCACTTCTACCACACTCACCAGATTCGCAGCTGCTGTAAATCACTGTTGTTTCACTGGGATCTTGGCAGAGAGACTAAGGAGGGGTGAAAACACCATGGGTTCATCCTGCTTTTGCATTCCCTGGCTATGATGTGCAGGATCTGTCCCAACAGCTGTTGGAGACTACAATGAATCTACAGAAAGCCAGAAGTGCTGCACTTCAGGCTTAGCTGGACCATCCCACCTGCACTTGGCTCAGCACCAGGAGGAGATGGTGTGCTACAGGCTGATGTCTCTCCTAGGAGTGTGTTCATGTGCAACCAAAAGCTATACAACAGCTATGAAGTAGGCCCTGTTTTGGAGGCTGACATACCTAACCTATATTGGTATGTGGGTTATGTGGGGATAACATGGGGGGAAGGGGAGGGAGAACAAAAACCACCATGCAGAGTGGACAACTGCCAAAAAATAACCAAGTGCGTACGTGGCCATGGTGCATACTGTCAGGAACACTGCCCACAAACATAATCAGGCTCTGACAACGTTGGCAGCACTCCTCCCCAGCGTGCCTGTTGGTTTTCCTGTGCTTAATTACATACTGCCAGTCCACCCAAATACCAGCAGCTTCAAGAAGGGGAAGTCACTGTCTTTTCATAAAGTACACATGGCCAATACATTTGCCAAATGAGAAATGCTACCCATGGAAATGCACTAGCTGCTTAGTGGCACAGTATACCAGAAGGAAGCATTTTGAAGCAATAGAAGTACAGCAGCATGGAAACATGTAATTAATAGAACACGTTAAACCACTGCATTAAAATTCACGTGATCTTCATTCCTTATACTACAGGAATGTTGGTGGTCACACCCTGAGCTGCTGGTAAAGAGATGGCAAAACCCCCAAGGTTACTGTTACTGATGCCACAAAACTGAATGGGAGATAGGAGATTAACTAAGTGAAGGGTAGCATTTGCCACTGTTTGCCAGTATTTGTTTTAACTATAAATCTTCCATGGAATTGCCCATTTTTGGAGTACTAGGTATATTGCAAGCTGTTCAGATACCTCATCTCCCCATTCTACAAGCAAAGTGCAGCAATTCAAATGAAGAGCTTCTCTTTTTAAATTTAATGACAGGAGGAGAAATTGGGCCACCCAGGCAGTGGGTCTCAAATAACTTATGACACCTTTTCTGTAGAAAGTGATTCCTCTGATTATTAAGAAATTATAAATGTCAGAATAGCCACAATTGCCTAGGCCTTCAGAGGTTCAAAAATTACTATAATAGCTAGTAATTAGCCACAGAGTGAAAAGTTTATGAATGAAAATCCATCCTCAGTCTACAATAACTTAGGTAATTTCAATAACGTAGTATCATGGATGAATTACTGCTTCTATTTCTCTATTCATATTAAATTCAAACCCTTAATCATTGTATTAATTCTCTAGCATAAAATACGAATTAAAGTGAATATTTTATAAAATAAGAAATCTCATTAATCAGAATTACGAAAAATAGAGTGAATTCAGGTTTCTGTTTGTAATAGGATTTCCCAAACCTCCTGCTCTACCCAGCCCTTATTCTTTAATTCCACCTCTGTCTCCCCATAATCATTTACATTCTCATGTGATGCTGAATTTGAAATGTCCCTTTTTTTCAGGCCAGCATCTTTTATATGAAACCTGGTGTACCCTGCCATGTGATCACTTTACATTCTCCTATTGAAATGCTGACCATTAATAGACCACAATCTCGTAAGTTTATACAGGTATATAGATTGGATGCAGAAAGCCTACCTGATAGGAGACACTAACTTAGGCTGGTGCTTGAGTCTGATGTCTCTAGGATAGGGGTTACGTATTTGTCCCATCAGGGTGAACACATTATACGTCTAAGTAAGCAGGATACTCTTCCACTTACAAACAGTATAAGCACACCATTTTTTGAAGGCACCTTCTGTTTATCAGGTCTATCTCATCCATATATGTAGCATGAATAAAGATGTTAGTGATACTGCAGTGCAAATATCTACTATAGTAGATATAACAGGGAGTTGTAATGTTTTAGAGTGAGCGAGAGTCCTACCTTTTCTTTGTGGGAGTGCTCTCAGTTGGCTTTTTCTCTTGCTGGTTTGAAGGGGGAATACCAGATGGATTTGTTTTCTTGCCCATTAGTGGAACAATTTCTTTGTTATCTTTAATCATATTTCTGCAGTAGATAGAATCACAGTTACTTAACACTTGTACATTTCAAGAAAGTATAGTGACGAAATCGCCTGTTTACAATCTCTTCACATGTGAACACGCAACTCTTAGTATTTTTTCATTTTTCAGTTATCAGGCACATACATGTTATTTTGTGTGTCAAGGCTGGAGGGTTATAGTCAAGACTGATTAAATTACATTCTAGGAGAAGTTCCATTACAAGTGGAAAATCCACACCATAAATCCAGGAGAACTGAAACTTCAAGTATGTGCCCAAATTAAACTGAAGGGTGTTTGTCAGTCACAATGCCAGTATATCTTATATAGAGAAATGCAAAGAGCACAATGTTCTCTTTGGCTTTCATAAGTTGCCCTAAAATGTGTGCATATTTACAGTTATTCTAAGTAGTCAGTTCTTAAAGAATGTAACTTTAGAAAAGTGGCATATTTCAGAAAGATCTGTGCAGCAGGTACGATGTGGGAAGGGAGGTTTCATACATGAAGGGTAGTGAACACAGAAAAAGCCCTGAAATTTTTGAATGCATGAGAACAGCAGAAGCAGAAGTCAGACTCTAAATACTGTACACAGCCCGAACTCAGCTAAACAAATGGTCACATGAATGACATCGAGGACTTTTGTGTGCTGTCAACATTTCTCAACATTTCTTTGGGGAAAAAAAAAGTTATGACTCTGCTGTATGGAAATGATCACCAGCACATAACATAAACAGACGTTAATGCATGTTATCTGCTTATAAACGCTCATAACATGAATTCTGTAATTAATGAAGAATAATTATCTTCCTGTTTCTCAACATAATACTCAAGGGCATCATTTTAAATCACCAACGATAACCTGAAAGCAAAAAAGGTGAATTTAGGATCCTTTAAAATTCACTAAATGTAGAAACAGTAAGTTTTGCAAGGTCATGGTTCCATTCCCAAGCAAATCAGGGGAGTGTCCTCCATACCCAAGGATTTTATAAAAATCATTTGCATGCAGGATTGAACAAAAAGAACTACATGTTCTTCCTTTCCTACATCCATTTCCCATAACGTGACAAATGTACATACAAACTTTCTACTTCTGTCTCAAGATACAGAAAGTAGATTGTGAAGCATGTTTGAAAAGACATGACGCCTAGTGTGGAAAAGGAGACAGGCATATCAAATATTTGAATATAAATCCGTTAATGTATATATGAGAGATGTTTACATATAGGACATTTTCCATCCCAAATACAGAGAACTGAGACTTTATAAGGCCCAAATACATGGAAGTGCAGTTGTTATTTCTTTTCACTAACTCAGAGAAAAAATCTAAAATATTGGAAAGTACTGCCTAACTTGAAAGGGTTGGCGTAAAAAACAATAATGAAAATAAAATTTTGCGTTTTCTACCACCGGTAGGCATGTTTACAAGACAGATGTGATATCATACCAGTGCAACTCAGAAATACGCCACGTAGATGCATGTCCTAAGAACTCATATCACAGTATTCATAGAAATAATTTATAAAGGACAAATTTGATTTACTTAGTACACTTGCATACAAAGGAAATGGTAGCTTGCACCACAATTAGTGAACAGAAAAACTGAACTTGGGTATTACATATTTGAAGTAGGAAAAAAGTTTTGTCCATGCCTTTGAAAATGTAGTTCATACAGTTTTCAGACACATGTTGTATGAGTTAATAGACAGATAAACGTTTTATCTTAGCACAGCTAAAGCAAGTTATTGTTGTGCTTAGTTCATAAATAATTCTGCGATTTACTTCTTACCAAGTGATTTTAGAATACACAGCAGTTTATGAGCAGAGAAAAGACATTTCCCATCCGGAGGAAGAGGCAAATGTGGTATTTGACATAAATAAATTACAGGGGACTACAATAAGATGGAGATGGGCACTAAACAGCTTTACAAAAGCAGCGACTTCATAGGAAAAGAATAGTTGGAAACAGACCAGTAGGTCAAAAAATGTGTCAACAAAATGTGATGCCAAGTTGAGAGGGACACAGCTGGCACATGTCAAAGTTACAGGGGTCAGAGGGAGCAGTTGCAAGAGCTGGAGAAAATAAAGACCAAAGTTAAAATCTGTGAAACACAATGGACACAGGGAAGAGCCTTTGATTCGTGAGCAATGCTAGAGCTGCTCAGATATAGCACCACATTTCTGCATGGCCCATCTACAGGGGGAGCAATACAAAAGCCCCACCTGCAGCTAATTTTCACTGCAGACATTTTAGCAATGACTTGAGAGCAGGCAACATCATTTAAGAGAGGTGAAAATAGTCAAAGGTAGTACTGAAGTTTATTTAGGTGATGAAAGACTACTGAACCATCAGTGATTTAATGAAACAATTTAGGGAGGAAAAGAGGAAAGGTTCAGTTTTGAACACATGGACTACTGCTTTCAAAGGCACATCTAAGATTTGACTCTCAGCCACAGAGACTATTTTAAATGAGATGTCAGAGTGCACACAAGTAAATAACTGCAGGCACAATGGTAGAAGTACCTTGCTACAGTGCTGAAGTAGTGTCTGCTTCTCATTTTTAATCACGATTAATTGCATGTCTAGATGAAAACTGAGCCTGGGCTTTTGACAGTATGTCCTACAGAACTCAGTTCCTGTTTTAGCTATACTCATGCAAATCTCATGAAAGTTAACAGAGCTTTTTTATGCTTATCAGCTTCTTCCCTCCCTCTGTCTTGTTAGTTTAATGACCAACTGCTTTCATCATCATCTTCCTGTGCACTACCATTTTATGTAATCTATGAGGTACGGAGAAAAACAGTGCAACAGTCTGGAGAAGTTCAGGTAATAAATATTGTAGCCTACGTAACCTGATACAGAATGTCATCTTTTGTTGTAACTTTTTTTTTTTCATAATCTGGTTAATTGTTGCTTACAGGCTGTCAAAGAAGCGGTTTATTTGAAGTGGGCAGTGAGACAAAAATACCGTGTTAATTTTAGTATTAAGAATTATTTTGAGGAGTATTCTGAGAACACTGAGGACTCGATACGTCACCTCCAGTGTGGTGGGGATATGGAAAGGACATTTATCTGTAATGATGAATGGGACTCTGCCACTTTTTCAGTATGTTACGTGCTATCACAGACTCACCTTGTGCTTACCTGAGACAAAGAAAAATCATACATATTAGTATCTCTATAGATCAATGACAGTATAAACACAGTGGCTAAAAAGAGAATCGTACAAATAAAAAGAAACATTTATCTGTGCTATCGTGGCACAAAGGTCTCTTCTTCCTTAGGGGCAGAGGAGAGGAAGTGATTACCAATAGCTGTTTCATTCACAGGACCCTTCAAACATCCACAGCACAGACCGTGATGCTTTCTAGCACCTATGAAATAATTCTTACTACCTCATAAAAAGAAATCCCCTTTCCCAGAGGAACTGTAGTAAAAGTCCATTTTGAATTTTGTGTGCTATTTATGGTATATAAATCCGATCAGCAGAAATCACACTTGATAAAAAGAGATTCACCTTTCTGTAAGATTTTCAAACTTTCTGTAAGATTTTCTAACTTTTGAGGGGCTGTAGTAAACCTCAAGCACTATGAAAAAGTCATTTTCTTCTTGGTGAGAATTTTTTTCTTTTCCTATGAAGGTTTTACCTAACAGGAATTTTAAAAGTCTCTGTGAAAAACAATGTTCTTCTGTGTGGAAAGTCCTTTAAAATTATTTACCTGTTTATCTCCAAATTTAATAAAAAGAAGAAATTTTAGTGAGCTGAAATAAAAACTATTCTGCTCAGCCAGGTATTCTGCTTTTGACAGTCACAACAGTGACTGAACCTTTTAGTAGGAGATGAAAATGCTTTTTAAGGTTAGCCTGTATGTCAGTATATTTTGGATCCCCTTACCACAGAAATTAGGAAGTATCACAATGCATCAGGCCGAGAAGTATAAATTTCATAACACATATTTCATAACTTCTGAATGCCTGAGGAGTTCATGTGGCACATCTTGGGAGAAAGACTGATTTATAAATTTGAAAAACAGCAACAAGCACAATAGAAAAGTATTCTCCAGTTGAAAGATATATTCAGTGAAGATAGTTTAGCAGATTTCATTCTCCACAAAAGCATCACACCTACACCAAACACCCACAGAAGCTCTCAGAGAACTTACCCTGTTTACAAAACTTGCATTTCAGTATAAAGAAGGCAGCTCCAAATGGTACGAATGAAGTTCAGGTTTAGGGCCCGCTGACACTTCGACAACATCCAAAGAGACTGATCTGCCAAATGAGTAAAACTATATTCAAGCTCAAAACTATCCTAAAAACGCAAAAACACCCTTCTTCAGTCATCCGGTTTGCTCAGCTGTTGGAAAGCACAGATAAGCACAGCATTGGAGTACTGCAGCCTTACTGGGTTTGTTACATCTGAAATTAGGCAGCAGAGAGAAACTTGCTAGACAACAAACTCTTTACTTCATAGCTGCCAAAGTGGGATGACACACACACACGCAATAATTATATACTGAAATATTACTAAAGCTGAGTCGCTTACAGATGACTTAATAGTAGCAGTAGAATATCTCAAACGATCACAGTGCTCTGCAGTTTACATACTGTATTCAAAAGAAAATGGTTATGCACATGCATTTGGGTTGTAAATGACATCCCTTAATGTCATGCTTAGTTTATTATATATTACGGAACTATTCAGAAAGCACAAAGCAAAAATGAGAAAACGATCCTGCTAAGTGCTCCAGAAAGCAAACATTTCTGCTATCACTTCGAAAAAGTAGAAATGGGCTTAGAAAATATTACACTTTCATAGCGATAATGTCAGTGAAAACATGGTGGGTGTGTTTAGATCTTTCCCTATCTGCATATTTTCTGATGAATGTGTACCCTTAGGGTCTGTGGGGATACAAACAGGCGTTTCACATAAACAGTGCTAGTGTTACTTCTTGCTATGCGAACTACGGGGAATGGCGTTTTTCAGCTTTGCTAGTTTTGAGCTGTTGAGCAATGGTTAATATAGACTCCTTTTCTGGGACATGCCAGAAGAGTAACCATAAGTTCTTCTGCTCTCCTAATAGAATATTTCCACTATCACCAGAAATAGTACACTTAAAATTTGTATGTCTTTGCAGTGAGGCCAAAGAGATGGGTATAGAGCTCCTCTTTCCTTTACTTGATTAAAAGGTGTGAGTTCAAGGGGAACTGTGCAGGCCTGAAAACCAGAAATCTTTCTCCAGCTGTAAATAAGGTAAGAAAGAGTCAAGTGTGTTTTTTTTGTTTCCTTTTTTTTTTTTTGGTAGGAAATGGATAGAGAATTTGGAAATACAAACATAAAATACCTTTAGGATGTTTCTGGTAATGAATCAGCTTCCACAGAACAGCACGGTGAAAAGGGCCATGCCTACACCAGTTTGATTTGGCATTAGGAGAGCATTGGTTGGATGAGCTGAGCACAAATCCAGCTTTGCCTGACACAAATTTATGATGATATATTCCAAACCCTGCACTGGGTAAAGTTGTTCACGCCTTGTCAAATGACTGCCTAAGCTAATATGCTGCAGTCTAGAGTCAGTTGCTTTGATGAACTCTTAGCTGCTTGTCTAACCACCTGGAATAAGGACTGAATACTGGCATTTAATCTTGCCTGGGAGAACATCGGCTTAGTTCTCCACATAAACTACAAGAGACTGTTTAATTGAAGTCACTCTGAGCTGGAGTACTGCATGTGAAAATAGGCAAAGTCAGATTAAATCTGGTGAGGGTGCATTTAAGGACTCTTTGCTTTAACTCTCCTATAAACCACAGTAGAAGAGCAGTTAAATTCCTTTGCTATGGAGAGAAAATTAGTTTGGCAGCAAGCAGTACTTTGAACTTAGAAAGCTATATCTGAAAGCACCCAGACCTGTGTGGTTTAGCAGAATATAGGACCTATCAGTGTGGTCTATTTATAACATCATGGCAGTTATCCAAAACGAAAAACTGGGACAAGCTACAGCAAGAGTCAGAGCCCTGTATCAAACCTGCCTATGAAAAGGTGTAGAAGACTGTAAGAGCTGTAAAAATTCACACGCCCAAGAATTACACTTCACCCTGGCTGGTATATGTTAACAGCTTCTCCTTCCATTATGAGGACAGCCTTGGCTTGCTAAACCTAAGTGTGGCCTTTTCCATGCAATTGTCAGATTCACAAACCATGAGCACAGACTGTTTCTAGCTAATCTTCCTGAAAACAGGTAAGAACATCATGTGCTACACATAGGTGTTGTGAGCCTGAACAGAGAATTTTTAAGGGTAAACTTAAAAGACAGGAAATGAGAGGCAGAACTATAGTAAGTCACATCTGTGCAACCATTTTCTTATAGTTTTAATTATTAACCCACTTAACCTTTATGTTCCCTGACCTGTTCCACTCTGAGATTTCTGACAAGCCATGAAACGTTTTGCAATAGTCTGTATCACGGCTATGCAGACCACTTTATAGAGTTTTACAACGGCTACCAGATGCTTCAGTTAGAGATATGCCATAAAGTTCAAGAACATTAATAACTAGGCACATATCTATGAAAAATTACTTCAAGACCTTAGATCTGGATAGTCTGCACAGCACCAATAAGCAGCAGACGCCTTATCTGGCATTCATTATTTTGTTTTTCTAGCAAGTGCTAGACTCACTAGAAAATAAAATGAACAAGATGAAGGAAGCCCCAGATGGGAGGGATTGAGCATTTGGAGAGCTGCCACTTGACATCAGCGAGTCAGAATTGCATTTTGTGTTCTGCTGACATGTGACATAATCTGAGTTAAACCTGAATTAGGAAGTTATTCAGATTTTATATTTAATTCTGTGATTTTCAGTACCCCAACAGGGAGTCACTACGAGGAAAAGTCATTGTCTAAAAAGCATTTTTAACATTAACAGGTAACAGCATGGATAATTGTAAATTACTTATTGTCAGCATTCCATTCCCCAAGCTCCTTAAAACCTTAAGTACTAAAACACTGTGCATGCCAACTACCAGTAGCAGCCCAATTCCCCTGAGCATAGTGTTTAATTGATTCATAAGAGTCTTTCATGATTTTTTCACTGTGGAAAAAATGAACTTAAATTCTCTTTGTTTCTGTGAAAAGGGATTCAGAGGTGTTGGTCTGTTGTGGGAAGACTCCAAAAGATCTATGGTTTTAAAAGAATGTATGTGCATTTAATGCAAGTAATACATTTTATACTGAAGAACCACATGAAGATGTACTTCTGTAGGGTATGCTAAGAAGGGTAAGATACTATCAGTTTCCCACAGACTTTCCAGCTAACTTTCCAGCAGATGAAGAGACAGAAAGGATGTGGGAGAGAACAGGAAAATCACAAGTGTGGCCACGGTGCTACTCTAACAGAGCTCAGAAAGGCTGCTTTGCTGCTCACTGTGTTTTAAGGTAGTGTAAATGCTGCAGTTGTTCCAGGGGAAGTGATGCTGTAACAAGGCAGAGATCTGATCTCAGTGGCTTGCTTGCTAATATTGAACTCCCGATTTGGGGAGCCAGATTTTTTTAGTACTTATTCATTCCCCAGCCTTAATAGGATTCACGCTATTGATTTCTCTTCAGTCAGCTATGATAAGGAGTCAGTTGTCTCTCTTGCAACATCTTTTTTATATCACCAGTAAAAAGATATGTCGTCCCATCTCAAATTGACAGATTGACCTTGATCCTTAGCACCTTCCTTCAGTTTTACACAAACTTTATAAGAGAAAAATAATAAAACAGCTATTGCTTAATAGATCAGTGTTACTGTCCCTCATTTTCCCCTACAAAAGAATGGAATCACATAGAATTCTATGTGAATTCAAAGAGATGTTTTTTGCATTTTAAAGGCTGCTTTTTCTCTTCTCACAATACAAGTATCATCTCAGATGGAAAACCTCCCCTATATTTGCATGCCAGCATTTCCCCATTTTAAAGATAAATTCAGTCAGTTCTGTAAATGCTTTAGTCTTTTTTTTTTTTAAATTAAGAATTATACATGATTTTTCACCTTGAAAATCATACCTTGATTTACAGATGTTGTTAAAGGTTTCTGTTCCTCACTTTTTTTTTTAAACTATTCTTACTCTGAGGAGTTGAGAATAAAGGACTATGAGGAACATCAGAAGTCTGTACTGACTTTGTACAGTGCTAACACTTTTGGACACATTTTGCTTTATAAAAGCAACTAGTAATAAACATTTTCAGATTCAGAGACTTCAGCTTGAAGAATTAAAATAGTATACTCCTGACTGTTCTTCAAGAACATAGCTTCAGTAATATTTTCATAAAATGTTCTCCCGTTCCTCCACTCAAAGTTGAGCTTGTTCCAGGATCATATCTGTGTGCTGCTTCACACACGTATGAAGAGCTTTGCCTACTGCTTCAAACAACTGAATAGCATTTGCAAATATTTAAGTAGCATGCTTACAAACCATGAGATAAGAGATTGTTTTGTGCAGCTGAGCAACAGAGAAATAAATTAGCCTGTAAGTGTTTGACCATCATCTAACAGGAAACAGCCTGGGGGAAGAATCCTTCCAGAAAAATACTGGGATATCGCCTGCCAGTTGGTATAGTCCAGACTGCAGGGGCAAGTCAGCCTCTTCAGCAATATCGTTATGTTCATTTGCATAACATTCAGGCCTGGATATTTTATTCCTCAGAGATTCCTGCCATAAAAGAGCAATCCCATTCCCAAATTGATAGAGAAGTTACTGTAGGCTCCATCACAAGTATACTCCCTGCAACTATGTCTCTGTGCATCTTATTTTTCCTTCAGGCAAACAAGAGAGATGAGCCTGATGCACTGAAAGAACAGCATTATTGTTGGGACTGCCAGAATCACTGAACAGTCAGACACCCCAGTTATTTCCTATTTCCCCAAACTACTTTTTATGGACCCAATTCAAGCAGCTTTCTCTAGCTGCAGTTCTGATACCCCTAGACTCCTGCCTATGACAGTAAGCAACACTGCCCATGACATTCCTCAGCCAGTCTGAGTAGATCCAGCACAGCAGTGCCCTGAACCATGGCTACAGCTCACAGGGGCTACTCTAATATAGAAAAAGTAGGAGAGGGAAAAAAAAAAAAAAGCTGATCCCATATCTCAGCTGCTACCCATTCCCTCATAGAAAGGAAAAGGAGGAATACCCTCCTTCCTCCCGCTCCTTATACTCTTTTACCACCTGCTAATGTGGTCACTTCCACCTGAATCTCTCTAATTCCTCCAGCTGTGGCCCATTCTCTATATAGACACGAGCTCAGTCCTAAATGAGCTGAAATCAGTGTAGTAAAAATCCACATCATATGAGTAGCATTGGAATTTGACTTCAGGTCACGTTTATCCCCTCTCCTGGCAAAGTTACAGGGGACTACGTAAGCACAAGATAATAATAAGTGATAGGATGAATGACTTTTTCTTGCTCGTTTTCCTGTATCTGTGCTACTGGTAGCATCCCCTGCCACTCCCATGGCACATAGTAACAGCGCAGACCTACAAAGACCTTTGTCAGTCGTCAGTCCATCGATGAGTGCTGTGCTGGGCACTTCTTGTGTCTGTCTTGTGTGCACGTGCTGTCTTCTGGTGCTGTAGGTCACAGGCTATGCAGGGTCAGTGGTGGAGGCTCGCTTGGGTATGAAACCTTCTGAGGTTTCTATTTGAGGAAAGAAATAAAAACAGTTTTAAGACCATAAAACAGGCAATTTTCCCTTCCACTGATTCTGACTTAGGGGTCACCCAGAAAGACACCACATCTACAGGAACCAACGCGTAACACCTCATTGCAAGCTTTCAAAGCACAAACTTGGCTGTTCTGAGCCTCACAGTCCCAACTAGGTCAGGGTTGTTCTACAGCTATTTCAGAGTGAGTCTGTACCCTTAGTAAATCTTCAGTTGTGGTGCATAGTTTCTGGTAACGCTTAGCAGCGCAGGGGAATTAAGCAATATGAAAATGCCTCAAGGAATACACCGTGAACAAAGTGTGCCCCACCTATACACTACATTTTTTTTTGCTCACATCTGTTCGGCTGTTGTTTGACTTATTAGCCTTTCCAGGCTAATCATCAAAACTGGTCAGGAACCTTAATGTTATAATAATTTCACATTGAACTAGTAGTTTGGTCATTTGATGGTTCAGTCAAAGGAGCATCAAATCTCCTTCTTTAAAAGAAAAAAAAAATCATCAGTCTCATCCATCTGCATCTGTGGAATAGTTCTTTCCCCTTCAAAGATCGAGTTAGAGATTGAGAAAAAAAATGAAGGAAACAAAAATTCACCCACTAGCAGGTTATATACTGAGATCTAAACTTCACTTCAACTGTAGCAGCATATCAGACGCTCATTAACAAAATAAAGTCCCTGCAGGTCCCTTCCACTTGCTGTCAAGCTCTTTCTGGGAAATAAGTGAAGCAGAATTCAAGGCGAACATTGACAAGTTGAAATAAATCCTCTGATACTTTGTTTCCCCAAAATGAGAGAGCTAAATCTGTAGGTCCCATGTTGCCGTGGTCAGGATGACACCGGATGTATTTGCATACATGGCCTGAAGTTTGAATCTTCCAGTGTTTTCAAAGGGAGTTCTTTGAGAAGATACACATCGTATGTGCCCCATGGACAGATCACCTTGTTCAGGATACATTTTCTCTGTCCTAATTTCAAACGATTATTCTCATTAAAACCTCTTTCATTATGCAGATCATGTCCTCTCTTTGTCAATGCTTCTATTTTCTGTCATTCAGTCCTTAGCTAAGATATAGCTAACTGCTTCCATTTATCATTGCAAATCAGTCTCTTGAGAACCCTCTGCCCATTTCCAGCCCTAATTGTCACTATTCTGTATCTTGCTGGTAATGAGGGACATTGCCTTTACTGTGTCTTGCTCTATACCAATTGAACACTCTTGGCTTTCCCCCTCTAAAGGAAACTGAGGACGTGATCCCTTTTCTCTGAGTGGTTCATTATTCACATTCTCCTTTGGAATAAGAGGAATTGTCTAGGTTACACCTATTATATCAGCTTGGAAATAAATGGCTTCCATTTGATGACTTGGCTTAAAACTGCTCTTTCTGGCTGAGTGAGTAGGACACTTCCTTTCAGTTCCTGTAACTGGGAGTTGCTCTCCCTGTCTGCTCCACCGTCAGCTGACATGGCAATTCCAAGCGACATAACCTTTCATAGCAACATTTAGGGTGACTAAAACCTTCAGGGAGGTTGATTACAACAACAGAGAAGTACAATTCTGGACGATGATGGAATTTGAAAACCTCAGTGATTCTGTAAACATTTATGTCTCTTCATACCCACTCATTGCCTGCATACTGAAACAGGAAGCGTTACTAATAGTGATGCAGCTCAGCCAGTTTCACAAACACACCAGAAAGGCAGAAGTCTCACAAGATCATTTGATTTCCTCTCCTTCCCAGAGAAATAACTATTTCTCTCCATCATCTATTTTGAAGTGTTTTGTACAGTTTAACATCTGATGTAGGAGAAATTCAGTCCATATTTTCTCTGTGGAAACTATTCCAGAGTCAGAAGTAACCCCAGTCTGCATGATGTGGGTGATGGGAAGCACTTCAGAGCCCTGTAACCACATCAGAAGACCCAGAATCTCTATGCTGCATCTGGCAATGTCAATTAAGACATCTTCTTTCCAGGCCCCAGTAAATCCATGCCTATTGCCTAATGGAGCAAGAAAGATTCATATGAAGTACCTTCGTTACAAGAAGATTCTCTCTAATGCACCAAAAGATACAAGCCAATATTAAATATCCAAACACACTGGCCACAGGGGTTGTTCCAAACATCACCTTATCTGGGATTTTTAATGTACATAGATTCTTTTGAATTTGGCAGATTTACCACAACAGTGTTTTTTGTTTGTTTGTTTTTGTTTTTTTCTTTTTTTTCCTAAAACATATCTAATTCCTACTGACAGTGTTCTGAAAACTTCCAGCATCAGAACCTGAGTCCACTGGCTTTATCCCATAAGGTTATGGGTTTGGCAGGACGCCCTGTGTTTTGCAGCAGTACAGCAGTTGTTGGGCAAACACCTTGGGGATTTTTGAGTACCAGGGACTCCAGCAAAGATGCCTGATTGAGTAACGTGTTAGTGTGACATAGATGTTTGCCATGGAAGAGCAATGGGATTACCTGGCATTTGGCAAAGATAAAAATGATTCTGCATAATGAATCTGATTAGGGGCAGCAAAGCAGGACAAAGTGGTGTCAGAGGGAGAGCAGCATTCCTGGGGCAAGGCAGCTATGGGGTACTCCAGAGGTATTGGGAAGCATCCCTGCACATAGCTAGGGGGCCCTCTTGTGGGCTGTGGAGTTTTCCATGGACTTTACCAAAAAACTGCCTATATGCTGCCTGAGAAGGGATTAACATTAGTGTTTAATTAAGACAAGGGCTATTCAGGCTCCAATGCCAGCTGTTGCAAGAGGACACAGTAAGCACACTCTCAATACAGGCTGTATGGCTTCATGTTTTTCAGGTAGGATATATATTTTTCTCAACTAATTCAGAAATTACTGGAGCTTGAAAGATGCAGCAGTTTACATGACTTACTAGGCAGAAGTCGTAGGTATAGCAGTGCTGTAACACACTGAGACCACAGTTTGGCTTTTACACATTCAACAGCCTGTGTTCAATTCAACTCACCTTAGTCCAACTCACCTCTTTTTGCTATCTCTTATCACACACCCATTTATGCTCATTACTAATTACAGTCACCCACAGACAGGAGATGTGAGCACATGAGCACCCTTCATTTCCTTTGCTTTTGAGCCAGTGTGGTTATTGGGAGCTGGTGGATATATACAGATGTTGAACCTGGTCATCTTCTATTAAGCACTTACTGTGGACACAAATTAATGTGACTAATAACTAAGAGGACAGATTTTTACCACCCGCAAACCTCAAGGAATAGCATGGGAATAGAAGCCACGTGCTGCTTCTAACCATGTTGAGTGTGGAATAATTATTCAAACTTCAGACTGAAAAAATCCCCAAGCGCTCAATACACAGATTCTGTAGGACCATGGCAAAATATGGCTGCCAAGTTAAGCAGAACGTCCACAAAACAAACACCCCCCCCCCGCCAAAATAGCTTAATTTATTGCGAAGCCGCACTCCTCCTCAGACAGTGGAAGTGTCTAGCAGTAGAAATAACAGCTTGCCGATCCTAGCAAAGCCATTCTTAAAGCACAAATACTTCCTGACAAGCCACGTCTCTTCCCTTGGGGTTAGTCGCAACCCTCCACCATGAGAGTAAGTCTGTGTTCTCTGTTCAGAACCAGCATGTCCCCTGTAGGCATCCTACTCAGTCTGCCTTAGCAGAGACACACCTTGATTTACAAAACAGTTCTATGCGCTTAGGTGCAATGAAGATGAAGGAAGTAAATTGTGGCAAACAGAGCCGTGGCCAAGTGAGTCTAAATAAACGTGTGTGACACCAGGTTGGAGTGCCAAGCTATACTGGCCCAGCTCTGGGAAACAAATTTCTGTCCGTGGAAAAAAAATGAGTGATGATATAGACAGAAATTCTGACAGGTTGGTAATAACTTACTTTAGGAAAGTGGGATTTTTTTTTCCTCCCAAAGAAGGCTAAGGGATTTATAAAAAATACAACCAAAAAGCCACCAGCACCACCCTATCCCACAAATACAGGCCATTTACGTTTTCAACCACAGCATTATACTGATATATATTTTCATTCCAAATTTCAGCATTTAATTTTTTTTCATAAAAAGTCCCTTGTGCTCTGGGTAATCCTGTTGGAACAGAAAAGGACAGGAAGGCAGAGATCAACATTCTGTTCAGGTTATACACCGCAGCTGATCAATCCTCCTGGACAGGCCCTTCATGTAAATGAAGGCAGAATTTAACCAGTAAGATTAGGTCTCTATACAAGCAGATAATTACGAGAAATGGATCCCTCACAGGGAATTATGAAACTTCAGGAATGCTTTCCAGATAGATAACATTCCCCACATGCATTTGTGCATAAATTTGCGCTGGCACATAAAGGCTTGGAGGCAATGAACCTATGTTTTTCTGGTTGGCCCCTTTCTACATTTATTATTAACAGTTGGAGTTTAGCTGCCTCAACCTGTCTTGTTTACTTAGCTGTACTTGTTTTATATACAGATTGCCTCTTGCTATGTTCAGTGCGGAGCATAATCAAGTCTTGCGTAGAACCTATAGAGTCCTGCCAAGTGCTTAGAGATACACCTTTATAATGGTATACCATTCAACATCCCAACTTTGAACATCTTTTGTGGTCTCCCTCTCCTCGAGAGACAAAGCTTGTTGGCTTTAAATTCTGATTTTTGTGAAACAATTATTTCAAATCCTTTAGCAAGTTTTTGTGTGTATGCCCTGCAAAACTCTATCAAAAAAGTGACATTTGTCCTAAATGACTTAGTTAACAATAGAATCAAGTATTATTAGTCCTCTAGATGGTGCTACCATTTCAAATAAGCTAAATGCTTTAAGATTTGTTGAACTCTATTGCTTTAGTACCCTGTCAAAAAGCAGCACTGTCAGAAATCCTGACCCTGGTAAAAGAAAACTCCAAACAACCCAGAATCCACCTAACAGTGTTAGCAGTGGAGGGCAGTCTGTATGTAAATACATTAATTGCTTCTCTTAAAAAATAGTGAATGTTTCAGTATCTTAGTAAAAGCAGAAAAAAAAAAAAGATATTTTGAAAATTATCTTTCAAAGGCTGACTCACTTTTCTACATCTTTGATTTCAAGTTTCCCAATGATTTGCTACTGACCCATCTATCGTACCACTTTTCAACCACAATGACTCATGAATGTTATCTGACCGCAAACTCTGGATGCGTCAGAGGCCAAGCATGACGGGCTCTCCCTGACAAAAGGCTGTGTGCACTCTGGATGAATTTCACAGAAGTGCTTTAGCACAACTGTACTTTGAATGCAGCCAGAGAAACAGTGCACATGCTCAAACTGGAACCCGTGCTTAAAAACCTTGTTGACTTAAGGATATTTGTACACGCATAATCTACTTGGACATTAAAAGCTGTTAGGTCTATGTGTTTTAGTGATACATAACAAGTAAAGAAGGTAAAACAATTTACCTTTTCTTGCCCAACAGGATTGCACAGGTCCATCACTGGATTATTGGGCCAGTTGTCTAAGACAAATTTTCTTATCTTTACTTTCTGTCCAGTCACTTTTCACGAGGATGCCAAGTCCCTCCTATTCTTTCCTCTCATTCCAGGTTTCTATCTGTAGTTTCAGAAAATTTGCCTATTTTGCCTCTCAGGCATTTTTCCTGATTCTCTTTGTAAGTCCAGCCAGATGGATTTGCAGCATCAGATTTCTTTCCTCCTGTTGTTGCTGTTAAAGTCAAGAACAAAAACTATGATTTCAAGATAATTATTGTTATATGCTATTATACATCTGACCTTCGAAACATATATTCTCTATAACCACTATCTCTTACTTAATGCAAAGTTAATCTGTTATCTAAATAAATGTCAAATTTGGGATCTTGTGAAGCCTTTGGCCTCAGTAACAATAACTGTGAATTCTGGAGTTTACTCAGACACTGTAAGAGAAACACTTAATTGATTTTGACTATCCAGCCTTTAAAATTTCACAGAGTATATTTATTCTTGTGTTATGAGAAAAGAGTAATATCTTTAGATCATTCATTTTCTACTCTTTCACTGTGTCCCCCCATTTATCTCCTTTACAAGGAACATTCTTCACAACAACATACCTCTGGTCTCTTGGCATTTTTTTACTGCTCTTTTATGAGTCCTTCTCCAGTTTTGTTATAGTATGGTTAGTTAGTTTTCAAGGCTGGGAAGTCACGAAATCGGGGCCTGTAGCTGCTCACAAAAACACTTTTTTAAAAGAGAATCTAAAAGCAGACAAAGTATGAAATCCATTATGTCCAGAGTGTTGAGTGCTAACCATTTTTCTATAGGCCTTTTGTTATTTTTGTATTATCAACAAAATATCCGCCATTACTGGCCACTTGCACCAACCCACAAAACTTAGCAAAGCTCCTGTTAGCTAACAATGAATATGTCAGCTCAGATCTCAGAAACGCATGAGAGCACTTTCAAAGAGCGAAAGAAATGGATGAAGACTGGGAAAAAACCTGCAGCAAAAAAGAGCTCACCATCTTACAGACAGCTCTGAATTGTGGGAAATTCTCGATGCATTTAATTAAAACAAACAAACCAGTAAAAAAAATACAGGAATTATTTCTAACACTTCATGAGACAGCCTAGATGCAAATATCTAGCCAAGTAAATACAAACCAGGTAGTAAATAGCCACTTTCTTGCAGATTCATATTAAAAATAACCATGAAGACATGAGCTTAAACAACAAGTAGTTTATTTAGCATACTTAATGAATCCTTGCACACAGTCATTTCCTTAGTCCTTTGATCTGTTTCAATAAATCTCTGTTCTTACGAAGGAAGTGCTCTAATTGCCCTGCTTTGTGAGGACCAGCACAGGCAACCAGAATTAACCTTCTGAAAAACAAAATAAGATTAGACTGACTTTGGAAGAGATTCCTTCAATGTCTCAGAATCCTCCGGCTCATAATAAGGCTCCAAAATGGGTTTTAACTTGATTTCTTCTGGTAGTTTTTGTGTCTCTTCTCTCCTGCTCCCATCTCTTAAAAGCGGAACCAAAGTTTTCCAGTTTTTTCCTGAAACTAAAAAAGGAAAGGAATGGTTATTTTTTTCTCCTCCATAGAAACAAGAGAAATACATGCAAGCAGTTTTTATAGAAAACTGATGAAAGGAGGAAGAAAGGGCCTTGTGTTGTGTCCTCCCACCCCCACTGTTCCAAGAGTTTTTCATATTTCATCTGGCAAGCACAGCAGAGACTGTCTTAGGGTTAAACACTCAGCTGGATTCCCCCAAGCTATAGGAAGCTTTATTTGTGGCCTCCAAAGTAGCTTGTTGGCTGTCTGTCTACCATCATACACTGTCCCAAGTCCTCAGAATTTGCACATATTATCCGCCTTATAAAAACCTAAAATCAGAATGATGAATCCATGAGACTTTTATTCCAGCCAGTAAAACCACTATGTGAATAATGAACCTATTTAGTCCTTTACACTTCATGTTGACTGAAAAAAAAAAAAAACAAACAAAAAAAACATTAACTTATCTACTATCCTTAAGTGTATAAATTGACTGTCCTCTAACAATCAATCTGTACTGCTTTTGTCACTAGAATCTAGGTCCCTGTAACACTCACCTCTGCCAGGCTTAATAGAGTAACTGGGATTTCTTTTGAGGTCTCCAGAGTATCCAGGATCTTCGTTGATTATGCCCAGATTAGTATTCCACGTGGACCAGTTCACTTCATCAACCCTGGGGAGAGAACAACAAAAACAATAACTATTCTAAACATTAACAGACAACTCCAGGATTAGTTTGTATCACACATTGAGACGGTGCTAGTACACTGCTTGTCAGAGGAGTGCTCCAGAGGGAAAGTTCTGCTTCCCAGTACCCACTATCAGATACCTTCATCTTGTTTGTCTATAATAGATTGATCATTTGACATACAAGCAGGTTACCTAAAGCACCATCTGTAATCATCTTGGCCATCAGGCGTGACCCCCACCAAGACTTGCTTTCCAGACCGGAACGAGCGCCTCACACAGTTCAAGTAGCTGTTTTCAATATCCAAGATTGTGATGGCTCTCTAACAGGTAAAAGAAAGCAGACCACTGAGAAGCTGCTGTTTCAGTCATGCAAATCCTGAATTCTGCCTTTATAAAAAAACAAAAAACAATCACTTATCATTTTCATCATCTTAAAGAAGGCATTGCACCCATCTCTGAAATATCACCTCTGTTAACACGGGATTTAAAGTGCTGAATTACTGCCCTGTGGTTGGTACTATGAAGTTCCCTTTCTTACCCCCAAACAAAAGCAGATATGCCTTTGTCTGAGACTCTGGAAAAAAATGTTTTATTGTCCCTTGCATAATCTCTGTCTTCATACGCTGATCAGGATTTTCCATCATAAAAGCCCAAATAATTCTGTCTAATTACAGAAGTACTTTTCTTAAATTCCGAACATGTGTGCAACTCTGGGAACATCTGCTCAGACAAAACATCAAATACACACGGAAAAGGAACCGATATACTGTTTGAGGGGGGAACTGTTTGGGGGAATCAGAAAGAAGCAGTGGCCTATTACGTAGAGACATGTCAGCTTCTACAGATTCTCTCTTATGATTCCCCACACCCTCCTTCTTGGATAACCTCATAGAACCAATATACCTGGAGTTTCCAGATGCTCTTGCTCTCCTGTGCAATTTTGCTCACAGTTTCTCCCATGAGTGCGATAAGCATGTTGAGCAGAAGGATGTACGTAAGGATGACATAGAGAACCAAAAGGATGACAAACACAGACTTGAACCTGTAGTTCTCTGTGAACTCCAAGTCTCCCATCCCAATAGTGAACTTGAAAAGCTCCAAGCAGGTGTAATATAGACTATTATAGGATGTGCGGCTTCGTTTCGTATGGCAACATCGGGTATATTCAGAGGTATTTGCATCCTGCCCCTCATTGTCATCTTCAATTAAAGTCACCACAGCTATTACAAAAGAAGAATACCATACAAGATGAAAATATAATTTGAAATCTTAATTCTCCTGCAAGCAATGAAAATAAGCATAAAGGTATCAGATATGACACAGTATCTTCATGACACCTTGTCCCCAATGAAACCGCTCTATAAAATATTCCCCATTACTGACACCATTTCAGATGCGTTGTCTCAGTTTTGTCTACACAGAACAGGCTGACTTTTTCCATTCAGTTTTCCTAAGCAGTTTGTGATCCAAGTTACTACACATAATTGTTAGTCTGAAGAGATTTTTGTAATAAGGTTGATTTTAATTTCTAATTGAAAATAAATATTCTAAGCCACTTGAAACATATAATTTTCTGAGATTGAAGATAAAAAATAACCTCAAGTATTATATTACCTGTGGAAAATCCCAAGAGGAATACTAGATAGACAAACATGAAGCGACATAAATCTCTAAGGATCATCTGTAATGCAGAAATAGAAAATTTATATATTGTAAAAACTCAAATATAAACTGAAACAAAAATTAGTAGAAAATATTCCTTCAGCTCAAGAAGACACTTGCTGTGAACTGGCTGCTCATGCATTAAACAGTTATTTATCCCACTGAGATAATCAATGTTAATAAGAAAACATTTTTCTGTCATTCAAGCAACAGTTTACACACATATGAAAGACATATGCATGACAAATAGTTTCATCTTCATGAGTACAGACCACATTAAAACAATTGCCTCTTTCTTCTCCTCTTGGGCTAGCTGGCTACGTCATACATAGAGGTTTATTAGCCAGCTACTGCCTCTTAGCTAATTGCTGTTTGGTAAGATTTAAACTATTCCTAAGGAAACTTCCAGCTGGTAGAAAGCTGTGCCACTTCATACCACATGAGTCTGCACTATTCTCACAGTCTACTTAAATCCACATCTATCCAACTGTTATTTTGAAGTATAATAATAAAAATAGAATGCATCAAGACTGCTATAAAACACATGGATGAGGAGCAGGTGTTTTTTCTATGTGACTTAAAATGTGCATCTCTTTGCTCAGAAAATAAAGGCTGATTATAATAGACTGATACAGGCCTTCCCGTGGAAGGCAAACATGGAAACGTGGTGACTTCTCTCCTGGAAATGGGGCTGTTGGCAGCAGTTTCTGATCCGAGCTCTCTGGCCTCACCACCCACTGACTGACCTTTGCAATCATGACAGAGTAAATGCCCATCTGCTGGAAGCCACGGGTGTAGTACAGCATGTTAGCCCAGCCCAGCGCCAAGGAGAAGACCATGGAAGCCACGTACAGTTCCTGGCCACAGAAGTACAGCACCACAGAGCTCAGGAGGAGCAAAGAGTGAACAAAGCTGAAAGACAAGCAAGGAATAGGAGGATATCTGCACATCCAGTGCATACACTGTATTGCAAGTCCACCTTGGAGATCTATTTCTAACTCTGCTGCAGGACACATTCACCACACTTCTAAACACTTCATTTGCTTTACCTCCAAAGGAGGTTAGTGATACAGGTACACTTGTTCAACTGCTATTTTGTAAGGACCTATGAAATTATAGCAAAGTATCTTTAAAGGTCTAGAGAGAAAAACATACGAGGAGCAGCTGAAGTCACTTGGTTCATTCAACCTTGAGAAGAGGAGAACTAGGGGAGACCTCACGGTGGCCTACTGCTTCCTCACAAGTGGGAGTGGAGGGGAAGGCTCTGATCTCTGCTCTCTGGTGACCAGCAGTAGGACCTAAGGGAATAGCATGAAGATGCAACAGGGGAGATTCAGGCTGGATATTGTGAAAAGGTTCTTCATGTTTGGGCACTGGAACAGGCTCTCCAAGGAAGTGGTCACAGCACCAAGCCTGCTGGAGTTCAAGAAGCACTTGGACAACACTCTCAGACATTTGGTCTGATTTTTGGGTGGTCCTATAGTGGAGCTAGGAGTTGGACTCTGTGATCCTTGTGGGTCCTTTCCAACTTGGGATATTCTATAACTCTATACTTATCAGGATTGGTTTAAGCCAAGCATGCAGATCTCACACACTCATGTGTTTCATGCCGGAATACAATCAGACACTGGCACTTACAAAAGAACCTCACTGTAGCTGTCAACTATCAGCGTCTTCAATGATGGGCGCCTCTGCACAAAATACTGTATCTGAAAGGGAAAAAAAACGGCATAGCAGGCTGGAGGGCGGATAAAGACCAAGTTTGCATCAAAGGAAGGGAGTAAATATCCCATGGGAATGCATCAACTAAGTGCTGGTATCTATACCAGGGAGCTGGTACTTGTTCAGCATCGCAAAAGAATAGCTCAAACAACACTTAAAAGATCCAGGAAGGACTCTTTTCATAACACTAGATTTCCTTCACATCTAGGGCCTCTTTTGATGACACCAACCTCTTCAAGTCAGTGGTCTGAGGACCTGTGATTCACTAGATACTATCAACTGGCTGCCAAGAGAAAGAAGACTGCCTTTAAGCTAAAACAGAATCTTTAATGTAGGCTTAGCTACTTGCAAAACCCATGCTTAAGGTTTGGCTAGGGTAATTACTCAGATGCCCATTGACTTCTTAAGGACTTCTTTTTTATACAATAGATAAAACTGTACCTCAGCCTGAGGGCTTGTTAGTAACCTAACCAGGCCAAGGAAAAAGCTTTGTAGCTCTCAGCTAAAATATGGATTATCTTGGCAACCAATTTTAATGAATGCAAAAGGCAGGCTTGGTTTTCACCTACACTTACCCAACCAGCAAAAAGGAAAAGTTTCAAAAATCTTACCCCTCTGAAAAAAAAATAGAGTCCTCCCAGTACACTCAAGATCTCTCCAGTCACTCGAAAATATTCTCCAGTGCTGTGACCAAACGTGAAGGGAGGCTGTGTAAGACAGAAGACAGAGATGTTCAGGAGAACTGGAGATAGGAAAGACCTGTCCTTGCCAGCAGCTGAAAGCAACTTCTTTTCTGAGGGAACAGGTTAAGTTTCTGAATGTACTGCACCAAGGGGCAAGGCTTGCCTGGAAAGCAAGCGGGGCCAAAATCTCCCTCCTAACTTCAGGAAAGGCAGAAAACTGACCTTAGGAGCACACACTGAAATGGGAGGCTGATCTGGGATAACACGCGCTGTGTGGTTCCCCTGATGTGTGACAGGAGTAACATACCTTTTCTTTCTTATCCACAGGTCTGTAGTAGGCAGCTGCAGTGAGAATGATGATATGCATGGTATAGACAAAGAAGTTGAAGTAAAATAAGTGTTTGACAAACCGGTCCCACTTGTCTTGCAGCAGCCTGTTGAGGGGTTCCACCAGCAGCATCTCATGACGATTCTGAATGAAAGGATAAAGAGAATCTTGACAGGACCAGTACGCACAGGGCTTTGAAAATAGCAAATGATACTCAACTTCAGCAAACGTTTTCTCTAATACCCTTAAACATAGGAAAGAAGATTGCTGTTTTACAGCAATGACACAAAGATACACTGTGTAGAACATGGAGCTCTTCCCCAGCAGTCCCCAGACTGCAAATAAAATGCCAAGGTGCATACTTACCGGCGTTTCACTGCTGTAGGCAATAATCTCAAGCACTGAATTTTTCTCACATGTGTCTATACAGGACAGGTCATAAAGAGATGAGTGGACAGGCCCATAAGCCCATTCAGTGAACTTCCTAGACAAGTGCCTGCACTCAGGGTCTTTGATCTCTCGTCTGAGGATGTAAGCGAAAATCTAATTGCAAAAGAACAATACAAACAACATTTCAAACAACATTTCAGTGCTAATGGGCTTTTAGTACCTCAGTATCTCTGTAAGAGAGGATTGCTTTAATTTAGATTAACACAATTTAACTATGCTGAAGTCAATCTGCTGGAGCACTGCAGAGATCAAAGTCTGAAGTAAACAATATTAATTTACTCACTGTATGCTAGTGGATGAAAAATATAAATGTGGAAGGAAGCCCATTTCTTTGCTTTCTACCACTTACAACTTGCCATTATCTGTTTCAACCCACAAGAAAAATACAGAGATGTACATTACACATCTCTGGGCGTACAGTCACACTGAATGGGAACTTTTGGTCAGTCAAAAGTACAAGACCTCTAGTTCAGGTAATAGCAGAAGCCCACTTCCTGTTTCCACCTGGGCTGTCTTGTATACTGCTACCATGTACATAATGCCAGTTGGGTAGGTGTGCATGTGCACACACACACCCCTCACAGGCTTTAAGTACTATGCGGTTTTGCATGTTAAACTGCAGCATTAACTCCTCTTAACTGAAAAGCCCCAGCAATAAGCAGTGATAAAACCTGTCCTGCATAAATGTTTTGCATGTACTCTGTATAACTTGATGCAGTGATGGGACAGCTGGACACATTTGCTCACCTACCCCTATCTTCCCTGTTTTAGCTGCCAGAGTTAATGGAGTCAGCCCTTTCTTGTTGGTGAGTTCTTCTAGCTTCAGGATTGGATTAATTTTGGCACCAAGGATCAATATGTTGTTATACATCTTGGTAACAAACTTGGTATTATCCTTAGTATTGTCTGCAATCTCCACCAGGGTATGCAGGACCATATTGCCCATGGAGTCCTCAGCGGCAATGTTGGCAGCCTGGTACGGGTTCTCCAGGAGGAATTTCACAATGCAGAGCTGGTTGGTACAGGCAGCCAGGGATAGAGGCAGCTCTCCTATGGATAAGCAATGAGAATGAGTGGTCAGAAACCCCACCGCATTTGCAAGCCTTACTACACATCCAAAAACAGAAAGGAGACCATGTTGTTTTCAACTTTCACCATGAGAAAAAGAGGTGAATTTCTCTATCTAAAATAGCATCAATTCTTCTGATAGCTGTTTGAATCACATTTTCTTTGGTTTAACTGCACTACAGAAACATGGCTGCCTAGAAAAGCACCAAAACAAAGACCAGTGGAAGGTTACAACCTTTCAAAGGATATAGTGCCCAGAAAACAAATGGATACATACACCAAGCTGACACTGAATACCATCAACTACCAACTGTGTTTCTTTATAATCTCAGCCTTTGGGAGTAAGTGTCTTGACTAAGTGGGGGATTAAACCATTTACGACTTCTGAGCCTCCAGTCTCACATGAACAGGATTATTTAACAGTTTGCACTTGGGATAATTCTAGGATAACTCAATCAATAAAGCCCATGCTATGCTTACTCTTACCGAAATAAAAACCAGGTTTCCCTTTGATTTTCCTGAAGAACTCCCCACAGGCCCTTGCATGAACATCTGCTCCATTCTGGACCAAGAGCTTCACCAGGTACATGTTCCTTCTCTCAATGGCAATGTGGAGTGCAGTCTGGCCTACAGAGACACTCATCAGAGAGAAATCTTAAGCATTTAATACAGACTGAGAGCTTTCAGGCACCACAATTCATTCAGCTCCATGTAAGATGGTAGAATCGAGAGCTCTTTAGACTGAAAAACTCTAGAATTAAACAAAAAAGATGGCACAGACAGCAAATGCAAGTCCCCTAACTTGCTGTTAAATCACTGTCACAAAGAGCAGAATACTGCACCTGTCTAACAAAAGACTGCCCTAGCATGAATGCACTGATTGTTAATCACACACTGGAACTTTCCGATGCTGCATCCTCAGGCATAAGACCTCATGCAAAAGACCGTTTGAGAGCCCTGCCTTACCCTATCTTCAGTCTTATCAGCAACGGTATTCACAGTATTCACTCCTTTCTTACCCTTGTAGTAGTTGTCGGTATACTCTGCATTAACAAACTCTTTCAGAGTTCCAGTTTTCTTTGCAATATCCAGCAGCAAGGGAATGGTATCATTTTTCCCATCATGTAGATTCAGCATGGCTTTAAGCAAGCAGGTTTTCCCAGTTTCTGGTTCTGTAACAAACAAGATTATAGCTACATAGAAGCGACTAGAAACACACCATCTACTTCCAGACATATAGCAATTAATGAGATTGTTATGAAAACACAAGAAAACCCATTCAGAATTTCACAAACTTCAACTTTTCTGATTCCTCTTATAACTTTACAATCAATGGGCTGCTCAGTCAGTAGGGATATACAGGCTATTAGAGGACCTTGTGCAGCTACTTCACGCTTAATAGCAATGTTGTTTTGTGTGTTGTTTTTTTTTTGTCCATCTGCCTTCTTCCTCCCCCCCCTCATCTCAGTAGTACTACTGGAAGAAGACAAGGGCAACTTAAGGTATGTGACACTAAGTGTTACCTTTGAATTCATCATCTGTGAGATGCTTCAAGGTCCTATTAAGATAGAGTAGCAGATCATCCAGGTCCCTTGTGTTGCCTTGGGCTACAGCATCAAAGATCCTTCTGCGGTCATAAAATCTGAAAGCTTTTTCAGAGCAGCCTGTGATGGAATCTGTAGATAGGAGCCTAACGAGAGAAAATTTCAGTTTAAGTCAGATATTTAGCAGTCTTTTTATGAACTACCAGAAAACTATTTTCCTTTTGCTTGTATGAAATAGCAACCACTGCTGATTAGTATAGATGGGTCTGCAAAATGTACAAAATAATGTCTGCAAGCAATTGTCCTGACAAAGTGTTTACTGCTGAAAAGCTGAAAACAAGACTTAAAAGATGCACTGAAGTATGACAGTCTAACTGCAGGCCTGGGTGCCAGGCAATCCTATGTTATTCTGAGTGATGTCCACTTACTGAGCAGCTTTGAGCATGTGAACTAAGGCTAATCACTAACTTTGGGCAAGACAACCATGGACTAAATTTTCAGAGATGCCAAGAGACAACAGCTATTATCAGTTTCAGATAAAACACTCCTTCCTTTGGGCACTAAAAATAGTGAAACTGAGAAAACAGGTATGCAAATGCAGAGTGAATACATACTGCTCTAAGAAGCACAGACTACAACTGTCATAATACGTCCAGTACAAACCACACCTTACAACACAAACTTACTTGTGAAGTCTCCCTCTCTCCAAATTGGTGTGAAATTTGATGACAGAAGGTGCCATCAGGTGATCCATCTGGTAGAAGGAATCCATGGGAGCCATGTCCTTGTCACTATCCCCCATAACAAACCGCCCACGTCTTGCAAAGATGTTGCTTTTAGGTGGCTGCACCTTGGTGCTGAGCGTACCCTGGAGGCTGTCAGGTGTTTCCAGTGCAGAGTCCTCACCATCTGTGTGTTCATCTGTCACTTCAGATTCCTCCAGGTCAGAACTGCCAAATTTCTTCATCTTCCCAAGAATGGAAGACATGATGAACAGGCAGTCTGTGAGGAACCACAAAAACACCTTAAGTAAGCACTTTAGAGCACCATCTATTTTCTGTTTTGTGCCACAATATAGTCTCAGGATTATATCAGGCCTTTAAGAAAAGCTTGATATCATGGTGCCATAACCTCATTTTAACGATCATGAGCAGAGGGCTTACTGCATACAGGAAAATTATCACTTAATGGCTTTACCAGAGTTACAACAGTGCTGGATGAAAGTTGGGGCATATGATTTTTGTGAGATTAGTGTCACCTCAGACATGAGACTGGAAAACAGAGAGGAAAAGGTTACCACAGATAAGAGATTACTGTAAGACCACAGGTCTGATCATGTGTGATTTACAACCACAAATAATTTGACACAAGTTAACAAACAGGCCATACTGAAGGTATGAGCAGCGATTTTTTTTTCTGCCTTCTTATCAAACTGCTTTGAACAGCCAAATGTTTGCATTCATATCACTGAATGCAAAGCATTCTGTAACTCCAGCAATGGAGGCAGGAATACTTCATACTGGAACTGCTACATAGCTGACTTTTAGAAGGAGCTGAACAGCTTTAGAAACACATTCCAAAATTCTAGATTGGTTCAGAATCTTATGGCTCTGAACACAGGAGCGTTACAAAATCTTCAAAAAGCCTTCAATTATAAACCAATTACAGTGGTCCATAATCATCTCTGTACAATCAGTTTGAAATCAATGTCATAAATAAGCGTTGAGGTTTTTTCTCTTCGCAAAAATTTTCTGAGGGATTACCTGCAAACCTACATTGTATATTAAAGCTAGATTTTCAGTTCTCTGGGACTAGTTAATATTTACATAAAGGATCACTTACATTTTCATGTGCATGTAGGATGAGAAAAAGACTTTTCTTACGCATTTGCACTTTCTGTAGTTTTGTATAACACACATGTAAAGAAAACATCAATTTGCAAATTTGCACATTTACGGTAACCGAAAGCAAAATAGCATAGTATAGATGAAATACTAAAGGCTGCAGTTTAACTTGCTGTGTCCTCTGTGCTCACCATTCAAGTTTTTTGTGTACAACCACTCTGAAAGAATAACATAATACCTTATAAACTTAATTGTTCTATAATAAAGAAGTAATCTAAGGAAAAATACTCTCATTTGGAATATGATACTAAAAATATGGAAGAACAATTACTTTAGGAAAAAAGTTACAACAACAACTTTTATAAAGAAATGGAAAAAATACACTGGGAATACAGCCATGTTTGATTTTCATTTTTGGTCTCATTTAAATCAATGTGGATTGAGCCAAAAATGTCAGGGAGATGGCTATGCAGAATGGAATAATGTATTTTCTACAGAGTAAGTACAATATTAGAATCAGCAGAATGGATTTAATCCTGTCCTCCTGACAATCTACTCAAACCTGTTTCAGTTATAATTATTATCATTCAATTTATTTCTAATGTCCATTGGTAGCATCTTTGATAATGAGGACAAAACTGCATTTCCTTGTACGTATGAATTTGCACACAAAATAATCTTTAAATTCTATGAAAAGATTCTTAAAATAAATTAAAAAACAATAATAAAATAATATTATCTATCCTGGAAAAACACATAAACCTACCTAACTCTCGGAATCCTATGTACATCAAAGCTTGATTCAATAAATGAGGAAATATTTTTTTAAGAAGGTCTAACTGAATCACAACTTATAATAAATACTTAAGAGTTTACAAAGAACTAGCAAGCATGCTATTCAAATATACATACAGAACTTACAAATATTGTAAAAAAAATCCTGTCTTCCACAAAATAGTCCAGTCTCAGTTAACAATCTCTGTTCTACAGGAATTTGGTGCCAGAGATTCTTCCTCCTAGGTGCCTGGGCTGCAAAGACCTCAGAGCTTGCTTCTCCACTTCGTCTGGAAAATTGTTCTACGTGCTGCTGATTCTTTAGAATCAAGGGAAATTCACTAGAAGAACAGAAAATAGAGTAATAAAATCATTAAGAACAATTCTGGAATGAGAAGCATCAGTAGCTTCTATTCCCAGGAGCTTAGCAAAGCTCTTTACAAGAATCACAGCAAGTTGTTTTTGTCCCCCCCACCACCATCACGCTAATTGCATTTAGTAATGGATCCTCCTCTACAGATTTCCTCTTTGTAGATACACTCAAGCTTTAAAAAAAAAAAAAAAAAAAAAAAAAGCAATTGTTTCTGTGGGCCACAGTTTCATTTCACTTGACAAAACTTTGTAAAATATGCCACAGCCCTTCTCTGAGATCATTCATCTTTCTGGACACTCTTGGGTGGCTGCTGTAAAGCCCCATGAAGTATTTTAAAGACAAGCTGATTCTGAACAGAGTAGAAGGAGAACCCAACAGTAATAGTCTTAAGGACATTTTATCATTCCACATTCCTACTATGCTTTATTTAAATAATATATATGTAACAGAAAGCTTTTAAATATTAATATCATGAGGAAAAAAAGTCTTATCTAATCCAGAACTGATCTAACACAATTAAAATGAAGACCTGTGTTAAATGTATCATTTATGTAGTATCTTTCTAACAAAGACTAGGCTAGAGAGAGAAATTTCCACAAAGCTAAGCCAGCAGACTATAACTATTAGGCTAGGAGAAACCACCAGACCTCTAGCTCCTGAGGTCTGGAGTTAGATATGAAATTATTCAATGAAATAATCTGGTTTATGTTTTGCAAAAGGTAACTATAGGATCATAAGAGATCTTTCTAGTCTTGCCATCTATCGATATATAAAAGAATAATATATTTGCCTATTTAATAGCAAACTAATTACACCACTTAAAACACCTTATGGCATTATACTCGAAAGTAATAAAATGCCTGTTTATTAATGCATAAGTATGGATTACCAATAAGTCAGGTCCTTGGCTGACCCTCCTGGAACTTTGCTGCGCAGAGAATCTGCTTCAACATTACCATTAACTCCTTCACCACTTCCAAGGCACAGCTCAGTAACAAAACCATAAAGCTCAGAGGAGAGTCTCCCGTATTCAGTTTCTAGCTTCTTCCTTGCTGCTTTTGCTGAATGCTCCTTCTTTCTCTTCTCCTGTTCCTGGCATCAGCTCCTCTCAGTCTTCCCATGCTCTTGTGTACACAGTTTGGGAGCTTGCTGTCACTTTCTGAGCTTTGATGTCTTTCATCAGCCTCCTTGGTATCTGTTTCTTGTGCAGATGTTACTTCCTTCTTACCAGCAGCAATTCCGTTACTTTTTGCCACAGTTGTTGGAGATACCATATTCTGCTTCAGCAGGGACCTCGTTTATAGGTGTGAGCTTGTAAGAATGTGTGAATGCTTATCAAAACACACCAACAGCAAACAAGAAGGAAATTTATTCCTTTTCTTGGGCCGGCATCCCATAGCTTTCCATGGTACATAGACTTCACACAACTTCTGTGCTCAAGAGTGTTTAACAACTAAAAACCCTCTCCATTGCTGCAAATGGAAAAGCACCAGCAAGGAAGCATGCTAGAGATCTTTAAGATGTATCCAAGACTACTCTGCAGGTCAAATATATTCTTGCCTTTGCTAAGAGAACCTAAAACCAGGCCACAATTTTACCAGTTTCTGACAAATACCCTGTGAATGCATTTTCTGCTACGATATAAGCCTTGCCTACAGGTATTGCAAGTCATTTTACTGGCCTAGTCATTCCTTTGACCTTAGTCCACTCCAACAGACCTGAGTAGTCACAGAAATTAACATTCTATGGTTTATTTTGATTGTTTTGTCGACACGCAAGCCAAGGCTGTATTCCATTTTTACGGAGACAACACGCAATGCATGAGAACTGGCATTCATTTTGTGAAGAGCCACCAAGATCCTCAAATAAAACTGGTATCTTGGTCTGTTGCCTGTATGTATGTATACCGTGAGAAACCATAAAGACAAGAATTCTCTAGTGAAAGCATCAAACTAAGTTACAAAAGCTGCCCATTTCTCCCAGCCCTCCTAAACATTTTTACATCTAAACATCCTACCAGGAAAATGAGCCTCGCATGAAGTATCATCTTATGCAGAAAGTTAATGGATTTTTCCTTGTCACTCAGTCAAATTTAATGTGATAATTATGTCTCATTTCACAAATGGGAATGACAGAGCAAGGAAATGGAAGACCCTGTGTATGCCCAGGAGCAGAAACAGACATTAAATACAAGCTGTGTTTTCCATTGTAATGAGTAAGATGACACACTGAATACAACTCCAGAAAAAGTGAGGAAGTGAAAGGAAACACTGTACAGCCAATAAAAACAAAAAAAAAGGACAATGCATCTCAGGCCACTCTAAACAATAACTTTATTTTCTGTGGAACATCACCATGGCAGCCCCCACAGCAGCATCGACATCCTTCCCATAAACCACAGGGAACGGAAAAATCCTTTCCACTTCCTGCCTCAGCACCTCATTCCTGGCGAGGGCACTCCCACTCCCCAGAATTCTGCTCACTCCTGTCTCCATCAGATGTTGCACCGGTAACATGGAACAGAGGTTTTGAACGATGCCGCGGCACAGAGCTCTGGTTACATGACCCAAGGAGAGCTCAGAGACAGCAATACTGGTCACTGAAGCCAACTGCTCAGGAACGTGTCTCTCTCCAAATATGGTTGGGTGGATTGAGAGTTTGCTGTCATCTTGGGCCAAAGCTGCTTTGATTATCTTTGCATAGATGGCAGACTCCTGAACCTGAAGTCCTGCAGATGGGAAATACCATGTTACTCAGCTGAAGGGATCTAGTATATCTTACATGTGGAGACTTAAAATAGGCACTGATCCACTTGTTCAGCAAAATACTGGATACATTTTTCCCCTGTATCAAAGGTAGTTGTTTTTCCAGGATTACAAGCCCCAGTTCTCCCATCCCACTGTATCTAATATCTGTAATACTAGAAATCTTTTTCTGATCAGAACCAACATCTCTAAAGGTACTAATGACAGACTTCGTATGCAATCCAGCTACCGAAGCTGAACGCAGAGTTCACTTCAAGAACTCACAGAAATAATGATTTCAGAACTTATTTCTGCACTGCAAAACCCAGGAGATTTTATATATGTGTGTGTGTGTGTAAAACACTCTAATTTAATGTGATAATTACTTCTCATTTCACAAATGGGAATGACAGAGCACAGAAATGGAGGACCCTATGTATACCCAGGAGAAAAAATAGACATTAAATACAAGCTGTTTTTTCCTTTGTAATGAGTAAGATGACATATCAAATACAACTCCAGAAAAAGTGAGGAAGTTATATAATAACAAAAACAAACAAACCACCATGAGTGCAAAGTCCATGTTTAAAGCACTTAGAAGACACTACGTGAGTTTTAGCCTTAAAATCCATTAGACTGCTGCAAAATATGCAGTAAAAGGCAACTGATACAATCAAGGGACACTTTCTGATTGCAGTCACAGGAAATCAGTGGCTGTCCTCAAATTTGCTGACCTTTCCTTTCAAAAACAACTTGAAAAATATTCTTGTGTTCTTAAAAAAAAAAAAGAAAACCCAAAACCTAGAAGCAAAGTGAATGTGGAGTCCAAGGATGACTGTCCCAGCATGTTCATTAGCTTCAGAAGGAAATTCTAGACATCTGGGAAATATGACCCAGGAGTTATATCCTCATTCCTTCTATGGCATGAAGAAACAGCTCTATACTTGTTCCTTTGTCTGAGCTTCCCTTCACCTTGTTGATCAACCTCAATTTTAAGTCTTAACAATCCTTAACGAGCTTACCCAGCTCTTCCATCCACCGTGACACCATGTCCACAAATGTTGCTAGCACATTGCCTCCATTAAGTGATGCTGCCACTGCCAAGTAGTCACCGTTGAAGTAGGGAAAGTAAGTAACAGCCGACGAAGGATCTGGTGTCTCTGGAGGCTGGAAACCAGGGGGCATTGAGATGGTCAGCTGAGCAGAGGTACTGATATTAAGAACTAGAACACAATAGAAAAAAAAGAATCAGTGTTTTACTAGGCTACCCTGAAGGTAGACAATGAGAAAACAAAGAAAGATACCAAAATCATCATACCTGCATCAGTCCTTTCAGTCAGACAGGAATAAACAGAGCACTGGAAATCTCCCAGAGCAATTCCTACTTCTGTTCCCTTGGGTATTCCATGCCATGCACAGATTGTCTTCCCCGCAATACTGCCAGGGTCTCCCACCTCTGGAAGCAAGTGAAGAGGAAAGCCGGACTTTTTCAATCTACAATCAGAACAATATTGTTTTAGGAAAGTAGTACAGGAACATGCAGCATGGCTACAAGGACCTCTCTGAAGTCGCAGACGAAGCTGGCCATACATTTGCGGCTGCTGGATTTATGGATGCTTTCGCTTCTCTAGAAAGTTTTGTCTTGGGCAGCATTCCAGTTCAATGGGCGGGGTGCACTAGAATATTCTGGAAGAATAAACTGCTTTTCGTGGTATGCAATCTGATTACCTGGGATTATACAGGAGTACACGTTCACCAAGTTTAACCTACTGATGTCACACGGACAAGCAGTTCCAAGGTTAAGGGACAACCACAAAAATTCAACTTTTAAGCGTCAAAAAACTTTGAACTGTCATGCAGTTAGTATCTCAAAACCAAATCACAGGGGTAAGTCCAACAAACTCCTTACACAAACTGCAAGATACACTATGTTGCTACAGCAAAAACACCAGATTAGTGAAAATGCAAGTTTCTGTCACTCTTAAGGCATTGGATAGTAAATTACCTTTATGAGCAGATCTTGGAATTCTGGCCTAACCTAAACTCTGAAATACATACAGCCTTAGGATTCTGCCCTGAAAGAGCAAATCGTTAAAAATAAATAAACAAAAACAGTTTTCTGTAAGACTCCCTGTAGCCTACCAAACTTTAATAAATCACAAGTAAATCGTAGCAGTTACAAAGGAGCTCAGCCAAAAGAAGGAGACAGTAGTAACTGTCTTTTGCCATTGCAGCCTTGGCTACAGCATTCACTTCTCCATCTCCTCCCACCATCACACCACAGAAAGGGACAAGAACGGTTTGGTATACAAGGCCTCATTGATGAGCCTCTCAGCTCTGCTGTCTTAGGTATTTCTAAAAACATAGTGCTAGATTCTATACAACTTTAAATATATTTACCTTACAAACCAGAGCAAACGCCCAAGAGTCCTTCAGTACAGACCACACCACACAATTGATTAGGAACAACTTTCGATCATTCCTATCCGTAACACATTCATACTTAGGGCCCTAAGAGATGTTCACGTTGCCTGACACAAGCAAAGCATAAAATCCATGGAATGACCTCAGCACTTACACATCAGTATTCCAGCTTTTGTTTCTGGCATTAAAATATCCCCAGCTGGCGGCATTCTGGACGGACATGAGTGGCTTCTTCAGGTCACACAACATGGCAACCACATAGTCATGGATAGTGCCAGCTGCATCGTAAGACTTCAGAAAATCTGGACTTTTAAACAAAACATTTTAAAAACAAAAACAATGAGTGGTGCTTTAAGACAGGCAGAGCAAGTTTACGTCCAGTGCTATAGGGAACTTTAGATGTGTGTGGCCTCACCTCCTAAAAACAAAACTGCAAACTCAGTATCTCAATGATCAACTTGTATTTTGTGGGTTATTATTTTTTTTTAATGGGATTTATTTTCCAAGCTTTTACCACAGTAGCAATTCTTATCTGCTCGTGGAAGACAGAGAGACAGTGGCTTTAAGGAATGAGTTATCTGGATTTGAAAGCATACCACCGCAAAACATGCCAGGAAGGTTGTAATTGTTTGTACAAAAATGTCACTTTGTTGATTCCGGAGCATTTGAGAAAAATTAGTCAATTCCTGCAGTCGCTTTAGGATTCACAGGTTATATGAATGGAAATGTACCAAGTGGTGAAACGGAACAGAAACAAACCAAAGCAGCTCGGACTCATGAGCTGTACAGCTCTAAAGCAAGATCACGTCACATTCTAGGTATCTGCTGAACATATGTTGAGGGAAAACCAAGATGTAGTAAGTTTTTCCCTACTAATTTAACTTGAACTCACTGCTGAGGAAGATAATGTCTCTGAGAAACATCGCATGCTACAGATGAAACTGAAGACCAAATCATGCTGATGCCAAGTCATAAGTGAAAAATTACATCCTCTGCAAAAATGCCACAACAAAGCAGAGCATCAGTAACACCTCATAGGAATCCAGTGTCTAAAGAAGGAAGAAACTGAAATTAATTTAGGGATTGTTTCTTTCAGCATCTGGCAGCAACCAGCCAAAGCAACTCTGTTACTGTTTTAGGCATGTTTGTACTTTCCGCAATCTGCACAAGCCAAAATTATAGCGTTCAAGCTACATTAGCAGACCTCCTCTGAGCAGCAGATTGGACTCGAATTTTATGATACTTTAAAACGTCTGTTTCTATATGGTCAAAAGATTTTATTTTTATTAAAAAGATCTGTACTACTTTTATGAGGTCAGAGAGACTTGTGTGCTGTTACACATTGCTTATAGAATACTGCCATTATAAACATTCTTTGACTAATTAATATTATGATTAGAGAGAAAACGCACACCCTGAGCTTGTAGTTGTTTTACCATGCCACAGGAATCCTAATTGTCACACAAATTCAAGAGGAGAAACTGACAGTGAAACAGCCTGATATAACTGCCCATTTGAGAAACAATGTACCTTTTCTTTAAATACCAGTAGACTGTGGCACACCCAAATCCTGTAGCCAGGCTGATGTGTGACTGGGGCAGTGGAAGAGAAGCGAGGAAGGCAGGACTGCAGCGGCCGTCCTGCCACGTAACCAGATGACTGACCTCCTCCGGCTCAAAGGTAGGGCCAGTACCACACTCTGTCCACCTGCAACCTGAAACACAACAGTGCCTGAGAAATCCCGTGATTCCCATCATTTTTCCTTACTAGACACTCTGATAATTTGTCAAATATATTGGGAAAAGAACAGAAACGGAGCCAGTAGCAGTTGTAATTAAATTAACTAGTCATAGTTTCAGTCTCAGATAACGTCATAATTCCAGTCATCCTGGAAAAAAACTGCAATTCTGCTACGAGAGGTAAGGAGCTGACATGACAAAACTTGAACAGCCACATCATGACCACGAGCACACAGAATTTGTAACGACTGTCTACGATGGATAGGGCACAGTTTCTTCCACCTTTTGACTCAAAGCAACAGGAAACCTGGATCTGTACGTATTAAGCAACGGACTGCAAACTGAAGAATATCCCTCACCTGTACCTTGCAATAAAGCTTCACCAGAAGTAGAGAAGGATTTAATTCAGTTTTATCAGTCTAGCACATTTGTTTTGAACAGAGGTTGCCACACCTTTGGTGAAGCCATCACATGCTTCTACGCAAAGGCCTCAGCTAAATTAGGGCAACCTCTTGGTGCTGCACGGAGCCTTCTCAGCAATGTCTGCTACTGCTCCAGCCCAGCGCGCTGCTCCCTGCCCTGACAGCCCTGACATGCTTCCCACAAGCAGTTCTGCTAAGGCAGATTACAGACCTGCCAGAGCAGCAAACTGAGCAGATGCTGAGCTCAAGCACTGGCCTGTGATATTTGCTGGCACACTCTACAGCTCAGCTTCAGCCTCTGACAACTACTGCTCTCCCAGGCGATGCAGGGCCACAAGATAGGGATAGGACAGGCCACACACTGTCTCCAGCTGGCTCTATTTCTTTTTTTAGTGAGGGGTGGCAGGAGAGTTTCAAGCTGTGCTGTGCCACTTGTCCTTCAGGTCAGAGTAGAGACCCAGCTGCTTAACTGACTAGCACAAATATGACTAAAAGAGTCTTTCTTGGGCTGCATACAGGGATTTAAAGTCACACACACAATAAAAAGCAGCCGTGAAAGCAGGAAGTACTACGTGAAACATGCAAAGCAAACATACCTTTGTTGTTCTCTTAATTCCCTGTTCTATCAAGTCTGTTTGAAATGATTTTCAAATTGGCTTGTTTTTCTAGTTTTGAATGGTTTCAAAGAAATATTATTAACCATAAATCCAACCCTAAAGGATGCTATTAAAAATCTAATTTGTGTCCCAAAGCGCATGGATTCATTTAGTCTACTCAAAACAAATGAGAGCAAACACCCTCTTTCACTGGACAGAAATGAAACAAAAGTGGTGTGTGGCTTTGGGAAATAAAATATTAACCAATATCACGTAAGAATCTGTCTATCACGAACCCATGAGGCTTTGTTATGCAGCCCTTGGGACAGCTGGAAAGCAAGCAACAGCTCCTTCCCATCAGCCTTTGGATTTCTTTCTTTGCAATCATTTTTGTGTTTAAGGTAAAATTACAGCCAGTAATGAATAGCACTGTGTCTCTTTAAGCAATTAAGACCCCGAAAACTTTTGATAGGCAGTGACCAGCACTTCTGGAAAATCTATTCTGCAGTTTACAATAAATCTTTGCTTAATCTGTAACTTTTATTATTATTTTAAGATCTGTATAATTGCTCAGATGTGCACACCATAAGGTAAAGAGAAAAAAAACACAGAACCACATTTTGAAACCTGAACCTTGGACTTCAGAGGGTTTACGTCAGCTTAGCCAAGAAAAGAATCCATACCTATCTCACAGAGCTAGAAATCCAAGGCTTGAATTTTTCAAACATCTTCACTGTCACAATCAAGCTCCATGTGACTACCTTACTGTGGCTGACTTTGTTTCTGAGGTCTTGGCCCTTCAGTCTACAAGCAGCTGCATATTCAGAATCAAGACCACAATCCTTTTCAGCTCCTAACAGAAGCACAAGCAGGCAAGATGAATGCAACATGCCAGTCTACAACTTACTAGAAAAAAATGCTTTGAGATTTTCATAACAGATAACAACAAAAGACTGAAATAATATTTTACTGAACGTCATTTTTTCCTCTTACTGTACTTTCAAACAGCGTGTCAGATTAGCATAGCAATGTTCATTACTGGATAGCTACTGCTGTACACATTCTAACATAAAGATCAAGTACAGCTTATTTTTCAAGGCATACATAGAACTGCTAATACTACTACTGCAGAATCACTGGAAGGTATTGAGATACTGGACACCAAGTAGTTAAGTGCTTTATGAGGTGAGTAACATTTAAGAAAAAAGGAATTCACATGGTCTCCGGAAGTTCTTTCAACTGGCAGCAGATAGCATATGATGGACAAACAATAGACAAGCCACAGATATGTAATTCCTCCTTCATACTATTAACTGTGCTCACTCTGCAGGGATCTCACAAGACCAAATCCTTCAACTGATATGTGTAAACAACATGGTTAACTACTGTCAGTAGCTGAAATTCCAGTAATTAAAGCAAAATTGACACACGAGATAATCTTGTTAATTCTGTTTTACAGAAGATCAAGGTGAACATGCAGCAGTTTCCTACAGATCACTTCAGTGCTGAAGATTTATTTTTCTGTATCATGGTACTCTAAACAGGAATGCCAAAAAATTAATGTTACCTTGATCTCTTTTCCAAAATACAATCCCGTGCATTTGCCCTGAAATTCCAATGTGACTGACTCTTTGAAGCTGCTGCTGAGGTAGAGCAGCAAGGCATTCGTTCAGTGCTGTTATTATTCTCCGGACATTCTGCTCCATTCCCTGTAATCATGAAGCATTATACCAAGATGAAGCCATTAGGACTCACTGTATTTATTAAACAAGGCTACTCTAGTCAGAAGTGAAGAACAGAATTCATTTAGGTTAATAACATGCATTACAGTAACATTCACTACTAAATTGAAAGAAAGTTTGCAAAAAAAACAACAGAACACAACACACACAAAACCCCCAAAACAATACTAGCATGTTGAGAATAAATAACAGCATCTTAGGCTGAAGGCCGTATAATCCTTGACTTATTTTCTTAAGACACTACTCAAACACACCTTTTAAAAAATCCGTTAACACTCACCACATACTTTCATTAGTTCAACTTCTGCATTGCTCTTTTTTTTTTTTTTTCCACGGAGGATTATCCACATGTTCTCAGTTGCACGCAGATTCATGTCTCACAACCTCCTAAAGTCTCACAACCTCCTAAAGCCTCTACACACTGTTGACTTGGATGATGCTGATACTTCATTTCTAGATACTCTTTTCCCAGAATTGCCAAGCGAACTACATAGATCTACTCAGTAAACTGATCAAGCCCTGCCACAAGATAAGCTGCATTACAGCTTTCACCCTTTTGAAAATTCAGACCACTTTGACAGACCAGAATAAAGATTATAAGCAAAAGTATTTACATATATCCTACACATAGCTGTGAACTGTTGTGGGCATGTGTACTTCTAGCTGCATAAACGTGACTGTAGGGAGAAGCATTGGCCTGTCCAGTATCTTCGCTCAGAAATGAGTCCCTGGAAACACTACAATACTAGGCCACAGGAATGTTGATACATAATGTTTATGATTTTGATTCATTCTTTATTTGATTGAACAACATAATGAACCTAAAGCCCTTTAACAGGAATATACATTCCTGGTTATTTCCACAGGGAATTTCCAGTTATGATTCCATCTCACATTAAAGTGCAACATACCCTTTAAGTTGGCAAGTGGTTGCTGTTTCCTGAACTGACAGCATCAAAGACAAAGGCATTGTTCGTGGAAGAATAGTTTTAGATTGTCTTGTGACATCTCTGAGGCCACAATGGAAGCACAAGCAGACTTTCTGCAGGTCTGTACGTTCTCAGAAGAGAAAGTTGAGCTTGGGCTGCCATCTCAGAAGCGTGGGAGGCTCCTGCAGTGGCAATTAGTTTGACTCAGTGGTGCCACTTACGGAATGTTCCTGGCAGCTGCCTCCATTTTGAAATGAGGTAAGAAAAGAGGGAACGAGTTCCTAAGAGTTATTATTCATCTAACAAACCCATTGACTCCAGTACTATCCTAATTTGACATGACTATTTGAGTACTTAACCAGCAGCTTTTCAAAAGCTGTGTCTTTCTTAAAACAGTCAGCTTTACTTGGCTTTCTTGAACAGAAACCAGATAGCATTTTAATTCCCATTTCAGACATCCAGACACACATAGCAACCATCTCTGTCACTCTACGCACACACACAAAACAAGCCCAAACAACCAAAAAACCAACCAAACAAGAAATCCATCAAAGTCAACATAACATAGCAAGACAACCCAACTGCTACAAGGCAACGCTGCTATACTGAAACCGCCGGCAGTGCTTTCTGCCACCCCTTACCTGCGGTCCAGCTTCCAGGCTGCTGGTGTATGCCTGTGTCTCCCTGGAGCAGCTCTCTGCCACCACATGCCCTCGCTCTGTCCCTACCAGCAGGGCAGCCTTAACAGATGTCGTGCCCAGGTCTATGCCCAGCACGCAGGATGCCTCGCTGCCCGCCATGGCCCTGGCGAGTTGCCTTCACCTCCCTCACACACTCTAGTCTCTCTAGGCGGTACTCTGACCAACATCCACTGTGTTGAGCCCTTATGTTGTTCCTCGCTGCCTTTGAAGGAGCACCTGCCCCGAGAGGGCACAAACACCACAGGCTACTGCTCCAGCAGCATGCAGGGACTGGGGTGAGTGGCCAAACTGGGCCGAGAGAGAGCCTGGACTCTGCCCTCTGACTGAAAATGTCTCCCTTCAGCACTTGAGCAATGCCCCTCCATCTTGAGAGTGGCAAAACCATCCCTTCCCCAGCCCTCCCCAGCGACCTTTGCAACTTAGAACAAAACTCCAGCGAGCAGCTGAAGCACCGAGTCCCCCCTCCCCGGCCCTCAGCGACCCCTCCTCACAGAGCCGCCGGCCCCAGCCCGGCGCCCGCCCCGCTCTGCCACACCCAAGATGGCGCCTCCGGGCGGCCACAGCGGCGCACACGCGCGAAGGGGGCGTTAGGCGGGGAGGCGATAGGCGGCCGCCTCACGTGAGGAGCTGAAAAGGGAAGAGCTCGGGGTGTGTGGGACGGAGTTGCAGTGCTGAGAGGAGGTAGGTGTTTTTTTCCTCTTAGTGCCGCTTCCTTGGTATTAGCGTGCCCTAAGGTGTGGGATGGCGCTGCCTCACCGTACCTTCTGAGGGGAGAGTGTTGGGGACTACAAGTCCCAGCGTGCACCGCGTCCCTTCTGGTACAGATGGGGAGGGTGGGGGGGCGTAGTGGTTGCTGAGATTTGTAGTCCTGCAAAGGGGGGGGATACCTCAGGGGACGGTAGCAGAGTGGCAGGAGCAGGATAAGCTTTGAGGGGGGAAGGCTTTGTCAGGGGAGCGTGGGCAGACAGAGGCTGAAAGCCCAGTGTCCTTTGGAGAGTGCTGAGGGCCCTTCAGCTAGGCTGGGCCAGGGGCTGTGGTGCTGAGGAGGGAGCCATTTTGCAGTGGGGAGCAGGCTGGTACCCCCTTAAAGTTTGTAGAACCTGAGCAAGGCCTTCTCCTCGTTTTTTCTGCAGCTCTGCCACCATGAGGATGAGATATCTGTTCCCTCCTCTACTGTACCTCATACCTGTGCTGCTGGGGAGTGGTGGTGTTTGGTCATCCCTGCTTGGGCCTGCAGACCAGCTCCAGAGTGGTAAGAGGTGAACAAGGGTAGCTCCTCAGTATCCCCAGTCATCTCCCTCTGGGGAGATCTGTGCCATGTTGCCCATCAGCTCTTCTTTCACATGCTGCCTTTGACTTCATGTGCTCATGCTGAGGCACTCTAGTGATGGAGCACTAGGAGAGTGCAGACACTCCCCTCAGTTGAAGGAGGTTAAATACTGGCTGGTGCAGTCAGGGATGAACTAGGGAGCTCTCCTGCATTTAAGTAACTTCTTAAGAATGCTGTGTAATATAAGGTAACAAGAAAGATGCTCGTCACTGCAGATAATGCCTATGTAACTTCCTGCAAGAAGCAGCTTTCATATTTGATTCTTATAAAGAAAATATTTTCCACTTCTTTCCAAATATGTCTGCTTTCAGAAGGCAGACAGTACTCAAAACTGTTATGTGAGGATCCTGGCAGTGTAGAGATTCACAGTTATTCTTACCTCAGAGGCTAACTGCTGGTGTTTGCTACTTCACTGTATCCAGCCCATGTATTTCCAGTTCATTATTTCAGTTCTAGCTTTCTTGAACCCTACAGTTCAGGAGACAAAATAGGGTGTCCATTACTAAACACAATATTAAAAGTAATAAAAAAATCAGGACAACCTCTTTATTGCTCTTTTTCTGGTCTTAAATAGATTTGTTGTTCTTGTCTGTCACTTTTGACCTTTAAACGTACATATAGGAAAAGACTTGGATTCCAAAATTGATGATGCACGACTGGTTTATGGTTTTGATGTCAATTGTATTGGCGTTGTAATATGACCCCCTCTCAAAACATGACACACTATACCATAGCTGTACTGTTGCAAAGCGTGCCCTATAACAGCAATACATCTGACCACTATAGCAAGGCACTTGTGATTCTTGAAGTATTATAATTGTAAATATACGTTATTTGAAACATCTGGGGACATGAAGAATTTGTCACTCAAGCAGTAACTTTAAATTTTGAGTATTGTGACTTCCAAGTTGCTGGGATTGTATCAAGAAACAAGTAGCGAGTTTTAAGTATTCTATAGCTTTGTCTTGGCACAAACTCTTGCTGCAAATCAAATATTTAAATTGCTTCCTTGTAACTTGTTCAAGTGGCAGTTACTTAGTTCTCCTTTTAGGTTGTTTAGTTCCCTTGAAATAAGCAGTACTCCCTTTGGTGTTTGGTGAAAGTGTACTGGTGTTGTGTTGTTTTCTGTTTTTAATCTGACACTCCAGGTAGTAATGGACAAATTTTTGTTTATTTCCTCCCAGATGGAGTCATTGTATTGTCTGTCCCAGAAGTGGTTTTGTTAGAAAATGGAAGTTCAACAAATGTCACGATATCTCTGAGGTAAAATCATGGTTACAACTTTGTTTTCCCTTTGAAATAGGGAATAACAAGAGGGTAAAACGTAGCTATATAGTTAAATTTCCCTGCAGACTTGGTTAACTTCTTTTATACAGAGGGACTTCTACCTGTGTGTGACTGGCTACTTCTAGACCAGTAAATCACTTAGTACCAGTTTGGACCAAGACAGTGCAGCAGTCTCTGAAATGGCCTTGTATAGTTGGTCTCTGGTAATATCCCATGCCATTTGTATGGGAAGTCAAGCAGGAAAAGACATTTTATACTGTCTATCTTGTATTAGCTTATTGAACTGTCTCCCATATGTGAACCTGCAGCTTCTCTATTTCTAAAAACTGATGCTTGAGAGGAACTTGCACTTCTTAGAAAGATCTCAAATTACCAAGCAAGCAGAACTCACCCTTTCTAGCAAAGAAAGGCAGCTACCCCAGAGTAGTGGCTGATGCATCTTAGTCGTATTGTTTAATACAATACACTGCTTAGCTGTGTTTTTGTTGTCAGCCTCTTCCCAGGAAAGAAGCATTAAATACTTAGACTTTGTCATCTGACTGTTCCCTTCACACACACCCCTACCTTTGGGATCTCAATGTAAGAATTGTGACGAAGGGGAAAATAGCAAGACATGGCTGCAACAGTCCAGAACTCTTAATTCTGCAAAGTAGTATGTGGTACTGTGATCTCCTTCATGGACAAGTACAGGCATTTGAACCTTATGATAATCTACATACTGCTGTGCAGCTAAACCTCCTGGACAAATGCTTAGTGGAGCTCTGGGGGAAAGCTTTGCAGGGCTATTTTACTTGTTTGTTTTTAATCTTGCATCATGGCCATGACTTCTGCCTGTCATCACCCCAGTACATGTCCATCATTTCTGCCCCTCTTAGTCCCCAGAATCCTACCATTGTAGGATTTTGCTGTAATGCTCTTCTCTGCCATTTGTGTGGGGTAGAGGGAGGCAAAATGTGGGTATGTAACTGTTTAATGCCAGTCGCTTTTTCAGTTAAAAGAAATAGTATAGTGCTAACGATCTGGTGTTGGTGTTCCTCTGAGTACTACGTAGGTACTGTACTGTTGTGTATGGACTGCCCACTGCATTTGCTGCAGCTGTGTAGAGTTAGTAAATACTTTCCCACAGCCCTGAAGCAGTCTTTGTGAACTCAGGCACCAGTCTAACTCGGCTCGTCTGTCTTTTCAGGGCTCCATTAAATGAGACACTGGTGATAACTCTTAATATTACACACTCATCAAAACACAGCACCATTGTTGAACTACCTGACAAAGTAAGTGACAGAATAGACTCCTGACCTTATGCAAAAGCCTAGAGCTGGTATGGTGCAACTCTCCTTTCTTCCCTCCACTTTGCCTTGCAGGTGCATTTGCCTGCAGGTCACACTGAGGCAGACTTCCAAGTGAAAGCAGATGATGTTGGACAAATAACAGTTTATCTTTATACCAGTAATTTCAACTTAACTGGGTGAGAAACTGGTTTTTAATTCTACTTAGTATCCTACTGCTTCATAAACTCTGGCGTAATTATTTCCTCCCTATAGTTAAGTAGTTGCTGGGACATGGACAGTATATAATTGAGAAGATGTAGTGACCCTCCAGTAATCCCCGAGGTATTCAGATAAACATAAAGTATGGAAGCAGAATGGTAATCTTGGTATTTTAAACTTATACCTAGATGACTGTGACCTCTTATGGCTCCTTAGTCTGGTTTTAATAGCCCTTCTCCAAAGTTTCAAAACTACGTGTCCTGATCCAGGAAGCATTTGGTTGTCAATGTCTACATGGATGCTATTCTTATATTCTTACTGTCCAGAGCTTGTTCTGGAGTACTAATAGCCTTGTGCAGCTGAGTACCCACATCCTTGTCAGGAGATGCAGGTGTTTTCCTCCCTAGTTAGCAGAGCCATCTGTTCACCAATGCTAGTCCTCTCTAACAGGAAAACCATCTAGCAAGATGGAGAAAAACTGGATTGTATTTCCTTGTCCAGATGCTACTCATCAACAGGCTACTCCTGTATTACTTCCTCATTTCACTTCTCTTTTTAAGACTCGCAGGAATTGCAGAGGTAACCATATTTGTGAAGTGATCAACAGGACAGGCCTGATCATGAGGCTTTGCTGGCAGGGCATGAAAAGTGAAACTGCTCTTGCATAACAGACCCCGTGCTATGACACTGGAAGCCATAGGCACGAGATGACCTTTTTGAATAATAATAATAGAAATGAAGAGTGGAATGGGAAGAAAAGGCTAGGTTGAATGGCAGATGTTTAAAACTTAACAGGGATACTAAAGAAAGGGAGGAAAAACTCAACTGAAACCAACACTGAATCTTTATCTTGTCTTTATGCCTCAGTTCTGTTTTTTCTCAAAGCAGAACAAGGCAAATGGTCCTGAAAATAAGTGTGAGCAGAGAAAATAACTCTGTTTGTTTGCATTAACCTTCAGACCTAGGATTCAATTTCAAGTGATTCACAGCATCATAGTGAAATATGCTGATGAAGTGATTGGCTGGATCTATTTCCTTGCTTGGTCTATCTCCTTCTATCCTCAACTGTTTGAGAACTGGCGACGAAAAAGGTAAGGAGACTTAAGATGTGTTTTCAAGTCCCTTAAGCGCATCCGAGAACAATATTCCTGGGTTTCACTTTCATCCACCTTGGTTCTTGTGAATTATGTATGGAAAAACTGGGGCAGGAGGAGAAGCAGGGCAAAAACAAGGCCTGAATAAATGCAGCCCCAGTGCACTTCTTGTGTGTGCAGGTCAGAGGAATTTACTTACATTCTACAGACACCTAATTCTAAGGTTTGGCATCCAGTAATAACTACTGATGGAGGATGCTTTCTGCGTTCCCTTTGGTGTTATGTTGTATATCACCTGACCAAGCCACTTGTGCTGACACCTTCACAGTTGACTTACCTTGTGAGCTGCTTATCAGACAGCTCCTTGTAGTGTTATCATTAGACTAGCTCCCCTTAACCTAAACGACTGCAAGTAGAAAGGTTATCATACATGAAAACTAAAGCATTCACTTTGGCTAAGATGCACTACTGCTACGGATTTAGGCTGGCATGGCTTTATCAGGCTGGCTGAGCTCATGGAAGGGTGAAGTTAAACAGCAGCAACAAACTTGGCAGTGAGAACTGTTGTGAATGGCATATGAAGGATATTTCACCTTCCTTCCCAAGAAACTCCACATCATGTTGTCAGAATGCCTACAGCTTTGGCTTGCATCAAAAATTGCCTATCAGTCAGCATGTTCTAGGGATAAGCCATCCCTGGAGCTGCCTATAACGCTCTCATTTCTCCTACTTTTTTTTTTTAAATTCTCTTTCCTTCTCTAGCGTTGTCGGACTAAGCTTTGACTACATTGCATTAAACCTTACTGGCTTCATAGCATACAGCGTGTTTAATGTTGGACTCTTCTGGATTCCTTTAATTAAGGTAAGCACAATTTTCCCTAATATTTTTAGGGGGCGTGGGTATCTACATAAGGGAGTTATAACACTTAGCCTGTTTTGGTTTGCCTTATGCTTAGGAGGAATTCTTACTCAGTTATCCCAGTGGAGTGAACCCTGTGGCTATCAATGATGTTTTCTTCAGCCTCCATGCAGTAGCTCTGACACTCCTCATCATAATTCAGTGTTGCATCTATGAGGTATGTCTCAGTGCTAGCCTGACCTGGTAGCTCTGGCAGAGCTCCCTCTGCTGGATGCCTCACCTCTCACTGTGCTCAGATCCACTCCTTTTGGGCCCTGAAGTCATCTTCACTGCCTCTCTGTTCCTTGATTTTTCTAGAAGCCAGGCTTCACAGTCCAGCTGCTTTATCTTTCTTGAGCTAATAGCTGCTCCAGTAAGCTTTGGTACTTCAGCCTCATGGATGTTCTGAGCTTATAAGTAGACTCCTTAGACTCAAAATAACTAAGGTAAACAGCCAAGTTCATAAAGCTTTCGAACAGATTTCTAGCCAGCACATGGATTACAGTTCTACACAGTACAAATGCTCATACATGCTTTCTGTTTCCTCACCTTTTGAAGATGCCTTGAACCAGGAGATGTCCTTAGTGATTCCTTACAACTCAAATATTCAGCTTTTGAGTGCAGATGTATTTAGTGGGTAGCATTTTCTCTCCACCTCCCCACTTTTTCTTACCTGAAACAGCTGCAAAGGCCTATTTATAATTCCCACTCCCTTCTCAGGTGAGACTGATTAAGTCAGGTGCTCATTGTAAAACCTCTGATCTGAACAGATCATTTGTTCTAGATAGCAACCCAAAACAGAAATAAATACTTCCTCTGATAATGCTAAACCCAAAACTCTAATAGCATATTTATCAACAGTGAGTGTGATAGTCTTTTCTAGTAAAGAACAGGGAGACAACTATGAGTTTTACCATAATGGTCTCAGCTCAGCAGCCTTTTGCATTTGTGTTGATAACTTCAGACTAAACTCAGGAGATTGATTCAGTGCCACATCTGTAACATAGACATCATAAATCTTCAAAAAATACTGCAGCAATATTTTTTTCCACTTGCTTATGGACAATAGTATTCTGAACAAATGCTTTGGAATATTGTACATAAGCTTTTGCAAACCTGCAGCTGATTGCTTCAAGTTTCCTTGTGGTATGTACCTAACTGGTACAACAATGGGTGAGGACTGTAACCTTGCATAGTACTGAGCATATTCGATACCTTACAATGTGCCTGGGGACATAGGGCCTAGATTGGTCCAAGTATATCTGCACTTCTCTTTCAGAGAGCAGACCAGAAAGTATCCAAAGTTGTTGTTGGACTACTGGCACTTGCATGGATCTTCACATTTACAACACTGTTTCTTGCTGCAGCTGAGGAGATGACATGGCTACAGTTCTTATTTTGCTTCTCTTACATCAAGTTAGCAGTCACGTTGATAAAATATTTTCCACAGGTAAGCCTGAACTTTTCTCGTTTTATGCTATGTTACTGTCACTCTAAGCCTGAAGTGTATGTTCTCAAAGGTCTGACTAGACTAAACCAGCAATGGTTATTTATTAGTTTTTCACAGACAAAACAGTATAAAGCTCCTATATAGTTTAACACTTAAGTCTTCTGTATATCTCAAAATGTTTACTTTTTGGGATTGCTCAGGGTACTAAGAGGTATCCCAACTAAGAAAAAGCCCAAGTGAACATAGACATCAACTGTGAGCTTTCTTTCCAAATTGGAGTATCTTTACCTCATTTGAAGACTGGAACAAGACTTCCACTAACTAACATGATACCACAGCAGAAAGCAGAGTCCTGTGTGGTTTTAGTCCTGGCTAGGTGCTGAACAAACAGGTACTACAACACATTAAACTTCTCATTATGCCCTCAGGCATACATGAATTTCCGTCGGAAGAGTACTGAGGGATGGAGCATTGGAAATGTATTACTAGACTTCACTGGTGGAACCTTCAGCCTCCTGCAGATGTTTTTGCAGTCATACAACAATGGTAAGGCTGGAACTGAACTGGTGGGGGCTTAATGGGGTGGGAGAACTTCATTACAAAGCAAAACCCTGTAGGTTATCTTGGGAGACTTATGCTACAGCGTGGGTAGCTGTCTTTATGCTAAGACTAAAAGTCTATTTTGCTTAGAGATTGAAAAATACTTAGCTATTCTGAAGAAACCACGGGAACAGTTATTAGCTTTGCACAAGCTGTACAGGTCAGTCTCAAGGAGTGTTTAAGTAGTCTGGGTAACAAACACGAACTTCTTTATGTCTATCATCTTGTAGTCTCAAGATAAGACTAACCTCTTAGTCATAACACTCTAATCTTGTGTTTGACAGATGAATGGAAATTAATCTTTGGAGATCCAACCAAGTTTGGCCTGGGTGTCTTCTCCATCATCTTTGATATTGTTTTTATGGTTCAGCACTACTGCCTTTATAGGAGATGGGGGTATGAACCTTGTGAATAACATCTCTGAAGACAAAAACTTTAAATTGAACTTGCCCCTATCCTGGCAAAGGGATTTCAAGATGTCTACTAGCAGCTATCAGAAATACTGACTCTGATCTCTGTTTATTCTTTGATCTGCCCTGGTATGGAATACAAGCTGCCTTGCCCAATGCTGATTGCCAGGTGCCTTGAAGGACATCAAGCTATCTAGCCTCTACTTGCAGATGGAAGGTTTGTGCCTGTTGAAGCTGCAAAGCCAGCTTAGCTTGAGCTGTCCCAGCAGCATGTGGCTCTCTTCCACTATCAACAGGAAAGAGACCAGAATTGTCTTTTTGATTGTGCATCACTTCCAAAGAGCCAAAGTTCTGGCTTCCAAGAAGTTGAGATCATGTTGATGCAACCACTTAATAACTAAAGCAGGTCTGTGAACTTCAGTGCTGCTGACTCCTTACAGACCAAACCATGCTGTAACAGCAGTCATGTTGGCTGGCAACAGCAATAATGGTACCCGAAGGAACAATGAAGTTCCTAGCAAAAAAAAAATAAAAATACAAATGTTAACTCTAAGAGGGAAAATAAAAACACTGAGAATAACCTGAAAATATATTCCTAGCTCACTTGAAGCTCTTTCAGAGGTGCTAAGACAAGTGCTCAGATAACTGCCTGAATACTTGTGGTGTACTATCTTAATCTTTCTAGGTTCCACTGACATGCCTTGAACCCTAAACTGTGGATAGTAAAGATCAGATTGTCAAAGGGATTGTTTCAAAGTGGATCATGTTCATTAACAGCCCATTAATTAAAGGTCTTAAGCACATTTTTGTTTCTGTGCTACTTTCTAACTACATGTGGTATGTTGCAGGTAGAAATCAAGGTAAGCATTATAACCTTTTAAAGTAACTTGAGGGGAATCCAACAAATACTTGAATGCTTTGTGTTCATGTAGACCACAATCCACTATGAGCCAGAAAAGAGGTCTCAGGTGGAGGCATTCAAGTGATATGGCCTTCCTTCAATGTAAAGAGGAACAGCTCGGGTAATCCAACTCTTGTTTTATTGTGTGTAAAATCAAGTGAAATAGCAGTACAAATAGGAGTGTATCTTTACAGTAACAAAAATAACTTCAACTTGAGAGCCTTAAAACTTACCACTGAATTCTTAAGTTACAAAATTCAAAAGCAGTACTGAAGTAATTCAAATAGATATAAAAATGGTAAGTAGGCATCTGCTGGTGTGTACAGAAGTCTGAGATTGATACAACATGTAAATAGCACAGCAGTAACATACTGAATAAGTTAGACTGCCCCCTTCTTATGTTCTATTTACAAGCTTACCTGAAGACTGCTTAAGGAAAGTACAGATATGTATCAACTGAGGTGGATTAAAAATGCCAGGTTTTAGCTAGTTAAACCACTAGGAAGCCAGATAATTAACTCAGTGGTGCAGCAAAAATCTTAAATCCTGTGACATGTTGATTTAAACAATGTAATAGCTTACCAGAAATTTAAATTTGGTTAAGAGGCACTTTGACAAGTTACTGGCATATTCATCTCTTCAATTAATAAATCAGTGATTTGAACAGTCTTATGGAAAAGAGACCAAAATCTACCCCAATAGTCCGATACAAGTGGAATGAAGAACTGAAGACTCTGGATACAAGCAGCTCTCTTGGTAAGTTTAGCAACAGCACTTTCTCTACCTGCTCATCCTGGTCCATAGTGTTTTTTTTATTTAAACTTGATTCATTTGATATTACAAATTACTCTTGAACAAAGAGAATCAAGTTCTCTGACAATGAAGCTGAACTGTACTGTCTAGAACTCTTTAATACCCGTGAAATGCACTAAAACTATCCCAGGTATTAATAACTGTTACTCAGCTTTTTTTTTGTCTGAAGAGGCTGCTCTGTACCAAAAGTCTTTGCAGTAAGCCATAATGCCCCAAACCCTTCAGCAAGCTCTGTCT